>NC_133386.1:172401145-173026145 GCF_047511655.1 Castor canadensis
TAAAAATAGATCTGCCATGTGATCCAGCAATACCACTCCTAGGGATATACCCAAAGGAATGTGACTCAGGTTATTCCAAAGGAATGTGACTCAGGTTACTACAAAGGCACCTGCACACCCATATTTATTGCAGCACTATTCACCATAGCCAAGTTATGGAAACAGCCAAGATGCCCCACTACTGATGAATGGATTAAGGAAATGTGGTATTTATACACAATGGAATTTTATCCAGCCACAAAGAAGAATGAAATCTTGTCATTCATAGATAAATGGATGGAACTGGAGAACATCATCTTAAGGGAAGTTAGCCAGGTTCAGAAAGCCAAAATTAACATGTTCTCCCTCATATGCAGATTATAGGCCTAAAACAAATGCAGTAATATTATTGGACATGGGTCATACGCTGAGGGAAGAATGTGTACAGGAGGAATAAGGAAAGGGAAGGAAACCTAAAACTTGAAAGTAGTTGATGTGCCCACTGTATAGGAATGAATAAAGTAATCTTAAACTGGCAGAGGCCACTATGGGAAGAGAACTAGGAAGTAGTGAAGAAGTCTGGAAGAGATGAATCAATATGGGTTGAAACACACATATGCATGGAAACAACACAAGGAATCTCTCTGCATAGCTACCTTTATCTCAAACCAGCAAAAACACTATGTTTCTCTTATTATTTTTTATGTTTTCTGTTCAACAAAATCAGAGAACAGAACAGAACAGGTTCTGCCCAAAAACAGGGGGGTGGGGAGGTGGCCCAAATAATGTATACACATGTAAGTAAATGTAAAAACAATAAAATTAAAACAAAAATAATAGTGGGTAGGAGGGAAAGAATACAGAGAGTAACAGAGGGGGTCGAACTGTATCACAGCTGGAACGCATCGAGAAACCCCTTTGAACATTGACTTTGGAATTAAAAATAAAAGACAGGGCTGTAAAATAGGTATGGGGGGGTAGTTGTGGGAGAGAGGAGGGTGATTGGAAGAGATGAAGGTGAGAATATAGTTGATGGGTTTTGTATACATACATGAAACAGAACAATGGATCCTCTTGCAATTGCTTTAAGTGAGGCAGGGAGGGAGTCTAGCAGAGGGGGAGATCATGGGAGCTATCTGACCAATGTACAATGTAAGGTTATTTGGAATTATCTCAATGAATCCCCCTATACAATGAACATATGTTAATAAAAACAAAAAATTGCTATCCTTGCATGTTTTATTTATAAGCAGCACATAAGTAAATTATATAGTATATTAAAAGATAAGTATTATGAAAAGAACAGAACCAGTCCAGGAACTTAGAAGTACAGGGGATTAGAAAATTACACTTTCAAATAATGGATGAAAAGACTTTATTAAGAAGCAGCTTTGGAGCAAAATCCTAAGGAGGAAGTAGAAGCTCTGACGACACATAGCAGAAGAGCATTCCAGGGGACAAGGAACAGTCAGGGTAAAGGCTATGAGACCTGTCCCTGTGTGTTAGAGGAATAGCAGAGAAGCCAGTGTGGCCCAAGTAGAGTGAATGAGAGAGACACAGAAAGGGTGGTAGTCAGAAAGGTAGGGCCTGCACTGTCATGATCAGGACTTTGAGGTTTTATCTGAGTAGGACAAGGACCCCATGGAGGATTTTGAATGGAGAAGCAGCATAATCTGACTCATATTTTGGCGGGCACACTCGGGATACTGGGTTTCAAATAGCATATAGTGAAGGGAGAGGTAGCTGGGAGCCCAACCAGAAGGCAACTGTGGTAAATTCAGAGGATGTGTCACCAGGTAAACACCTCTCAAACCCTGAGAAAAACAATCTTTTTGGCTAATCAATATTCTGTTTCAGACAAGATACCCACACCTAACTGGCCATGTAGTCATTCAGGACCCCAGCCACTGCTGCAAAACAATGCAGAACCAAACCAAGCAAAACTGGTGTCAACCATAAGTACTGCCATGTTGACCTCCAGGTTCACTTCCAACCATTGCAATACATTACCCTAGTAAAGTTCCTGCCCACCAGCACCATCTTGGTATGGTCCACTTCTAACCTAGACTAGAACTGTCCCAGATAGAAATTAAAGGAAGGCAATTCCTCCTCTTCGATGTAAACCTAATCCCTTTTCCAGAAAAAGTCATAAATAATCCTTCTATGCATTATCTACAATCCTCCTCTTTCTGATCTTACTCTCAAAAGTCTCTTAGCCTTTATTTGGGTTGAAGCTGATTTGTGAGTTTATCTCCCTGCTTTTCCCATTCTCTGGTCAAGAATTAGCCTCCTTTCACTGCTCAGTTGGTGCTAGGTCTTTTTATTGGTTCCACAATTCCAAAAGAGAAAAAGGACCCAGTTTGGAGCAAGAAATTAGTAACAGGTATTGGCTTCCACCAAGCTGCTAGCAGATTCTGGATTTCCTTTAGTATCAGAATTTCCTATAGATTAAGAAAAGTAAAGGAGGGGAAGACTGTGCATAGAATAGTTTGGAGATAGAATTTTAACAGACAATTCTTGAAAATGTTAATATAGAGAGGTCTACTAGACACCCAAGGGAGGTCTCAAGTAAGTAGTTAATGTCTAGTCTGGAGTCTTAGAAAGATATTTGGTAGAGACTTAAAGTCAGGAGCCGTTGGTGTACAAATAAACTTAAAGCTATGAGATCACTGAGGTAGTGGTTACAATTAGCTCACTATCTCATCTGATAGAACAAAGGAGTCACCAAGGTAATAGAGCGTGTCTATAAATGGCTTACATAAGACATCTGTACTGTTACATTTTCATGGCAGGGAAAGGTAGTTGAAAAAAAGAAGCATCTAAAAAGACTTCCTTAGGTGAACCATAATGGAAAAAAAAAGCTTGAGAAATGCTGGTTAGAAAGAGAATATGAAGAAAGGAACTGGAGGTCGAGAATTGATTACCATAATGAGTTTTGCTTACAAACAGGATCAAAGAAATAGAGCAATAGCCAAGGGACACAGTGAGGTTAAAAGAAGCTCCTCTAAAATGCTTAATAAAAACAATATAAATAAGAATGCTTGTAAAGTACTTATGATAGGCCAAATACTGCTCTCTGCCCTTTACAGATGTCAACTCAATTATTCTCCTTAGCAGCTCTATAGTGTGGGTGCCATCACTGTCCTAACTTTGTAGTTGAGAAGATTGAAGCACAGAAAGGCTAAGAAAATCATCCACAGAGAAGTGTTCAAAGGTGACAGCCCTTGAAACAACAGTTTAGATATACCCTAGATTGTGTCTTATTGTTTCTGTTTTTATTTTGTTTATATTCTCTGTATTTCCTTTATGAAAATGAAAGAAAGGAACATACATACAGCCATACATTTTCTTAATCCATTCCTTAGTAGTGGGGCATCTTGGCTGTTTCCATAACTTAGCTATTGTGAATAGTGCTGCAATAAACATAGGTGTGCAGGTGCCTCTGGAGTAACCTGTGTCACGTTCTTTTGGGTATATCACCAAGAGTGGTATCGCTGGATCATATGGTAGATCAATGTTTAGAATTTTAAGTAGCCTCCAAATTTTTTTCCAGAGTGGTTGTACTAGTTTACATTCCCACCAGCAGTGTAAAAGGGTTCCTTTTTCCCCACATCCTTGCCAACACCTGTTGTTAGTGGTGTTGCTAATGATGGCTATTCTAACAGGGTGAGGTGGAATCTTAGTGTGGTTTTAATTTGCATTTCCTTTATTGCTAGAGATGGTGAGCATTTTGTCATGTGTTTTTTGGCCATTTGAAACCTTTTAGATAAAAAAATGTAAGATCCCCTTGGTTGGAGCTGCATGGGCAAGAGTAACTTGCTCTGGATTTAAAGTCGTAAGAATAGGAGTTGGAGAGCTGACAGCTGGAGTACAGTGGAGAACAGCTCCCCAGAGAGGACCCAAAGATGGAGGAAACACACTTTTGGGGAATTTTTGATGGCAGGGAATGGTTGACAGATTTTAGGGGAGAATGAATGGATTAAGAAAATGTGGTATTTATACACAATGGAATTTTATGCAGCCATGAAGAAGAACGAAATGTTATCATTCACTGGTAAATGGATGGAATTGGAGAACATCATTCTAAGTGTGGTTAGCCTAGCCCAAAAGACCAAAAATCGTATGTTCTCCCTCATATGCAGACATTAGATCAAGGGCAAACACAACAAGGGGATTGGACTTTGAACACATGATAAAGCAAGAGCACACAAGGGAGGTGTGAGGATAGGTAAAACACCTAAAAAACTAGATAGCATTTGTTGTCCTCAACGCAGAGAAACTAAGGCAGATACTTTAAAGCAACTGAGGCCAATAGGAGAAAGGGACCAGAAACTAGAGAAAAGGTTAGTTAGTTCAAGAAGAATTAACCTAGAAGGTAACACACATGTACAGGAAATCAATGCGAGTCAACTCCCTGTATAGCTATCCTTATCTCAACTAGCAAAAACCCTTGGTCCTTCCTATTATTGCTTATACTCTCTCTTCAACAAAATTAACAAAATTAGAGATAAGGGCAAAATAGTTTCTGCAGAGTATCGAGGAGTAAGGGGGGGGGTAAGGGATGGAGGGGGAGAAGGGAGGGGGTGGGGGGAAGGGGGAAGAAAAGACCCAAACATTGTATGCACATATGAATAAAATAACAATTTTTAAAAAAAAGGGTAACTGAGGATTTCCTGCACAGAAGACCCACATACTTCTAAAGTGAAATTAAATATAGTGAAATTTAAAAACTGAATTAGCCTTCCTCTGGAATGTAGAAATGCAGCTAGCCATTTTATTTATTAAATTACAATTTCTTCACTTCTCAGAAATCCCTGCACCCATTCCTCTCCCAGGCAAAGTTTCAATTAACATAACCAAAAAGCAGTTTGTAGCAAATTCAAGTAAAACAATCCTTTGCCTTAATTAGATAATTTTTCAGTGAAAACTATATTGGAAGGCTAAATTATTTGCATAATTGTCTTAATTCTTCACTTAATTTAACAGATTTATACGAACTCAGAGGTGAAATGGTTTAATTTTGGTAGATGAGCCCTAACCAGCCGTTAAGATGTATATATCCCTGACAAATTATTTTAATAAGGGCCAGTTTGTGAGCAGGGCAAAGGTTCTAGTCCGAAGAAATTTGCCTTATCCCAGGATTCACATCCCTCACCCAGCAGTCAATATCCTAGAATCAAATCCTAAATTTAGGCTGACTGGGGGGGTAGAAAACACTCCAGCACGACTCAACCCTGTCCTCTGTGACTTCACAGAACACAAATTATTCCAGAATATTTTGCCATGCTTAGACAATTGGTTTACAAATGGAATGGAAATTTGAGAAAAATCTCATAATTTTCCCTTTTGTCCATCTCCTAACTCTTGAAATCAAACACATTCACTCACACTTCCAAAGGCAAATACCAATTTCAAAGTCAGTACAGTAATCTCATCAAAAATACTTTATTTTCTCCCATAAGTTTTAATTTCTGAGGCTATCTATCACATAAAAAATGCTAGTCCTTTCTGCCACCATACAGAAGTGTTATTTCTTTCCCCCTTACTCCTAACCTTCACCCTTTTGTGTGGTATCCCTCAGCTAGCTGGCATTAATGAATTATGTGTCTCTAGACTGCTTCCCCAGAGCTCTAGCCTAAGACTACAGTAGCCATAGGTAAGGGAGAATGTTGAATTTGGAGCCAAGGACCAGTCTCATCCTAGAGAATGTCAAAGACGCTTCTTTTCCTCGGGATTATGTAATTTCTTACTCTCCAACTGCATCTTCCCTCCCCCATCCCCTTATCCACTCAAAAAGAATCTCTGAATAGAAATGTGTGGGGGTGATATGACTCACAGATAATCCCAAACCCATTCAAGTATCTCAACCTAAATCATTAGCTCTTGTCAATGTCTTATTACCAATGGTAAATTACCTATATCCTGCAGCTGATTTCAAGTATATGACTCAACAATCCCTGATTTCAGGTATATGAATTAATCAATTATTTGACTGAGAACTACTGAAACAGGATAGAATAAGGGGCTAGACACAGACAAGATTCCTTAAGTAAAAGTTATAAATACTGGGCACAAGATAAAAAAGTGCCATGATTAAGATATGGAACCAAACTTAAGCCTGTTCTTCCCTTTGCTTTAAGACTTTAGGCAAGTTAGTTAAAACTGTTTTCAACCCTAGATGTTTTCTTTTTAAAGGGATAATTCAATATATGCCTCAGAGCACTATCACGAGGATTACAAACAATAATACAAGAGTAAGTACTAGACTAATTTGCAAAGTGCTGGATACAGCCAACACTCAACAATCCACACAGTCATACTCCTGTGAGACGGCTTGGATAAAGTTTTGCAAGATAGTTTCCCTATTATTGATAAAGAAAACATTTCAATCCATTTGCACATTGCACAGATGTTTTAATTTTAAAAATATGAAGCCAATTTTGCAATAATGTGAAGTTATTGCCTACACCCATCTTTATATGATGGGAAAACCAATGTTTTGGGACAATAAAATGGTCCATATATCTTTGAATGTTATCTAGATAAACCATTTTGAAAGTACACAGCTTTGAAATTTGTCTGGGATCCAAGCTATTTTGACTAATTGCTTTGAAGTTAAATAAAGTGAAACTTATCCGGAAATTTTAGTACTCACATAAATGGGTTTCTAAAGAGTTTTAAATTGTTTAGATAAAAAAATTCTTTAATTTTTAAATAGTATAAAAAGTTACAAAAATATTTTGCTTAAGTAATCCAGTTTCAAAAGACAGTTTGAAACCAACCAGGCTTGCACTGTCTTAAAAAACATGTTACAAAAACCACATGAAATAGATCCCAAATCAAATAATTTTAAGGAAACATTCCAAAACCATTATTTTGAAAACTCTCCAAATTTAACCATTGATGGCAATGATGCTCAAAATTCCTAAGAAGCAATGACCAAATCTAAGGTTCAAACTTTACAAAATATCGGGTTATTTCCACTCCTGGTTTATTTAGCCTTTTTCCTAGAAGACCCAGTGAATAAAAATATTTTTTATAAACTAACAGCTTGCAGAGAAAAAGCAAGCTTTTACCATAGAAGCAGGAAAGGGTTTGTTTCTGCATGGCACCCAGATTTGAAGTCTTTTTCTCCATCTGTTTCCATCTATCTGTGGTATCGTGATGCCATTTTTGCCCTTTTTGAACTGTTATTTCTGAGTTAAACAGGATTCCCCAGAAAGCAGAGCCCAGTCAAGAACTTTCATGCAGGTACTTTGGGAATGGTCTAGGGAATGGATTAAGGGCTGAATGAAAAGTAAAAATGAAAAAGAGGGGAATCCATTACAAAATAATATTCTGGAGTTGGTCCCCTCTGTTGGCCCAATTGAACAGGGACCTTCTGAAAGCCACACTGAATGACCAAGGGACAGAGAAAGAGACAGTCCTCAATGAATTCCATTCTCCCCATAGGCACACCCATTCTCAAATCATGCATGCATAAGACTTTCCTTATCCTGAGGCAGAAAGTGAGAGAAGTCAGGTGCAACAGATAGGAGGTGTAAAATGGGATGGAAGAATGGATGCTGCAGCAATAGCTGGAATAGGTGGCCAAGCAGACATGAGGACGGAGCAAGAAATGTCCGATACAGTTTCCTCATCTATGTAATGGAGTGATAAAGAAACATGATTAAGAGGTCACCGTTTTGGAGTAGTCTACTGTACTGGGCCCCAATGGACCAGACTAAAAATCAAAATGGAGTCACTTATGCTAAAGTTCCACTTCATCAAACTGAGAGCAAGCTGTTTGTCTGATCTCTGAGAAACCAGGAGAAATGAGAGATAATAGCCAAATTCTTCAAAACAGGCCAGCTTTAATTGATGATATTGACCATTCTCCTTCCTAATTCTTATGCAAAAACAAAAAAAAGGTAACCCAAATTGAACTAACTTGATACTAACCATTTAGTTTTCTGTAGTTTTGTCTCCCCATCACACACACACACACACACACACACACACACACACACACACAGAACCTAACTCTGACACCCATCTGCTTTTTGTTGTGTTTCTGCTTTCTTCAGCATTTCCCATCTATAAAACCAACCTCTGCTCAGCTCATTAGAACACTTACTCTATTTTATGGAATGAAGCATTGCTCAATTCTAGAATAAAAAAATAAACCCAGTTAGGATCTTTAAACTAAATTGTTGTAATCTTGTCCTGTGATGGGGTAAAATAAAAATACTAACATTATATAGGCTTTATTTGCAGAATCTTCTGCATATGCTCGTTCTTGGACTGAAACATCTTCTTTCCCTCTCTGCCTAGTAAACAATTTGCCTCATCTCATCTAATTCTTCCTTCTCTGAACCTTTTCCTGATCTAAAGTAAAGGAGATTCCCTTCCCCTCTTCTTGTCTTCCCTCCCCCCTCCACCCTGTTCTAAAGCAAGAAACTTTGTCCTTCTCCCCATCTTGACCAACCCCGACCCCCTCCACACACACACACCCCATCACCACTGCAAATTCCTACACCCTTCTCCTACTGAGAAGGAGGGGTTTATTTTAACTTGCTTTTTTCTGTTGTTGTTCTTTTTATCCATATTTATTAGGATATATTCGTTGTACAGGGGAGATTCATTGTGACAGTTCTGAATAGCCTTCCATTGTACATTGGTTAGATTGCGGCTTTCATCTTCTCCCCCAAAGCTCTGCCCACCACACTAAAAGCAACTGCAAAATGTTTCATCATTATATTTTGTATATGAAGCCCAGCAACCTTATTCCCTCACCTTTACCTCCTCCTTTCACCACCGCCCACAAGTACCACCCCCCCACACACACAGACTGTACCTGTCTTACAGAGTCCTGTCTTTCTTTCATTATTAATTCCAAAAATTCTCTTTTCAAATTATCCTGACCCTCTACTCCTAGGCTGAGGTAAGCACATCCAGGTCAGAGCCTAGGATCTGCTTTCTGAAGGTAGGTCTGTCTGAGTTAGATAGAATGAGGAAGTTCTGCCTTGTCTGCAGATGGTAGGAGAGAAGGGGACTTGGGAGGGAAGAAGGAGCCAGTCCCATTCCAGCCAAACCACGTTCTCTCATTCCATTTTACCAGCTAATAAATCTGACATGTTGGTCAGTATCTGACGCTCAATGCTTTTCATTTGGTCCCTCTGTTATCATACATACTCCATTGATGCGTCCCACATGCCTGGATCAGAACTTGGCAAATAAAAGGTGCTCAGTAGTTATTAGTTTAACAAATTAATGAACACACAGGGGGAAAAGGCATGATTAGCACCTCTGAAAACCTTCAATCTTCCCCTCCAGACAGAAATGCCTTTCTTTTCCTTCTTGTTCCCTTAGTATCTCCTACCAAGTGCTTAGCACATCCTAATTACTTGATACAAAATCCGGCTCTCATGTTTGACTTGGAACTTCCCAAGGACAGGAATTCTGTCTTTCTCTCCCAAATGCCCAGCAGCATGGGGACTGAATCCCAGAAAGTATTCCAAAAGAATGACTGAATGAGTGAAAAAGAAAAGGAACCCAATAATATCATATGTTAGCTGTCTTCTTTTATTGCTAATGCTAGAAAGTCTTTGTTTTAAAGTTAGAACATATGACTAATAAATCACTCTTAAACTTTTTCCAGAACCCTGAAAAGAAATAATGGAAAAATAAGATAAGCCAAAGGAAAAGGTCAATGGGCAAATGTTGACAATGACTCTTGACTCTCCTTGCATCTGTTCTTGAAATCCAAGGAGATCTGTGATTCAAGAGAGAAGGGTATAAACTTCTTTGAAAATTTACTAAAATTTATCCAGAAAGAAAACAAGAACCAAAGAAATAAAACCAGAAGCTATTAAAACTTTAAAGAACTATAGTGATGGCAGATAAATGGAACTTACGACAAGTAATTTCTTCCCGCCTCCTCATCTCACTACTTCACCATGTCCTCTGTAGCAGACATTACTAATCATTCAAGGTACTTCTTTCCATCAATGTCTAAAGTCTTCCCCAACCAGATGGCAGAAGAACTATGTTATTCCTCATCTAGATCCAGAGTCTAGATTCAGACTTACCTGGGGAGCTCCATAAACATTCAGGTGCCAAGGCCAGCACCCTAGAGACCTGGTTTAGTGAGTTGGGGCACAGGAATTTGAGTGCCTAAAAGTCTTTCTGTGAGGAGTTTGTTGGGGAGGAAAAACTTTTTTCTTACCCTCTTAGTTTCAGTGCTAAGAAGCCTCTAAATTAAACTGAAAATAGAAGGATTAGCAAGAGAAAGACAAACTTAATCACACAGTTACTGAAGTATGACTCATGGATGTAGTTAGAATTTGGCACTTACATGCAATTTTAATAGAAAAGGAAAAACAACTGACTTTTTGGAGAGATAAATGAGCCCTTAGGAAAACAGATGGGAGATAAGAGTAGTTTTGTGACAATGACTGTTGGATGTTTGGATGTGGTTCTCACTTCACATCTCCAGTGATAAGAGTCACTCTTCCCAGGTTCCTCCCAAGGAGAGGGATTTATGACAATTGAGTTCTTTGGGGAGGCTGTGCTTCTAAGCAGATAAAGGATTTCAGGGACCAAATGCCTTCACCTCAAAATAATTTTTGTGTTACAATGATGTGTTCTGGAATCCTTCGAGTATTTTATCACTGACATGGCTTAGCATTGCAGGTGCATGGTGATAATAAAAAGCAGAACAACTTTCAATCCATTTCATTATTGTTTTTAAATGCACTACAGATAATATACTCCCTCATTGCTGGAAAAGGAAAAAGAAATAAACGGTGGTATGTAAGTGAGAAAATAACCTTTGTTCCCCATAATGCACCACTGCAGAACACTCAGCTCCTTCATGTTTAGTCTTCCATTTGGATCGACATGAAGTCAGAGGACCCATTTCTTTTTCACTCTCTCATTTTATCCCTCACACCTAGCAAGCTTGGCACAGTGTAGACTTTCAATAATACCTGTTCAGTGAAGGTAGGAAGAAGCCAACTCAGGCATGGGCATAGCAGTTCCAGTCACCACTATGCAGTGCCACCCACCCCAACTGTGTCTAAGCCTCAAACACCTGTCTGTGAACTGGCATGCTTCTCAAAGACATTCATAATAAACCAAGAACAATCAGGACAAAATAATTCACTTTTTATTCACCTATGTTTCTTCATTTAAAAAATTCAGAGATCATGATTGTTTCTGTATGCGTGTGTCATAGCACCCTTTCTTATACTAACTGATGGTGTAAGTTTGCAGTTGTGGCTATTGAGCACTTCCAGTGTGACTGGTACAAATTGGGATGTGCTGGGATGAGGAGGAGGTAAAGGGGAATGATGGAGGGGGTTGAATTCAACTATGATATATTGTAAGACCTTTTGTAACTGCCACAATTACCCCCAGTACATCAATAACATAAATTTTAAAAGGGGAAAAACAATTTGAGATGTGTTATAAGTGCAAAATACAAACCAAATTTCAGGGCTAAGGATGTAGCTCGGTGGTAGAGCGTGTGCCTAGCATGCATGAGGCCCTGAGTTTGATTCCAGGAGCATGCACGCCACACGTGCACACACACGTACGACACAAAGCATTTAAACTGAGTTGAAAGAAAACAGTTTTCAAAGATTTTTCATAAAAAAGAATGCAAAAAGACTACATTAGTATTTTTGAAATTAGAATATTTTAAATATATTGGGTTAACTAAAATACATAGTGATGCTAGTGGTCCTCTAAGTCTGGCTACAAATGGAGTTGAATACTGGGCAGAGACAGAACTTACGAAGGAACCTTAGACTGTCTGATAATATAAATCAAGAAGGCTGAGCTAACATAAAGCATTTTATAAGCACTATTTACCTCAGCACTTTTCAACCCAAATTCTCGGACCATAGTATTCCACTGATGCTTTACTAACAAAAATAATTATAATTAAGTTATGAATTTCCTTTCTTTTAATAAAATAAAGTATATTTAAGGAAATTTCTTTGCCAAAATCTTTTTCTCACTTACATACCAATATTTATACAATTTTTTTTTTTTGGTGGTGCTAGGGCTTGAACGCACGTCCTCATGCTTGCTATGCAGGCGCTCTACCACTTGAACCACTCCACCAGCCCTTTTTATGTTGGGTATTTTCAAGATAGGGTCTCACAAACTATTTGCCCAGGCTGGCCTTAAACCATGATCCTCCAGAGTTCTGCCTCCTGAGTAGCCAGGATTACATGTATGAGTCATCTGCACCCAGTTTCTATACACTTCTAAAAGTGCCACAGGCACCGTTTCCCTCCTCTATGAAAAGACTAGGTCTTAACCACTGGTTCTCCTTTGAGTTTCATGTTAATGTGGTCTGGTGGACATTGCACGTTAGTAAATTTGCAGGACTGTTCTCCTGTTAATCTGTTTATTGTCAGTTTATTTCAGCAGACTCAATTATTAAAGGAAAATATGAACTTCTCTACAACGGTATTTTGTTATGAAAGCCCAAGAAGACTAAGACATTGTGTTTGGGCATAAAGATCACAGAGGTCAAGTGCCACTCTCAGCACAACACGGCAAGCATTCCTCTTCCAGTCATCACTGATGATGTTCGCCTTGGTCACCTGGCTGAAGGGGCGTTTACCAGGTTTCTCCGCTATATAGAAACTACATAGTATAACTGTAAAGTGTGACTGTAGTTACACTTTTTCCCGCCTTCCTAACTGTAGTATTTGGAAAGAAGATGCCATGCACAGCCCACACTTAAGGGGTGGGGAGATGAACAATATGAGTCCTATTAATAAAAGAAATGGAAAAGATAGGTTAAATCACTTCCCAAGGTTTCAAAGTTAGTAATTTGCAAAGCTGTGTTTAAAATAACCCAGGCTTTATCAACAGGTTTTTTTCATGGTCTTTTTGGGAAATCCATAATAATTTATTTATAACACAATTCACTATAGGAACTCACTCTATTCTTTCAAAATAGAGGATCACATGGTCTTAGAAATGAGCACAAGCTAAGAAGTCAACAAGTTCTAAGTGTATCTGGAATGGTCACGGCCTTGGACACTGAACATTTCTTGTCTTGAGTTTACTTCTCTTGGAGGCAGAGCAAAAGAGAGTATAAAACCTTGGCTCTGGAGTTTGAATCCCAGCCAAGCCACAAATTGTTTAACCTTGGGCAAGTGTTTTTGCTATCTCGCAGTTCAGTTTCCTCATCTGTAAAATGGATATAGTCCAGAATTCATGTGAGTGAGAAATATAACTCAGCTTAATTTCTTCTTAAGCTTCATTTGTACCTGAATGGAAGATATTTGCTTCCATCAATCTAGAGCCTTCTGCCCCTCCTCCTTGTTGTTATCACCAAGTTCTGAGAGGATTCAGAAAGTTCTAACTTGTAGAGTGATCATCTGGTCCCCATGTCACCTGTCTACTTCAATATCTAAAACAATGTTGACCCTTTACTCCTTCTTCATTGAACCCCTGAATGCAGTCCTTTCTTGTCTGGAGCTCCCTCTGAAACTTTCTTGACACCTTTGAGTGCCTGGAACAAGTCTTCTGCTTCTAGGCTAGTCTGGAGCCTGGAAAACTGCAAGGCCACCAAGGGCACCACCTGCTGAGACCCATCAAACATGCCCTCTCAAGCAGTTGGAATAGCTCTCTGACTTTTCCTGTGAACTGAAGCTTGGTCACTTTGTGCACAAACTTCCCTGTGGTTTCCCTATCCTTTAGCTGAGTTCTTACCTAGGAATCCACCAACATCAACAATCTTTCCACTTCCTCAACACCCACCCTTCTAATCCCTGTAATCTTCTCCTGGAGAACTCTTAGAGAACAGATGCTTTCCACTAACAATGTCTCCTCCCAAATTTTTTAGCTCTGCCTTGAGAATTTGGGTTTCTGGAAAGTCTTGGGCTTTTGAAATACAAAGTCAGAAATATTTTTCTCTATCATCTGCAGTCCTATTCTTTCCTGAGGTCACAGACCACACCAGCAACTCAGTTGGGAGAATTGGCCACAGGGGAGAGAGGACAAAGAAGCATAAGAAAATAGTGGTTGGCAGTGGATAGGTGGCAATATCTATTAATATTTTTAAAGTATAATTTTCCTTCCATAACAATATCCAGCACATAAAATTCTTTTTAAAATTTGATTAGCATTTAATAGTTGTTCAGGGGGATACATTGAGATATTTACATATGTGCTTACCATATATCTTAGTTGGATTTACCTCTCCATCATTCTCCCTCTCCCCCTTTTCTTAGAACAATTTCAACAGGTTTCATTATTCTATTTCATATATGAATACAAAGCATATCCACCATATTCACAGTCATTTACTCTTTCTTTGTTCCCAGCCCCCTCTCACTGGTACACACCCCCAGAAAAGACCTTACTACATAAGATTCTTATAAGGATTAAGATTATCCATGTAAAAGATTTAGCAACCTTCATAGTACTTAATAAACAATTGATAAATGTTAGTTGTTTATTCTATAGAGTGAGAGGATTTAACTTCCAAGTTACTCAAAGGACAAGATTTCTATTCTACTGATTCTAACATGCCAAGTTCCAAATGTGCCTGATGAGAAAGAAATATGGCAGTGTCCACGGATCTTCCACTTGCTCCTCCTTCTCTGCTTTCCCAATCCCAAGACGGCTGTTCTATCTGGATCATGTCACAAAACTCTGTGCTCTCTGGCTTCCGGCTGCTTTGGGCCATGGGAGCCCCAGCAGGGCTGGAGAGAGAAGGGTGACTCCTCTGACTTCTTTCCTGAGCAGTCTTCTTGAACTGTCTGGACTTTTCCACCCACTCATTGCTCCTCTCTAAGCCACTATACAAGTTGGCTGGGATAATAGTTACCATAACAAAATACCACAGGCTGGATGGTTTAAATAATTGACACTTATATTCTCAATTTTCTTAAGTCCAAGATCAAAGAATTTAATAGATTTGGTTTCTCCCAGTGCCTTTCTCCTTGGCTTACAGATGGCTTTCAATGTCCTCACAGGGTCTTTCCTCTATGTACTGATATCCCTGGTGTCTCTCTGTGTATCCAAATTTCCTTTTCTTAGGTTAGATCAAAAAGAATTAACCTAGAAGGTAACACACATGCACAGGAAATTAATGTGAGTCAACTCCCTGTATAGCTATCCTTATCTCAACCAGCAAAAACCCTTGGTCCTTCCTATTATTGCTTATACTCTCTCCACAACAAAATTAGAAATAAGGGCAAAATAGTTTCTGCTGGGTATTGGGGGGGGAGAGGGAGGGGGCGGAGTGGGTGGTAAGGGAGGGGGTGGGAGCAGGTGGGAGAAATGACCCAAGCCTTGTATGCACATATGAATAATAAAAAAATTTAAATAAATAAATAAAAATTAAAAAAAAAACAAATTTCTTTTTCTTATAAGGACACTAATCAGATCAGATTAGAACCTACTCTAAAAGTCTCATCTTAAATTAATCACGTCTACAAAGGTTCTGTTTCCAAATACAGTTACATCTGAGATGATGGGGTTGGGGCTTTGAAATATTAATTTGAGGGAAGCATAATTAATCCAACAATAACAAATAAATTTCACTTATTTGAACTTGAGTATTCAGCAGACTTTTTAGCATAAGTAAATGAAATGAGCCTGTCACTTCAAGGACAGCAGCACATAGTGTGTGTTGTCAAGGATAAAATTTAAGCTTCGCACCAAAGATTAGATTCTGGGAAAACTATATCCACCACTGTGAGCTTTACAATTTTCCCAATATTTAAGGAATTTTCTGATGAGATCAGTGGTGATACCGACAAATGTGATTTTTTTTAAATATTGTTTAATTAAATGTGTCTATTTAGAAAATATGAATAACCAGTGAGTCAATATTTTCCATGGTGTTACAAAATCATCCATGGAGAAAACATTCATTCAAATTTCAAAGACAGAACCAGTGGGTCTTAGGGTGAAAGTGTATGAAAAGTTAGTTGATATAGTTTTAGATTCTACACTGAAAATAACCTTCAAGAAATTTCCCAGCAATAAAAAAAAGGAAAGACAGAAAGAAAAAAATGAAAGAGAAAGAGAGGAAGAAGGGGGGGTGGAAGGAAGGGAGAGAAAGGAAGGAAAGAAGGAAGAAAGGAAAAAAGAGAAAGGTACCACTTAGAAAATTTGAGTATAGTATCAAAAAATATTCTTGATTATCTTTAAAAGCCTATTAAAACATTCTTCCCTCTTCCAACTACATACCACATGAGGTCAGATTTTCTTCATTCACTTCAACCAAAACAACATATCACAACAGATTAATTGCAGCAACAGATATGAGAATCCAGCTGACTTCCATTAAGCCAGGGATTAAAAAGATTTACAAAAACGTAAAGCAATGCCATTCTTCTGACTAAACTGGAAAAAATATGAAAAATGTTATTTAGTTAACATATAATGGGTTTGTGATGATTTTAAAGTAATTTAATAAAAGTTTTACTACGTGCCTTATTATTCAGTTTTAATTTCTAATATAATAAATATTAATAGATAAAGCCAACATAAATGAAAACTCTTTGGAGGTCTTAATAAATTTCAAGAGGATAAAGAGTACCTAAGACCAAAAAGCTTGAGGACCTCTGATCTGATTGATAATCATTGTTTTTCATTTTTGTTAGCATATATTCATTGTACAAGGGGGACTCGTGACAGTTCCAGATAGCCTTACATTGGACATTAGGTAACCATTTTTTTAACATCTATTATATGCCAAACAGTGGGTACATTATGCTCATAGCTGGGGTACAAAGGAGAAAAGTCAGATTCTTTGTCCTTAGGAGCTCAAATCTAGAGGAGATAGTGAAACATTAGATGGTAACCATGTATGGAAAATGAATGTGCCCAAATGAGGGAGCACAGGATGGCTCTGGGAATACAGAGTAAGTTTGCCCTGAACTCAGATGAGGTGTCACTGTTTCTTGGAGACCTTCCCTGACTGCCCAAACTGAGAGAAAAATGATAAGGAGAAATTTCTGAGGGAGACATGACAGGCAAAGACAGCGCAGGCCAAGAAAGTGGCATGTTCCCATAACCCAAAGCAAGAAAGAACTGCTGTGTTCAGGGAAGAGCAGGTGCTGTTTAATGTGATTGGTGTGTGGACCCCACAAGGATTAGCAAGCGGGGAGGCTAGGATATAGTTCACTAATAGAGTGCTTACCTAGCATGCACAAGACCCTAAGTTTGATCTCTAGTATGAGCAAAAGGAAAAGAAACAAAAACATGGAAAATAAATAGCTGTTACAAGAGCTTTCATGTTTTTCCAGTTAGCAGATAATAGTTTCGCCATGTCACAGAGGAAATAAGCACCCATGACTCAGCACAGATGACCCATCCAAGGGAATTTGGCCTGTGAAATCTTAGTCAGCCTCTTTAAACTCAATCCACATGGTGCCTCGCCTTGGAAAATCAATTTTCATCCACGGTAAATAACTTTTATATTGTCTTCCAATGAATATATACTTTGGGCTTCACAGCAAGACTCATGTGAAGTTTTGAGACAAAGTATAAAGTGGAAAGAAATTTTGTTTGCAACCCACTATTTTGTGCCCCATGGGTGTTTATGACCATCTGTACTTTGGACGGGAGGTTTGACCAGCACTATTCAAACCTTGACCAGTCATTTGTGATCCCTGTACAGGATCACATCCTTGAAAGCGTGGTTTCATCTTCTCATCCCATGTCATCTTCCCTTCTGCTTTTGAGTGGCATTTCTATCTGTTTAGACTTCCATTGTGTTTTATTAGATGACAGACTCTAAAATGGTGCCCAGTGATCCTTTCCTCTTGGCTTTCACACCCTTGTGTGGGCTGTGCCTAGTAACTTGCTTCTAACGAAGAAAGTATGGCAAAACAATGGGTGTCAGGTCCAAATTCAGACTGTTATGGTCCGAATGTTTGTGTCCTCAAGCATCCACATGTTGAAATCTTCACCCCAAAGGTGACGGTATAATGAGGTAGCATCTTGAGAGGCGATGAGGTCATGAAGACTGTGCCCTCATGAATGGTATTAGTGTCCTTGTAAAAACGTCTGGAGAGAAACTCATCGTCCATTTTACCATATGAGGACACAGCAAGAAGATGCTACCTATGACCCAGGAAATAGGCTCTCACCAGAAATGGAACCTTCCTGTGCCTTGACCTTGAACTTCCCAGCCTCCAGAACTGTGAAAGATAAATTCTGTTGTTTGTAAGTTTATGGCATTTGTTATAGTGTCCCAAATGTGCCAAAGTTACAAGAGACTGCCTTCCTCTGGCATCCTCTCTCTCTGGCTTTCTCATTTGCCCCTTCTGATAAACTCTTAGATGCTTACCAGACAAAAACCTGAGGACAGCTCCAGACACAGCCATGGGAAAACTGAGGTCCTCAGGACAACAGCCCACAAGGGACTGAATCTCGCCAATACCACATAGAAGTAGATCCTTCCTCAGCTAAGTTTTGAAATGACAGCAGCCCAGATGACATCTTCACTGCGGTCTGTAAGATACTTTGAACCAGACGACCAGTAAAAGCTGCCTCAAATTCCTAACCCACAGAAACTGGAAGATTTAAAAAAAAAAAAAAAAGCACCGTTTACTGTTTTAACCACTACATTTTGGAGTCATCTGTTATGTAGCAATAAATAACAAATAATGTTTTCTATTGTAATGTTACAAATTAGATGTGGCAGGCTGGGACCATGGAGATCCATTTCTCAGGGGCAAATCTTCACATCCACTCCTTTGTCCAAGGTTTACTGTGACATTCAGTTGCTGACATGTCTTGCCCACTTGCCCCTCACTTCTGTAATTACACAAAGCCAACAAAGTTGTGCATAGAAGTGCCTCCATTCCAAGGGCTGCTCCCATCTGCTTGAATTCTCTAATCTCTCATCTTTGACTTTCTAATATTCAGTCAGCATGATGCATGTCAAAGCTGACATCCTCCCTTGTGGTGGGGAAGGCTCTGAACACAAAAGAGATTTCCATGTCTGTTTTGCCTATTCACAGTCCTACCGTACTGCTGTGTACTTTCCTGTCAGCGCCAGTTATCAAGAATAAGGGCTGATAAATTGCATTTGCCTTACACCTCCACTTTTCCCAAAGGGATTTCAAATTTGGACTGGAGCTAGAAATGGAAGGCAAGCTGGATGAAGGTACTGTGAGCAGGCACTGGATTCAAAACGAGTTCTCTGAGGGTCAGAAGGCAACATCAGATTAACTATGCAAGGATTTGGAGAGAAAGAAACACCTGTGAAAGAAATGAAAGCAGAGAACAAGGAGACTGAGCCAGCCATCAGACTGCATGGGAGACTGTCACTTAGTGAAGGAGAGTGGGAAGGGAAGGAAAGTTGAATAGAAATGTCCAGAACGCCATGTTGTCCAAGGAGGGTCCAAGCTAAGGGTCAACTGTCAGAGGAATCCTTTGTCTCCTAGGAAAGTTCTGCCTCAGTCTTCCTGCTGCACTAGAACTTGGCTGGGAGCATGGCACAGCCCCAATGATGGATTTCAGACTCAGCATCCCTTGTCACTTATACCCCCTGCAGTAGAGGTCTGCCGGGAGCATACCTGCTGTGGTGTGGGTATTTTTTGCAACCTTCCCCCCCCCCGAAAGGTTATGTGTGAGGAGCTTAGTCCCTAATGTGACAGGATTAAGAGGGAGTATGGAACCTTTATGAGATAGAGCCTAGTGGGTAATCCTTGGGTTACTTGGTGTGTGTCCTCTAAACGGAATACTAGTCTCCTGGATTAAATTCTCCACAAAGGAAATTGTTATAAAAGCCTGAGGTTGACCCCCGAGTCTATCAGAGGCTTCCCATTTAGAGATACTCTGCTATCCGCCACGGGGACCTTGCTAGAGTCAGTACTATAGTGTTTGGACTTTCAACCTCCAAAATCTGTGAGCCAAGTAAACATCTTTTCTTCAAAAGTAGCCTGCTTCATGCATGCCATTATAATAATGCAAAAATAATACAATATCTGTGGCCACCAGAAGGTACTTGAAAATGAACTGTAGCAGGAGGAAAGGGATATTCTGGAATAATAACATCTAAGAGGTAACAGCAGAGTATTTCCTTATCTTTATTGAAAATATGCACTCTTTACCTGTCACCAAATACCCAGAACTGTGTTATGTTTCCTGATTTATGTGGCTCATTTTCTGTGTCATCACATTTCCTAGTCATGCATGCATTGATTTCGTTTTTATTCACTCAACAATACTTTTGAGAGCCTCACTCTTCTGGTCACTAGAGAATCAATGGTAAATAAGAGAGCCATGAAAAGATCTTTTTTTAGGGAAAATGAACAATAAAAGCATGAACAAAAAATAAAGAAGAGTCTTTCTAATTGTTGCACTAGCTTAAGTAAAATCAAACAATGATGCTGAAAAGAACACTTGGAACTTATGTTCAATCACATCTTCTACTACTTCATTTCTTACCCCTTAGACTGTTTTGGAACACTGAAGTGGACTGACCTAACCTGACTCCAGTTTGTTTTCTTGCTCAGTATGCACACTGGCTTAGATTAGACACATCCACCTCTGCCTTCCCCTAACAATGTCATGCCTTGTGAGTTGCATCCCCAAGACACTGTGAACTTCCCTGTACATCCCTCTATACACAGGAGATAGGGCTGGTCTTGAGCAATGAATTAACATCACTTCTGGGTTAATAACCTCTCTAATTTTGCTCAGACTATCATGGTTTTTCCCTTCAAAACTAAAACCCACCTGAATGTGGTGGTACATTCAGGTACTTGGGAGGCAGAGGTAGGAGCACCAAGAGTTCAAGGTCAATCTAGGCTACATGGTGAGTTCCAGCTAGCCTGGCTAAATAGTGAGAACTGTCTCCAAAAAAAAACCCAAATAATAGTAATAATAAAACTCCAAACAATCAAGGGTTGACCAAGCCATGTGAGAGTATAGCCTACCAGATCAAACTCAATTCTGAGAACACTCAGCCCTCTCTAATTATTTACAGTGTTTGGAGCCTTAACCACACAGCTAGTTGAGGAAGAAGTACGAAGTGGCAAGAGTATTAGTCTGGAAGCAGAGGTTCCAGATCCACCATTAACTAAAGATGTAATCTCAAACCAATCCTTTCCTCTCGATGTGGCAGTTAATAAGTCCAAAATATATATTGCTTAGTGAACAAAACAAGATTGTAAACTACCTCTTTCTGTACTGGCTAGAGTATAGAGGCCATAACAAAGAGATCCCCAAATGCCGTGGTTTACATGTCTCTGATAGAATATGGGTAAGCAGGGCAGATTGACAGCTCTGTTCTGGGAGGTTGTCCTGAGACTCAGCGCACCTGACTGATGCCAGGTCAGCAGTACCACACCCAAGTACCAGCCAGAGGGAAGAAGAAAAGAGTGCAGAAAGCCAGCAGTGTCCCTTTCAGTGAGTGACATGGAAGACTTGCCCTTCTGCACCCCTTCCATTAGCAAGACTTTCGTTACGTGACCACAAGGAAAGCAGAGAAATGTGGCCTCCAGCCAATTACCCATGTTCCCAAGAGCACCTTGATGTGGTATTCTCTTCCTAATAAAAGGGAAAAGAAGAGAACAGACACAACTGGATATTTAGCCATCTCTGCCATGCCTATAACAAGAGTCCACACTCAGATCCACGACTCTATTTAAGGAATGGATTTTATTGTCTTGTTACCTTTTAATCTTATTTTACATTTTTTTGCTTAGAATTTTTTTAAATAATTCCAGCTTTAAACTCACTATTAGCTTAAACATACTTACTTTGGACATGTGTTTCAATGTGGTGTCTGTGGCTCCAGAGACTCCCAGGAGTGTCTTAAAAGTTTAACGAGGATTTTTTAATTGAGGGTTTTCCTTTGGACCATTGTCTTAAAAATGAATTCTACCACCTTCTGCATCATTCTCATGCCCCCTCATAATTAAATCATGCCATGGGATCCCGGTGGCCTTGTTTGTTCTGGTGGCACAGATGTGGGTTTAATTTGGGCTCACCCAAATGAAGACCAAATAAGTTAATAAGATACTTCACACAGTTTCTGTAGCGGTTCAAATAGAGAGAAATTGTGGGAAATTGGGTCATCACATGGCACCTGGTAGCACATGCATGCCAAACAGAATGATGAAGGCAACAGCCAATGTCAGGTTCTCATTTGAGAGGTAATGTGGTTTCAACAAAACAACATCATCCTACCCGTTCAATTGATGTTGCTAAATTGAATCACATTGGCTTTGTTGTTTTGCTTAAATTTAACTTGCACTTGATTTAATTTAATTTAACTTTTGGGAGGTTTTACGCATATATTAGAAAGTCTAACAATAGAATTAGAATCAACCAATGGAAGTAAACGCACAGAGAAAAGTGGAACTTGCTTTTATTTTCTTTCAAAGTGATCCATGTGTTTAAGGAGCAGGGTTATCACGAGGACTGTGACATCCTTGCGAGTATCTGCTCCTTTCTTTCAGCAATTCCCCTCCTAGAGTATGAATGCAGCACCTCCCGAACAGGTTTTTCCCGGTAGCACTTGTTTAGACCCTGTCCTAGTGCACATTCCACCTCAGTGTCCGTTCACTTTAGAAGAAGAAACTTGGAATTCTCTAATATTTTCAGCATTTCATGAGCCAAAGGAGTTTTGCCCAAGAGGGTGGGTAGATTATTCTGACTGCTGTTGGGTCCTACTTGGTAGATGATTTCTGTTGCCTCAAAGGAAGCGAAAAGTTCCTTTCTTTGCTTCCTGTTAACCCAGGACTGCAGTGTTGAGGGTAATTGTGTGACAAGGGCAATAAACATTCCTCCCCCTGGGCCATGGTGTAGGAAATGACATATATAAGAGCTGAGTAGCAGTGCATACATCAGTCTATCTGGTGCTTGAGGATCCTTTGGGATGAGCGGTGCTATATAACTATAAGTTATAGAGACGCTTAATCAACTATTCTCCCACCGACTTGTGTTCTGTCTGTTGATTTACTGGCGCCTCTGTTTACCTACAGGATAACGGTCCTGGTGGACGAGAGTATGAGGAAATAAATGACTTGGTGGGTGATTAATTGTCTTAGCGCAGCACAGGGTCCAGTATCAAGATCATTATTTCTACTGTATGACAAGAGAGAAAGAAGGAATGGCAAAGCTATGTGCATAAATAACAGGAGAAAGATTTCCTCACTGTGCAGGAAAGTTCCACAGGCCTATTCTTGTCCGGCTACCTGAAGGGACATACCCCATGGTCTGGATTCCCATTCCTCTCCTGAGTCTTTGGAACTGACCTTCACTAATCCATGTGGTAGAAAGGCCTGGGAAGCTATGGGAGAATTCTCATACCATTCACTACCAAAAACAAGGGGAGCATGGTATGGTAATTTTGCCCTTTCTGGAGCTTACCCACCAAAGCCCCTCTTAAAAGACAGACTTTGGTGGAGGAAGAGGGCAGTTATACACATATCAGAGTCCCAAGGATAAGTGGCAGCAGGGAAGTGAATAAATTTGGATTGAATGCCAACTATGAGAAAGGACAGAGAAATATGGAAGAAAGTTCAGGACACAAGGGCATTAGCCCTTGGTGTTTTACTTTAATCAATTAAACCATTCATTCCAGTTGTTCTCAATCCCAATACATATTAGAAACACTTCACTTGGGAGCCTTAAAAAAAAATACCACTGTCCAGGTCTCACCCCACACCAATTAAATCAGAAGCTGTGGGAAAGAGGTCACACACAAATGGTAATCTGAGCCCTGGTGGTAATTCTTTGGAAGACTTGATGCATTGATTTCGTCAGGGACTCCCTCGTCAGTCTAAAGAGAAGTGCAGTGCAGAGCAAGGCGGGAGCTGCTGCTGGACTGTGCCAGCTCCAACATTACTGCTTCCATTGGGGGAAAATAAATCACTGAAAAAAGGACTGTGCCTGATTTTAACTACCCGGGCTTCGATAGCCCATAAGCTTTGGTTTAAATGCTTTTTGATAGCACTGAGCATTTGATCTTAAGCAAAGCACTTGGATTCAACCTTGACATTTACCATAATTAAACAAAGAAGATTTTGCTCGTTAAATATTATTTTTGTTTCTTGGACCATGAACTGCATTGTGAATGAGATTTCATTTCAGGCTATGCAGTGGCTGACCCTTGGTGTTCCTTGCAGTTGTTGACAGCTACAAACCCCAGTCTGCCCTCCGCTGGGATGGGGGGGTGTGGAGGCTGGCATTTCCCACAGGCTCTCTTTGCTACTGTCACCTACTGAGAAATGTCACAAAGGCTGGCATCCTGTAAAGAGAGGAGATGTAGCGTGCCAGAGAAGTAGGCAGCCCCATTCCAGTTCTCATGGATGTGAACTGTATTTAGCTCCCTGGAATCCTCGGCTGCTGAGATAGAGGAATGGATCATTTTTTGGCAGAATCTGCCCAGTTCACATGGAAACCCTTAACTCCCTCTTCACCCACAGCAGCAAGCCTCTAGCAGTCATTCTATAAAGTCTGACCTCAATCTTCTGTCACAATGGATGGGACCAGGGGTGAGCCATTTGTACAAGTTGAATTGAACAATTGTTCTCCCAGGAACTGAAAATGGACCAAACCTGTACAGTGGATATATTCCAACCACTATATTAAAGGAGAAGCAGAAGAAGTAACCCTCTTGGGCATGAGAAGAATGGAGCAGATGAGATCGGAGAAAAGAGACCCAGAATGAGTGTAGCACGTGTCCTGGTCCCTGCTCCTAGTCCTTTTCCAAGCCCCATTGTGTTTCTATTATTGGCTTCCAAAAGACACTCCTATGACTTTTAATAACCTCCCTTTAGACAACATGAGCTTGAATTACACTTCTTTTTTTTTGTTTGTTTGTTCAGTATCAAGTTCATAGCAAAATTGAAAGGAAGTGTTTAGGGGTCAAGTTGGTCATTTAAAACCCAAATTCAAATGTAATGTTTAACTTTGGAAACTTCCCCTGCTGAGGTGGGTAATGAATCCTTTTTGACAATATCTTCCCAATTCACAATGAAATCCTGTCAATCCCCTGTGACAGTTAATTTCATGTGTCTATTTGTCTAGGCCACAGTGCTTAGATATTTGGCACATTATTCTGCATATTTCTGTGAAGACTTTTTTTTTTGAATGACAGACTTTGAGTAAAGCAGATTACGCCCCATAATGTGAGCAGACCTCATTCAATAGTTGAAGGCCTTAACAAAACAAGAACTGACCTCCCCTTCCCCCAAAAGAAAGGAATTTTGCCATCAGATGCCTTTGAACTTAAACTGCCCTCTATTCTGAGTCTCCAGCCTAGCCACCTCCCCCATCAGATTTTGGACTTGTTAAGTCTCCACGGTCATGTGAATCAATTCCTTGAAATAAATATTGAGAGAGAATGAAAAAAAAACTGTATCTAATATAGGCATATTATATGACATAGCTTTTATATATGTATAACACAGCGCACGCACACACACATAGAGACACTCTGGTCTCTTTCTCTGGAATAAACCAACTACAGAACTCTGACAAATTATATCCCTCCTCATCCATAATAGCTGGCCTCTGGTTATTGTTGCTATCCGCTTTCTATATTTCTTTGTGATTTTTTAGCATTGATATTAACTGGCAATGCAGAGTGTAGCAAAATGGAATGAACACTGAACCCAATTCTACTAATTAGTAGTGTAATTACTTGGGTAAGTCACCAATCTTGAATAAGTCACTTCACTTCTCTGAGCCTCCTTCTAGATTATAGTAGAAGAGTCCTAAGCTGCCTCCTGGTTTCAAAATTCACAAAAGCTATCATAATATCTCAATGAAAGGTGAGTCGCTACTGTTCTGTTGACTTTTACCAAGCTGTGAAATATACAGCTGCAGGTGACTGTCCCCTTCTTTTCCATATATCCCCTTATTGGAATTCTTGTTTCTTTTCTGTAGTTCTGCCATTTTGGACCTGGGAGGGGAGGGCCAAGGCCAAAGCATAGGGAATGAGGAGGATATGGGTATAAGTCCTGTTAGATGTAAGAGTGGACTAGAAACTCCTCATGGTATATCAGGAAATCTCAAAACGAAGGCTATGCCAGGCACAGCCAGGAAGTCACAGCCTGTGAGAGAATCTGCATTTCCCAGGGGTGCCCTGAGCATCAGGTGTGAGCACTACCAGGCAGCATAGACAGAAGGTACCTACAGGGACAGGGCCAGAGACAGCTTCCTGCCACCCAACCCAAGTCTCTCTTAGCTTCCACAAAGCACAAAGAAGATATAGAAAGTTCTCAACGCCAGTGAAAGAGCATATAAAGGCAGCTGTGAATGAACAACTAAGAAAGCTGCCTGCAGAGGCTCACTGAGACACAAGATGGGGAAAACTCAGGAGAGTGTGGACAGGTGTGCGGAGCTGATGGAGAGTGTGACCAAGGCTTAAAGAACCACTATCACCAGCAAAATTTCAAGTGGGCTGGCGTCAGTAGGAGACATGGCTGAGTCTGCATTCTTTGGGCTGAGAGAATGCTCACCAGGCACCCCAGGCCTTACACTGACATTGGGAAGCCTGAGAAGACAGAAGGCAAGCCCCAGAGAACAGTGTCCCAAAGGACCACATAGTGAAAAAGGGCTCCTCCTCTCTCTTAAGGATGCCCAACACTTCCTCATCTTCCACTTCAGATACCACCTTGGGAAAAAGTAGAGAACAAGCTCTTGAAAAGAGAAAAACAGACCTGATAGAAAACAACTTTAGAATATTTATATACAGGCAACTATTTTGAAATAGGAGAGACTGTGTCCTCTTTCATTGGCATGTGTTTTGTTTATGTATTCTGCCCTAATCTTTGTTTGTGCCCAGGTTGTCTGTCCTTGAACTCTCAATGCTCCTGAGTGCTGGATTAGATAAACCACCACTACTGCCCCACCTTACTCTTATTGAGGCTTCAACACAAAAACCAATGATTATCATAGTAAAGGAAATTCCATTCTGGTTTTGCACATCTGAGCTATAGTGTATAAATCTTGGCCCCTCTGTGGCTGTGACACAGGATCAAGAAGGGGAAGATTTTCTTGCCTCAATGCCTCTGAAGGGGGATGTGCTCTTCCCCCACCCTGTTGGGAGAGAGAAAAGTCAGGATAGCCCCAAGGACACCAGTTACTTCCAGCAGGTGACTTACTATCCCTAAGGAGCCATCACTGTGATAATGCGGCAGCCAGAAATATGAGGATGGATTTTTAGAAAGACAGTTTGAACCCTTCCCTCCTCCTCATGCTAAGAAAAAAGCTGGGAGAAGCAGCAGAAATTCTAGTTTATGGGTGAAAGTGGCTTTTCCTTGCTGTTGATGGAATAGCCAAGCCCATCAACTGGGAGAATGTGTCCTTTCTCCTGTTTTTGTCAGTTTACATACCTGTGACAATAGAACATCCCAAAAGCTGTCCAACACATGTCTTCAAAAGAAGAATCAGACCTACCAAGTCATAGAGAAGAAAGATTG
Organism: Castor canadensis; assembly: GCF_047511655.1. Taxonomy (NCBI): domain Eukaryota; kingdom Metazoa; phylum Chordata; class Mammalia; order Rodentia; family Castoridae; genus Castor; species Castor canadensis. The sequence goes on from NC_133386.1 coordinate 172,428,541, forward strand.
GAAAGGAATAAAAATTGTGCCTCTGTGATGGGCACAACACAGCTCAAAGTCATCCTGGAGGGCTGTGTGACCAACCATGAACCAGCTCTGCCTATTCTGTGCTCAGTCTTTTATGCCTTTAGGTCTGTCACTCTGGACAATGGATTTTCAGGGCCAGTATTTTCCTTGGGTATGTTAGTTCTAATACTGCATCTTACTATGCAGTTACTAGAATCATATCCCTTAAAATGTAGAGTTTTTTTCAACCACATCTTTATTACCCTAGCTATTTCTGTTGCTGCTAGATATAGCACAGATCTATATAAAAACTTGAATCACTCACTAATTCTGCAAGTTTGGTTCCCATATGTCCGTCACCATGGTGAACCTACAATGTGCTAGGCACAGGGGTAAGATATCTGAAATGTATCTCATTTAATCCTTATAAAAAAGAGTCATGAGATGAGCATAATGAGCTCCATTTTAGACAAGAAATAGAGGTAGGAACAGGTGAAATAATCTTCCCCAGGTTTCAAAATGAGTAATTTGCAAAACTAGGAATCAAAAACCCGGGCCTATCTTCATTTTATTACAGTGCATTGCTTCCTTATGGCTGCTTGAATCCCAGAGTTACTTGTGGCCACACACTGATGCTCTCTCTTTATGCTGCTGCTCTTGCTGCTGCAGAATGAGAGCTTCTATGTAACTCTGATTTTCCTCTGGCATTTTTGTGGGAAGAGAATGATTTTCAGATTAAGTGCTAACTGAAAAGTCTCACCTATCCTTAATTTCTTGTGTCCCATTATCAATTGCATCAACAATACCAAAAACATGTCTGCATATGTATGTCCAATATATATTCCTTTGGTAGTTCATAAGAAAGCTGAACTAGAGAGAACTAAAATGTCTGAAAGCTGATATTCCAGTTTTTATGACATCCCATTGCTGTCTCAGGAGAACTGTCCAACTACCAGCTAGAGTGTGAAGAATATAAATGCAAAACCAGTAAAAGATTTCCAGAATTTTATCAGCATTTTTTTAAACATCCTAATTGCTGGACATTTTATAGTTAGTCCGCAAAGATGGTGAAAGCCATTTCCATCACATATTCCAGGTCCTCCTTTATACTGGTAGAACTTGTGCCTTCACTTTTAGAATAAAGCCCTGGTTTGTCCTTACTGACCTTTCTCCTCCTTGTCTTTCTTTATCTCTTTCAAGTAGTTGTTGCCAAGCTCTTGAGGTATTCACTAATCGTGTCTGTCTGTCCTTGAAGCCATAGAAAAACACATAAAGGAATCAGACGGAGGTCCTAACACAGTTCTACTGCTGGTTCCCTGGATTAACCCTGCAGCCTGAATGAGTTTTCTATTTCTTCCACCCTGAATTATGCTTAGTCATCTTTCCATAGTCGCAGCAGCTGGACAAACATCAAGGTTCTCCCCCTAGAGGGTACAGCACGCCTGGGGCCTCACCATATGGAAGAGGCAAAGCAGAGGAAGAGCTTAAACCAGCTTCAGTCATCTTTCTTGGGAAAGTGAGTCACAGAAGGCGCAGAGCCTGAAAAGTCTTAGCTACTCATTCCTCCTATCTCTGCCATATCGGGTTGCCACTGTCCCCATCAAGAAGGAGTGTATATCTCTACTCTTTATTAACCAGTGTTGCCCTTTTGACTTTCCTTGGCCAATCAGGCAGCAGAGAGATATTATTCAATTTCTGTGCCAAGACTGAGCCAAGAATCCTCTTCATTCTTCCTCTTAGGACCCATCCACCAAGTGAGGAAGCCCAGGCTAGCTACACCAGTGGAAAGCCAAGTGGATAAAAACCACAGGGGCCCCCTGAAACCTTAGCCAACCACTGGACCTGTGAATGATACCGTGCAGGATCAGCCAATACATAGCCAACATGCACTGACCACAAACAGTGGTCACTCATGTGAACCCACTAACACCACAAGGCATGGAGACAAACAATCTCAGCTGAGCCCAGCCTTCAACATCTTGAGCAAATCAACCAGCACACGAACAGAGCATGCTCAGTAATGTTATCCAGACTCACCAGTCAAGAAGTCTTTCTGACATGAGAATAGATAGGGGAGAGGGGGAGATGGCGTTAATAGGGTTTTCTATGGGATATGAGGAGTGAGGTAATACCCCACTCAAGAGTTACAAATGCCGCCAATATCATGTATGCTAAAGCCTTCCATAAATGCAATGAAAGCATTTAAAATGTTGACTATTAGTCAAGGATCTAATGAAAAGTGTTTTTGCTTCCTATTCTTGCTATAGCAAATTGCCACAGACTTTGTAACTTAAAGCAAAATGAATTGATTATCTTATACTCCTAGAGGCCCACAGTCTCTCTGGGCTGTGATCAAAGTATTGGCAGGGATGCATTCCTTGTGGAAGCTCTAGGGGTGAATTATTTTCCTTGTGTTTCCAGCTGCTAGAGGCTTTGCACATTCCTTGGCTTCTGATCTCCTTCTGTCTTCCAAGCCAGATATGGCTGATTGAGACTTCCTCAGTGACTCTGACTTCAATCTTACTCTTCCGCAATTAAAGACCCTTTGAGTTCCACTAGACTCGCCTGAATAACCCAGGATACTCACTCTGTTTTTAAATCAGCTGACTGTCAGCTTTAAATCCTTCTGCAACCTGATTTTCCTTTTGCTATTTAACATACATATTCACAGACTCCAGAGTTTAGGCCATGGGCATCTTTGGGGGATGGAAACATTAAGAATAATGTGATAGACAGAAGTCTACCACAAATAGGAATGTCAAAAAGAGTAACATTACCATTCTCAGTAAGGATTAGGGCTCAGTTCTTTACTTGTGCCTCTCCTGACAATTTCTAAGTGTCCTAAAAAGTAGGGATAATGAGAAGCCATTTTTATGGCATGCTTTGGAGTTGATCATGTAGGACAGAAATGGAAGCTTGTTGAAAACAAAATACATTTTATCTCTTACTTCACTCTAATAGTCCCGTGAAGGCCAAGTTGACAGGCTGCCTGACTTCTCTCTCAATCATGTTGCCAATAACAACATTTAAATGGTGCTTGGGGCCTTCAGGTTGGACCCTGTGGACAATACAGGCCTCACTGAGTGAGAGGCGATCCGTCTCGGTCTGTCAGATGCTACAAGATTTCTGATGGCAATGATGGGGAGAGTGCTCAAATTCCCCTGCCTTCATCTATCTCCTGAGTGGTGGGAGAAAATCAACACAGCAGCCTGCCAGAGAAGGAAATGGATATATCAAAGAATATCAAACTTTTCTGCCTGTTTGGCCATTTTCTTCTTGTATTGGGATGCTAAAAAAGATGATTGAAAAGAGAATAATTTGCATTACATATGAGCATGGCCTCACCAAATTCACTGAATGATGCAAGATGCGAAGGGTCATTCCTACAATATGATGGGCATCCATTTACCTAGGCCCCGTAAATAAAAGACATGAGAGTGGGAAGTACCAAGGAGTTCCTCCAGGAGAATGTGTGCAAAGGGAGAACATGGGCCAACATGCTAGCACTGTGTGTGTGTGTGTGTTTTGGGAGGACAGTTTAGGGCAAACACACAAAAGACCAGCAGCAGATCTGAGAGTAGATGACTTGTTGTCATGTTAATCAGGATCATTTGACATTGGGCTATACAAAAGAAATCAATGCCAAGGGAGAGTGCCAAAGACACTACTATGGTTAAGGTGTGGGCTTTGAGGTCACACTGAGGAGAAAGTGTTAGACCCAACTCCACCAGTCTCTTCCTAGGCCTGAGTAAGAGCTTGGGCAAGCTTTCACTTGGCTTCCTCATCTATAAAATGAGGATGGTAATAAAAACCTGCTCACTGCACCCTGTGATTACTCTCAACGAATTCCAGGTCTACATGCCCTTGCTATTCTCCTCCCACACTGAGGCTAGGATTATCCAGGTGGTTGACTTTGACCCAGGGGACACCATCCAATGAGACATCAGCAGAGGATGATAACTGCTTACCTATTGGGACTTACCTTATTGGAATATTGCTACCGCAATCTATGAAACCCAAGATATCTTAGTGGAAAGACTGTCACTGACATAACCTAAGTGTAGCCCCAGCTAGTCACCAGGTATACTATGATCATCAGATGGTCACCACATTGGACCATTCCACCCTAATTTACCCACACAGGGAGATGACTGCAGTCACATGAGTGATGCCAGAAAAACCTAAGAGTAACTGTGCAGCCCAAATTATAGAATAATAAAAAAAATAGTTGCTTTAAGCCACTAAGTTTTGGGATGGTTTATTACATAGAAATAGTTAGCTGATATAGGTTCTTGCCAGTATTAAATCAGATAATGTGAAGTGCTTCGCAAGTGTCTGACACCCAGAAAGTACTACAGATATGATAATCATTATCTTGCTTAAGTCCAGGTAATCCTACCTTTCACTTTCACCTGTTTCACAGCCCAACTTCAACCAACTCAGTTCTGTCTCTGAACTCACTCCAAGAAAAAGTACCAGGCCATGATAAATCATGTTTGAGAGGTGTTTTTTTTTTGTTTTGTTTTGTTTTAATGTTTTAAGAAAGTGATTTTCATGTACCATAGCAAAACAATTATAAATCTGATTAATGCTAAAAATCTGAAAATTAAAAACATCCTTTATGCTATCCTTCCTCTTGTTAATTCAATCTCTCCTATTGTATGAAAAGCCAGCATTACACTCATACCAAAACCAGACAAACACATACCAAAACCGGACAAAGACATAAACATAGAGATAAAAATTCTTAACCAATACTAGCAAATTGAATTCATCACTTTTCTGGAAATGTAATACAGCAAAACTTAGCAGATTTTAGCACAGGAATGCAAGGTTAGTTGAGCTTTTAAATGAGCCAGGTGTGGTGGCTGACACCTATAATCCCAGAACTCAGGAAGCTGAAGCAGAAATATTGAAAGTTCAAGGCCAGCCTGGAAGCCCAGGTGACTCTGAGATTTTGAGTCCAGACATCTCTGTAAATGGAGAGACTCTTACAAAGATGGAAAACTCAACACAGAAAGTGGGCTTTTAGGAAGCTGTGAATCCTCAAGTCAGCCCTATGAAGTCCAGCCCCTCCTGACTTATTTCTTCCTCTGATAGCAATTTTCCCCATGGATGTACTTAGTGCAGAGCCCAAGTCCTCCCCCCATCATCTGGCCCCTGCATGTTTCTCCAAGGAAACTCCAAGGTTTACCTCCCTCTTGCTCTCTCCTCCCCTGTACTCATCCACACTAACCTCCCTTGCATCCCCAAACCTGGCATATTTGTTCCTTTCTCAGGGCCTTCAGCCTTGAATACCCTTCTGTTTGGAACACCATTCCCCCAAGATCTTTACTTGACTGCCCTTTTTCTTAATTTGGGTCTCTGTTCATTGTCACCCTTCATGGAGGCCTTTTCTGCCCATCTAAAACAGCCCCTCTTGCTATGCAGCCCACCTACACCTCAGCACTCAGCTCATCTTCCTGGTGACACTAAATAAACCAGAAGTCATCCTACTAATGTTTGCTTGGATTGTCTAATGCTGCTGAAAGGAGCCCTTTGAGCACAGGGATTCATCTTTGCCTGCTGCTGTTCTCCCAGGCCTGGAACACTACCTAGCATACAATGGGCACCCAGGAAGTGCATGCTGACTGACTGGTGGGTGTGGCAGGACTCCATTCAAACTAGGGCACTCATTATCCTATACATGCTATGGGGTTTGCAGGATGAGGAACGTCCAGTGCTAACACTGGGAACATCTCAGGCACATCAGGAGGGCTGGTCATCCTCTCTCTAACCCAAGCCTCCTAACTCTGTTCAGTGCTTCTTACTCTGCTCTGCCCCTGGGTTTCCAGGACATCTCATGTGAAACCAAAGACCTCATCCTCTACAACAGTGCCTGATACAAGGAGGTATATCAACAAAACTGTGTTAGATGAATGAGTGGATGAGATGGCTTCCATAAGCAGAAGCCAAGCGATGCTTCTGTGTCAGCATGTTGGTTTGGACCATGTGACCCAGTTGCTAGCAATATAATGCCAAGAGGCAAATCAGGCATCTCAGCCTCCTAAATGGAGAGCAGTAGTCAACCCCCCCCCAGCAGCTGGCTGTTCATGTCTTTCATTTTCTCCCCTGTCTGGCTGCTGGGTCTTAGCTGTAAGCCAAAGGCATGTATGGGAGAGGATCAGATGGGCTCACAACACAAGGCCGAGGAAAACTCAAGAGTATCCAGAGAACTGGCTTTATACATTGGAAGCTTTTTCTCATTGGGAATTTTTTCCTTCTCATTCGAGTTCGGTGATAACCCTACAGTCCTGCACATATGGATGGGAAAGGGAGCGAATGCACAAAGGCAGGTCAGGATGGCCTCACAGGGGCAATGAAGACCTGCAGGAGTGGAGAAGAACAGAGTGAATACCCAGACAGTGGTGGAGCCATTTGAGGCTTAGCTGAGAGAGGACAGGATAAACACAACACTTTGCTTATCATGTTTGGAGCCATGAGGCAAGAACAGACCTTCATCTGAACTTGCAAAAAGTACAAGTTCAAGGTCTTGAACACTCTGAACATGGAGAGAAGCTTGCAGAGTAGATCAAGTGGTAGAGCACCTGCTTAGCAAACTGGAGTCCCTGAGTTCAAACCCCAGTACCCCCCCCCCCCCCCACACACAAAAGCAATTGAAACTGGAGAGAGGCTGGCTTGAGAACCCAAATGACCTGAGTTGGGTCCATATGTGTGGATCCAGGTGTGATGATGCAGACCTGTAATCCCAGCTATTCCAAAGGCAGAGGTAGGAGAATCTTGAGTTCAAGGCCAGCCCAGGCAAAGGTAGCTAAACTGGTCTCAAAAGCACAATAAAAACCAAAAGGATTAGGGTCATGACTCCATGGGAGAGTGATTGCCTGGTGAACTCAAAGCCCTGAGTTCGATCCCCAGTGTAAGCCTCAGTTTCTTCATCTATAAGTCAGGACGGCTATGAGAGTTGAGATTATTGCTCTAAAGCACTGTTTATATCATAGGCACTAGTAAGTGGTGTTGTCATTATTATCATGACATTATAAGCTTATATCCAAGGCAAAGAGACTTGGGCCATGGATGGTAGGTGGTTCTGTCCCTGGGTCATGAAAAACTAGCAATCCAACCGTGCTTTATGGCCAGGCATCCTCACAGATGGGAGTGATGAAACTGGGTTCTGGGGATGCTTGCTATACAGATTGACCAAATCCTTCCACTCATCAAAACCAATTCCTGACTTCCATTTAGATTTAATAAACTCAGGTTTAATAAGATAGCTATTATACTTGAACTAGCTACTGACTGGCCAGAAATGCAATGTTAGCTGCAAATTAGGAACAAGCAAGGCTGCTGGGCTAGATCTCTGGTAGATCTCAAGCACAGCTCTTAATAATTAATTTGCCATTTTCATGATACACAATAACTGGCCTATTAAGCCAAGAGTTCTGCATTTATTAAATGCTAACTTAGTGGCAAACAAACAAAACCCGAGTCAATAGTTGTTTCGACAGTTATTAAAAGCTGTCTCCCTGAGGACTATGTGGGCAGCCAGCCACGTGTTCAGGCAATGGAGGTTATGAGCAGGGAGGGAGAAAGGAAAGAAGTGTGCAGGGAGCCATTCAAGGTTTTGCCCTGCTCAGGTGGGATGTATCACTATGACAGTCTGGATAGGCACCAAAGAAAACACTTGGACTCCCCCAACTTTGTCCCACCCCTGCATCAGATGCCAGTAACATTTGTGGGTTTTTTGTTATTTGTTTGTTTGAGCTTTTGGGAAGCCTTTATTATCCAAAAGTAGGACTTAGAAGCAGAAAAGATAGGTGCAAATTGGGGATACCTGTTAGAATCTTTTACACCAAGAATGAAGAATTGATCCAAGAATAATGAGACTTAAAGAATACAGACTGTGTTGTAGTCGCCTTCCCGGGATGGGTTTTGGAGAGGAAGCAATTAGGATTCTATTGATTGCCTAACTCCAAACAGTTTACACATTAAGGAAATTAATTCTCACCCAACTGGAAATTCAGAAATATATAGGTTTCTCAGTTGGGATTAGACTCGACTGCCTATAAAAGAAAACATGAATGAACAATGGCTTATAGAAAATATAGGTTCCTATTTCTCTCACATAAAAGAAGTCCAGAGATAAACATCCAGAAGTCAATATGGAAGCTACACAGTCACGAAGGGGCCACAATTTCTGAACTGTCATCTTTAGCACATTGCTTCCAACCTCAAGTTAGCTTCATGATCACATTATGGCTGCCACAGTTCTAGTCAACATGCCCACTTTCCAAAAAGTAGGAAGGTAAAAAGGGATAAGGCAAAGGACCACTTACCATTTTATTGGCTACCCCCAGTGACCAAGAGTCTGGAAAATATCAATTTTCTATCTGGGTATGTTGCTATACTTGTCAACATAGATTCTTCTATTACAGAGAAAAAAAGAATAGAATGCACACAGGGAAGTTAAGTAGCAGTTTCTGTTCCTGGAGGCTTCTAGGGTGTGTCATTTAGTGACTCAACCTATCATCAAGAATCCAGATTCTCTCTACCCCTATTCTGCCATCTTGGGTATTGGCCTCATCCTCAGATTTGGTAGCAAGTGGCTGTGTAGTTATTCCAAATGCCCCATCCAGATGTGCAAATATCTGGAAGAAGATGAGGGAAACTACTGTTACAACTCTCCTTCTTTAGAAGAGAGAAAGTTCTTAAATCTAACCAGCAGACTTCCAGTGGTCAGAAGTAGATCAAGGCACCAGTGGCTCATACTTGCAATCCTAGCTATTTTGGAGGCTGAGATTGGGAGGATCTTGGTTCAAGGCCAGCCCAGGCAAATAGTTTGAGAGATCCCCATCTTCAAAATAACCAGAGCAAAATGGATGGGAGACATGGCTGAAGCTGTAGACCTGCTTTGCAAGTATGAAGCCCTGAGTTCAAACACCAGTCCCACCAAAAAAAAAAAAAAAAAAAAGAGCAGATGAAGGGTTAAAAATAGTTTCCCTGGAGATGAAGATTAGGTCCTATTTCCTGAAGCCTGTGGCTTCATGGGGGAGCAGGGAGAATTGGCCACATTTAGGTCTTGTTGGGAAGGTAGAGGAAAGGTAGGGTGGACAGATGCTTGAAATCAAAGACCAACCCTACCATGCTTTAGCTGTGGACAGTGGGCCGTGGATTTAATACCTCCACGCTGAGTTTTCCTCCCTGTCAAATGCTGGTGATGATGGCTTCTTTGTAGGGTGTGGTGAGGCTGAAAATAATGTATGTAAACTTTCTGTGTATGTAATTCCACAGCTCTGTGTCTGCAAATTGACTACATGCTTGGAACACACATAATGCTATCAGTCTTTATTTCTCAAATAAAATGTAAGCTGCTGAAACTCACGTGCAGCAGACTGGCGGGAAGTCCAGTTACCACACTGGTGAGACATCCCTTCCCCAAGAACCCTTCCAGTCCAAAAAGGACGTTCACCAGACTGCCACTTCAAGCAAGGAGAAGCCCCTAACCCTTCGCTCTCCTGTTTCCCTTGAAGCTACTGCCTCTCATTTTTTTTTTTTTTTGGTGGTAGTAGAGTTTGAACTCATAGCCTCATGTTTACTAGGCAGGCACTCTACCACTTGAGCCACTCCCCCAGCCCTGTTCCATGTTGGGTATTTTCAAGATAGGGTCTCATGAACTATTTGTCCAAGCTGGCTTCAAATCCCAATCCTCCTGATCTCTGCTAGGATTACAGACATGACCTACTGTGCACAGCATGCTTCTATTTCACGACAATTCAAAATCAAAATACTTCCAACAGTGATCAAGAATGCCACACACCAAGTCATGCACTTCAGTGCTGTATGGAATTGAAATTGTGCATTGTCCCCAGACTGCTCCAAGCCACCATGGATGCTACTCACAGTTCTCCTCTCCTGCCAACATGGCCAGGGCAGGGGTCTTTTCAGCTGACTTATCCCTGGAGAGCCCTTGCCTAGTACCCAGAATCCATGCACCCCATTCTCCCCTGCATTCCCCACTCATAACCTCAGGTACTCTCACAAATCAACTCTACATCCACCCAGAGCGGAGTCCACTCACCATCCTGCTTCCCCATGGGGAAATCCTCTACCCGTCCACTGCATTATCTTCCTGTTTCAACTCCATGTGCTTCCCACGCACCACAGTTAGGACCCATTCCTGTTCTGTAATCCCTGGTACACTACAGCCTAATGGTTGCCTGATATCCCTGCCACTGTCCCCATTATGTACCTGCCATATAGTAAGGGGAGAATGGTGGGCCCCACCACCACCACTGAGTAAGTGTGACTAGCTTTGGAAACTTAAGCCAATTAGCCAATCAAAATTGCCTGGTCAAAAGGATTCATCCAAGAGTGACATGAGGGACCAAGGGATGTCGGTCAGTGGTAGAGCACTTGCCTTGCATGCATGAAGTCCTGGGTTCAATACCCAACCAGGAAAAGAAAGAAAAAAGACATGATATTCAATTTGAGTCAGTGAGACTCAAGGGGAAGATTTTTTTTCAAGGACCTTCTAGAATAAAGTAAGAGTTCTCTATCTCCTTCTAGATGATATAGCAATAAAGCTAGGAACTACTGCATCCATTTTGCCACCATGAGGAAGTCAGACTTCCTCATACAGACTGTGCTGTATGAACAGTAGAATAGAAAGTTTGAAAGTGTTCAATGGCATTGGTATGCTCCCACATCATGCCATCTCAGAAGACCTTCTAGTTACTTGTGTCTTAATTCTATCTCCTTTATTGTTTAAGCCTTTTGGAGGTAAGTTTCTCATCATGAATACAAAATGAGGTCTAACAGACCCACACAGCACTCTCAAATGGAACAGACCTTAGAAAGGCCTTACCTCTCCCCTAATTGGAGGAGGAACAGTCCAGGTCAGGAGAAGAATGTGAGATGAGCTTGGCGTCAGTGGCTCATGTCTATAATCCTAGCTAGTCAGGAGGCAGAGATTAGAAGGATCATGGTTCAAAGCCAGCCCAGGCAAATAGTTCAGCGAGATCTTATCTAGAAAAACCATTCACAAAAATAGGGCTGGTAGAGTGGCTCAAGGTGAAGGCCCTGAGTTCAAGCCCCAGTACTGAAAAAAAAAAAAAAAAAAAAAAAAAGAAAGTGAGACATACTGACCCACCTCAGGACTAATTAGACTTTTGAAGATCAGCAAGGAGATTCCTGAGAGGAAGGAGCCAGGAATGAAGGCCACATTCATTTGTCCCCACCACCACCCAACTTTGCCCTGAGAAGCAAATCCCTCCATCACTGAGTATCAGTAGCTAGGCTCCATTCTTATTCCAACAGTGCCACTTCACAAGTCTGAAACCAACTCAGGGGATACCCTGGCCCCTGATTTTTGATGATGTTACACACCCTCTCCATCCTTTCCCTTTCCGTGGCCTTCTCACCTTAGCTCCTGGTCCACTGGGGCAGCTCCTCAATGATCACGTCTGTCCAGAATTCCTTTTAGTAATCTGGTACCATGAAGCCCGAGTCATTCAAGCACCAAGCATTCCCTGAATCGTCCCAGTCTGCTCAAGAGCATGTGCCTAGTATAGAGAACTTAACCATTCCAGAAATATATGTTTTGAAAAAATTTTTTTAAAAATTAAAAAAGACTTTTCTCTTCAATTTCCCTTTCCCCCGGGTAACCCATTGTTAACATTTAGGAATGTAGCCTCTTGGACATTTTTCTAGGAATACATATATTTTGTACTTTTCTTTCCAATAATGCATGGAATAGCTTTATAAAAGTTACTATATTACAAGAGAGGGACTTCCCTGAAATCATATAAAATACCATCCCTACATGATTCCTCAGGGCCCCACTCACTCAAAATAATGGAAATTTAAATTCAACTGCCCTGCTGGGGGATCATCCTGAAGCCTACAACTCCAATTTCTGTTGCTGTTGTATTTCTGTCTTTCCATTCTCCACTGGTTTAATTAGAGCATGGTATTGTCTGAAGAAATGTCATTTTTATTCCAGTTATGGCCAGAAGCAGTTAGCACATAACACACAATATTTTTAATTCCAATAAAATGGTTCAGACTCATGTCATATCTCAGCAACTTCAGAAGGAAGAACACCCAGCATCTGAAGCTTCACATGAGCAAAATGCTTCCCAAGGGGTCTTAGGAGGACCTCTCCCTGGGTGTAAGGGTAATGGGTTCCTGGGAGTTCATGGTGCTTTGGCCCCCTGACCATGTTTGAAGGACAAATTCCAAAACTTGACTTAAAATTATGCTCGTGTTAGTCAGCTTTCTGTCACTGTGACAAAATACCTGAGAAAATCAACTTAAAGGAGGAAACATTTATTCTGGCTTATGGTTTCAGTCTATAGTCACTTGGCTCCATTGTTTCTAGGCCTGTGGTAAGGTAGAGCATCATGGCTGAGAACATATGGTAAAACATCTTTGCAGACTGGAGGCAGAGAGAGAAGGGGCCAGGGACTGAAACTGTCCCCAAGGCATGTCCCCAGTGACCTACTTCCTCCTAGACCACACCTTCTATGGTTTCCACTACCTTTCAATAGCCAGTTCAGTTACGAACCCATCAAGGGTTAATCCATTAATCCTATCATCCAATTACTTCTCAAACCCTGGCAACCAAGCCCTTAGCATGTGGCCTTTGGGGGACATTTTAGATCCAAACCATAACAATGCTATTTCAGTGCTGACTGTAGGAGCAAACATGGTATCAGAACTCCCAACTCCTTGTATTTAATCCTGAGACTTCTCAACAATTCTGTGACTGGCCCCAAAGATGTGAATCAGAGCTGCAGTCTTGGGTCATTTTGTTAGCTTTGCGGAATGGAAGAAGGTTATGACCCCAGTGACCTGGAGATGCCCTGGCCCAGATGAATCTAGCTCTATCAACAAAAAGCTGCATCACCTTGAGCAATTTCCCTAAACTCTCTGAACCTCAGTTTACTCATCTCTCCATGGAGTTACAAACCAACCAAAAGGGTTTGTGAGCTGCCTAGCATGGAGGGAGATTCAATAAATGGCATCTTTTGATCTATCATGGCTTGTTAGAGATGTGGATTCTGCCCTCACATAAGGAATTTTTGATCATCTCTCCAGCAACCCAACCTTACCACCCCCCAAAAAACCAAAACAAAACAAATCACAAGGAAGAGGTGGGTGACCCAGAGGAGGATTTATTGACCCTGCAAGGACCTTACAGGCTGCCAGAGGGGAAGTAACTGAGAAGGTCCTCTGTGGTATGGGTGTTGCCAGGATGCATTACAGAGAACACAAAGCATCCGGACCTCTCCCAGCTGGCCCAGCCCCCACCTCAACCCCCCCCCCACCCCCCCGCCCCGACCCTTTGCTCCTTTTCCTCAACCCCTTGAGCCTGAGTTGGGCTCCTTTTTCCTGGGAAACACAAATGGTCAACATAGATAATGTGCATTTGAGATCCCTAAGGCAAGCCCTAAATCATTCTGTTGGTATTTTCTCTTACTTTTCTCTCTCTCTTTCTCTCTCTCTCTTTCACACACACAGACACAGAGAGAGAGAGAGAGGGAGAGATTATATCCTGAATACCTTCTGTGTATTTTATGTTGCCTGCACTGCCAATCACTGTAAAATGACAGCTAGTCATAGAAAAAAATCAGAAAATGCCCTATTACTTTCATTTACCCAAATAAAGGTTCAAATACCCTGGCTGATCTGAAAGGCAGCACTAAGCAAATGCATGGCAACATTGGATCTTCTAGCTGTTGGAATCAAGAGGACCAGTGTTGTTACTATTGTGTGGTGTGTTAGCCATCATGATCAACATTTACTCAGAACCAAGGCAGGGGTGCCACTCTGGGATGTATCACAAGTCACTAAAAGATGGGTCATGCTGCTTGGTTTCGATTTTTATTGTTTTCCTGTAAAGGATGCATAAAATACTTTGTGTTGAGATCTTAACAATATACCTCTACTTGTTTCATTAATTATTGCAGATTGTTCATTATTATTTAAAGAGTAACACAAGATTATAATTTTTTAAAAAGTCAAACAACACAAAAGTGTTAAGAAGAACAAATATAGAATGATGGTCCAGTATAGAACCATCCCCTTGTGTATTACCTGCTCTGTCACTTGGCAAAAGCTGGAACTTTGTCCCCAAAAGGATCAATCAGATTCCCTCCTTTCTGGAATGTTATATCTAGATTGCAAGGTGACTACAACTGAGTCACCTTGATCAACAGCATCCTGCTCCCCAGGTGTGGTGGCTCACACTTGTAATCCCAGTACTTAGGAGCAAAGGCAGGAGGATCATGAGTTTAAAGGTAGCCCAGGATAGACAGCAAGACCCTGTTTGAAAAAAAAAAGAGGGAGAGAGGAAGAAAGGAAGGAAGGGAGAGAGACAGGAAGCCTGCCTGCCTCTTGCTTTTGTACCTGGGCTACTTGGTCTTGGTGCTTGTCCTCACCCATTAGCATCAGTTTTCCTATGGGTGCTTTTGCTGGCCACCAAAGAACTCTAATTCCAATGTGCTGAGTAGAAATTGTACAGCCATGCATACAAGTATACCAAAATGCCTCATTCTTTATTACTCTGTATCTGATCTTAATTTTTAACTTGAGTCATGATACACATCCATTAATATACACACACTATTCCTATAATGTTCTAGGAAATACAAAGGAAACATGTAAAAGAGTAAAAGTGCTCCCTCCACATAAACAGCTTGAGAAGTAATGCTATTAACAGGCTAGTGTGCATTTCCTAGACATTTGTCTGTGCAGCTGGGTGTGAAGTTTTTAGTATTTATTAAGCAGAGTCTAGATGTTAAAAAAGTTAATGATATAAGTGTAAAACGGGGACTGTGTGGGGGAAGGTGAAACAAGAGGGGAAGTGAATATGATCAAAGTAGTATTTCATATACATGTGTGAAAACAGAATAATAAAATCCATCAAAAATTGTTCACAAGTATGGGGAAGAGGAGGATAAGAAGGAATAATAGGAGGGTGAATTTGATCAAACTACATTATATGCATGTATGGAAAAATTACAGTGAAACTCCTTTGTACAATTAATAGACACTAATTTCAAAAAAGAAAAAAATGCTACCTCTGGGAAAAAAATAATTGTAATATGTATTAGAACTATATGTCAGAAGCTGTATCAAAACTTTTCTTCTGCTATATTTTATCTCATAATCTCATGTAATTCTCATAGTTCTCCTAAAAGCCAAGCATTAATATCCCATTTTGCAAATGTGAAACCTTCTATATAGTCCAGCTTCTGCCATGGGTCTGGGTCCTAAGCAGCATGTAGGTCTGCTGTTGCCCCTGAAGAAAGGACACTCTATAGGGCAAAGATGAAGACAAGGGGTAGTACCACTCATTGATGTGCTGCTCCATTTTACCCTATGTGAGCCAGGATATTGGGCATGCCCACAGAAAAACAAGGGGAAGATTCTTGTTTCTTACCATTTCCCTTAGCCAATTTCAGAGGTGTTTTATGGTTTGTTTTCAAAACATAGTCACTCAGAAAATAAGTCAGTCATGAGTGATGGACCTGTTCTTTCTTTCTGACTCCTTTTGATTAGTTTCTCTGCTTGTTAACCAACAGAAATAGGTAAAGAAAGAAATTTCAAAATAATCTCCTCTTTCCCCCCAACACTTGGCTTTCTCCCTTCTAGCATAGGTGCTGAAAATGGAGATGGAAAGTACCACTGAATAGGAGGAGGTTTGACTATTCCAACTTTTTAGAGATTCTTTGTTTCTTTTTTTCTGCCCACAATTCTGGAGTTTTAGTGGACAGTGTAACATACATGTAACATACACAAGTGGAAACCAGATAGTGACCGAGTTTGCAGATATGAATGAACAGCACTGAGCAAACATGGAGTGTCATGTGAAACTTCTAAGGTGGACATCAGGTAAAGTGTGTCCTAATTCCAGGACTGTCAGGAACTAACTGACCCCAGGGCTCATCATGCAACACTTGCTCCTTCATCAAACAGAAATAGCAACTCACCCCTTCCCTGCTACCCCTCTCTATCAGGTTGCTGAGAAAATTCAGCAAGACTGGTATGTGGAAGTGCTGGCAAAACCACAAGGAGCTTTATAAATACATCTCCATCAGTGTTCCTCAGCCTTTACAGATCCAGATTGCCCCTAAAAATGTAGCCAATCTAAGTTCAGGTAGCAAGAAGTGGCCTCCCAAGTCTCTTTCCTCCTTTGTGAAGGGTGAAATGAAAAGGAACTGGAAATATTCCAGGATGAGTTTTAGTACCATGGTACATATAACACATGTAGGTTCCACAGAGGTCCCTTCCCTGTGGCAAGCTCAGAGTTGATGCCTGGGAAGGAAAAAACCAGAGGAGAAATGACAACAGATGTTGTTGTACTCTATCTTTACCTAGAGACAGAGGTAGTGCTGTTCCCAGGACTACCAGGCCAGCTCCCTTCTTTCCCAACCACTCTGATCCAACTCATAAGCTATTCATTCCAAGGAGCCTGCTAGCTACAACTTATCTCCCCGTAAGTGGCCCTGCACTCCATTCCTTAGCAGCGGAAAGGAGAGACGCAGGTAGTACCTATTTCAAACATGCTATTTCAAATGTTTCAGAATCAAGGAGAGAAATGGAGGGCTCTTTGCTAATTTACCAGGGGACTTCTCAGCCATGAACCCATATCTGAAATGCTTACACCAGAAGTGTTTCAGATTTTGAACTTTGTAAATTTTAGATATCTGCATATACATAATGAAGTATCTTGGGGATGGGCCCCTAGTCTAAACACGGAATTCATTCCAGCTTCATATACACCTTATCCACTTAGCTAGAAGGTAATTTTATGCAATATTTTTAGTGCACCTGTGTTTTGATTGCTATCCAACCTGAGGTCAGGTGTGGAATTTTTCACTTATGGCATGTCAGTGCTCAAACAGTTTTGGATTTTGAAACATCCCAGATTTTACATTTTTTGGATTAGAAATTCTCAAGTTGTGTTTAACATAACTTTTGTTATAACTTTTTTTGATAGATTATAGCTAGTGTTCCTCTTCCAGAAGTCTCTGGGTCAGATTGAGCTCTCACAATGGTCCAGCTTTTCTACCCATGAAACAGAGGTGAGTGGCAGCTGTTAAAGACTGCATGCATGAAAAGCGCTCTGCACACTGCATGGCACATAGAGAGTACACTGGAAATATTAAATTGCATCCATGACAGCTCCTTTTCAGGGCTCCCAAATTTGGTGTCTAGAAAAATCTTGACAAATGCTACTGAACTGAGGCAGAAGCTGAGGTTCACATGATGGGGGAGAGGGAAATTTCACCTATTTTTCACAAAGTGAGGGGAGGAGAAGAAGACAGCTAGATGGACAAGGGGGGAGTGATGTAATACACCCTCAAGAAGACCCTCAGAACTTCAGCAAAGTCATTAAACTTCTGAGAGTCGAGACTCTCAGAAACAAAGAGAAAGTGTTTGGATCCTCCCAGGCCCTAGAAAGGGAATTTGGATGAAGTCTAATTGGATCTCAAAGGAAGAAGGAGCCTTCAAGTGACAGTAGGGTGACACCATTACCATGATGATTATCATCATCCAATGTTATTGTCTGCCTATGGGGTACAGAAAACTGGCTTTGGGTGATGCAACCTGGGGCCCAGGAAGCCAACACCTGAACAGAAGGACCTGTGGTTGGCTTTGCACCACCTCCTTGTGGAAATAGGAAGCTGCCTTTGTGCTTAGCAAACGTCCACAGGTTCCCATTTGCCTTTTGATATTCTTGCCAGCCACTTTACACTGTCTTCCCGGGCCTGGGAGTCCCTTAGTCTCCAACTTAGGCTGCCACAATTCAGAGACCACTCTTCTGCACTGCAGTGAGCCCCTAGTTATAAATTACTTACCTGCTGGCCATCATTTTAATGTAAATGGATTTTTAAAAGCAGCAAAGGAATATATTTTCATTTGGAGTTAAAGCATCCATTTTTTATTTGAGTTGAGCCTGATCTAGGAAAGATGGCAGAAGAATGGCTCCAAGGCTAATATAGTTAATGATTATGATGGAGATCCTATGAGCAGCAATATTTCATTTGCATCCACCTCTATCCTGGCTCTGCTGCCTGCAGTCCTTTTTTTTTTTTTCCCCACATCCACTTCCATTAACACCCACCGCAGATGATGAAACCATTATGATAATATCTCTGCTCTCGGCAGCCTCGATTGGTCTTGACACATTATCACCCTAAGAGCTCAGCCACGTTGCACTAAGTCCTATTTATAATAACCCGTGCCAGAAGTCACCAAGATAAAACCTGGTACTTATGGGCCACCTTTCATCGGAGGAAATCAGAAAGCTTTACAAGCTTAATTAAGCTTCAGCATCTATCTGATGAGATGTGAGGGCCTGGGGAAGTAGAGAAGGTGCAGAATCGCTAATTGTGCACTGGATAAAGCTTTAGGCAGAGATGGAGATCAAAATCAACAAAGTTGATGAGAGTCACTTTTGTTTTTTTTTAGTGGGAAACGTTTGTGGAGTGAATCTCTTCAGGGTGGGTTGGGTTGAAACAAGCAGTCATAGGTTGGTGATGAAGGATCAGTGGTAAGTCTATGATCTGATGCCTCCCCAGCTGGGGAGGGAACTGAGATTTGTTTTCTTTTATCAAAAGAGATTTAAACTAATCCAACACACTCAAGTGCTTTCAAGAATGAAGAAACTGAGCTCCCAAACGAGGTAGTAAATTGCCTACAGGCACATGACTGCTGATTGATGCTTACCAGAAAGTCCTTACCCCTCAGTGTTGGACCTGCACACCCCAACTTGCCCTCCAAAACTCAGTTTACTACCTGCCTCCTTGATGACTACCAAGAAAGAGGAATGGTAGTGGGGGATGAAAAAGAGACAATAATTACTGAAGCCATTACTAAGGACAAGAAGAAATCTGATGCCCCAGCACTTCCTGCCCTCCTTAAGACTTTAGCATATGGACAATAAATGTCCATTGACCTAAAGTAAGGTACAGAAAGAAATCCATGTCCCCAAATGCCCAGTCCAGAATTTTTACCATCATCTTCTGTCTAACGAGGACTCAAATATGTATTGGCAACTACTCTAAAATTTGCTATCTTAATTTTACCAATGCTCCAACCTTTAGATTCTAGTGTCTAGCACTACTGACCACAGGAATCTTTTTCAAAAGCAGGTCCAAAAGAGAGCTACATTGAACAAAGAGAATCAAAAATATTAGTCTCACATAACTGAAAGAGTTTCTGTCAACTTGACTTTCTTCCATAAAACACAATGTGTTCTTAAAAGCAGGGCTCATTCAGGTAGACAGATTAATTGCATTAAAGGACTATTACATTTTCTGGCCTCCTTCTTGCTATTCAAAGCACTTAGCTGAAACCAGGTGTGCACAATATTCTCTCATCCATGGCTTCAGTTACACTCAGTCAACTGCAGTCTAAATATATTAAATGCAAAATTCTAGAAATAAATGCTTCATAAGTTTTAAATTTCATCACACTGAGTACTGTGATGAGATCTCATGTGAAACATCCCTTAGTCCAGGGTATCTATGCTGTATATGCTACCCACTCAATAGCAGCTATCAGCAGTTATCAGATTGACTATAGCAGTATTACAGGACTTGAATTCAAGTAACTTATTTTTCTTAAGAATAACCCCCAAAGGTCACAAATAGTGATGCAAAGGAGGCACCCGGGCATAAAATATGAAAGAACAGATTAACTTTGGTACTATCATTTACATACCAGGTACAGTACTATCCATGGTTTCAGGCATTCACTGGAGATCTTGGAACATATCCCCTGTGGATGAGAGGGAACTATTCAATGTATCTACCTTGTATGTGAAAATGAGATCAGTTACAAAATTCTTGGAAGACCCAGATTATGGTCAAATAGGGATACCAAGAAAAGGAAAATGATCCCAAATCAGAAAAATAATGCATCTTACTGAGAGAGAAAATGGGCAATAAGAAGTATCTTAGTTCAGGCTTCTATAACAGAGTATGGGTGGCTTAATGAACAAATATTCTCCTTTTTATAAAGGGTCAACTCTCATGACTGGCTTGACTCCTAAAGGTCCTACCTCTTAATACCATCAACATGCAGGTTAGGATTTCCACATATGAATTGAGGGGACACAAACATTCAGTCCACAGTAGGGAGACACAAAGGATGGAACTGTAGCCCACAGGGTCAGAAAACTTCCCAAGGTCAACCATAGCAGTCATATTCAGCATGAAGGAATATAACTCCTCTCTTCTTTTTTACAGAAGCATTGAGAAGGGTGGATTTGGGACCTCTATCTTTTGGAGGGGGTTGTAACTCAAGAAACCCAGAAAAGAACAGGACTCTAGAAGATAGCATAATGAGAAGAGGTCAGAAACCTGCTGCCTAGGCTTTTAACAAGAGATGTTCTAGGAGCCTTGATAGAGGCTAGCTGATTCAGCTCCATGGTGAAGGAAAGTCCCAGAATTGTCAGAAAAGACATCAGCTGGGACATAAAGAAGGTGCATTGGGCTAGAACACTACCCGTATTGGGCTTCTCAAGACCCAAGGGAAGCTTAGTGGAGGACAGCAACAGGAGAAGGAAGAGACCTCAAGCAATGAAACAGTAAAATCAGAAGGAAAAACCTATGGTGGTGACCACTCAGAGGGTTTTAAGTAGTTTAAAGAGAGGGACTAATTTAATCATTGATAATCTATAAAATTTGTCACTATTACTATTGACCATTATATATTATATATAACTATCACTGGTAATTCTAATAATAGTATTGTAACTGCATTTTATAAGTACGTACTCTGAGGCACAGAGAGATTAAGTAACACAGCCAAGGTCATAGAACTGGTAAGTGGAAGGGCTAGGTTTTAAACCCAGATAATCTGGCTTACAAATTCATACTCTTCACATTTTCACTTAGTAGCAGCCCCCAGAGAACACTCCAAAGCAAAATTTAATTTGAGTTGAATCTATTTTGATTTAATGCAATAATTTTTATAGTTGACATTGCCCCAGCGGTCTATAATTTACAAAAGATTGTAAGAATCTCAGCCCCGTCTCTTACAGCTGTTCTCTGACTTCAGCACAGTTACTGGCTTTGCTTCGGTTTTTCCCATCTGTTAAGTGGGGACAGTAATAACACTTGTTGGGAGAGTTAAGTAGGATGAAGCACGTGCAACCTCATAGTGAGCACTCAATAAGCATCTGCTGATGCTGTTGTTATGGTTACTAGTAATCATTCACTCAAACTGAGTGAATAACAACCCTGTGAGATAGATATGATTTATTCTTCTCATTTCTCAAGTTCAGAAATTGAAACTCACAGAAGGTAAAAATCAGTCCAAGGAACAGCCAGAAAATGGAAATGCCAAACTTAGAAAATCTTCCAACTTCAAATCTCCTTCCCTGCTCCCCAGGTGGCACTGTTTTATGAACCAGATCATTCTTCCTACAAGACTGCAAACAAGTGTGAAGATAAGAGAGGTCTGGGCTCAGGGAGAAACTCTGAGGAGTATTAAGAAAATCTTAAAGGTGCAGATAGGTTCCAGCTTAAGGACAGGTGAACAGCGGCTATCCCAGCCACAGAGGCTTCACCTAAGGATTGGGGGGTTGGGAAGTGTCTTCAGGCTGGGAAGTAAAGGAGAATGGGTGTGCTTTTAATTAGCATTTCAATGATTTATTCAGCAAATTGTTATCTCATTACCAAATGTGAAAACCCACTAAGTGCCGGGCATTGGGCCCAAGCAACTACAAAGCAATGGACAAGAGAGACTCACCCGGCAGTTTACAGTGACCCAACCCTGGCAGTTACTTATTTACAGCTTTTGCTAACAGCAAAGAGACACCAACTACTTTGAATTCCTCCATAGCCTCTAAGACATGACTTGGCCCATAGTGACCACTTACTATTCTGAGTTTAACTTAATCACCCAGTTAGCAATGTACACTTTTCTCTAATGAGATGATATTCTACTTATGCCCACAAGGTGGAGATCTTGCTTATAGTTTGCCCAAGCTGAAAGCGCTGCATTAATAAAAAAAAAAAAAAAAAAGAAATCCCAGTAGAAGTCAAACCAAAAGACAAAAATTCAAATTCAATGTATTGAGCGCTTATTTCATCTAATATACTATGTTAGGAGGTAAAATAAATAAAAATTGGATAAGACAGTCCCCACTCTCTAAGGAAAGATGTAGGAGGGAGTTTGCACAAGACAGGAATATAATACCTTTTAATGAATTAATATATTTTGATGTATCCATACAGGAGCCATTGTAATCCCTTCATCAGATAAGAACTATCAAAAGGCATGACATGGCTACCATGTGGTCCAAAACAGATTCAACAAAAACCCTACACTACATATGTACTTACCACACCAGTGGAAACATACAGATGTATGTACTGGGTCATTGCTGCAAGGCCCAAATGTGGTTTTTATGATGTCTGTGCTCAGTCACAAACATTACAGTGTTTTTCCTATAGCTCCAGAACATTCATTCTGTGGAGAATAAAATACACATGTTGCCAGCTGATGTAGTACAGTTGAAAACGCCATATACACCTGATGAGGGGATAAAATGAGAGTAAAGAAACAGCTTTCAAACTCTGGCTTTCAAGAGGATTCCGTCTCCACAACCCATTCTTGTAACTAGCCTGGGATGCAGTCCGGTGCAAGGAGAGAAGGGAGAGGGCCAGTTACTTCCAAGAGATTTCCTGGTGTATTGAACCCAAGGATGGTTGATTGGGGGGTGGATTGGGGTGATTGTTTTGTTACACCACCTCCCCACTATTACTTTATCCTTTAAACCATTAAACCAGTAAGTCAAATGCAACATGGAGTTGTTTTCCTTTGTTTAACTGAAAATTGCAGTTGAGGAATAAAATGACGGGGAGTTTAAAAAAAAAAAAAAACTGAGAATGCTGACATACACTTAACTTCCTTAAAGGAGGGGAAAGAATCCAGTGGGCCCGCTGCCAGGAGACTGGGTTTGCATTTTAGCTTCCCCACTTGCTGACTGCATCCCTTTCTCGGTTCCTTAGCTTTCTCCTGGGCAAAGCATTATCACTTTTAATGAAGTCTCTCCTGACACCCCTTTCCCCAGTACCAAGTCTGACCCCAGGCTAAGATGCTCTTAGTAACCTAAACATCACTGGAAAGTAAACTCCGCGAGCACTGGGACCTGCAATTGTGGACTTCACCTCTCCAAACCAGACCGAGGACAGTCGTTTTGCTAAACTTAGAAGCAAGTGAATAGGGGGCTGGCCCAGGTGTTCTACGCGCACCCCGAAGTTTAATTTCCGGAGTCCGTGGGGAAAGGCGGAGCGTCCAGCCTCAGAGCTCACAAGCCGCAGTGACCCGTGGTGGCGAGCGTGCTGGAGAGAAGGGACGTCGATTCAAAGCTGTTGTCTTAACGCAGATGATTCCTCTCGGTGGCTTGGACATTCCCGGGAATTTACATAAGACAGCGTAAATCACCCGGGAGAAAGCAAAGGGACCCGCCCCAATCCTCGCCTTGCAGGGCCGGGAACGCGGTGAGGATCTGTCTGAAGTTTGCTGGAGATCAGACACTGCCCAAACGAGGGGACCACCCTACCCAGGCAAGGGCCCAGGGCACGTTCCTCCTGCCCCGCCCGACTCAGGCTCAGCTTCACCCCCTCCGACGCCCCCGCGCGGGCGCCGCCAGCCGGGCTTCCTCCCCTCCCCTAGGTCCCCAACCGAGTGTGGGGCCTCCTCTCCCTCCTGGAAGGATCCATCGCCGCTTTAAGGGGAAGAGGAGGGAAAGGGGCGGAGGAGCGGGGGGCGGGGAGCGGCGGCGGAGGAGGGGGAGGGGGATCCCCCCTAGCTCCCACGTGGTCCGGGTGCCTGTGAATCGCGCCCGCCGGAGGGTCTCACAGCGAAATACAAAAGCAGCTGGGAAGCGGCGGCGAGGCGAGTTCCCAGAGCCGGGCAGAGCGCCGGACAGAGCCCCCGAGCGCCCCGCGGCCACGATGGGACTGAGGCGTCCGAAACCCCGGAGCCAACTACCTGCCGGGCCCGCCTCGCCACCCGGACCCGGGCGCCCGGGCTCGGCTTGAAGCGGCGGCGGCGGCACCGGCGCGCCGGCAGGAGCATGGGGAGGAGGATGCGGGGCGCCGCCGCCACCGCGGGGCTCTGGCTGCTGGCGCTGGGATCGCTGCTGGCGCTGTGGGGCGGGCTTCTGCCGCCGCGGACCGAGCTGCCAGCCTCCCAGCCTCCTGAAGACCGACTCCTCCGGCGTCCGGCCGGGAGTGGCCGCCCAGCGCCTGAGCCTCGCTTCCCACTGCCCCCGCCCCTGGCTTGGGACGCCCGCGGCGGCTCCCTGAAAACTTTCCGGGCGCTGCTCACCCTGGCGGTCGGCGCGGACGGCCCGCCCCGGAGGCACCCGGGCGAGCGCAGGCGGCACGTGCCAGCAGGGCGGCCCCGGCCGGCGGAGCGCGCGGCCGTGCAAGGGGGCGTCTTCTGGAGCCGCGGTCTGGAGGAGCAGGTGCCCCGGGGCTTTTCTGAGGCCCAGGCGGCGGCGTGGCTGGAGGCAGCGCGCGGTGCCCGGGTGGTGGCTCTGGAGCGCGGGGGCTGCGGACGCAGCTCCAACCGACTGGCCCGCTTTGCCGACGGCACCCGTGCCTGTGTTCGCTATGGCATCAACCCGGAGCAGATTCAGGGCGAGGCCCTGTCCTACTACCTTGCGCGCTTACTGGGCCTCCAGCGCCACGTGCCACCACTGGCCCTGGCCCGGGTGGAGGCTCGAGGCGCGCAGTGGGCGCAGGTGCAAGAGGAGCTGCGCGCCGCGCACTGGACCGAGGGCAGTGTGGTGAGTCTGACGCGCTGGCTGCCCAACCTCACAGACGTGGTGGTGCCCGAGCCTTGGCGCTCGGAGGACGGCCGCCTGCGGCCCCTCCGCGACACTGGGGGCGAGCTGGCCAACCTCAGCCAGGCAGAGCTGGTAGACTTGGTGCAGTGGACCGACCTGATCCTTTTTGACTACCTGACGGCCAACTTCGACCGGCTCGTAAGCAACCTCTTCAGCCTACAATGGGACCCGCGCGTTATGCAGCGCGCCACGAGCAATCTGCACCGCGGACCGGGTGGGGCGCTGGTCTTTCTGGACAACGAGGCGGGTTTGGTGCACGGGTACCGGGTGGCAGGCATGTGGGACAAGTATAACGAGCCGCTGTTGCAGTCAGTGTGCGTGTTCCGCGAGCGGACTGCGAGGCGCGTCCTGGAACTGCACCGCGGTCAGGACGCGGCGGCGCGGCTGCTGCGCCTCTACCGGCGCCACGAACCTCGCTTCCCCGAGCTGGCCGCGCTCGCCGACCCCCACGCTCAGCTACTGCAGCGCCGCCTCGACTTCCTCGCCAAGCACATTTTGCACTGCAAGGCCAAGTACGGCCGCCGGCTGGAGACTTAACATTACCCTGAGGAAGAGGGGGAGACCCGGGACTGAGGTCTGCCACCGACTGGGACCAGCCGGCCAACGCCCAGCTAGTGGCTTGAGCGCGAATGTGTCTGACAACTTGTTCACCCACCTGTCCCTTCCTTTTAATCCCACACTGTTTCCAAGTTCAGGGAGGGCAAACTCGACCGAGGCGAGAATGTAACATTCCCTCCACCCAGTATAAAAGGATTCTTTCCTGTGTCCTCGCGGAGATTGGATCCGAAGAAACTGGCTGATGGGGTCTTCCCCCTCCTTTCCAAGCCCCTCCCATCCCCCTTTCCGAAAAAGGAAAACTTCCGTTTGAGCTGTTGAGCTAATTCTGCAATTTCCTACCAAATGCAGCACTGGTGGCCCCAGCAAGGCTGTGACATTGGCTGGCGGAGCCCCCTTCCTATGTTCTCCCTTTGTTCCAGCGCCGCGATGGTGAGCTCACTGTTTAGAGAAGAGGACCGCTCCGGATAGGACAAAGGGAGCAAGACCTCTGCGTCCTGGGGAGCCCTGCAAACCCTGACAATTTGTCTGACTCATTCCTGAACTCCTGTCGTTTTGGCCTGAGGGCTGTGAATTCAAGACTGACTGTATGCAGAGTCAAATAATGAATTTCTTTCTGCCCCTCCCAACTGACCAAAATTTTGACAGTGATGGTGTTCACCAGAAAGAAAAAAAAAATCAGTTGTGTGCACTTTACTTTGTTTTTATTTTAATTTTCTATTAAGAAAAACTTTTTTTATTTGACAGAATTTACCTTCTATGTATATATGTGCATAAAGTGTGGTGTAAATATACTAAACAAACTTATATTTCAATAAAAGGGAGTTTAAAATTTAGAATTTACTTCCTGTGGTTTTATGTGTTTGAGGTATCTGAGTAAACTTCAGGCTTTGTTCCTGGTGGACGTGCTTTTAAAAACAAAGGATGCCCATCCATCCCATTTGTGACTGGAACTTAACAAAACAAGAGCTAATCCCTTGTCACTCAGATGAACCCTAGTGCTATAAATTTGAGTTCAACCTAGAAAGAGAGTGTGGGGGCAGGTGGGAAGAGAGAGATGGGTGAAAAGTGTTCTATTTCCTGGCAAATAAAACTGATATAAAAGGATTTCACCATCATATATTCTAATATTAATCATCTAGCAAATATGATAGAACCAGATGTGCAGAGTAAAATATGACAAATGCCCCCCCTTATAAACTTAACTGCAGTGGTCATGTGCTGCACATTATTTTAGGTGTAATTAGCGTGCATCACAATGTGTACTCATAACAAGCTGAGCACATATTGCAAACAGGTAAGGAAAGTCATAAATTAATTCTTTAGTCTCCTGGCACAAATTCCATTGCATTCAGGAGGTCATAATCGCCAACATCTGGACTCATTCAGTTCTCTGAAGAGGTTGTACTGTTTTCCAGGTACTAACTGTATGGTCTTCTCGGAGCAGCCACTGAGAACAAGCAAGTGACAGTAAGTATTTTAGTACACGATATTTGAATCTTTATTTTTCGAGGACTTAAAACTTAGAAAATATTTTTGGGTTATTTGACCAAAAATACTTTGGGGAGGGGAAGGAGGTTGGGTTTATTTGGTATCAGGGCCCTAAGTGACCTTGCTTAATATCTTCTTTTTATTTAATGACCTTTAACTCCAAGCAACTTTCGGTTACAACTTTACTAGATTTTTATTTGTCTTGCATTTGTAAACCTAGAGTTTTATAACCTCGTGAAGATAATTGTATCTCTTTGGGTCCCCCACACTGTGCACTACAACGTAGTCTGTAATTTAACTCTTCAATGTTATCCCTGTTTTCAGTGCCTTTATGCTAAGCCAAATTGTACCTGAAAAAAAAACTCTCCATAAAACTGTGCAAGCCAATTTTTTTTCAAAGGGTAGTCACAGAATGTACCGAGAATGGTATAAATATCTTTTTCTGAGACATGGTCAGACCTGATAATTACACCTTTCAAAAAGAATCATTTTTCCATTTCCGGTGATTAATCACTAAAATTTGCTGCCTAAGTTAACGGATTATGCTCCAAGAAAAGGATAAATATTAGAAAATCTGCATTTTTTTTTTTAACCCAGAATGTTCATTGAGAAAAACAATGAGCAGAAACAAGTTAGACATTTCACAGACTGTACAGGAAATAGACTCTGCCTCTGATCCAGCTTTAGCACTGGTGAGTTCTGGGCTAGCAGCATTCTCTACATTCCTCCTATTCTTTAGCTCCAAGCCCAGACTTGACGTGGTTAACCATGAGCAGGAAACTGAGCACAAGTTAAATGGCTCTGCTCAGATTCTTCAGTGAACCACATCTGCCTGTTGGAGAAATAAGTTTAATTACATTGTGGAGTTGTTAAGAGAACCAAGACTTAATTACAGACAAGGGGTTTTAACTGTTGCTATTCCTTGTCGATAGCCAATGGGCTATGGCATGAAAAGATCAATTAAAGTTTTGCCATGGTCAGTGAATTCCAGCTAGGAACAAATTATTTTTCAAGTGGAAAAAAAAAAAAAAAAACTTTCAGTCTATAGCATGACTTGGAAAGAGTAATGGGTTATTCAGGCAGACTGTATTCTGAATTCTGTCCCTCACCTATTTACCTTCAAGAAGTCATTTAACTTAGTTCCCTCATCTGTGAAATGGAGATTCAATCAGAGTAGTGTGGGATTTAAATGTTAACATATAAAACATACAGGCACTTAATAGGTATATCCAAAAAAACTCACTTCAATTCCTCTTTAAGAAAAACAACTCTTCCTTTTCTTATGCTTCAGTAAACTTCAACTAATATTCTTCACTAAATCCAAATCTAGCTGTTTCCAAGGTCTGGATCAATTTTTGACAGGTGTTAATAAATTAACATGTCATTTACTGAGGACTCTCTTCCAGCACTGTGTAAGGCATTGGTTCAACAAGTCAAGGGCACAAACTTGATCTCCATATAGTCTTAAGTGGATGGTTTCAGGACCCAGGTGGACCCCCTGCACCAAGGCAGCTATACTACAAATAAATGAAGGAGATTTAACAAAAAAGAAAAAAGTAGATGGCTCATTGCAAAAAAAGTAGGTAGTTGACCTTTTCTCCCTAGATTTGACTGTTGATTAATTCACCCTGTCAATGGCATAGTTCTAAATTTTATGAAGCATACTCACCCTCCTGTCTTCAAATCAGAAAGAAAAACAAATTATTTTAACTCGTCTCAATACTCAAACCTTTGACTACAATTGCAGCTAGGAGAGTCCTCTAAATCCTATAAGTTATTTATGTGGATTAAATGAGCAAATATTTATTATACTGTCTGAAGAATGCCTACCATATGGTAAATGCAATATAAATGTTTATTTATTGGTGGGGTACAGCATTTCTCCTCTTAGGTCAAAGCCAGAGGCACCTTGAGTACCAGGCAGGATCCTCTTTCATAATCCAACACTACCATTGCAGTTACAACTGTTTTGGCTCAGGAGGACCAGCTAGCAGAAATTACCTACAGCCTACAGTTGTCAGCTGGTTGTCTTGTTTCTGAAAATGGCCTCTACGTGAGTTGTTGGATGAACCTCCCTATTTTTTCACGGGGCCACGATAATCCTATTTTGTGTGTGGCTCATCAATGTGAGGGGGTAGTGAGCTGTGGAATTTTGCAACCTCTTGAGCTACCGTGACTTATCCATGAGTCAAGGATTGATTATTTGGCCCTCCACACAGCTGCCCCATCCCACCGAAGCACTGATCCCAAATGGCAGAAAGGTGATTAGAATGTCAACAGAGGAAAGGGAACCTAGTTAATCCAACAGCACAAGAAATGTTCCAGAAGGGCATAGAATATCAGCTGCCAAAGTGGTGAGGAAACCAATGGGGAAAGGGTTGGCATCCACCTCCACGCATGTTTTGATGAGTAGAGTCTTGTAGAAGGATACTGGGAGTCGAGAGACTCAGGACACTTCTGACTCCTCTGTGACTTGAAAAAGTCATTCATCTCCCCTCTCTGGTTCCAGTTGTCCTACCTGGAAAAGGAAGGTATTTGATTAAATTGGAAATTTCTTGTTTTTTGACCAGAACCATAGTTCAACACATACTTTACACTGTGACCCACAATATCCCACATACAACCGAAACAAAAGTTCACGAAACGGTATGTGTAACATACTGCTTCTCTTTTATTCAGTTTTACTCTATGCTCCCTCCTTTTCTACTTCCTAATGCTAATTGTGGCCTTCATAACTCATCAGTGGGACACAGCCTACACTGTACAAAACACTGGCGTAAATGATCAGCAAGCTCTCAGAATCTAGGGAAATTTCATTTATAACCAGTTTACCACCCACTGCAATTTTTCCCCAAAGGGAATACAAATGCATTTCAATTTTGTATGCTCTTTAAAAAACAAAAGACTGAAGTGCTATATTCAAAATATAACTGGGAGAACCACTTGAAATCTTCCATAGGGTCTTTTTCTAAATGTTGTTTGAATCCCTTAAATGTGGGAAGTAGCTTTCTCTGTCTGTTCAAACCATGTGCACAAATAATGCTTTGGAATAAAAATTAATCATAATAATTCTTAGCATCTTTACCTCAACGTAGCCCAAGGATGACCCAGGAGGACAGTTTCTTCTCTACGTATTCATAAAGATCAGATGGAAGAGTCATAATTTTTTGATGTGACTGTTTTACCAGTTTTTCTTTCTGTGTCCTGCTGTGAGGGAAACTGCATTTAATAAACTATGCCTCAATGCTGCCTAGCTGGAATTTTTTTCTCTGCAGGACTCCACCAAATATAGCAAAGGAATGCTTATTTTATTTATCTTTTCAACTTTATTTCCATTTTGGATATGTCTTCTTGACACTTTTGAAATTTTTCTCTTAATGGAACTTTAAGTTTTTGTAGAAGAAATAAAGAACTAGTTGTTCATTGAGGAACAACAATCACATACATCCCTTTCTTACATACCATATGGTATCTTTCATGGTTTTAACAGTTATTTACTCCCTACTCAGAAAAGTTAAGTAACGTATAGAACTGGCATTTTTCCAGTGCCAGCTCATAGATTAATTTGCTGAGAAATTGTGGGTTAGTGATAGAAAAGTGTCACTTTTAACTCAGTGACCCTACATTATGCATTTATCTCTGCCTGTTGTTTACACCTTCCTTACAATTATTTGGGTGGGTGGGTGTGTGTGTGTATGGTGTGGAACTTGTATTTGAACTCAAGGCTTTGAGCTCACTCAGGCAATCTACTGCTTGAGCCACACCTCCAGCACATTTTGCTCCCATTACTTTGGAGATGGTGTCTATTTGCTTGGACTGGCCTCAAACCTCAATCCTCCCAGTTGCAGCCTACCAAGTAGATAGGATTACACAATGACTTTTTTTTTTAATGTCATTAAAGACTTTGTTCCTATTCCACAAATGGCCTAAAGAGGTAAGGTTAAGAGAAAGACTACAGCCATGATATTTATCTTTAGTTGTGGTAATATATAAGTTTGCTATTTTTATACTTTTAAGTATACAATTCAGTGGCATTAAGTATATTCACAAGGTTATGCAACCATATCACTATTTCCAAAACTTTCTTATCACTCTCCAAAACTTTATATCCATTAAGTAATAACTCCCCATGGCCCCCGCCTGCTAGCTTCTAGTAACAGCTATTCTACTTTCTGACTGTATAAAATTGCCTATTCTAGATATTGCATCTCAGTAGAATCATAGAATGTTTGTTCTGTGTCTGCTTCTTTCATTTGCATGGTCATAGTCTTAGACCTGGAGGCACATGATAGAGGTGAAGCAATATTGTTTGGGAACTAGCAGAACTGAGTTTGAGTCTAATTTCCACCCTTTCATAGCCCTAGGACTTTAGACAAATTAAGGAATCCTCATTTTTCTCATCTGGAAAAGCAATGGAAAGACTCCTTTCAAATCTAGAAAAAATGCTGGGTTATTATGTAAATAACTAGGAATTGCATCCCTTGCTTCCAGTTTTGTCTCCTTACCTGTAGATTCAGTAACTTTTTTGATGCCTCCTTGAAAGTCCCAGGACCTAAGCTAAGTACTGTGGATTAAATGGTGACCAGATAGGTAAGGAACCTGCCTTCATGGAAGTTAGAGTCTACTGGGAAAGATGGAAAGTTATCTAGCAGATATCAGGTTGACAAATGTAATTCATGGTAGAGGAAAGAATGATGGGACCTTATAATAGAATTGTTAAAGGTCATCTGGAGGTATTCCACAGAAGGATGATAATTTGGCTTTGTATCTATCTTTGAATTATAGAGAAGTCTTGAAGACAAGGAGGATACAAAAAGTGGAATTTTCATAGTTCTCCAAACAACCTGTAGCTGTTCTGGGGACAACAGTGCTAGGAGACATGACCTATTTAGCTTGTCTTGGAAGGTCAATGGAGCCCTGAGGTAGTCTTTAAGTTTTTCCAGCAGGAATACTGGAATGCTTTCTACAGTGTGACATACATTTAAATATTAATCTTCCTGAGTAGGGTGAATGAGGAGGCCACAGGAGAAATTAATAACATGGGGAAATTAGTTCTGTCAATAATATTAATACCTACTTTACATTGAGTATGTACTAACAAACAAGACTTTGTGTTAGGCATTTTGTGGGCTTATGAAGATTATCATTGACTGAATATTTCTTTTACAGATGTGGAAACTAAGGCTTAAAGTGATTAAGCCTACTGTCCTTATGGCTAGAAGAGATAGGGCTATTGCTTAAAGTCAGATCTCTCTAGCTCCAAAGAGTAGATTATACTTTTTCTTCCTTGTATTCCTTTGGGGTTTTTCCCCCCTCTTTTTTTATATTAGTCTCTCCTAATACTATTTATTTCTTTGTGTTTGCGGTCCTGCAATTTCATTATGATGTGTTCATATATGGATTGTTGGGGTTTTTTTCCTTTTCTGATAGGAAAATTATGTGTTTCTTAAATCTAAAAATTTCTTTTTCTTTTCAGTCTAGACAAATTCTCAGTCATTACCTCTTCAATTATTTTCTCTTTCTTATGTTTTCGGTAACTTTCTTCTAGAAATTCTATAAGGCATATATTGAGCCATCTTTCTATCCTCCGTAGAACAACCTCTCTCAATATTTTGCATCTCTACCTTTCTGTCCTACTCTCTGGGTACTCTCCTGGTTGATGAGTTCTCTCTCCAAGTGTCTAAGCTATTGCATAATCCATTTCTGAAGTTTTGCTTTGTTTGTTTGCCTTGTTTGACTTTGTTTTCTTTTATTTCCAAAAGTCCTGTTTGGTTCTTTTTCAAAGACCTCTTTGTCATTTTTTTTTTATATTGTCTTCTTTTCTTGTGTTTTCAAGACTTTCTTTACTGTATTTGATCTTTGCACTTGTATCTGATTACTCTAGCATGTGAGATTCTGGGGTGGTCTAATTCTGCTGACTTTTACACATGTAGAGTTACCACATAAAGTACAGGACATCAGTCAACTTTAAATTTCAGATATGCAGTGAACAAATTTTTAGTGCATGCATGCTTATGCAATATTTGGGATACACTTATATTAAAAATTATTATTTTCCTGAAATTCGAAATGAACTGGCATTTTGTTGTGTTTCATTTTCCTAAATATGGCAGCCCAACTCATGTGTTTTGTAATTTGAGATTTTAAACTCATGGTCAGGCAGGATTTTATCTTTGAGACTCTCATTTTGTTTGGATTGAATTCCCAAGGACATGTTTTCATTTCTTGTGTCAGGCATCCCAGGGTTAAAGTCAGAAATGATTTGCTTTCATATTAATTATTTTTCCTGGAAGTTGTAGTCCTAGTAGGTAATATAAATTTAAATAACAAACGTGGATGATTAATAATAAAGGAGGAATCTTCCCAGAGACTTTTGTTTTTTCCCAATCAGAGTCCATACTAAGACAAGCAATCTCTATTTATATCTCCTTTTGTAGAGGGCAGCCAGCTTTTTTCTTTGAGGGTCCTGGTTTTATGGATGGTCTTAAAAGGTCCAACTTTCCCTCTAGCTGGGGTACATTAAGCCCAATCTTCTTAGTAACATCAGGCTCCATGGATTGAAAAAAAAAAAAAGGCAGCCCCAGTTTCAGTTCACACCTATCACTCTGCTTTTGGTTCTCTCTTTGTTTTGGGCCCTTAGGGATTTTGCTACATTTTTATAAGCTCAGCTATGCATTTAAAAAGATGTTTGTTATATTTTATAAAACATTTATAGGTGTTTTACAGAAGGAAGGTTTTTAGGTCATGTCGTTTGTCTTATTGCTAGAAACAAAGTCCACCTGAGCTCCTTCTAAACCCTGCTATCAAATCCTGCTTGCAATAAGCTGGCCTTTACTTGAGGATTAGATGCCCTATTTGGTTATTCAAAGATTTCCCCACAGTGGAGACATTTAATAGGATTTGACCTGAGGTAATCCATGAAACAAGTGACCCAGGAGTCAATAACAAATTCTATTCTGTTTGCCACTAGCAACTTTGAAGCCAAGAAAATGATTAAAAGGAAGGAAGGAAGAGACTGGAAACAAGAGGAAAGGGGAAGGATTGTTTAAAAAAAGAATTACATGTGGTATAGTGGCAATGGAGCAACCTTTGCCTCTGCTGCATAGAGCCCTCAGGTTGACCTTCAGTCAGCATCAAAGACCACAAAATGATGCCACTTTGCAGAGAAAAGAGCTATTGCCTCTGAGGGTTACATTTAGGATTAAAGGAAGGTCAAGTAACTCCAGGGAAAATTACTTTTCATTTACAGTCAGCTCCCAGCCTCTGCCACCACTCCCAACTATGCAGAGTCCAGCCATCACCACTTGATCTTTGGCCTGTTGACACTGAAGACCACACTTTGACAACCTTTCGGAGAAAACAAAGTCTTTGCCACCATGCATTGAATATCAACTTTGCATTTCTAGAGGCAGCACATTTGGCTTCATCATTTAGTGAACCCATCTCTAGTGACCTATTATCCAAATCAAAAAATGCTAATGAAAAAAGAGGTTAAGCTTTTTTGACTTCTCAAGGCATTGAGCTAATAAAAGAGGTTCAAAAATTGTTTCCGTATGGCCCCCTTCTCCATCTGCTTGTAGTTGGGACTCATCCAAGGTCTCCCTGTAATATAATATTCATAACCCAACTCCACATTAACTATGTGTCTTTTCTGACACTATGATCCTGGATACATGACTCATGCCATAAAAATTATTGTAATGATTTTGATTTAGCAATTCAGAAGTTGGTGCACCATGTGAAATCCCTGTTGGGTTATAATCACCAATCCCTGTTGGTGATTACTTACGGCCCAGCCGTGTTCTGCATGTACCAGTATGGTTATGTTAGCTATGAGGCTATTGAAATACTTCCAGCTCTATTGATAAATATCTACTGCCCTGAGTCACCAGAGTCTCTTTCACTTTGCAACCACTCCAGCCCCTCTTCTGAACAGCCCTCTCCCCCATAATGTCCAGTGATCTAAAATGATTTAACACCTAACAGCTTAGGTAACTTAGCAGGAATTGGACTAGTGACCTATCACTAAGACAGTAAGTTCTGGTTTCTTCTTATATGACTTTAATAATATCCCTGGGGTATAAGATGTAATGGTACAAATCCATGGAAGAGTGGAGTTGTCATCCTTTGCTTCTGTTTTATTCAAAACTTTCATTTATTCGGCAAACCAACAGTTAGCATATCTATTATTTCCCAAATATTTCCTGTCTGCTTACTTTGGGGAAGGCACTGTTTTAGGTGGTGGGGACAAGTCAGTTAACTGGAAAGACATGGTTTCTGATCTTCTGAGTGCAGAATCTGGTAGAGGTGACAGACATTAAGTACATCATTACTGTAATAAAGGGGATGACAGGAAAATACATGGTCCTATAAGAGTGTTAATAGGGGACAACTTCACATTGGAGGTTGAAGGATGTGGCATTTAAACAAAGACCAGAGCAATGAGCAAAAGTCAGCCAGCTTAGAGGGGAAATGAGGGAGTGGAGAGCATTTCAATCAGAAGGACTTGCACATTTGAGAGCCTGCCAAAAGGTGCCTGCTGTTCAGAAATGAAAGAAGTCCACTGTGATTGACAAGTGGAGTCCAGAAGCAGAACTGCAGAATTTAAGACTTCAGAGGTAACTGGGCACCTCCTAAGGGCCAGGCACAGGAGAGCAGAAGACAGGGATCACATCTCCTTGCCCCTAAGGAGCACTGGAGGTAGTGATAAAGGACTGATTTCTAGAGGGCTCTCTAAGTTCAAACCCTGGCTCTTCCATTTGCTAACTCCATAATCTTGGGGAAGTTACTTATGCTCTCTGACCCTCAGTTTCCTCATCTGAAAATAGGGATAATACCTTTTATAAGTCAACACATAGAAAACACTTAGAACAATGTCTAACACATAGATAGGACTCAGGAAATGTTAAGAAATGACCACAAGGACACAAGGCAAAATAGTAAAAAGCACAAGCAAAGTAAGTGGCTTCTTTCTACTTGTGTCTACCCAATTCAAAGCCAGTTATATAGTAAAATAGTCTGTGCTTAATAATTCCATTTAAAAGCAACCACATCATCTGTGCTATTATCACATCAGTAGTTCATGAGAAGCTTACTTGCTGACCCTGCCACCAGAGATCCCTTCTATCTAAAGCAGAATTCATATGTCTTTTTGGGGTTGCTACTGATTATTCCCTATATCAATCTCTTAGTAGATTCCTCAAAAGAAAAGCCACAGAAAGCCTCTGTAGCAGCCAGATAATGTCAAAGAAACCAGGCCATCATCTACAGACCTGTTAAAAATAAGACAACACAAAACAACAAGAATGAATGAAAGAGAATGAAACCACTGAAATTGACCACAATATGGACTAGAAGGAAAAAAGAAAGTCAAAGTATAAACAGCACTCCCAGGCCAGCAGTGCTTCTGACAGGTTTACAAAAGACGTTCTTCGTGCTTAGTTGATGCCTGTAGAAATGTACAGGGGCCTGGGAGGAAACAAATTGTCCTATGATGCCATCCCAAGATTATAGACCCCTGAGGATTCTGTGGCACTAAAACCATCCTCGCATTAAAACCTTGGGCAGGAACAGGAGAAATTGGAGGGGAAAAAGACCAATTAAGTTCTTAAGTGTCTCCAGAGAATATCACAGGGAGACCACTCTGTGACATGCATGCTCATGAACTCATAAAACAGGATTGCTCAAGAAGACTTGGTGTCATCTCTGGAGGTCATTCTTTTCTGCATTCTGGTGGGCTTTGGGTTTTTCATATGTCTCCTAGAAGGACCTGGTATGTGAGGTTTAGTTGTTATGACCATTCCCTTTGCATAAAGGGACCATAAACCATTTCCTGCCATGGGGACTAAGAAGATAGAGCAAACATTTGTCATGGTTGTAGCCACCCAACATCTATGTCTTCGAGAACATCTTGGGAGTTTTCCCAGTTGGGGTTAATTCTGTTGAGTCCTGCATCTAGTTGCACCTTACAGTCAGGGAGTTGTGAACTAAATTCAGTGAGTTGGATATTCCTCTTAAGACTTTGCTTCTTAAGTATTTATTCCAACAAGGGAAAATGTTGTGGAAGCAGGGAGGTCCCTACTACCAGAAGTTTCTGCAGCTGGTTGGGACCTGTCTGTTTAAAGCCACTTACCACAGACTTCCTTCCAACCCTGGAAGTGCCTGTATTTCCTGCCATTAAATTCCCATTTCCCTTATGTTTGCCAGATTTTGTTTTGTTGATCCAGTTAAAGACCCTTGACTAAAGACAGCATTCAAAAAGTAGAAGGGGTAGAAGTGATATCTGGACAGATTGTCCCATGGCAACAGCTATTTTACTTAATGCCTTAATTGTCATGGGACAAAGACTACAGTGTGAAGAGAGGAAGAGGATTGGCCTCTCCCCATCTGCTTGATGGGGGTAGTGGCCTTTGACCTAGCCAGGAGTCCCATTCTTACCTACCCTGGAACTGTGGAAAGGCAGGTTTTGGGTTCTACTGGACCAAATAGCATGTTGGTGAACGTTTAGCAATTGGCTTTGGGTAGGGAGAGGTGAGAGGGGGTGATTTGTAATGTTTGCAAATTTCCATGGTGTAAACACTCCTAATATGGCCAATTTCAAGTTAATAGTGTGACGTTCCTGAATGTAGAGCTGGGAAGGAATGCACACAGTCAGCTCTCTGAGCCAGAATGAGCCACTACAACTCTACCCCTCTGAAGCAAGAGCAAGGAAAGACTGGCTAGTAATAATGATTAACCTGTCTTAGATACTTCACCTGTGCCAGGTACCACGCCAGGCACTTTACATGTACTATCTAATTTAATAATGACCTTTGTGGCAGGTAAAATTCTTTTTTTTTTCCAGTCTTTCTTTTTTGTGTTGGTTATTTTTGAGATAGGGTTTCACAAACTATTTGTCCAAGTTGGCCTTGATCACAATCCTCTTGATCTCTGTCTTCTGAGTGGCTAGGATTACAGGCATGAGCTGCTGGTGCCCTACACAGATACAATTCTTCACCTATTTTATAGATGAAGAAACAGAAATACAAACAAAATAAGAAATTGTTCAAGATATTAAGGTTTAGAAGTTTAGATGCCATGATTCGATTCCTAGGAATTGACTGTAGGGGTGACTCACTTAATCATGGCACTGTGCTGATCAACCAAATCAGTATATGAAAGGCTTCTGCCTTCTAGAATGAGGCAGGTGGCATCAGACTCAAATATTATGGCAGAAATGACAGCAACTGTGTCCACAGGAAAACTCAATACAGTTGTTCTCTATTTGAGTGTAAATTGTATGTTCTATATGTACACTCTGATTATATCCTATCTAAAATGAAACTGAAGGATAGTAGCTTGAACAGTGATGTCTAACAATTATAGAGTACCTACTATATACCATTGGCATGTTTTTATTTCTTTGCTTAGGTTTGTTTGTTTCTAAGACAGGGCCTAGCTATGTAACCCAGGCTGGCCTGAAACTTGGGATCTCCTGCCTCAGCCTCCCAAGAACTAGGATTATAGGTGTGTACCACCGTACCTAGCTTGCATTTTCTCATCCATTTTGTAGATCAGGAAACCAAGGCTCATTAAAAGTTGATCTACCAAAGCCCATATAACTAATAAGTGACCAAAGCAAGCTAGATTTTTTAAAATCTTGCTCATTTAATCGATGGAAAACCAAGCACAGAAAAGGTAAATAATTGTGATGAGGTTGTAGCTCAATGGTAGACCACTTACCTAGCATATGCAAGGCCCTGGGTTCAATCTTAGCATGAGAGGAAGGAGGGTGTAAGGGCATGGCTCAAGCATGAGGCCCTGAGTTCAGATCCCAGGACCAAAAGAAAGAAAAAAAGGAAGGAAGGAAGGAAGGAGAAAGAAAGAAAGGGGAGGGAAGGGGGAAGGAAGGAAGGAAGGAAAGAGGGAAGGAAGAAAGGAAGGAAGGGCTAAATGGAAAGAGCAAA
This sequence comes from Castor canadensis, assembly GCF_047511655.1. Lineage (NCBI taxonomy): Eukaryota > Metazoa > Chordata > Mammalia > Rodentia > Castoridae > Castor > Castor canadensis. The sequence goes on from NC_133386.1 coordinate 172,467,406, forward strand.
GGTTAAATAACTTGCCACATGTGACTTAATTAATTAGTGTTGATCCAAACCCCATTCCATCCACTGCCAAAGTTTGTGATCCTCACACCACTCCTGGGACTTCTCCATCAAAGCGGGCCCCCTGATATCACAGCCCTAGGTGACTTCCCTAGAAAGTCCTGGCTGGGCAACTCAGGAAGGTGAATCTGCCAAGGGATCATCAAAGAGCCAAAGGCAATTGCACAGCTCAAAGGGATTTCTCAGATTCTCCTGAATATGCTTATGATTCCTCAAGTCAATACCTTTTTCCCAACAGCTCCCCTCTCTGTGAAGATAAGCAACAGGTTGAAAGTAACATCAAAAGCATGTGTTTGGTTTCTGAATAGTGGTTATTTCTGATCTGCAACTTCCTTCTGGAGACTGGGCTGGATGGCTAAGGCACATACAAGAGTGCAGGATTTTCCTTGTCTGTACTGCTATAGCCTGCTTTTGCCAGATACATCCAAGACCTAATCTGACTGTCTTGACAGGTGTGATATGGATGAGGTGCTCCTGTTATTGGTGATAATGAGACTTTTCAGTGTATGTCAGTTACTGAACAATTGATGTCATCAAGTGACTGGCAGTTTCCAGGCTAACTTACTTCTCAGAGGCAGAGCTGCTGAAACATCAAACATTTTAAGGGACTCAAGGAAGCTGGTTCTGGAAGAGTTAACACACCCCAAAATGCCTGCCTTAGCTCTTCCAGCAGAGAGGAGGAGGTGGACTGGGGGTGGGATAAGTGTCATAGTCAGATACATATCCATAGCAAAACAGTGGAGAAATAGTTTTAAACCATATTGCTCCCCATTCTGGCTTGCATACTAATATCTTTGGGAATAGTTCCCCTGCTCTGGCAATCTGTCACCTGTAACTGAGGAGAAAAGGCAGGCGTCAGAGAGCCTAAATGACAAAGTAGCATGCTCTTAATTTTATGGCACTGCCTTATACTTCTAGCTCCTTGACCTAATTAAGGGACTGATGGTGGGGTAGTCCTGCCAGAATGCCTAAGAATCCTCCCCCATACCTCTTAATATCCTCTCTACTCCAAATAGTGTACACAAAAGGTATCCAGCCTCAAAAAATTAAACATAGAATTACCATATGATCAGCAGTTCCCCATTTGGATATATACCCCAAAGAACTAAGAGCAGAGGCTAGAACAGTTATTGCACTCCAATGCCCATAGTATTGGGTATTGATTATTCCCAATAACCAAATGGTGGAAATGACCCAAATGTCCACAATGGATGAATAGATTTACCAAATACTATGTATATATATACATACATCATGGAACATCATTCAGCCTTATGAAGGAGTGAATTTCTGACACATGCTACCACATGGGTGAACCGTCATGACGTTATGCTAAGTGAAATAAGCTAGATGCAAAAAGGCAAAATATAGATTGAGTGTCTCCTATCTAAAATGCTATCTTGAGAATAGGACAGAAATCAAAACATGAAATTCATTTGTTTCATATATACCTATAAATATCACTAGAATGTAACTTTATGCAGTATTTTTCATAATTTTGAGCATGAAACAAAGTTTCATTGTGTGGAATGCTCTACTTGTACCATTATGTTGGTACTCAAAAGTTTCAAATTTTAGGACATTTCAAACTTTGGATTTTTGAATTAGGGATGTTCAACCCATATTGTGTGATCCCACTTCTGTGAGGTACCCAGAGGAGTTAAATTCATAGAGACAGAAAGCAGAATGAGTGGGTGCCAGGGACTGGAGATGGAGGAAACAGGAAGTTATTATTGAATAGGTGCAGTGTTTCAGTTTGAGATGATGAAAAGTTTCTGGAGGCATGATGGTGGTGATGTTGCATAACAATGTGAATTACTTATTGCCACTGCACCGTGCACTTAAAAATGGATGAAGTGGTAATTTTCATGTTCTGCATATTTTACTATAATTTAAAAATACCAAGCACAGTGTATGTAGTCAGGGTCCTTACAAAACATGAGCCAAGTGAAAGACAGCTTGTGCACTTATTGCCATAATCTATAAAGTATCCTATAAATGTTAGTTAAATGTTCACACTTGCCTTATTGGCTCTTCAGGGCTGTCTCCTCTGCATCTTTTAACAGAGGAGGAAATCCAAGTTCAGAGTGGTAAAGTAAGTTGGCCAGGTTCCACTGGAGTGAAAGAGGGAAGATTTAAACCTTGATCTGTCATCAAATGCAGTGCAATCTACATATACCCAGATGCCTGAAAATGTATCCCCTTTGCTGCATGTACATATTCCAGACAGTCAGGTGAAGCCAAATTGACCTGCTCCCTGAAACATGGGAAACCCAAGCTCAGAAATGCACTAGAATTCATCAGTAGACGACAGCTCATATTCACAGAACTAAAATATAGTCTACTCTGCTAATAGCTAAATGAAGAGAGACCTAGAGTATTTCCCTAATAAAGATGCAACTATCTGCCATATGTGGCTCTGGATGGCTTATAGAAATAGAATCTCAGGATTCAGGGCATTTTGTTGAAATCAAGAGCACCATTCCCCCAATGTTTTGATAATACCCATAAACCACCAGTTATTTTTCTAAACCCAGTTGGAATAATTTCCTTATCCCTGACCAGATCTCTCTCTTGGTTTGAAAAGGTAATCATTCTCACTTTGTTTTTCTTATAGATTTAAAGATCTTGAAGACACACATCCCAGGTATTGGTGTGAGCCTCACTATTTATATGAGGATGTATATTACAATCAAAGCCAGGCTCTTCGATATAGTGTTTAAGATCATAGGCTCTGGGTTTTTTCTTCCTGAGCACCACTTACTGGTTATATGATTTTGGACAAGTTACTTCTCTTGTTTATGCATCAGTTTCTTTGTGTGTGATATGAAGATAATAATAGCATATAATTCCCTGGATTGCTATGAAATTGGATTGCACTAATGAACAAAACTGTGCAGCATGGTGCTTGTCTTAAAATAAACATACAGTATATGTTATCTGTTATTATTAATTCCTTTGAGTCTATGGGAGCACCTCATTTCCCCAATTCCAATGATATGGAAAGTTCTAAGATCCCTTATCTTTAGCAGGGCACCCACTGCTATTTCAGGAGAGGGAGAGGCAAGGACTGAGAGCTGAGGGAAGGTGGCTTTGAACCAAGTATAAGCATCACACATTCTCCTCTGGTACCAATTACTGTGATAAATTGAAGGTGACAAGTTATTTTATGACATAAATGCAAATCAGCATTCACTTCACTGTTATTTTCCAATGCCCTGGCACTTTAATGGTCCCCATAAGTTTGCTTCACTTGCAGCAAGTATTGGTATGTTCACAGTCAGCCAGAGAATTTATTTTCAGGTGGGGAGTGCAATGAACTGAGCCCACTGGCTGACTTAGAAAAATGATTGCATTCCCATCCACAAATTATTCACAGAGCTAGTTAGCATTTGAGCCTTTGTGGGTGAAATAACACAATAAATAGAGACGTGTCAAAGGGGCTCATTTCCACCTGCCAGACTTGACTCTCTAAGCATTAGGCATTCACACATTTGTGGGTGTGTGTGTGTTTATGTGTGTTTATTAGACAAACAAAACACTATCCCTCAAAGTAACATGCCCTGCAAGTGACAAGGAGTTGAGACCTTCTCCTCCTCAACGGAATGTTGCCAAGAAGGAGCATGACTCCCTATCCTTTGTGCCAATAAAGCTGCTGCCTTGTACTGCAGCTCTAATGAGGTGACTTCAACATCAAAAGAAACAAAAAGGAGAAGACACCAGCTACTTGTTTCTTTTTCACCAGAGAAGTTGATTTCCTGTCCTGGCTGTTCCACCAGCCCATAATCCTTCTTTTTTGATGTTGATGGGTAGCGCAAACAAAAATTAACAACAACAACAACAAAAAAACCAAAGAGGTAGGCAGCACTTGTCAGTAAACAGGACTCTGTCTCTCCACCTGATGTTCCTGGTGCATGTTGGCATTAACAGACAGTGGAAGCCGTTAAATACACTGACTAATTAATTTAAAATACAACTTCAGAGTGACAACCCCTAATTGTTAAAAGCGCTTTTATATGGGCATAAAGATAATCACAGAATTAAGTCATTAAGAGTCATAATAAGGAAACTGGTGCACAAAATGGAATGCAATCCCCAATGTTGTCCTTCCTCTGCTGAGGCGTTCTTGACTGCGTCCATTCATTTATTAACTAAATATTTAGGGAGTGTCTGCCACCCTACTCCTGCAAGTGAGCCACCAAAAAAAAAAAAAAAAAAGATTTTACATTCTAAAGACAGGTGGCTTGTTTTTAAAACTATTTCTGCTTCATTCCTAGAATTGCTGCTTGCAACATGTGAGTATAGTTAAGTGGTGCGTGTGTGTATACAGCTGTGCATTCTGAGATGCAATCAGCATTCAAGGGCAGAGAAGACTGAAGAAAGAGGGCAGTGAGAAGCACTTTTATGCACACCACAGAACCAGGAGACTTTCTATCAACACCTTTCCTCAAGTGCATTGCATTAGGCGTTCCATCAGACAAGGTGCCACTTGCACCCCCCCTCCTTCCAACTAGAAACCTGATATTCCTTCACATCAAATGTTTAATTTCCCATTGTTTGAAATCAGATGGTATGTAAAACATGTGTTGCCATGGATGCAAAATCCAACAATGCATATAGAAACCTTTGTAGCAAGTTTGGATCTGCACAGGTAACCAGGTGCTGAGTAAGACAAAGGAAAAAGGGACCTTTCCAAAAGAAGTGTCCAGTGGAAAGTTCTTCCGGCACCATCGAGCAACGTGTTCACCAGCTCCACCTGGGCAGAATGTGCCTGCTCCACTCTTTCCTCACTGTTGTTAAGATAGTCATTTTCTTCTCCATGGAATAGTTCTAGGGTTCAAATCCTTGTCTGAAAGCTTTTCGAAAAAGAGTTCCTGAGCAGTGCTATTGTTATCCCTGAGGGATGAAAGCAAGGTAGCTTCATCTGTACACCACATTCAGTTCCACTCATAAGACTATATACCCAACAGAAATGTATCCATATCTTCACAAAAGGCATGTACTAGAATGTTCATGACAGCTCTGTTCATAACCGAAATATCCAACATTATATGTAATTAATGATTTAGGAAAACGATGGTGAATGAACAGTAATGGCAAACAACATGGATGTGAGGATTCCCTCATACGCATATTGAAGAAAATAAGCCCGACCCAAGAGGACACATTACATGAGTCTGTTTCTACTCAGTTTTGTTATTTTGTTGGTTTTTTTTTTTTGGGCGGGGGTGGCATCATTTTGGGATTGAACCCAGGGATTCATGCATGCTGGGCAAGCACTCTAACAGTGAGCTTCCTCCCAAGCACATCTACTCAGTTTAAAATAAGGTGGCACTAATCAGTGGTGACAGCAGAGACAATGACTACCTGCAGGTAAATAGGAAGGAATCCTGACTGGCAACAGATACAAAGAGAGCTTTTTGGGGGTGCTAACAACCTTTCTTTCTTTTTTCTCTTTTTGACTTCATGATAGGTTTTGTCTAGTTTTGTTTGTGTGATATAGTTCAATAAAAAATGTTTGAAAAATCCTTAAGGCTGGCGTTTAAGCCAGGAGAGCAACTCTTGGTTCTCTCAGAAGCTGCAGTTTCCTCACAGTCACTGTGGGGAAGATAGTGAAGTGAGACAATCAGTGAGGCCAGAGGCAGAACAAACTTTTCGTTGCCCTAAAGAAGGTTCCTCAGTCCTGACAGGACGTCTGCTTCTCCAGGCTGAATTCTCCAGCTACCAACTTCAACCCTGGCTTGTAATCCTTCATTTTAAACCTTCAACCTTAGAATACATCAAGTAGCCTTTGTTTTCTCTATTGAACCCTGACAGAGTAAAGTAATACAGTAATATATAGACAGGGAGGGGAAGAGAGAATTCTACCACTTTGAGCCTAACAGGTAGACTTTTTTTTTTTTAATTTAATTTTTATTGTTTTATTATTCATATGTGCATACAATGCTTGGATCATTTCTCCCCCCTGCCCCCACCCCCACCCTTACCCCCCACTCTGCCCCCTTCCTCTCCCCTCCAACCCCTCAATACCCGGCAGAAACTATTTTACCCTTATCTCTAATTTTGTTGAAGAGAGAGAAGGAACAAGGGTTTTTGCTGGTTGAGATAAGGATAGCTATACAGGGAGTTGATTTGCAATGATTTCCTGTGCGTGTGTGTTACCTTCTAGGTTAATTCTTTTTGATCTCACCTTTTCTCTAGTACTTGGTCCCCTTTTCCTATTGGCCTCAGTTGCTTTTAAGGTATCTGCTTTAGTTTCTCTGCGTTAAGGGCAACAAATGCTAGCTAATTTTTTAGGTGTCTTACCTATCCTCACCCCTCCCTTGTGTGCTCTCGCTTTTATCATGTGCTCATAGTCCAATCCCCTTGTTGTGTTTGCCCTTGATCTAATGTCCGCATATGAGGGAGAACATACGATTTTTGGACTTTTGGGCCAGCTTAACCTCACTCAGAATGATGTTCTCCAATTCCATCCATTTACCAGCGAATGATAACATTTCGTTCTTCTTCATGGCTGCATAAAATTCCATTGTGTATAGATACCACATTTTCTTGATCCATTCGTCAGTGCTGGGGCATCTTGACTGTTTCCAGAACTTGGCTATTGTGAATAGTAACAGCTAGACTTCTAATGGAACCATGACGGGGCTGCTGAACTCTGAGTCTCACCTGAGGAACTGGTTTTGGCAAGAGGGCTGTAAAAATTTGACAATCCTACCTCTGACTCTTCCTCTGATTTCACCCAACACCTATCATCCCAGGCTCTCTGAGCTCCAGTCCAGCAGAACCATCTGTGCTTCTGATTCTTTCACTCATCTTTCTCTGCACTGACACTGAGGTCTCACAGCCAGCTCTTCCTCTCACCTCCCAGAGTCAGTCCTCTTGCTCTTCAGTCACCTGATATTCATCCTGAAGGCATTAATTAACCAGACTCTTCCTCAGGGAGGCATTTTCTGATCCCCCAGAATGCATTTGACCCCCGCCTGCTACACAGTCCTCTTGCCTTCTCCACTGCTTTTACTTCTTGTTTTCAATGTCCCACTCCCACCAGACTGTAAGCTGCATGAGACCTAAAGAACAAGCCCTGGATCTCTAGCACACAGCATCTTCCCTGGGACACGGAGGGTGCTTAATACATATTTGTTGAATGATTGGTATTCAAAGTCCATCTTCATGAATAAATAATGTATTTCCCTCAAGACAAATGGGACCCAGTTTTATAGTAGATGGAATTGACAGGAGAGTAAAAGAGAGAATTAACATCTATTGGGTACTTTCTGTGCAAGGTGCATTGTGCCAAGCACTTTTCCTACATTATCATCATTTAATCCTTGCAAGAACACTACGAGGTAGATGCTATCAATATTTCCATTTTACAAATGAAGGCACTGAGTCTCAAAGAGGTTAAGTAAATTGGCCAAGGTCACAGAGTTGCCCCAAGTCTTAATTCCTCATCCTCTACTTCATCAGTAATTGTTCATGATGTCATATGTCCCTCACACAGCTGGCAAAAATATCTCAGAAATAGCAACAGTTAATTTCCATAATAATTATGTGAGGTTGTTTTGAATGTGTCCTGATATTCTATTTTGTCACTTTAGCAATGACAGGCTTGCATTTCTACATCATTTAGCTATGGTGGCTTAGTCTTGACCTCTAACCCTCTCTGACTCTTGGAAATTGCTTCATTTCTCTCCCTTCAAGAAGCCCTGCTTCAGTAAGGAGGGCCCACAACAATTTCCTTCCAAATCCTTCTTTTCTCAGGCTGCATTGAGGTTAGTGGTTCTCCCACTAACTCCACTCCCACCCCTCCCTAGCCACCAGGGTGCAAGGACTCCTGGCAAAAAAGGTGGTTATTTAGCCATATAAGATCATGGGCAAGTATATAGCTTCTGGAGGCAAAATATGGGTTTAAATCATGGCTCCACAACTGGTGTAGACAAGTGAGTTATACCCTTTGCCTCAGTTTCCCAATCTGTAAAATGTGAGTGATAATAGTATCTACTTCTTGGGATTGTTCAGGGGATGAAATGATCTAAGAAATGGATCATGCTTAGAAGCAGAATCTGGCCCATTGTGATCACCTGACAAATGCAAATGTTCATCATTATTGATATCACATGAAAACTCAGGCCACAACATAAGCAAGCTTTATGACCTTTCCAAACTGCAACCCTAGACTTCCTTTTTGCTTAGTTTTCTTTACATTTTCCAAATGGGCTAGAAACTAAGTATCCCTGGGCTGTTTAGCAGTGAATTCAAGAAAGCTTAGCTCCTACAGAGAAGAAGAAAATACCGCAGCGGGTGAGCTGCTGACGTCCATCCTGTATTTGTTGAAGGGTGTTTTTTTCCCCAACAGCAGTATCCTCTTCTCTCATTCCTCATCTGTGTTCCTGTAGCAGAAAAATTCATTCCCCTTTCTAACTGAATCACAGCTTTAATAAAGCTATTGTATTTGACCACAGGCCTAGGAAACAGTAATATAACATAATAAGAGAAGATCATTAAATTCTATAAAGTGAGCAAGCGTTCAGCTCCTTCATTTCCAGTGTCCCCGAGTCTTAGATAAGGGATAAACATTTTTAATCAAAATCTAAGTAACAGTAAATCTCACTTTTCATTTCATTTTAAGTATTTTTCCAGTTAAGTATGTGTGTTTTCTAATTTCCTGTGTAGATCAGATGGACTATAAAAGTTTTTTGGTTTGTTTCTTTTTGTTTTTGTTTAATTTAAGTTTTCAGGGTATTTCTTTGACTGCAATTCCAGCGTGTGTCTCTGGTAAGATTGTCAGACAAGTGAGCCAGGAATGATTAAAATTCTAGAGATGGATTTGTAAATGAATAAGAACAAATAAGTACTGGGAGGTAAAAACATTTATTGGGGGATAACTAGGTCAGTAGCTCAGAAAGACTGAGAACAAAACAGACATTAATTATATGATCCAAAGGGCTATAGTCTGGAAAAAACTTTAAAGGAAAATAGAACCATTTTTCACTCTTGCTTTTTCTGCTTTTGTTTGAAACTGTGATTAAGAGTACAAGCATTGAATGGCCAGTGTTATTCTGGCCATTTTGCTGCCTGGATGGTGTTGGGCAAGTAGCTAAACCTCTATGAGCCTTAAATGTATTTCTTACAAATGACAATGATAAAAACCTAATTATTCATAAGGTGGACAGGAGAAATCAAGAGATACATTGAGTACACTTAGCATAGTACCCAATGTATAATAAATATATTTCTCATTATTGCTTGTGGAGATACTGCTTAATTAAACCATATTTTGAGCATAAAACTTCCAATGGAATTGGTCAAAGACAACTTACTTGAGACATTTTAAAGCTGTCTGAACTAAAGTGCAAGAAACCTCAATCATAGGCAAGCCTGGAAGGGGACCAGTAAAGTGGAATTTGACACTTCATCAACCTCATCATCAAAAAAGATTTTTCTACTGTATTTTATGGACTCTAAGATATATACTTTCCCACATTTTGACATCTGTAAAATCAGGAAGTCTTACAATACCTAGCATTTTTTTTCTTTCTTAGTGCTATAGGGAATGGTGGTACCTATTCCAACTGAGGGCAATTGAAATTTGATGAAATAAGGGGATTAAACATCTTGGTGTCCTGTTCTGAGTAAATCAGTCCAAATGATTCTGGCCCCCAAATAATTTATAATTTCAGACAGATAATATAAAAAAGAAGTTGAAACAAGTAAGTCATCTCTGCCTAGATACCAGAGAATTTGTAGTTCTTTTTTGGCAAATAATAATAAGAATAATAATTAGTAAATTAAAAATTCCATTTCACCATTTACTGATCGTCTAAACATATCCAAGTTTTTTAATTCTTATGAACCCCCTTTGTTTCTTCTTCTATGAAAGGGGCTTAGTGCTGTCTCTTGCTGTGGTGAGGAATGAAAGCATAGCACTATGTAAAGAGGAACAGCTGACGTTGGCTCTTAACTTGGCACATTGGAAGCATGGCCTTCATTCTAAGTATACCTTCCAAAACTGGTGTCATTCTCCTCCCTAAGCCTCTTCCACAAGACTTCCAGTGTAGAGAGTGTTTTAGTCAGTTTGGGGTACTGTAACAAATTATCACAGACCAGGTATACTGTCAACAGAAAGCTCTCACAGCTCTAGAGGATGGAAAGTCCAAGATCAAGGCACCAGCTTGTCCAGTGCCTGGTTAAGAGCCTGCTTTCTGGTTGGCAAATGGCTTTCTTCTTGCTGTGTTCTCACATGGAAAAGAGAAAGAAAGCTCTTGTGTCTCTCTCCTTATAAGTCCACTAATCCTGTGTGTGAAGGTTCTACCCTTGTGATCCAAATACTCCCAAAGTTTTTACCTCCTACTACTATCACATGGAAGGTTAGGATGTCAATGTATGTTTGGGGAGGGGGAGGCAAAAAATTCAGCCCATAACAGATAGAGTTGCAAACATCAACTCTATCAGTTCTTGTTTCATTTAAAAATCCACATGCTACTGCTACCTTCCTTCTTTGTGGGTCTCTGCTGCATTGGTGTCCTGACTTACATCTTCTAATTCTCCTTGGTAAAGTCCATGCTCACTACCAAATAGGATTTCATAAAGTCTTGATCGCTGCCACAGAACACATACTTCATAAGCAACATGAGCGTAGTACCAGGTCTGTCAATTTAATTCTGAATATGAATTCAAAGTGTCAGTCACAAGGACATGTATTGAAGGCACTCAGCAACAGGTGTCATGGGGCTGAAGTCAGCATGTCAGCAGGGCTGCATTCCTTCCTGGAGTCTCCAGGGAAGAATTGGCTTCCTTGGCTCATGATCTTCTTTCCCCATCTTCAAAGCCAGAAATAGCAGGTTGAGTTCTTACAGGGAATCACTCTGCCTATCTCCTGCACCTCCTTCTTCTATTTTAAAGGACTCTTGTGATTACATTGGATTCAGTAGATAACCTAGTCTAATCTTCCTATTACAAGGTCAGCTGATTAATAACCTTAATTCCATGTGCAAGCTTAATTCTCCTTTGCCATGTAACACAGCATAGTCACAGGTTCTGAGGATTGGGATGTGTACATCTTTTAGGGCTGTTATTTTGCTTATCATACTCGGTTAAGTTTTTGTTAATATTATCAAGCATTTGCCAGAACCTAGTGCATGTTGGGCACTTTGCTGACTAAGTACTTTGCATGCATTCAGTGCCTTTATCATCACAATAACCCAATGAAGTAGGAGCCATTATAGCCCTACTGTGAAGCATACTGAAGTTAAAGAATCCAGAGGTTTAACAGACCCACTCAGGGTCACAGATCTTAATCACTGGCAGAATTAGGATTTGAACCAGGACCACTCCCAAGGCCTTTTAGTGTGTAGGCTGCATAATTATAAGTGGCAAGTATATCTATAGGAGTAAATGAACTTGGATGAGAAACACAGTTTCCAAATAAAAGTTTCAGAGAGTACTTTAAAATCAAAGTGGCAGCTTAGTGGATGATTTTATAATGAATATTCACATTTCCTCAGCTGGGACTCTTTTCTTACAAGTGACAGAAAGTCTCATCTGGACAGCTTATTCCCCAAACAGGGTGGGTCAAGTAAATTGAACATTAAGAGTTGAGGCATGGCTGAATTCAGGAGTAAGTTATGAACAGTAGCCTTTCTTGTTTTCTTTCGGGTCAGCCTTCCTCTGACTTGGCAGTTGGCAGGAAAATGGCCTCAGTAGCTCTAACTGCTGCCTCCTTTCAGCTTTTAGATCCATATAAATAAATAAATATACTAAAAAAGTGAATGCCTCTTTCCCAGAAGTCCCAAGGAAAATCATATTGCCCCTCATTGGCTATGCCAAAGTCCCTGGCCTATCTTTGAAGTAACCACTGTAGTCAGGTTGAATACATGTACTCGTTCCTTAGCTCTGGGTTATGTGTTCCTTACTGATGTCAGGAATGGAGTCAGCATCTATAGAACCATAGAGACACAGAGGAATGGGGAAAGGATGCTTTTGACTGCAGGTAACAGACTTGCTTACTTATAGGGATTTGTTATCTCCTGTAACAATAAGGCCAGAGGCTGGCCACTCTGACTGGATTAATCTGAAGCTTAGTAATATCAGTGGTCTGGATGTTTTTCTGTGATGCCTTATGTTGACCTCCCATGATCATATGATGGCTTCATAGTTTATTCCACACAAGATCCAAAAGCATGCAGGCAGGTATGGAGTTTGCGTCTTACAATTCTCTTTTTTCTGTTCAAGAAAGGAAATATTTCCTAGACACTCCCCAGTAGATTTGCCTTAATACCTCATTGACCACAGCAGGTCACATGTGTACCTCAAAACCAATTACTGGCAGAAAGGCATGGGATTCTCATGATTGGCTTAGTCTATGATGGTTCTTGCCTCAGGGCTGAGAACACTATGAACTAAATATCTGAAAAAATCCGGGTTTTCTGTTTGTAAGAATGCGGGAATGACAGTGGGGTTTTAACCAGCTGTGTCTGGAGGGAAATGGGGAGAGGACTGGTTAGCAGGATAAAGGTGAAGGGATACTGGATGTCTATTGGACAAAGGATATCTATTGAAGCCAAACTGAAAACAGAGAAGGTTTCAGGGCCTGGAACATACTAGACACTCAGTGGGGAATTCAGAGTCCATAAACCAAATTGAGGAGAAGTGGGATTGCCTCAGAGCTTTAGGATAAAATGCAGACTGTCAGAGTTAGAATGTATCATATGGATTAGGTAATTGCTTTGAAAAGGGGTCACAGCTAGGTGTGATAGTAAGCGCCTGCAATCTTAGCTACTCAGGAAGTTGAGATTGGAAGAATCAGTGTTCCAGGCCAGCCTCAGCAAAAAAGTTCATGAGACCCCATCTCAGCAAAAAAGGTGGGCATGGTGATACATGCCTATCATCTCAGTCACAGTGAGAAGTTTAAACAGAAGGATCATGGTCCAGGCCGGACTGGGCAAAAAGCAGCATCCCATCTCCAAAACAACCAGAGCAAAAAGGGGTGGAGGTGTGGCTCAAGTGATAGAGTGCCTTCCTACCAAGTGCAAAGCCCTGAGTTCAAACCCCAGAACTGCTAAAACAAATTATAGTGGTCACAACAATCATTTCCATTTTGCATGTCCTTCCATAATGTAACTTTGAATGGTTTCAGAGGTAAGCCTTTACTTCTCTCCTTGAAACTTGGTTCATTTGTGATTTTCTTTGACACAGTTCTACAGTGAAAGTTATGCTGTGGGATGTTTGGCTTAGATGTTAAGGAACTTTGGAACTTCCATTTTTGTTCTCTGGCAAGCCAGCTGCCATGTAAAGAAGTCTAGATTACCTGGCTAGAGCAGATATACAGAGAGAGAGCAGCCCTAGAGGGTGAGAATTCACATAGCGAAGAACCAAGGCTGCCAAACACAGCTGCCAAACATGTGAGTGATATGGTTTTGGACGTTCAGACCCAGCTAAGCATCCAGCTGAAAGCAGCTTCAGGAGTGGCCCCAGCCAACACCTTATACAGCAAAAGAATCATCCAGCAGAGCCTACAAGATTCACAAGGTCCTGAGTCATTACTTTTTTAAACTATGACTTTTTGAAGGGGTGTGTGGCATAGAAACAGATAGCTGAGCTGGGTGTGATTATTATACATGTAATCCCAGCACTTGACAAGAGGATCTTGAGCTCAAGTCCAGTTTAGGCTACATTGTAAGTTTCAGGCCAGACTTACCTACAAAACAAAAAGCAAACAAGCAAGCAAGCAAACAAACAAAAAGCCATCCACCTGACCCATCTATTCTAGCTCACTCAGTCACTTCTCAGACTAGAAAGCCAGAAAGTTAAACTTGCTACAGTTTAGTAGAGACAGAGGCTTGGCAAGAACTCAGATTTATGTGTTCTGGGTCTACTACACTATCATTAACCTGGCGTAACTATTTTCATGCAGACAAAATGGGTGCAATTATAACTTTTGTTGATGTGGATATGAAGTAATAACACTGAGTGTTTATTATGTGCTTGGCACAATGCTAAATATATTATCTCAATCCTCACAATGAGCCTAGGATATAGGTATGATGTTTTATAGATAAGAATTTAAATAATGTGGTTGGAATTTTCTGCTTAGCTGACAGTGTAGCAAGGATTCAAATCCAGATGTGCCAGGCTCTGCAAAGCTTGTACATTAACCACCATGATAAACAGCTCCCATAGACTCACAAGAGCATCTTTCCAACAGGTCACATTTTTCTTTCCATTCAACTCAACTCTCATCAGGTCTTACATGTGCCTTAAGGTGGATATGGATTTCAGGATGAAGCCACAGTAGATATGTTTGGGTTTTTCAAAGAGTTTTTCTGTATGGAATATTTGCTCTGAGTCACTAGGACTCTTTCTACAGAATGAAACTTAAAGTATTAAGTTTTCATCCATCATAAGAGCTATATCACAGCACATCCCAACTGCCCCCACTGACTGTATACTTACTCCACATTAGGATTCATGGACTTTTCTCATCCTTAAATTACCCATGAAGTCAAGAATGGGAATTGTAGGATTGAGGTTTAGCAACTTTGTACAGTTTTGCTGAGCAAGGAGAGAGGAAAAATGGAAGGGAAAAGAAATAAAGGGATAAAAGAAGAGATAAGCAGGAAGGAGGTTGAATCCATGAAAGGCAAAATAGTAGTCTTGAAGAAGTATTTGGGAACTAGAAATCTAAGGCTGCCTCTGTTAATCATCTTACTTATTAAGATGACTATACAAGACAATTTACCCAGAGAGGTTCTGGTCTATACCTAATGTCCTGGCATAATTGCCAATAGTGCTCCATTCCACTCTCAGGATATCTCAATTTGGACAGTAAACCCTATGTTGCTCCTGTCGATCATGTTGCACTCTTAGACCCTGTCTTTAAGGAATGCACTGCACAATGAGGAAAGACACTAACAGCTTTCCCACTTAGGAAACATAATAACAGCCACTGCTGGACACAGTGGTAACAGCTGGGGGAAGAGATGGGGCAGGTACTTCAAAAGAGGGAGCAACAAGTGCAAAGGCATGAAGGTAGGGCAAAGCATGGCATGGCTAGAGAACATAGTCACCAACCACTCCTGGTGGCCAGATGGAGTGCGAGACTCCTCCTTTAAGTTATTTTTCAGAAGTCATCTTGTATTTGATTTTTTCCAAGATACCTGATTTTATGAGGTGATTTCCTGGTTACAATAAATTATCATTTGGAGAAGGGGAAATTGAGACAAAGAGAAATTTAGTATTATTACTTGCCTATGACTGTATCATTCAGTTTCAAAAGCTCTGTATTACAAACATTGTAAAATCTGTGAAGATATGCTCTGAAAAACTGCATTCCATGGCTCAAAAAGTGGCTCTGATGATGTTGAAGACAGATATTATTGTCAGAGCTACCAATGAGGAATTGGAACAAGATTATTTCATGAAATGGGACAGATGAAAAAAACCAATATTTAGGGGCTGGGGTGTAGGTCAGTGATAGGGTGCATGATTGGCATATGCAGAACCCTGTGTTCATTCCCCAGCATGAAAACCCCCCCAAAAGCAAAAACAACAGCAAAAAGATTCAGTATTTCTAAATTAATATTTCACATATTTAATTTAAACTATATTTAATGAAATTAATATAGTAAATATTACAAATAGATGTTGCAAATTTCAGCTGCCTTCCACTCTTTTGTTACCCAAGTTGGCCATAAACTCATCTTGAGGGATCCTATCATGAGAAAATGGGGAATTGTCAGATCTGGGTCAATTGATATTTAACACATACCATAGTTTGGTTTCTGGGGTACTGGAGTGTAGAGGTGAGGTAGTAGCAAGAGAAAAAGTTGGAAGGAAAATAAGTAGTCAAATGTATACCATACTAAGCCCATAATAAGTGATGGAAATCTAGTAATTGGTATTCAGAAGATGAGTTTATCCTAATTAAATTTGCAGTTTGGAAGAATTAAGACTGAGGACATAGACCAAAAACACAACTCAAATTTAGTTTTTTCTATTATACTCCCCCATTGGTCACCAGATGTGTGGAAGTTTGTCCCAATTCACCAAGCAAACAATTAATTCTACAGTGGATGCCAACTGGATATCCTTTAATTCAACTCCAAAATCATCTACCTGGAGATAGCATCAGATCCCACAGGTTGATGGCTCCATCACCAATATGGCCATTGTCTTTTGGATGCTAATCACAAGCTCCAGGTTGTTTTACCTGTAATTCTGACAGGCTGGCTATAAATCTGGGTTCTCACAACCTTCTCCTCAGGTTTGATTAATTTGCTAGAGTGGTTCACAGAACTCTGGCAAACACTTATATTTACGGTTTTGTTATAAATTATAATTCAAAGGATACAAATGAAAAGAAGCGTAAGGCAAGGCATGCGGGAAGAGACAAAGAGCTTCCGTGCCTTTTGTAGGTGTACCACTCTCAGGGAACCTCCATGTGTGGTCCATGCAGAAGCTCTCTGGCCTTAGTTTTTATGGAGACCTTATTGCATAGGCATGATTGAAACAAGGCCAACTGTGTAGAAATGTGATTGCACAAAAAGGATATGATCAAATGTTAATAGACTTTGATTGGGGGAATGCAGAAGGACCTGTCCAGATTTGTCTTGGCCTCTCTGTTCAGCATTCCTTTCTCCTAGCTTTGAGGCAGGTCCTCTTCTGAAATGAAGGTCCTATAATCTATCAGATAAGGTAGGTCAGAGAATTTTCTTTCTCTAAGACAGAAAGGCAGGGGGAAGACTAAAGGTATATTTTTAGTTTTTATAACCTGCCTGAGAGAAGAGAAATTCAGTTTCTATGACCTGTCTTGAAAAGAAAAAAGAGCATGTGAAAGGAGGGCAGAAGGTCAGAGAGAGATATTTTGCTTTTGAGGCCTAAAGAACCCTGACATAACAGCAAAAGCCTTTCTTTTACCTTTATTACGCTGAAGTTGTTCTGAAGCTGCTACAGGAACCAAGATCAAAAAGTCAAATACTTCAACCTTATTGTCCTAGTCATTTAGGGAAGAGCTATTGGAGTTATGAGCAAGGAACTGTGAATGAAAACCAAAATATATGGGATATCACAGATGTCCAACCAAAAATGGAGACTATCTACTCATGCTAGAAGAAGTATGAATGTGCTGGCAGCACACATGGCCTTGTTTTGTGGGCATTCTCAGAACCTAGAAGAGGACCTGGCCCATGGAAGGTAATCAAATCTTATTAAGTGAATGAATGAGTGAATGAATGAATTAATGACCCACCCTGAAGCTCCTGGTTCCTAATCTTTGCCCAAAGAGGCTGACTCAAGAAATTTTCTTCCCATTTTGACTATGTCCATGACCTCACTAGCTTACATGTCTTTCCTAAACTGGGGTCTCTACCTGCTTCAGTTTTTCTTCTTTAACGTCTTGTTATCATAGATTAAATGACTACAAAAACAATATATTATCTCATAACTTCTTTTTTTGAAAAGCAATACTTTACAGAACATACTAGAGGAAATAAGTTGCATGTACTCACCCCTCACCATTTTCTCTTAGCTATGTCATTATGGTACCTCTCATCAAATTTCTCCATTCACGCTTAGGGTTATAAATTGAGCCAGGCTAATGAGAAAACTATCTCACTCTACAGAGGAAAATAAAGTTGGATCTCTTCCTCAAAGCATATACAAAGGTGACCTGAAGATGGACTTTAACGTGAAAAGTAAAACCATAAAGATAAAAGAAGGCATTGGAATATTTATTTATGTTCTTGGGTTGGAGAAGTATCTCTTAAACAGAATGGATTTGACTACATCAAAACTCTTTTCACAAAAGACACCATTATAGACAATGTTAATGGGAAGATGACAGATTGGGACAAGTTTCAGTATCTAAAACTGACCAGGATTTATATCTAGAAGGTACAAGAAAATCATGCTAAAAATAATAAAATAGTAGGAAACCCAGTAAAACAGGCAAAAGTTATGAATAGAAGACTATATAACAAGAGTATGGAAAGTCATTCATCTTTATTAAAGCACAGGACACTAAAAAATACTACAATGAGTTATCACTTTATATATATGAGATTGACAAAAATCAGGAAGTTAGATATTACCAAATGTTGTCAAGGAGTAGACATCTGAAATTTTAAAAATTGCCACATTATGTAAAAAAAGAAATAGAAACCGTTCTTAAGTGCCATATTTATGTAAAGTTTAACACATACATAAACAAAACTATAGAACACCTTCTAAAGACACACACGTGTATATATACAAGGACCTTGACCAAACACATTCAAGAGAGTGTCTGTGGGAAGAAGTTGGGGGGATAGGAGTGGAGTTTGGAGATAAAGGAGAAACAAAATAAAATTCATATTAAATGGAATAAGAAAGATATCTAGCAGTTTCTGATCTGAGTAAAATGATCAACTGGCCTATCTGCACCAAAGTTCCAAAATAAATAAATAAACAGACAGAACACGCTTCAGGGAGATTTTCCCTCATAATCCCTGATTTACAAGGGCAGTGCACTAACCGCTGGTATGCAAAGTCTGTAGTTAGTTCCAGTCCAGAGGTGACTGCTTTTCCAACTGGAGAAATGGAAGGCAAATTTAGGGATTTTTCTCACTCCCAAAGAGTGCTGATCTCACAGATGATTAACTGTCTTCCTTCATTCTTTGCAGTCCACTCAGAGAAAAGCCAAGACCACCCCTGAGAAAGCACTTCCAGGGAGAAGAGTTAGAAAAGATTATTTTGACAAAAACATTAGCATCACCCAGGGATTACGAGCTGGGCGTTTGAAGACCAAGGAGGAAGTCAGACATTAACTCACAGTTGACTGGATGTTCTTTTACATAATTCTCTTAGCTTGTAGTTTCTACATTGGTAAAATGGAGGCATCTATTAGTAGGAAATTTGTAGACCATGTCTGAAAAAAGCTGAAACAAGTTCCAGGGGAATCTTTTGCATTTTTGCAGTGAATGAAATGATGGTTACAAAAATGAGCTATTGTTTAGCAAATAACAAACTAAATGAATGTCGTGAAAATATGTTGGTGAGAGCCAATCTGGCGTTATCTTTGCAGATGTTTATTTTCTAAGGGGGAAGCATTTATCTCGTTAGCAAGCATTGAGCCATTCTCTTGTAAGCCCTGAATAAAATGAAAATTTTCAGAAGAATGTAGAACCAAGGAATTATTTTGTATATTTTTGTATAATATAATTATTTCCTGAGGAAAAGAGTCAGGCCCAGCCTTAAAGACTTCACTCTTTATATTTTGGCAGGGTTGGGATAGGTTAGGAAATATTATATTTCACTGCACTGACATAATAGGATAAGATGTTGGCTAATATGATAACAGCGTGAGATGAGATTTAGATGATCTCAGAAGCTTGTCAGGAAAAATGAAATCAGTCATTGGACTGACAGTCTAATTACATAAGAATGGGACCAACTGAGGGGGCGGCAAATACCTTCCCTAAGGCAGTGGACTTTGAAATTCCACCATTTTCTTTTCAACTTCTAAAGGTTTTTCTGAAATTAATTGTACTGTTACGACTCTTACGAAACTCTTCTATTTGGAACAAGTGAAGTGGATAGAAATTGATTTCACAGCTGGAAGGAAAAGATGGGAAAAGTTACTGGGAAGCAGATTGGCAATTTGGGGTAGCACCTATTTGTCCCACAGAGTCAGAGGGGTCTGAGTTTGGATCCCAATTCAGTTACCATCTGGCTGGGTGAACATTAATTAGTTTCTTAATCTTTCTGAACTCAGTTTACTCATTTGTATAGAGTTCAAACATGTAAAGACTTAAGACTAATAGCCACATAAAAGCAGACAGTTATTATTTAGGAATACACCATTTATTTCTGAGAGTCTTACATATATTCACAAAGAGTCATAGCTGCAAACTGCCATGTTCTCCACATCTACTACCTGCTGAGCATCTTAGAGATGCCTTACAGCTATTACTGACCAGACAGAGAAGACAATAAAATGCCAAGTGTGATAATCAGCCCACAAGATGACTCAAAGTTTCACAGTAATTCATTATCCACCAGTAGACTCACTACAGAGTGAGGTTCTTCCATTACAAAATGCTGATATATTGGAATGACTTTGGAACTGGGTGGAGGGCAGAAACTCAGACTTTTAGAGGAACGTTAGTGAAAGACTGGAATGTTGAAGCTGTTAGTAGAATCCTGATGGTCTTTGAGAGGAGTATAGGTGAGGGCTTAAAAGAAAATAAGAAAAAATGTTATTGGAAATTGGGGGAAAGGGGTGCTTATTAGGTAGAGGTACATGTTTAGTCACACTGTGACCTGCATTAAGGTGGAAAGTAGGAATGTGCCTAGTCAATTGGGTGTTATAGCATTTCCTGGGAGAGTTTTTAAGGTACCTGCTGATGTCTTCTTTTGGCTATAGCAAAATATGAAAAGAAAGGGATCTATAAAAGAAGAACTTAAAAAAAAAAAAAAAGAATAGAGAACCTTCTAGTTTTGAAAATTCTCAGCTCCTTTAGGTAGTAAATAATGCTAAAATAAATAGTTTCCAAAAAAGATAAACTCTAGGATGTTGCCAGGCAAACATCATCAAAAGATGAAATGCAGTATAGCTGCAAAACCCTTTGTTTAGACTTCAAAAAAGGTCTACAGCAATGATTCAGAAAATCATTCAATCAGCAGGACTCTCCAGAGTAGAAGAGGGATTATCTTGAAGAGATTTGTGGGTATGAATTTTGTCCAACAGAGTGAGTCCGATTAGATTTTTAGGAAACATATTAGGTTTTAAGAGAATTATATTGGGAAAAATGCTGCCCAGTATGGACAGAGACAGTATAAAATGAAAAGTGGTCTTTGTATCCCCTAAATTCTATTGACAGGAAGCAAGCTAACAAAAGTATACAGCTGCAAACATGGGTTACTTTTAATGGAAAAGGAAAGATGGCTCAGAGTGGAATCAGGAGTCAAACAGGTGAAGTCAAGAACCATGGAGAGTCATTTCCACAAAGGATTATCTGTGAGCCCTAATTAAGGAAATTCAAAAATATTCACAAAAAGATTTAAGGATTTTATGGCCAAGTAACTCTTCAGAGTCTCCTATCTTTTCTCCTTTTTGAACAAAAATGTCTGCTCCTTATCTAAAGCCTGTCCTACCATTATATTTTTAGGAGTGTGGGAGACACAGGTATTAAGATGAAGGGGAACTACACTTGAGAAGCTGTACTTAAAACATCACAC
This sequence comes from Castor canadensis, assembly GCF_047511655.1. Lineage (NCBI taxonomy): Eukaryota > Metazoa > Chordata > Mammalia > Rodentia > Castoridae > Castor > Castor canadensis. The sequence goes on from NC_133386.1 coordinate 172,488,679, forward strand.
CTGGAAGACTCATCCACATGTGGACCCAATTTAGACAGTAAGATTCTGAGCTGATAATGTAATGGGTTGAGAATTCTTGGGATCTTGGGAAGAAGTAAGAGTATTTTGCATTTGACGGACACATGAATCATTGGAACCAACTGGCAGACTGTGGTAGCTAGCTTCTAAGATAGTCCCAAAGACTATCTTATGGTATTACTGCCTTTCACACTGAACAGAGTTGATTTCTGTAACTAATAGTCTATGTTGGGAATGGTGATCTGTAACTTCTGAGCTTAGATCATAAAAGATATTACCTCTTCCATCGTGTCTCTCTTGTTTTGGGAGAATTGAACTGTCATGTCTCTAGGACAATCACACAGCTGAATAGCCCACAAGTGAGCCATCTTGAAAGTGAATCCTGTATTTGTAGATTAGCCTTCAAGTGACTATAGCGCAGCCAATCTTTATTTATTTTATTTTTTTATTATTCATATGTGCATACAATGCTTGGGTCATTTCTCCCCCCTGCCCCCACCCCCTTACCACCCACTCCGCCCCCTCCCTCTCTCCCCCCTAACCCCTTCGATACCTGGCAGAAACTATTTTGTCCTTATCTCTAATTTTGTTGAAGAGAGAGTATAAGCAATGATAGGAAGGAACAAGGGTTTTTGCTAGTTGAGATAATGATAGCTATACAGGGAGTTGACTCACATTAATTTCCTGTGCATGTGTGTTGCCTTCTAGGTTAATTCTTTTTGATCTAACCTTTTCTCTAGTTCCTGGTCCCCTTCTCCTATTGGCCTCAGCTGCTTTTAAGGTATCTGCTTTAGTTTCTCTGCGTTGAGGGCAACAAATGCTAACTAATTTTTTAGGTGTCTTACCTATCCTCATATCTCCCTTGTGTGCTCTCGCTTTTATCTTGTGATCAAAGTTCAATCCCCTGTTGTGTTTGCCCTTGATCTAATGTCTGCATATGAGGGAGAACATACAATTTTTGGTCTTTTGGGCCAGGCTAACCTCACTCAGAATGATGTTCTCCAATTCCATCCATTTACCAGCGAATGACAACATTTCGTTCTTCTTCATTAGCGCAGCCAATTTTTACTGAGATCTCTTGACAGATCCTAAGCCAGAGTCAGTAGTTAAGTCACTCCCAGATTCCTGGTTCACAGAAACTGTGTGAGATAAGATATCTGTTATTTTTAGGTGATGCATTTGAGACAATTTTCTGTGCAGTAATAGAGTAATATAACAAGGGGGCTATGTCTGGATGCTCCCAAAGACTTCAAGTCCTGGGGAATCAGATAGCTCTTATGGCTGTGGAGATCACCTTATTGAGCCTGTCACACTATGTCACCAAAACTTTACGAAGTCCCTTAGTAATAGTTTCATTTGCTTCTGCCTCTAAGACCCTCTCACCACAGAGTGCTCAAGCAAGGGTTGTAAAGTGTCAGATACTGAACTGTATAGAATTATATTTTAATTTTATTAAAATTAAGAAGAAACAACAGTAACAGTAAGATCCTGCAGACTCCCTGGACCCCAAAAATGTTCTTTTTTTGTCTTTTGTAGTAGGGATTGAGCCCAGGGCCTCATGAAGCCTACGCAAGTGCTCTATCAATGAGACAGATTCCCAGCCCTTTTTTAAGTTGTTGAGGCTGTCCTCCAACTCCCTATGTAGCCCAAGATGGCCTCCAACTTGCAATCCTTCTATCTCAACATCTGGAGTAACAAGATTACGGATGTGCACCACCACATCTGATCAAAAAAGTCCTTTTAAGACCTTAAAAAGTATTTTCATTAAAAAAAGATTTCCTAAAAGTTGTAACATTAGGTTTGTAAAAGTTATGTTGTTTCCTTTTAAGCCTAGGGAAGGCAATGAAATCACCCAGCAAAGAACACTACTACTTGGTAGATATACTGATGTTGGTGCTTTGAGTTGGCACTGGTTGAATTTTCTTTTTTCAGAATGGTGCATTAATCCCTGTTTCAAATGCAGACATAGAAATAATTTCCAGACAAATGAACTGGAGTAAAATAGAGACGTGTATGGAATTGGAATAAATAAGTTCTTTTTCAACATTCTATAGGTTAACAAACAAAAGGTTTCTAAAAAATAACTAACAAAAGCTGAACAAAGATTAAGCATACGTTATCCGCGGAGACATTAAAAATATTTAAACTGTTTTTTTTTTTTAAGACTTCTCCCTTCTAATAATTTTATGGACAGTTTCTGGGAATCCTAGCTTAAAATTATCTAAAGAAATCAAAGGAAAACAAATACCATTCCATCCCTTTCTATTCTTAACCACACCTCACCCTGTCTCCTGACTAATCAAAATGTTCTTTTTCCTCTCCCAAATAGTAAACAAAAGTCTTTCTGTGAATGGAGAGACATAATATAGGATAGAGATGGGGAATTGACTACATTACCAGTACCCGGCCAAAAATGCCCTACGTGTTTATAGTTTCAAAGCCTTTTTCAAAGGGTTATTGTGAGCACTAAATATAATTTGTACTAAAAACAAAGCTTAATGAACATAATACAGTACAGACATCTTTACATTTAATCCACCATACAACCCCAGGAAGTAGGTATTACTTCCACGTTGCAGTTTTTTTTTTTTTTAATAAGCCAGAAAACAGAATGGCCAATTAACCTGTACATGGCCTTAAAACTGATTCAGTGGCGTCCGTGTAAGATTTGGGAGCGCTGGGAAATGATCCTTCAACCAGCACAGATCTAGCTCGGTTCTTGGCACATGACTACAGCTAAGTCCCCTTCCTTTCTCTTGGAAGCCAATCTAAATCTAGAGGGACTTACTACATGAAAGAGCCTGGCACGCTCCCTCGCTTCACCTGACATGTCAGCTCAGAAAAAGGCTGCCACCCCCAGAGGTTCTGAGCCCCTAGGAGGCAGGAATGCAGACAAAGCATGTTACTGCTGTGGATCGAAAATGTTTGCTCAGCCTGCCTCAGATCCCCTGAGCCCCAGAGAACAAATACAGCCCTTCTGCGGCCCTGAGGAAATCCCAAGAGGTCAGGTTCAGCCTGGTAAACACCACCATAGTCCTGGCACCTTGCAGGATACGGGGGGATGTGACGGGCGACGGCGGACTGGCGCGAGAGCGACTCAAGTCCGCAGGGACCTCAGGCTAGCGGTTTTGAAGTCAGGTTGACACCTCCAGGGAGGGAGTGGGGGAGGCGGGGCCCCATGCCCGCCTCGGGAGCGAACAGGACACCGCATCCATCCTCCTCCTCCTTCCGGGGATGCTGAGACTTGGGAGCGGCCGTGCTCAGCCCCGCGGGAAACCCAGAAAAAAGGCCATTGCCACTTTAAGTGACTCAGGAAGTGGAAGGCGGCCGCCTGACGGTGAAGGGAAAGTGGAACCGGGGCGGCGTGGGCCAGCAGCGGGCGACCGCGGTCTCGCCGGGCAGCGGGAGGCCGAGCGGCGCGCGGCGCGAGGGCCGACGGGGCGCGGGCGGCCGCACCGGAAGTGCCTAGCGGGGGCGGAAGCGCAGCGCTGCGCCGCGCGACGCCGCGCTGTGCAGGCCGAGGCAGGCGGAAGGCCCTGCGTTCCCTGCCCGGCAGGGGCTGCCGCGGCTCCCAGGCCCTGCTCTGAGACGCGGCGCGGCCCGGCCCAGCGCAGTAGGGCGGCAGCACCTCTCGGGAAGGGCACCCGGGAGCGAGGGAAAGGGGACGTGCAGAGCCGCGCCTAGAGAAAGCCCGGAGGCCTGGGCCGCGTCACTGCAGCCACATGGCCTCCGGAGTGGGCGCGGCCTTCGAGGAGCTGCCTCCCGACGGCACGTGTGACGAGTGCGAGCCCGACGAGGCCCCGGGCGCCGAGGAGGTGTGTCGGGAATGCGGCTTCTGTTACTGCCGCCGCCACGCCGAGGCGCACAAGCAGAAGTTCCTCACGCACCACCTGGCCGGCTATGTCCATGGCGCCCAGGCCTGGGCCCCGCCAGCTGGCGTCGAGGGGGCGGGGAAGGAAGATGTCGAGGCCAAGGTGGAGGCCGACGGGGAAGTAGAAAGTGAGGCGGGGGAAGAGAGCGAGTCTGAGGAAGACAGTGAGTCGGAGGAAGAGAGTGAGACTGAGGAAGAGAGCGAGGAGGAGAGCGAGGAAGAGAGTGAAGAGGACAGCGAGGAGGAGATGGAGGATGAGCAAGAAAGCGAGGCGGAGGAAGACAACCAAGAAGGAGAATCTGAGGCGGAAGGGGAAACTGAGGCAGAAAGCGAATTTGACCCAGAAATAGAAATGGAGGCAGAGAGAGTGGCCAAGAGGAAGTGTCCGGACCATGGGCTCGATTTGAGCACCTATTGCCAGGAGGATACGCAGCTCATCTGTGTCCTGTGTCCAGTCATTGGGGCTCACCAGGGCCACCAGCTCTCCACCCTAGATGAAGCCTTCGAAGAGCTGAGAGTAAGTATGGGGCATTTGGAGCCTAGGTTAGGGCTCGGACACCTGGGTTTCATTCAACTCAGGTGTCCTAGTTGTGACCACATACGTTTTCATTTCACGTTTCCCTCGAAAACTAGGCTGTGCGAGTTCTTGGGAGCAGTCATTCTTCATCCTTTGTGGTTGAACTCCTTTGAGAACCACGAGAAAGTTTTAGACTTTGACCTGAGAAAATACAGTTGTGCACATAATCTAGGATATAATTTCACAGTTTCTGAAAAGTTGCAAGGCTCTGGTCTGTGGATCCCCGGTGAAAGCATTCCTACAGTTTTGACTTCAGGTAGGACCATTTTCCACATCTCACTATTGTTAAGACTAGTGCCTTAGGGCTATTTATTTTTGTGACACTGGGGTTTGAATTCTGGGCTTTGACACCTCCAATCCATTTTGCTCTGGTTATTTTGGAGATGGGGGTCTCTTGAACTATTTTCCCAGGTTGGTCTCTAACCGTGATCCTTGGCCTCCCAAGAAGCTAACATTACAGGCATGAGTCACTGGTGCCCAGCGATTCAGGGCTCTTGATTTGGCCATCTCAGCCCACTTGAAAACATGGGAAACCAGGAGGATTGATTAGGGAAAATCCTCCCTAAAGTAGTGATTTTGGCAATAACTTGATGTGTGTCTTGACTTTTTTAGGTTCTTCATGTTTGAAACTTGGTAGGAAAGGAGGGTAGGCGGGTGAAGGCCAGTTGGTATGGGAATGGAGGTTCTCGTGTCTTCCCTCTGGCCTTTTATCTGTGCTGGATTTTGCTGATCCTCTAGAACAGTGTTGGCAGCCAGTAGACATTTACTAAATATTTGTTGAATGGATGAATTTGCAAACGATTTGCCTTTTTATTTCTACTGTAAATGCTTACAATCAGAGAAGTTGCGAGTGTGTTAACCAGATCGAGGAAAGTTTGTTTGTGAATGTTGTCATATTATGACTACTTTTGCTTCCCTGAGGAACCTTAAGTCGCCAGCATTAGGATAACATGTTATGATAGTGAAGACTCCCTGTTTTTCTTTTCTATTTTTATTGTAAAATATATATTCAGAAAGTGTGTAAAAACTTACGCACAGACTAACAGTTGTAAAGCAAATACTGATGTAACCTTCACTCAGATTAAGAGCACATTATTAGCAAAATTGACCCTGCCCCTCCATGCTCTTTGCCAATTGTAACCATCTCTCTGACCTGTAGTTAGCCATTATTGTGACTTTTGAAGTGATAATTTCCTTGCTTATCTTTATAATTTTATAGCTTACCTATGCATTCCTGAACTTGACTTATCGTTTTTAAATTACCCATTCTCTTTGTTTTACCTTTTTAAAAGACTTTTTGAGATTTATCCATTGAGTGGCTGTGATTTGTTCATTTTCATGTCTGCATTGAATTCTATTTTATGGATATGCCACAAAGTTACTAATTCTTTCACAGATGGACATTTGGTTTATTCAGGTTTTAGAGCCTCTGGCTGTTAAAAACATTCTTGTCATGTTTCCTGGTGCACATTTACCTACATTTGAATGGAATATAAACCTTGGAGTGAAATTGTTAGATTATAGAGCATGCATTTCTTCAATAGTACTATATGTTGCCAACTGTTTTCCAAAATGGTTGTACCACTTTGCATCATCATGAAGAATAGGAGTCTTCCTGTTATTCTGTATCTTTATCACTGCTTGCTATTACAGTATTTTAAATTTTTGTCAGTCTTAGTAGTGAATGGTTTCATTGTGGTTTTAATTTGCATTCCTCTGGTTACTAGTGACTTAAAGTGTCTTTTGTATTTTCTCTTTTGTGAAGTACCCCCAGGTTGACTTTGCTCATTTTTCTGATTGTCTTTTTCTCATTAATTTATAGGAATTTTTATATATTCGTTTCTAATTTCTTTGTTGTTTATGTGGTTTTCAAGTATCTTCTACTTTGTGGTTTTCTTTTCTTTCTAAAAAAATTGCTCCTTGAATAGAAGTTCTTCATTTTAATGTGACAAATTTTTGTCAGTACTTTTCTTTATGGTTTGATGCATTGTCTTGTTTCACTTAGTATTGATTTTTGTGTAGCAGACATAGTAGCTCAGTCTCCCCCACAGATAGCCAGTTGCTCTCACTGCATACACTTTTACACTGACCTGCTGTGCCACCTGTCATATACCAAGTGCCTGTATGTGTGTGAACATAGTTCTTGGCTCTTCTGTTTTGTACTGTTAATCTGGTAGTATAGTCCTGTGTGAATGAGATATTGTTTCAGTTACTATAGCTTTATGCAACTTAATATGTCATAGAGCAAGTCCTTCTTCTTTGTTCTTCTGCCTGTTTCTTCTTTTACATTTCTTAGAATTGTGCTGTAAAAAAAAGCCTGCAGGACTTTTTGGGGTATACATTGAGTATTGTGCTGAATTTATAAATCAACAGAGAGTTCATACTACTGCAATAAGTTTTCTGATCCACCTTTTCATTGCTTCACTGTAAAGTTTTATATTTTTTTCTGAATAATCTTACATATAAAAAGATCTTCTATATAATTGTTAAATTTATTTTTAAATACTTCGTGATTTTTTGTATTGTAAAAATTTTTAATTTTTGTTTTCTGATTGTAGGAATATGATTCACTTTATATTGATGTTTTTATGAAGCTCTGCTAAATTCTCATAAATTCTAATAATTTGTAGATTCATTCTGCATATGTGATAATATTACTGGGAAGAAGAACCATTTTTGTTTCTTTTTTCTAATCCTCATATCTGTTGTTTGCTTTTTCTTGGCTTATTCTGGATAAGACCTCTAATACAATGTTGAATAGATATGATAGTGGATATTCTGGCCTTTTTCCTAATCTAGGAACAGTTTATAACATTTCACAAATAAGGATGATATGTTTTATAGTTTTTAAAATTAGATATGTTTCATCATATTAAGAAAGTTCTAATTCTAGTCTGTCAGGTTGTTCTTAATCTTGAATGGATACTAAATATCAAATGCTTTTTCTGCCTATATTGGTATGATTTGACTTTACTCTTTTGCTCTGTTAATGTGATGAATTACATTAATTGATTTTCTATTTAAAATTAAATTTAAAACATTGATAATATGTTCACATGAATCAAAAGCCTCTGTTCTGTCCTTTCATCTGTTTCTTCCACCATCTGTTGGTAACCACTTTTATTAATTCTTTGTTTATTCTTCAAGTGTTTCTTTTTGCAGATATAGGCATGTGCATAGATATGGTCTTATTTCCATCTCCTCATGTTAATATACTATTTATTTATTTATTTTGGGTGATACTGGAGTTCCAACTTAGAGCTTCATGCTTGCTAGAGAGGCACTCTACTGCCTGAGCCATGCTTACTATATTTTATAATTGAAGCAACCTTCCATTTCTGGGATATATTTAACCCAACTTGGTCATGATGAAGTATCCTTATGTTTTTGGTTTATTAATTTATATAGGATTTCTTTTCCATTTGTATTTGTTGTGGGAGAAATTGGCCTGTAATTCTTGTACTGTCCTCATGAGATTTTTATTACCAAGGTTCTCTCTCTCCCCCTCTCCCTCTCCCCCTGTCCCCCCTGTCATCGTGTCCCATGTCCCATCCCCCGTCCCGTGTCCCCCCCCCCCCCCCACTCTCACCTTGTGCTTGCTACGCAGGGGCTTTACTAATTGAGCCATACCCCCAACCTCTGTTTCTCTTTCAATGCTATGGAAGTATTCATGTAAGATTGGAATATTTCATCTTAGAATGATTCGTAGAACTAATCATGGATGCCATCTGTACTTTCTTATTTTGCAATGCAAAGGATTCAACCCAGGTCCTAGTGCATGCTAGGCAAGTACTCTATATCACTGAGCTACATCTGCAGTCCAATCTGGACTTTTTTTTTTTTTTGCTATACTGTGCCATCTTCTGTAGTCCTTTAAGAACGGTAAGCATGTATATATATATCTATCTATATATATCTATATATATATGTATGTATATATTTCTTTAGAACTCCCTTAAACTAAGATTCTGGAAGTTTCTTGAGTCGCTTTTTCAGGAGGGCCTGCCTAACATTATAATCTTTTTAAGATTTTTCTTTCCTTTTCTTACCCCCACTGTTTTGTTCAGCTCCCAAATACTCCATACAGTCCCCTTTGGAGGTTGAGATAGTGACCCATTTACTTTCAGCTAGCTTTTACTCTAGAATTTTACTCTGGCAGGGGTGGAAAACTGGAAGGGTCTCGACTATATGACAAGTATCTCCTTTAAATATCCCACTCTGAGCATGCCTTAGGCTTTGTTGATACTCCTCCCATCTTACTTTCTACTCCAGCCAAATGCACAGCCCAGTTTCTTGGGATCAGTAAATGTCCTTATATCAAGAACAGCTTCCTGTACATTGCTTATCCTCACACTGAAACCATAGTATTATCTAAACTATAGACTTCATTGATTTTCACCAATTTTTCTCTTATGGTATCTATACCAGATAACTATCTAAGACCCAAGGCCTCACATTGTATTTTCTTATTTTTATGACTTATTAGTTTTGAGAAATGTTAGCTAGGTATTTTGTAGTCTCTTCTCAATTTGGGTTTGTCTAATGCTTCTCATGGTGAAATTGTAGTTATGGGTTTTGGGAGAGAACATAATACTTTTTTTTACCCTTGGTGCTAGAAATTGATCCCAGGGCCTTGCACTTTCAAGGCAAGTGCTCTGTCACTGAGCTACATCCCCAGCCCTGTAATACTCTTTTATGCTTTGTTTTTTTTTTTCCACTTAACACTATCTCCTAGAAATCACTCCATAGTTTATCCCTGCCTGTTTGCCTGCCTTCCTTCCTTCCAGCTGCACATACTCCATTTTGTATCATTCATTGAATTCTTCATTTAAGATACTGTGTTTTACAACTCTAGAATGTTGATTTGGTTATTCTTAAGATATCTATTTCTCTGGGTCTTTTTAAGTCTTAATTATATATCACATTTTCCTGATTCTTGGCATATTTCATAATTTTTCATTTAATGCCAAACATTGTGTTTAAAAGAACTTTAGAAAGGAGTAATAGTTTCTTTCCTTGTTTTTTTTTTTTTTAAACTCAGGGTCTCACACTTTACCATTTGAGCCGTGTTCCCAGCCCTCTTTTGCTTTAGTTAGTTTTCCAGTAGGGTCTCAAGTTTTTGCCTGGGGTTGGGCTGGCCTCAGGCCATGATCTTAACCTGTGCCTCCTGTGTAGTTGGTATTGCAGGTGTACAGTACCACACCCGGTTAACATTTTCTTTTTTTCTCCTCAGGGCATGTTGCGTGTCATGCATAATGAAACCCAGTAAAATTGTAGGAAAAAGAGAGGGGGAGAGAGATAAGAGAGTGATAGAGGGGAATGAATATGATCAGAGTATATATGCATATATGGAACATCAATGAAGTCCCCTTTGAACAAGTATTATTATATGCTAATGAAAAAGAAAGAACAAATGAAGGTACATGTCATTTGCTCTGTTAGGCAGATGGGGTGAGGGACTGCTTATTTTGATTCAGGAAAGGGATGGGAGTGTCATTGCAGTGTTAGTTTCAATGATCTGGTTTAAAATTTTTGAGTACAGTGTACATTTGCTGTTGGCAGGAAGCTAAGTCTTTTGGATTATTAACAGATGCTCATGTGATGATGACTCAGAGAAGATCTTTGTTATATTGTGTTCATTCATTTGATCAGAAAGTATTGAGCACCAGCTAAATATAGATACTTTCTAATTATTGGAAAGGTAGCACTAAAGAAAAGAGAAGTCTCTACTTCTCCTGTAGCTTATGTTTTATTAGAGAGAAATAGAGAATAAATTAACATGTAAGTATAAATAAAAAATCAAATTAATAAAGGGATTAGAGACAGGAGGTATACTAGCTATGCAGCTTACTTTTTGGCCTTTGACAAGTTATGTCACCGTTTGGCCATATTTCCATATTTTCAAAATGGATCCAAAAAGAAATAAAATAGGATTTTTTTGAGAATTAAGTATCAGTGGTAGATTAGAGACTAACAATGCTTAATACATTGTTAGTGCTCCTCTGAGTGTCAGCTGTTATTAATATGAAGATGGCTAGTTAAACATACAAGTTTAGAGTTGAGAGGAATTTGTACAATTCATGTTTTGATATTGTAGTCAGATTGTAAATGACTGGTATTAGTGGTAGAAGGCTAAGTTGTTGCCAGGTTCTGCCAACACTTGGAGAAAAGCAAACTCCAGAATGGGCAGTAACTGTTATCATACAACAAGAGAGGATCAGGGGTAGAAATAACTTGCTCATCCAAGTGAACTGAGATGAACACCTCAAAGGAACAGGTCTCAACACAGAGTCACTGTAGCACCATTCTGCCTTTTCTCTTGAACCTGCTATGTTGCAGTTCAGCTCCATGGGATTTGTTCTGTGGAGGATTTTGTGGGTCCAAAATTGAATTGAGCATGGGCTCTAGATTTATTATAGAAAAATAGTTACACAGCAAATTTATATTCTTTCATCTGGGTCATGACTTCTGGTTTCAAATACATGGGTTTATTTTACTCTAATTTCTGGCCTTGATAATGGGTCATTTGGTCTAACAAAGGATCTTTACTTGGTTTATGGATTTATTCATATGAAAGTACTTAATGTTGTCAGGCAATTTGCATTCAGAGTTACATTTACTGAACTTTTTAAAATAATTGAACAGTAAAAGTACAATTAGATACAATGAATAATACTAACAAGTAGTTCTTAAAATTATTTTGAATATAGCCTACCTTAGGGGAAATATATTTTTAATTGTGAACACATTTACTGCAACGCCATACACCTTTAGAATCTCAGTGGAACACTATTTACTTGACTGCGTATGATAGTTTCTGTCTCTATTCTATTCTATTAAAAACATTCTAGATCCTCCACTGAATTGATATCATGGCACACTATGGTCATGTTCTGTGGTTTGAAAAGCACTCATCTAGTTCACCCTAACATCACCTGAAGAAAAGGAAAAGTCTTGCTGGTGGTGTGGCTCAAGTGGTAGAACACCTATCTAGCAAGTGCAAGGCAGTTCAAAAACCCCAGTGCCACTCCCCATCCCCAAACAATGTGAAGAAATGGTAAGGGAGAAGAAGTGGTTGGTAGAATTCAGCAGGAGTGTAGTATTTGAGGATTTCTTAACATGGTCTTATTATGGACAGGTTCAAAGGTTTAGAAGCCATAGCTCTTGCCCCGAGTATGCCTTTAAGATGAGTATTTGGGGTGAAGAATTTTTTTTAAGTGGTATTGGGAACGGCTGCAGGGAGAAGGGGGGTCAAAGAGGGGATGCTGCTAGCAGGGAGTTTGAAAGAATATAGGCATGTGCTTAGAACAACTGTAACTCTACAGGGGCTGGAGATGGAGGTATGCCACGCTGAATTCCTTAGTAGTCAGTGTCTGCCTCTTCAGCCACCTCATAGAAGCAGGTCTGGTAGGAACAGAGAGGTCATGTGAGTTTAGAGAAGAAAGTAATTTTAGCCAGAGGCATGGAACCAGGAATGGTTCCTTAGAGGAAGTGGTATTTGAGGTAGGCCTTGAAAGATGGGTAGGGCTTTACTAGGTAGATGCAGGCTGTAAGGTAGCCCTCCTCTCTGTTTCCTAACAGCTTGTGCACATTGATTGTAGCACAGAATGTGCTACAATTTATCTCTTTCCATGTCTGTCCTCTGTGGGTTATGAATTCTTTTAAGGCTAGGACTATATGTTATTCATCTTTGTGTTCTAGCACTTAGCACAGTGCCTACTGGATAATAGACATGAAGAATATGGTAAACGTGTGATATGAAGTATAATTCATCTAGTCCAGAGCATTACTGAACAACTGAAAGAGACATTTTTGTAGAGTGGTTTAGCGCATCAGTGTTTATATTGGGATCAAATTCAACTATATCTAAAGTAGAAATATAACTTGGAAAAATCCAAAAGTAATAGCAACTCATGCAAGATAAATTATTTATCTCTCATTTAAAAGAAGTTTGGATGCAGGCAGTCTAAGGTTGGAGGAAACATGGAGTTACGAGGAATCTAGATTATTGTCAGCTCTCTTCTGATATCCTTAAGGTGTGATCCTTGTCATAGGGTAGGGTGACTGCTGGAGGTCCTGCCTACACTCCAGAATAGCAGACATAGAAAAGTGAAGGACCATTTTAAGGAACGACTCCATTTTAAGGAACTTCTCCAGAGATTGCTCACATTGCTGCTTAGGTTTCATGGCCAGACCTCAACCCCATGGCCTTATATAGTGGCAAGGAAGACTGAGAATAATCATTTCTCTAAGCTCTAGTATGTCTACTACCTGAAAGCTCTAGCATGAAACCTAAAAGCTGAGGTTTCATTACTAAGGAAAAATGGAAAAATGAATATTGAAGACTTTGCCTCAGGTGGCTTTGCATCTGTGAGGTTGAGTCCTGGCTCTTTTACCTCAGTGTTATGTTGGTTACTCCAGTCAGTTTCTGTGAGTCTTGGTTTCTTAACATGGGCATAATAATTGTTTCTCCTCAGTGGATTATGGTGAGGAAAAGTAAGATCACAGATGTAAAGAATTTAGTACAATGCCAATAATATAATAAGTCCTCAGCAATTGGTGGCTCTTATTCTTACTACTGGGAGAGAGCCATCTAAGGTTCTATTCTGAGTTCAATTCCAGACAAGTTAGTCTGGCAACAGTAGATGTTCTGGACAGCAAGTTTTCTTTGGGTGAGAACTGTTCAGCCCCCTCTCCTTCTGCTCCTTCTGTCTGCTGTAATCTGCTGTGTTGATAGGCTGATGGAAAACTTGTCTTCAGAAAAGAAGCTCTTATATATTTCAGTGTCCTGCTGGTGCCTTATGTATTAGCTAACCAAAACACAGCTGGTAGTTCTAATTTTAGGTTCACAAGTCTTGATGGTTGTCCTCTTTAGATTCTGTTTTACATTCTGAACTGTGGGAAATTATTATAGAAGCTGAGGGGAGACGGAGGCAATTTACCCTTTACTTTCTGGTTAGAAAATAACTTTCATTTTTCTCAGTAGGCAGTCATGGAGAGAGATGTAAGAATAAATTTATATAGGTCCCTCTACTCTGTCTGTACTTTGGGTCTATGTGAACCTGTATTGAGTGGTAGATTCTGACTGCATAAAAATGCTAACTTTTGACTGAGGTTTTAAAATTAAAAGAGACTAGGAACTTTTGTCAGTTGTTGAATTTTTAGACTATTCTAGAGATAATAAGAAAAAAAATAGGTACTATTTATTGAGCAGTTTGAAGCCAGGTGTATTTCATATATTACTTCATTTGATCCACAGTATAACTACACAATAAGCTACACTGTTATGACACCCATTTCACACATGAGGAAATTTATACTCAAAGAGATTGACTTTTGCTGAGGGTAACCCAGTTAGTATGTGGAAGTACTGGGATTTGAATTCATGTTCAACAACGAAGTTAGTACGTGGAAGTACTGGGATTTGAATTCATGTTCAGCAACGAAGTACATATTCTTTCCATCATCCCATTTTACTTGTACCCTCACTTATTTATTCCCACTCACATTGAAGCTTTCTAAATTGCACTGACACATTTGTCTGACATTTACTATCTATATGGAGGGATTTAATATGTAAATATTCCAGAATTGTTTTTTTCCATCTCTCTGAAGTTTTCTTTTTTGATATTCCACAGGGCAGTTTTAGTATTAACAAATGGCTTTCTTCATTTTTTTTTCTTTTCAGTACTTCTCCAGCTTATTATCTGATACTTGGTAGTCACTCAATATATACAATTAATAAAAACAACAAACTGATAGCTTCAATTTATTGAGAACTTAGCATGCACTAGCTTCTGTACTGTAAACTTTCTATACATTAATTTTTACAGTTTTTGAGATACATTTATTAAGATGCTTATATGTTATTTAAAGTTAATAGCATGGTTTTTTTCCTTTTGATCTCTTCATTCATTCAGTAAGCATTTATTCAAAGCTTAAATTTGCTAAGTGGAGTAGTTTTGACAGTAAATGGAATAGTTTTGACAGTAGGTCAACACAAGGCTAGTGGGATGGAGGGGGAAAAAACCCCAAAAAACTCAAACCCAAAACAGATAGCCACTATTCTGAACTCAGCATCTTTTGATTCTTTGTAATATAGAATTCATTATTTAGCAGCCAGTTTAGGATATTTATGTGGTTTACATTTACTTTCCTGCTGATATATGACTCTTCTTTTTGTGCTTAGTTGGTTATAGACATTAAACTAGACTGAATCTTATAAAAGCATAGTGACTAGTTGTCAGAAACTGCTTCATCCTGTTCTGAACTCACTTTTGTGTGCCATATTCCACTTTTGTTTCTGTCCCGTGCCCATTTTTAAAGGATGTTTACAATAGAATGAACTGTTATTTTTGTGTTTGGAAGTAGATGGAAGGATATGTGCAGATCAGATATTCTGTCCTTTGAAGAGACACCCTGACTTTCTTAGTATTCTAAAACATGGAACCATAGAGGCAGAAAACTTAGAAACTTTTAAAAAAGAGTTGCTTCCAGGGGTAGCAACTTCAGGTGTCTTCAGGAACCAGAAAAGAAACATAAATAATAGAAGTAAGCCAGTGTAACTGGAGAGAGGTTGCTTTGCTTAAAAAAGCAGATAGCTGCCACTTAACTTCAGCCCATTTCTGCTGTGTAGGAATGAGATGCCAATACAGTCATATCTTTCAGTTTTCAAAAAAGAAGCTAAAAATCTTCATTGTTGTGTTGTATCTCTTGATTTTTAAATTTGGCAGCTAATTTAGAGTTGCCAGTGTCATGTGTGGAACAACACTAAAAGCAAAAGAAAATAGTTCTGTAGGCTTTGAATTTGTAGCTTCTAATTTGGTCAGTCTTCCTCACTTATGGATGGAGAAATAGAAACCCAGAGATAGAGCTAGCAACAAAGCTAGGAATAGAACCTGAGTTTCAGGTTTTTTTATGCAATGAATGTCACAGTAGGAAAGTTAAACTTTTGGGAATCTGGGAAAAGGTAATACCCTTTTTTCCTAGAAAAATACATGTATGGAACAAATTTTGTATACAGCTTTGGGAATTTCAGTCCACCTGAAATCCATATATTAACACCAGGTAAAGAACCCACTCTGTACCTGCTGGTTCATATGGTTGCAGTATAAAAGGTATAAGCCCCAGCACTTAAATTTAGGCAAACTAATGAAAAGAGACCTTTGGAGCAGGAGGCCTGGGTTCTCCTTTCTTCTATTTTTCACTTCTTCCTGTCTTCTCACCTGTCTTTTTTATTTTTATAGTTTGTATACTAAATCTTAATGATGCAACTAATAGGAGTACCTTGAACTAAATCTAGAACCTTCCTCCTACTACTTTAATACTAGTCTCATCAGCAGTAGCTTTTCTAGTCTTTTACATACCATATATCATCCACAGAAAGTATGTTTTTATTATACGTGGCATTTTATTTTGCAAGGTTTTGTTTTTTTTTTTTAATTCCACAGTATGTCTTCTATATCCAGGTACATACAAACTACTTCATTCTTTTTTATTTGTTATGTCATATTAGTTTGTTAATTACACAGTTAGGCATTCACTATTGATGAAAGCTTAGGATGTTAACAATTTTTCAGTATTGCAAACAGGCTGCAATAAATATATTTCTGTGCATGCATCCTTGACACATATTCTAATGTTTTTTTAAAGAGGAAAGGAAAAGTGGACTTGCTAAGCATGTGATTTCAGTGTAGCATTTCCATTTTACGCTTCCATGAGTAAGTGACATATGGAAGTCCCCAATTTCCCCCAGTCTCTGTTATTATCAGGTTAAATTTCTTTCACTCTGATGGGTAAGGAATGCTATTTTAATTATGAGTAAGTTTGAGTATCTTTTTATAATTATTAGCCATTTCATACACTTATTTTGTTCATATCCATTGTTAGAATTTATTATTTGGCTTTTTTGCGGCTTATTTGACTTTATTTATAAGGCATGTTTTTTTTCATGTATTCTTGATCTACAATCTTTTCTGTTGCACATGTTACAGATTTTTTTTCCCCAGCACTGGGATTTGAACTCAGGGCCTCGTGCTTGCTAGGCAGGCAATGACTCTTCCACTTGAGTCACTCCTCCAGCCCGTTTTTGAGATGGGGTCTCAAGAACTGTTTGCCTAGGGCTGGCTTCGAACTTCCATTTCCTGATCTCTGCCTCCTGAGTAGCTAGGATAACAGGTGTGAGACACTGGCACCTGACTTCATTTAGATCAAGAAGATCTAAGTCAGATTCCACCTAACTTTCTTAGCATTCTAAAACATGGAACCATAGAGGCAGAAAGCTTAGAAACTTTTAAAAGACAGTTGCTTCCAGGGGTAGCAACTTCAGGTGTCTTCAGGAGCCAGAAAAGAAACATAAATAATAGAAGCAAGCCAGTGTAACTGGAGAGAGGTTGCTTTGCTTAAAAAAGCAGATAGCTGCCACTTAACTTCAGCCCATTTCTGCTGTGTAGGAATGAGATGCCAGTACAATCATATCTTTTAGTTTTCATTTGCCATTGACTACTGTGATTTTGGGGACATTAATTGACTTCCACAAAGCCATTTTCCCTCATTGTAAAGTGAGAATGCACCATCTCTTAGTTATTGCATTATTGTGAAATGCTGGTGGAAGGTTGTATGGGTGCTGTAATTTGATTTACAATGGCTATTTTTCTCATTGAGAACATGCTGCTTTTTAAGGTTATCTTGAAATGCCAATACAAGAGCATATGTAAGTGCTTTGGAGAGTGTCTTCAGATATGAGGCATTTGTCCTTTCTTTGGTTTTATTATGACCTATCCATAGGGAATGGCTTTTGTAAAGCATTTTACACTCATACAAATTGATCAAATTCTTAGAGGTGGGTGTCACAACATAGCTGTTTCTTTATTCTGCATTCTCTTAGGGGAGGAAAGAAGTGCATAAACAAGGTATGCTTATTTGAATTATGTTCTTGGAATGAATGCATTAGTGAAATGGAGTTAACATACAGATATCAGGGGGGAGTTCTATTTCTCTACCAGTCATGATGCTTGCCTCAAGATTGACATGGTCATTTAAGAAGCCAGATATGTACATGGTTAGAATTAGCCTTCCCGGAGCTGGACCAGATTTTAGAAGAAGATTTTATTTTTTTCAAATTTTTATTGTTTTATTATTCATATGTGCATACAATGCTTGGGTCATTTCTCCCCCTTGCCCCCACCCCTTCCCTTACCACCCACTCCGCCACCTCCCTCTCCCCCCCCCCACCGCCTTGATACCCGGCAGAAACTATGTTGCCCTTACCTCTAATTTTGTTGAAGAGAGTATAAGCAATAATAGGAAGGAACAAGGGTTTTTGCTAGTTGAGATAAGGATAGCTATACAGGGAGTTGACTCACATTAATTTCCTGTGCATGTGTGTTACCTTCTAGGTTAATTCTTTTTGAGCTAACCTTTTCTCTAGTTCCTGGTCCCCTTCTCCTATTGGCCTCAGTTGCTTTTAAGGTATCTGCTTTAGTTTTCTGTGTTAAGGAGAACAAATGCTAGTTAATTTTTTAGGTGTCTTACTATCCTGACACCTCCCTTGTGTGCTCACTTTTATCATGTGCTCAAAGTCCAATCCCCTTGTTGTGTTTGCCCTTGATCTAATGTTCGCATATGAGGGAGAACATACGGTTTTTGGTCTTTTGGGCCAGGCTAACCACACTCAGAATGATGTTATCAATTCCATCCATTCACCAGCGAATGATAACATTTCGTTCTTCTTCATGGCTGCATAATATTCCATTATGTATAGATACCACATTTTCTTGATCCATTCGTCAGTGGTGGGGCATCTTGGCTGTTTCCATAACTTGGCTATTGTGAATAGTACTGCAATAAACATGGGTGTGCAGGTGCCTCTGGAGTAACCTGTGTCACAGTCTTTTGGGTATATCCCCAAGAGTGGTATTGCTGGATCAAATGGTAGATCAATGTTTAGCTTTTTAAGTAGCCTCCAAATTTTTTTCCAGAGTGGTTGTACTAGTTTACATTCCCACTAACAGTGAAAGATGGTTCCTTTTTCCCCCGCATCCTCACCAACACCTATTGGTGGTGGTGTTGCTGATGATGGCTATTCTAACAGGGGTGAGGTGGAATCTTAGCGTGGTTTTAATTTGCATTTCCTTTATTGCCAGAGATGGTGAGCATTTTTTCATGTGTTTTCTGGCCATTTGAATTCCTTCTTTTGAGAAAGTTCTGTTTAGTTCACATGCCCATTTCTTTACTGTTCATTAGTTTTGGGAGAATTTAGTTTTTTAAGTTCCCTGTATATTCTGGTTATCAGTCCTTTGTCTGATGTGTAGCTGGCAAATATTTTCTCCCACTCTGTGGGTGTTCTCTTCAGTTTAGAGACCATTTCTTTTGATGAACAGAAGCTTTTTAGTTTTATGAGGTCCCATTTATCTATGCTATCTCTTAGTTGCTGTGCTGCTGGGGTTTCGTTGAGAAAGTTCTTACCTATACCTACTAACTCCAGAGTATTTCCTACTCTTTCCTGTATCAACTTAAGAGTTTGGGGTCTGATATTAAGATCCTTGATCCATTTTGAGTTAATCTTGGTATAGGGTGATATACATGGATCTAGTTTCAGTTTTTTGCAGACTGCTAACCAGTTTTCCCAGCAGTTTTTGTTGAAGAGGCTGCTTTTTCTCCATCGTATATTTTTAGCGCCTTTGTCAAAGACAAATTGGTTATAGTTGTGTGGCTTCATATCCGGGTCCTCTATTCTGTTCCACTGGTATTCATGTCTGTTTTTGTGCCAGTACCATGCTGTTTTTATTGTTAATGCTTTGTAATATAGTTTGAAGTCAGGTATTGTGATACCTCCTGCATTGTTCTTTTGACTGAGTATTGCCTTGGCTATTCGTGGCCTCTTGTGTTTCCATATAAATTTCATAGTAGATTTTTCAATCTCTTTAATGAATGTCATTGGAATTTTGATGGGAATTGCATTAAACATGTAGATTACTTTAGGGAGTATCGACATTTTTACTATGTTGATTCTACCAATTCATGAGCATGGGAGATAGTCTTCCTCAATCTCTTTCTTCAGAAGTTTACAGTTTTCCTTGTAGAGAAAACTTGTTTACATCTTTTATTAGGTTTACACCTAGGTATTTGATTTTTTTTTTTTGAGGCTATTGTAAATGGAATTGTTTTCATATATTCTATTTCAGTTTGTTCATTATTAGTGTATAGAAATGCTAATGATTTTTCTATGTTGATTTTATATCCTGCTACCTTGCTGTAGCTATTGATGTCTAGAAGCTTCTGAGTAGAGTTTTTTGGGTCTTTAAGGTATAGGATCATGTCGTCTGCAAATAGGGATATTTTGACAGTTTCTTTACCTATTTGTATTCCTTTTATTCCTTCTTCTTGCCTAATTGCCCTGGCTAGGAATTCCAGTACTGTGTTGAATAGGAGTGGAGATAGTGGGCATCCTTGTCTGGTTCCTGATTTTAGAGGGAATGGTTTCAGTTTTTCTCCGTTAAGTATAATGCTGGCTGCAGGTTTGTCATATATAGCTTTTATAATGTTGAGGTACTTTCCTTCTATTCCTAGTTTTCTTAGAGCTTTTATCATGAAATGGTGTTGGATCTTATCAAAGGCTTTTTCTGCATCTATTGAGATGATCACGTGGTTTTTGTCTTTGCTTCTGTTAATGTGGTTTATTACGTTTATTGATTTTCGTATGTTGAACCACCCCTGCATCCCTGGGATGAAGCCTACTTGGTCGTGGTGAATGGTCTTTTTGATGTGTTGTTGAATTCGGTTTGCCATTATTTTGTTGAGGATTTTTGCGTCAATGTTCATTAAAGAGATTGGCCTATAGTTCTCCTTTTTGGAGGTGTCTTTGCCTGGTTTTGGGATAAGTGTAATACTGGCTTTATAAAATGTATTAGGCAGTTTTCCTTCCCTTTCTATTTCGTGGAACAGTTTAAGGAGGGTTGGTGTCAGTTCTTCTTTAAAGGTCTGATAGAATTCAGCAGAGAATCCATCAGGTCCTGGACTTTTCTTTTTGAGGAGACTCTTGATTGCTGCTTCAATTTCATTTTGTGTTATAGGTCTATTCAGGTGATTAATTTCCTCTTGGTTCAGTTTTGGATGATCATATGTATCTAGAAATCTGTCCATTTCTTTAACATTTTCAAATTTATTTGAATATAGGTTCTCGAAGTAGTCTCTGATGATTTCCTGGACTACCATGGTGTTTGTTGTTATCTCCCCTTTTGCATTCCTGATTCTACTAATTTGGGTTTTTTCTCTTCTCATTTTAATCAGGTTTGCCAGGGGTCTACGATCTTGTTTATCTTTTCAAAGAACCAACTTTTTGTTTCATTAATTCTTTGTATGGTTTTTTTGGTTTCTATTTCATTGATTTCAGCTCTTACTTTTATTATTTCTCTCCTTCCATTTGTTTTGGGATTTGCTTGTTCTTGTTTTTCTAGGAGTTTGAGATGTATCATTAGGTCATTGATTTGGGATCTTTCAGTCTTTTTAATACATGCAGTCATGGCTATAAACTTTCCTCTCAGGACTGCCTTAGCTGTGTCCCATAGGTTCCGATAGGTTGTGTTTTCATTTTCATTGACTTCTAGGAAATTTTTAATTTCCTCTTTTATTTCATCAATGACCCATTGTTCATTAAGTAATGAGTTATTTAGTTTCCAGCTGTTTGCATGTTTTTTGTCTTTACTTTTGTTGTTGGGTTCTACTTTTACTGCGTTGTGATCAGATAGTATGCACGCTATAATTTCTATTTTCTTGTATTTGCTGAGGCTTGCTTTGTGCCGTAGGATAGGATCTATTTTGGAGAAGGTTCCATGGGCTGCTGAGAAGAATGTATATTGTGTAGAAATTGGATGAAATGTTCTGTAGACATCTACTAGGTCCATTTGATCTATTGTATATTTTAGATCTTGGATTTCTTTATTGAGTTTTTGTTTGGATGACCTATCTATGAATGATAATGGGGTGTTAAAGTCTCCCACAACCACTGTGTTGGAGTCAATATATGCTTTTAGGTCTTTCAGGGTATGTTTGATGAAATTGGGTGCTCATAGGTTGATAATTATCATTTCCTTTTGGTCTGTTTCCTCTTTTATTAGTATGGAACCTCCTTCTTTATCTCATTTGATCAATGTAGGTTTGAAGTCTACTTTGTCAGAGATAAGTATTGCTACTCCTGCCTGTTTTTGGGGGCCATTGGCTTGGTAAATCTTCTTCCAGCCTTTCATCCTAAGCCTATGCTTGTTTCTCTCGGTGAGATGGGTCTCCTGTAAGCAACAAATTGTTGGATCTTCCTTTTTAATCCATTTCGTCAAGCGGTGCCTTTTGATGGGTGAATTAAGTCCGTTAACATTAAGTGTTAGTACTGATAGGTATGTGGTGATTCCTGCCATTTAGTTGTCTTAGTTGTTTGAAGGTTTGATTGTGTGCATCTAAGTTGAGGTTGCTCTCCACTTTCTTGCTTTTTCTTTTTCTGTAGTTTGGTGCTGCCTGTCCTTTCATGGTTAAGTTGGATTTCACTTTCTGCGTGCAGAATCCCTTGCAGAATCTTTTGTAGTGGTGGCTTTGTGGTCACATATTGTTTTAGTTTCTGCTTATTATGGAAGACTTTTATTGCTCCATCTATTTTGAATGATAGTTTTGCTGGGTAGAGTATCCTGGGGTTGAAGTTATTTTCATTCAGTGCCCGGAAGATCTCACCCCATGCTCTTAGAAGATTTTAGAAGAAGCTGTTCTAGTCTACATATTAAGCCACAGAAGGGGTTGCAGTCTTCTGATTACCTGTTGATTAGAGACTACCCTTAGCAGACAGATAGTTAACCAAAACATACCACCCCATGGTTTGGGGATATCCATACTCAGATACCATCTTTAGACTCAAACAACCCCATGCTCGCTGGCCCTTCCTTTTGCTTTTAAGGCCCTTACTTTGATCATGGTGTCCCCTTTTAGACCATTCCCATGACCCAAGAATTACTCAACAAAATGTTCTGAGCCTGCAGAGCTTCTTTCCAAGTTTGTCTGCCTGAAGAATGGATAAAACCATTGAATTCTACCTCTGATACAGATTCCTAGGTCCCAGGTATGGCCAAAGGGACTGTTTGAGAATAGTGTTCTCAGAGCTGGGACACTAGCTTGAATACCTGTGCACCCTTGGGGCTCAGGACGAGACTGGGGTGTGGGGAAAAGTAGGGGTTGGGGGTAGATTTGGGCCAGTGTCCTCCATTTGTGCCAGCAGTTTGGTCAGGTTTACCCAAAAGAGCTTTTTTTCTTTGATCAACTGCTTTTTATATGGATAAAATTATTGGGGAAGTTTTTTGGTTTGTTTTGTTTCTACTACTCATTTAGAGGATGAATATAGCAGGTTCAATATAGAGTCCAGTTGGTCTCTCCCTTGGGTGGGTGATGGTGCTGATGTTTTGTGAAAAGGAGAAAAGGTTCTGCTGACACACTGCATTTTTATAAAAGAAGGTGAAGTGTTCCCATATCTCTCCATATTAGACACATCTGCCTGCAAACAGGCTATCTGCTACTTAGGGATTCCTTGTTCTGTTTCTTTTCTGAAGGTTTTAAGGCACAGTTTAGTGCATTCCTTTGTGTTTTCTAGAGCCAGGGGAAAGTCATATATTATGGCTCTTGTTGGAGAGCTTAAAATGGGCACTGGCAGCTGGAATGTGGTGAAAGGAGAGCTTTCCAGGAACAAGTGACCTGCTTGTTCAGCCAATGAGAAGCAGGTTAGAGGAATGATATCACCAGACAGGCTTTATTGTCTGATCATCTCATAAAAGCAGGATTGTGTCTGGCAACTTAACCCTTTTTTAGGTATTTCAGGTCTCACCTGCTCCCTGGTATGTGACCTCTAGATTCCTTTTCCATGTGCTGTGAGACCACAAAGATTAAAGACTTATATATGTGGATAAATTAGTTAAGATACCGTCATTTTAAGAAATAGAAATTTTAAAATGTAGAACCACTGCTAGAATGTAAATGTGATTTAAGTTGTGTTCAGAGAGCACATCTAAAGCAGATGTTGATCATAGTCATTTGATACAGGACTTTTACTCTATAGACTTGAGAGGGAAGGTAGGTTAGAGGGAAAAGATTTAGACTTTATTTTAATCCATATATGGATACTTACAAAGTACTTTCTGTTTTGAAGGAATTGAAATTGGCTCTGCTAATTTGGAAATTATCACTAATCTTCAGACCAATTTTGACTTAGCGATATTTGTAGTGCTTGTTTATTTTTGTAGTTCTTTATTGTCCCTTCCCCTGTGAAAATGATAATCATTTTTATGCTTCCTTTTCCTTGTTAGTAAAATGAGTAGTCGTGCCCCATTTATAGTTAAAGAGATGAGAAAACGAGTTCTTGCAACTTTAGATTATGCTTCACACATAATGTATTATTAAGACAGTCATGTCTTAAGATTATGTATTCAGTCATTGATCTGTTCAGACTTCTTATAATGCTTTCTTGATATTGGGTGTAAGAGAGATACAGCTATAAAATGTAATTCTAATGTTTAAGGAACTTAAAACCTGAAGGAGACAGATAATAGTAATAAAACTTTCTTTTCTGTTTACCTTGTGGTAGGCCCTCATTTAATCTTGCTACAGTCCTCAGAAATAAGAGCTAACTGTAGTTAGCTAGCTCCGCATAAAATAAAGAAATAGAAACACAAGGAGGCTAAGTGACTTGCATAAGGTGACACAGTTAATGATAGGGTTGAGATTTGCGTCCAAGCAGTGAGGCCATACAGTCCGCTCTAAATCTGTGCTGGTACAGTAGTCACTGATCACTTGTGACTTTGGAGTATGTGAACTATATCTAGTCCCAGAATTGAGCTGTGTGAAAAAAACACTAGATTTCAAAGACTTAATATGAAAACACACACACACACACGACTTCATATTGAAATTATGTGTTGCAAATGATAATATTTTAGATATACTCAGTTAAGTGAAATATAGTAAATTTAGTTTCACATTTTATTGTAACTACTGTAAAATTTAAAACTACATGTAGGCTTGCCCTAGAGGGGCTCACGTTAATTTGTTGGACTGTTCTACACCAAATCATTACAGTGTGACAGTAGTAAACAAGGGACATTTTGGAGCATGTGATGTGCCATATACTGTGCTGATGTCTGTACAGACATAATTTCAGTTAAGCCTCATCATAGCCTTATATATTATCTCCATTTTGTAGAAGAGAAAAAAGATTTGAGAATTTCATTAATTTGTCCTAGGTTAATCAACTAGTTAATGGAAGACTCAAATTCAGATTCTTGGGAGTTCAAGGTCAGCTTGGGCATTATAATAAAACCCTGTCTCAAAAAAAAAAAGAAAGAAAAAATCCTGTAATCCCATCTACTTGTGAGGCATTGGGGAGGTAGAAAGATGGCTGTCCTGCCTGAGGCTGCCTCAGACCAAATCCTACCTGAAAAACAAACCAAAAGCAAAGAAGACTGAGGGTGTGGCTGAGGTTGTAGAGCCCTTGCCTAGCAAGTGCCCTGAGTTCAATCCCTAATATTGCCAACAAACAATAAAGAACCACTGTGCTCTTAATACACCGTAATACCATTTTTATTTAAATCTCAGCTCTTTTGATTTTATTTCTATTGCATATTTCTGTATCTTACACATAAAACATCAAAATAAAAATGAGTAGGACATAAGATAGAAATCTCTTTTGTAAGGCTTTGACCCTCAATGAACACTGCATAGTTGAGTTTGAGATGAAGCAGTGAATCAGCCTTTACAAATTGCATTTCATTTTCATTCCAGTAATTTTCTCAGGTTACTGGACAATTTATGTCCTGATCGTCTGTGTCCAGAGAGAAGGGGAAGAAGGACAGTGTGACTCTACTTAGTTGTTATGTTCTCTTGGCTAATAAGAAGGAAAAATTGCTTTCATTTCACTGTCCTCTGAAATGCTGTTTGTGTTTGAGAAAACAACAAAATGCTTTCTGGTGACCCTTGACTTTTCTTTCTTTTAGAGCAAAGACTCAGGCGGACTGAAGGCAGCTATGATAGAGTTGGTGGAAAGGTTAAAGTTCAAGAGCTCAGATCCTAAAGTAAGTATTGTTTTGGAATTGATTGGGTGTTGGTAACACAAGCACTTTGTTCTCCTTGAGCTATCCGAACTTTAGGTTAAGATCTAATTAAGTCTGCCCATCGAAAACAGTATGCTAATATGCCTGAAGATAAGTCATTTGTTTTTCCCCTTCTCTGTTTTATGACTTAAAACCCATAATCATTAATTGTTTTCCCTGAGCTGCAGAGAAGTACATTTTTAGTCTGTCTTTACAAGGCCTTTGAGACTTCTGTCCTCTGTGCCTATTAAGTCCAGCCAAAGGCATCTGAGGTACTGGTCAGTGTAATGCTAGGCACTGGAACAAGATGCAGACCCATCCAGTTGGAGTTCACCACTGATGTCTTGCTTCTCGTCTTGTAAGAGCCAGGTGCTGCTAAGGATGGTTTTGTCCTTATGACCTGGAGTCTGGTCTAGGAAGTGGTTTAAGCACCCTGGCTTTTTTACTAGATGTTTTGGGAGCTGGAGAGTTGATATTCTGGGAGTGCCGTACCAGGGTGGGGATGGATTGGAAAATGTGAACATGTCAGAGGGATTATGACTAATAGATTCTCTTCTACTTCCTACTGAGACACTCATTGTGCCACTGCCTTGTATTGAGACCAGTTGGCTCTGCTTGGAACTCAAAGCCTCTTAAGTTAAATAGTAAATATCATTTTATTTTACTTTGTGTGTCTGCCTTCTTGCACCTCCAATTTCTCTATAAAGAGGAATGATGCTAACATTCCTTGAGCACCTACTGAGAGCCAGGCACTGTGCTAGAGGTCTTACATAATTGTGGTAGAATACACACAACAAAATTTTAACCGCTTTATACAGTTCAGTGGCATTAAATACATTTACAGTATTGTGCAACTATCACCACCATCCATCTGTAGTATGTTTTCGTTATCCCAAACTCTGTACCCCTTAAAACACTTAGCTCTTCATTCGTCCTCTCCGTATATGCTTTTATTGTAACAGCCCTATAAAGTAGTTTATTATTCCTATTTTGTTGATTAGGACACTAAGACTTAAAGATGTAGAGTCATCTGCTCCAAATTTGGACTATGGTAAAGATAGAATCCAAACTCTGATTCCAGTGCCTGTACGCTTTCTTTTATGTAATGTTGGAAAGCAAGCACTGGGTTTCATCTTCTTTCTGCTGTGTAAACACATTATGCTTCAGTTTTCTAAACTGAAACTCTACATGAGGCAGAGCCATAGAGAGTGACAGGCTTTTCAGTCACCAATCTACAAAATAATTTTCTTTTTATATAACATTGATAGTATTGAGGCATTAGTCTTATCTCTTATTTTCTCAAGTAGATAGGGTTTCAGAGGTAGGGAGTATCTTGATAGAAAAAAAATGGTGTTCCTTTATCAACTGCCTTAGCTCAGAATAGGCAGATCCCTGATTTAAGTTATAAGTATTTTTTCCTTTAGTGAAGATGAATCAATTAATTACTAAAGGTTACTGAATGCTTTTTATTATACATTTCTTTGGTTTCTGGGGTAACAGCTCTGCTGAGGGAAACAACTGTGTTTTCTGTTACTGTCACATGCATGTGCTTGCAATCTGCAGCACAGTGGAGAGGGAGTGATGATATAGGTAATGTGCTTCACTTTATGAATTCGTGTAATGCTTGTGATGGGAAACTTGTCAGAACTGAAAGGTTCAAGTGGTCCTCTGAGAGGAATCCATGAAAGCCTTCGGGTTCCCCCATGATGTACCATGAGCTGAAAGATAGTTTAAGGGCCAGGTGCCAGTGGCTCACACCTGTAGTCTAGCTACTCAGGAGGCAGAGATCAGGAGGATCACGTTTCGAAGCCAGCCCCGGCAAATGGTTCCACGAGACCCTATCTTGAAAAAACCCTTTGCAAAAAAGGGCTGGTGGAGTGGCTCAAGGTGTAGGCCCTGAGTTCAAGCCCTAGTACCAGGGAAAAAAAAAAAAAGATAGTTGTAAGGACTGACTCCATCCTTGGGTATTTGTGTGTACATTTACCACCCTTTTACTTTCAAGCCCCTTGTTTGTCTACCATATGCAGATGCTGTGGATACTTTGGGAGCCAGCTTGAAAATGGGTGAACATCATTGCAGAGTGACTTCCAGGTCAAGAAGTAGCGTGAAAAAATAGGCCATTTAAATATATAATTTCTACAACAAAAGTTTTCCAGAAATAAATTGGTGCTCTCCAAGAGAACCCTTAAAGTTTTCAGTTTGTTCTGTTTTCCCACAGCGCTCTTACCACCTCTTTTTTGATTTGGCCTATTTAAAAAGGGAGAATCTTTCAGGCTTTATGACTGGTCATTTCCTGGCACAGCTGGTTTACATAGAAGCACTGATTGAGTCATGGAGGACTGAGCACTATCTCTGCCTCACTTCCTTTAGAATTCCCTAAAGCATCACAAAGCTTGATTAGTCCAGACACAGACGTCTGCTGGAGACTGAGTTAATTTTTAACTGTGAGTTTTAGCAAAGAACAGTGGAGGATGCCTAGATCAAATGTTTTTTTTTTAATCTATATATTATTTTATATATGCTTATATATGAAAAAAATGAAGATGTTCATAAAGGAAAACTAAAATGAATTCCCCTAAGTTAACCAGTATTAGCAGTTTTGTATATAACCTTGTAGACATTTTTCTATTTTTAAAATTATATGGTACCTTTGGTTTTTCAATTGTTTTTTTCATTATGCAGAATATCCTAGACCTTCTGTGTCAACAGACTTAATTCTTCTTACTGAGATGCCTCATTTTATTCAAAACATTTGTCGGATGCCTTATTTTATTCCATACCAGTGGTTCTTAAAATTCAGTGTGTATGAAAATCACCCAGAGCATTTATTAAAATGTAGTGCTGAGCCTCCCTTAGAGTTTTTGATTTTTCTGATCTGAGTTGGCTAGAGAATTTTCATTTCTTTCATAGTACTAGTGACAGATATTACAATGTTGATACTGGTGCAGGGATTACACTTTGAGAAACACTGTACTGGACCTTGGCTATTTTCTTTAATGCTTGCTTTTATTTTTTTTTTTTTTCTGTCCTTTCAGCAAATAGAAGAGCACCCAGAAATAAGACTGATTTCAACTTTGTAAAAGAAAACAAAATATAAAATGATCTAGACTTATAAAACAAATAATTTGAGCAGAAGTAGCAGAGGAGTAGGGGAAGAGGAAGGAAATGGGTTAGAAAGTTAGCTCAGTCTGCAAGAGGACAGGATTGCTTTAAACTGTCATTTCCAACAGAGGAATAGGGATCCTAGTTAAGAGGGGGAAGGGGTCCTAGTTAAGATTTAGGAGGATAATCAAAGCTTGTGCCACAGTTTAGGAGTAGGCTGATTTTTAAAAACATCAAACCCCAGCCACTAGGGGTAAGGCTGAGGACAGGAATCAGCAACATTTGAGAAGTAAGACACAGGACCAGACAAAGCTATGTGCATGTTCATTGCTATGGTAAGCCCTGTTTTAAAGGGTACATACCTCTAGGCATGTAGAATCTCCTACAATATGAAAGATTACTTTTAATAGCAATCTTAAAGGATTACTGGGAAGTAGTCTTTTAAGTAATACACTCTCCAAATGTAACATGACTCAGCATGCAAAAAAATTGTTCCAGCCAAACTTTCAGAAACATGAATTAAACAAAGCAGGATTTTTGGGTGTAGATTTTTTACATTTATACCAAACTAGGGAAATTAAAAGATAGAATCATTCAGGGTGTGTGTGTGTATGTATGTGTATGTATACATGGAGTTTTGTTTATATTCTGTAGCTTTCCTGAGTTATCTTTCATGGTTTATTGAGAGGAAACCAAGGCTTGGAAAACTAATTCCCTCTGCTTCCTTTTTTGGGCCCAGTCCTCAAAAGTATTGAACCAAAAATATAACATGCTAAGCTCAATCTAACTAACCTCTTATGCAGTTAATAATTTCCACTTTTCTGTTATGTGTTGATTGTTTTTCTCCAGAAGATGTGTTGTTGTTTCCTATAACTGATGTGCTTGAAACAAATACTTTAAAGCACAATTCTGTTTCTTAAATTCATATTACTCTTACAAAAAGTTATTTTCAGAAAGGAAACATCTTAAAATCCCACCCAATGGGTCTATAATAACCTGACAGGAGTGGGATTAAACATGGTATCTGGTCCTACCTAGCCTGTCTAAAACATAGACTTTTTTTCCTTTTCTTGTTGCAAGCCTCTAGGGGGATTCTTACTGAAGTGTGAAACAAACAAAAAAAAAACAAATAAGCTGCCTAGCAACATAAAATTAGTTAAATAGATCTGAGAATGGTTTTCTTATTTTATTGTTTTTAGATAGCACAGGCATTGTATAATTAGAAGAACTTTTCATAGCTGATATCATTTGCATGGAACATAGTCCAGTCTTTCACTCTTCTGTACTAATCAGAATGTCAAAAAACAAAAAAAAACAAAAACCATAGATTTTAAGAAAAAGAAAATTTAAAAATTACAAGTTTTACATTTACAAATAGTAATGTATATAATAAAAGCCTAATTTGAATTGTTGTTATTAGTATTCTGTTATTCCCAAGGGTCAGAACAGGCTTCATCCTGCTTCTTGCCCTGCACCAAGGCAGAACCAGGTACTGGGGCAGTTTTATTCAGTCAACTGATGCAAAGGCTTGAGGTGGCTCAGCTATCAAGTTATAACATATGAAAGTGTTCATTTGGTTGTGGGGTTAATAGAATTATTGATCTCTTCTTGTAATTTGCATTAAAAAGGTATAAGTAACCAGGTGCTGGTGGCTCATGCCTGTAATCCTACCTACTCAGGAGGCAGAGATCAGGAAGATCACAGTTCGAAGCCAGCCCAGGCAAATAGTTTGTGAGACCCTATCTCGAAAAACCCTTCACAAAAATAGGGCTGGTAGAGTGGCTCAAGGTGAAGGCCCTGAGTTCAAGCCCCAGTACCCCCGCCCCCGCCAAAAAAAAAGTTATAGTAGGAGGCATAAGTTATGTTTACTTTATTTCTGTATCCACAATGTTTATCAGCACAGAACCTGGTACATAGTAATCGATAATGCATCATGTACTTACAAGAACCTATGAGAACAAGAATTTGTCCTGTTTTAAGGATGAGCAGTCTTGAGATGTAGATGGGTTAAATAGCTTGCTAGTAAGTGATGGGACCAGGAATTAACTTTAGATTGGTCTTAATCCATGTTCTTTACCTGGTAAAGAACAGTTTTGTATCTGTGGACAAGTAAACATATAAACATATGGTCTGTCATCTCTTGCAATATGATCCCTCATGGATTATTTTTCCTTCACACTCTTTTACCTCCCTTTACTGGAATCCTTCAGCCATAGCTGTCATGATCTCAGAGTACCAGGACTAGTGAATGCCTTTTCCAACAGAAAATGTGGGGAGGTAGCAAAGGAACTATAATCCCCAGAGCATTTAGGTAAATGAAAAACTCAGGAAAGTGCTTCAACAGTTTGATCTGATTGTGAAAGATACCGATGGGGAAAATATTCATTCTTTTTCAGGCCTGCTGTAGGCTCTGAGGCATAGAAACCACCCAGAAGCAAGTGTGGTTTCTTTCATTCATCCTCTGAAACACTTGAGCAGCGGAAAGAGGAGAAATAAGCTCTCTATTCCCTTGCCTTTATCAACACAAAACAAAACAGCTTCCCTCTGTAACACTCTCCTCAGTTGTAAAAGTATTATGTATTCTCTGTAGAAAAATGTGAAAAATGCAGGCAAGTATAAAAAAGAAAGAAGGAAGAAGTTACCCATTCTGTTGCTACCTGCACTGGTTTATAAATGTTTAGTGTTTCAAATGTTTTAAATACAGCTTCTTGGGCCTCAGCCAGAGCACCACTGAATCCAGTGATAGTTTTGAGGTTTACTTAGGCAATTCTGATGCACATGGTTAGTGACCACATGTTGAGAGATGTGAAAAATTGGGATAATAGTATGGTGGTTGGCCTTTCAGGCAGCAAATGGTATTAAATGTGTACACAGACACCACGTAGGTTTGTTTTCTACTTTTCTTCACCTAACATTATCCCTTATAAATGCATTTTATCATTTGATTCCACTACCATCTTTAAAGCAAAGTTTAGAAAACTAGAATCCTGAAGGTCAATCTGCCATTACTGTAAGGGGAAATTTTACCTAATAAGACATTTCTGTTTTTTTCTTGATGGCATGAGCAGATTCTGTGAGGTGTTGGTTTTTTTTTTCCCCAGTAGATATGACAGTTACAATCTAGAATTACTCAGGTACAGAAATTGAGTTAATGTAAAATTTGATTCCTAGTCCTGCAGCCAACCCAAATCACCTAGTTCATACCATCAACCTCCTTACTGGTTAGTTTGTCTTATATATGGTGACTGATTATGGCTCGGTTGGAAAGCTGAGGCCATCTGCTCCAATCCTTCCACTTTACAGGTGAGAAAACAGAAGAACCAGGGAGGGTTCACCAAGCAAGGTATAACAGATCCAGAACAGGGCTCCAGCTCTATTTTTCCTCAATAATGAAAAGTTTACCGTTGTGGAGAAATTGGCATTTTCATACATTTTTTTGTGGTAATGTGAAGTGGTGCAGTCACTTTGGTTAACAAGTCTGAAATAATGAGTTACCATGTGACCCAGCAGTTCTGATCTGGGGGTATATACCCAAGAGAATGAAAACCAGTTTATGGCAGCGTTAGTTAGTCTATCCAGAAAGTGGAAACAACCACGTCCATCAACTGATGAACAGATGAGTAAAACATGGAATATTTATATAGTGGAATGTTTGGCAATAAAATGCAGTACTGATATATGCCACAACATGGATAATTCTTAGAAATATGATGGAGGGAAAATAATTTTCTTCTCTACCCTTCAGAGTTCTTAGTTTGGACCAATCTTTTTAACAAAGACAATCCAGCAAGAAAAAAACAAAGTTTATTTGCATATGTAAACCAATGTATAACCCCAAGAGGTGGCTTGAATTCAGACTTAAATACTGTTGTAGGAAAACCAGTTATGGGGAGATGCCCCGAACAGCTTGGTAAACAAGGGTAAGTTTGCCATACAGATTTACATTGGAACCTTTGGCTTTTATTAGAGTTTCTAGTGATTTAGAGTCATTCTTTTCTTTTTGTATGGAGAGGGAGACACCCTTATAGGTAGAGATTTCCTTTGTAGATACAAATTTCTCTTACAAAAGGGTGGTTTGTCTTGTTTAAAATAATCAGCTTGAAGCAATCCACCCAGTGAGGCATATTTTGGAGTGGCATATTCTGGTCTCTTTCAGTCATATTTTTGGATGTTATATTCTCAATCCCATAAATAAATGAAAAAAGTTATTCACAAAAGACCAAATGTTATATGATTTCACTTACATGAAATACTCAGAGCAAGCAAATTTATAGATGTGAAGTTTTGTCTAGGGTTAAGGGCTAGAAGAGTGGTGACAGCTGACAGACATAGGGCTTCTTTTTAGTTTGATGAAAACTAAAACTGAATACACTAAATACATAACTGAATACACTAAAACCACCGAATTGTACTTTAAATGGATGAATTAGAAGGCATGTGAATTATATCTCTCTCTCTTTTTTTTTTTTTTATCTTTCCCCTTCTAGACAAGGGTGAAGGTGAGAAATCTAATGTTAGCCTCTCACAGGAAGAGGCTCTATACAGCAGATTTTAAAAAGCTCAGGCTCTGGAATCATTCCTCTCCCTTTCCTCCCCCCTTCCCCAGCCCAGCATAATAATTATACAATCTTGGGCAAATCCTGTGTTAAACTCATTGATTTTTCAGGTGTTTTGTTGTTTCGTCTGTAAAATAAGAATAGTAGTACATATTTCATAAGTTGTAAGGAAGATTATGAGATAATCCATGTAAAGAGCTTAGTATGACATCCTGAGAAACCCCACTATTTCCAGCAGATGGGAAAGGATAGGGGCAGCTTTCTCCCCTGCAAAGTTCAGGAGACCCTCCAAGCCTTGCTGAGGAAAATAAATGACCTGTTTATAAGTAACTACATTCTATATTTTGATCAATTAACACTTCCCAGGATTAGTGACACTTACAGATTGCAGGTATTAAAGGCCCATTGATATCTCTTTGAGTGATAATGACGTGCAAATAAATTGAGTTAAATCCCCACCGTTTGGATCCTTTGCTTCTGGCAGGTTTGTTCTGTGAGTCTGGCCTGGCTGCAAACTAACTGGCTTATGTAAGTCAGGGCAGATCTAGCTGCCTCGGGAGTGTGTAACTGTATCCATATATTCTCAATAGAAATAAGATATCAGTGTATAGAAGCAATAATATTTATTGTTATGGAGCAAATTCTCTAGTTAGCAAAACTGCCTGGTATCAAATTAAAAGAAAAATAAAGAAGATAAGTCATATTTAAGAGACACATAAGAAGATGCCACTTTAAAGTAAATATTACTGAGATTCTTTGCTCCCTTCCTACTTCCTTTTCTCCTTTCCCCTGTAACTTTACCTTTTGACTGTTTTCTTTCTTATTGGAGCCCCAAACTCCCACCTAACTGAACCACTACACACATTGACTACAGACATTTTAAGACTAAGGTGGGCCTGGTTTTGAGTCACCTGGTAGGCTAGAGCATTGTTAGAAAACACAAGGATTTGATCATTAAATGGCTTACATAAAGTCAACTCATTGTGATGTCCTCTCCCTCTGTTCCAGCTCCTCTCTGCACTGATAGGAGACTTGATAATATTCTCTGCCTAAAATTTGAAGGGCTGATTATGCAACTACGGTGGAGTTGGGACTGGAGCTGTCAGGACTCCCCCCATAGCAGCTATGCTTCATGTTTTCCATTTAGGATTGTATTTGACATTTAATTTAGAAGCCAGGGTACCTAGACATAAAATTTACTGTGATAATAGTGATAAAACCAGCGAGATTTTTATTTAAGGGCCTACTCTCCTGTCCCCCCCACCCTTTTCCTTGTTAGTTAAACCTTTCATTCAGTTAGGGAAGCTTAGCTTCATGCCCAACAAAAAGGGTGTTTTCTTTGATAACTTAGGGATAAATCTGCAAAATGCAGTCCTCAGTCTATTGTAGGCCTATAGGTAGATGCTTGTAGATATATGTAAGTGCAAAATTTGAAAACAGTGCCTCTCTTCTGATTGTCTCTACATTTAACCAAAGGGCAAAATTAATCAGGTCTCTACAGCTGCAAGAGTTATTTCATTGAACTCAGTGATCCAGTTGCTGACCATCCCCTTGTTGTATGGCTTTTGTTTATTTCTGTGGCACATGAAATAGTTCTATAATATCTCCTTAATTCCTGATTTATCCTGATTAGTTAGACATTATAATGCCCATTTTGTAGATGAGGAAACAAAAATTAAAGAGGTAAAATTACTTGTGCAAGGTTACAGAGTTCATCATGCCAATAAGTTTCTATGATTTGTATATAGAGTATTAGTAGTTATGGGAAGTTCCTAACTTGGATTGGGAATACTATACTCATGAGTGTAGAGTTTGTTAAGATTTTCAGGGAAAAAATTTGTTTTGAGTATGACATTTATTCTTTTTATGGTGAAGAAAAACAAACATCGAAGTCAGATGACCTGAGTCCACATAGTAGCACTTATTATTTGTATCACTTAATGTAGGTGAGCCTTCAGTTTTCTCTCTAAAGTAGAACTAATCATATTATGCTTTTAATGAGTACTCTGAAAATGGAAACTTTTATGGTGCTGGAGATTGAACTCAGGGTCTTGCACATGTTGGGCAAGTGCTCTACCACTGGTCTACATCCTTAGCCTTTCAAATGAAAACTGGAGGAGATAAGAAATAATGGAGCATCATTTGATATCACAACCTTTGGGGACCTGAAAAGTATTTTATCAATTGTAGTTAATTGTAGTTAATGAGCACAGTTTCCTTGGATTAGTAGGTTGCTAGCTCCCCAAGTGGAAGAATTAGAGTTTTTAGTCTTCATAGAAAAGAAAATAAGGTAAAGCAAGTTGTAAGGTTGGGGGCTACTGTATTCATAGACTTACTGTGTAGGTGCTGAGAGTATTATGTGACCCATCCTTCCTATTCCATTTGTGCTTTACCCCTGTGTTGTTGAGGTAGTAGACTATATCTGAGATGTTGTACAGTGAGATCTTAGCAAAGTAGAAAAAGTGACTGTTGCTCCCTGATAGCCTGTTACTTTTTACTGGAATGTGGGCAGGGAGCCTCTGTGTTGAAATCGTCATTCCTCAATGCCTAGGATATATAAGAAAGTCTTTCCTGTGTGCCCTTGGAAAATTAGAACCTGAACTTCCAAGTGTGGAGGCCCTGTCTTTAAGAGAGCTTATTAGGAGCTCTTTGTGAAAGCTCAGTGAGTACTGTAGTAGTACATAGTAATAGGTACTATCATCTCTCAGCAGCAGAACAGTTCTGCTGATGGTCCTGTGTGCCTGGAGAGTACACATAGTTCTTTCCATGTGTTATTTTATGTATAGTTAATCTATGAGAATGATATTACCGCATTTAGAAATGAAGAAAGTTTGATCTTTCAGAGCATAGAGTTAGCAGGGCCAGTCCACCCCTCTCTGCCACATCAGACTCTGTGGACTTTACTATTACGATCCTTTATAGCAGAGAAGTCCCAGAAAAGCTAAGGCCTACATCACAGTGTCCTGTTCAAGTGTTCCTGGTGGGTGTGCAGTTATTTTAGTGTTACAGTTTGCCCAGTATACACTTAACTGTGACTTCACAGGGAAGGCATCTGGGTAGACAACTGGAATGGAGGTTGAGAGGTGAGTCTTGTTTTAAAATTTCCTTTGTCTTGAACAGGTAGAATAGGCCTTCTGTAAATGTTCAGGTACCACAGGCTTAAAAATAGTATAAATCCTGTATTGTTGCCCCTCAAACTTTTAGTGTCATTTTCCACCTCCTACTTTCTACACAGTAGTTCCTGAAACAGAAGCTGTCTTTCTAGTTTATGCCACATTCAGGTAGAAAGGAGGCAGAAAAACAAAATGTCTAGAAGCTTTCACTCTTATTCTTGGTTGAAATAGGTTCTGGGTGTGTCTGGGCATTCTTTCTTCTACTTTCACATTCCTGTAGTCACCCAGAATTTTTTTCTGTACACTCAGAAGAAGTGGTACTCAAAAGTTTGTGATTGCTGTCTTTTTTGCCACCCTGGGGTCAGGCAAAGAGAGGAGCATCTTAAGAGCAAGCAGTAGTGTCAAGTCAAAGTGAGCTTAGCATCCGCAGTGATGCTGCTTTCTGGTGCATGCAGTTCAGTGCCATGTCACTGGGTTATAAGCAAGATGTCATGGCAATCCCATCACAGTAGCCGACAGGATAAATAAGCAGTCCCGGGAGGGGCGAATGCTTGGCAGCAATGCTACAACAGTAGTGGTTAAGATCTCCATCTCTCTAAGGGCTGCTTGTCAGACAGCTGTGACTATGTCTCTCTCAGGTGACTGGGGTGCACAGTTGCTATCCTCTTCATAACTGCTTACAGATTCAATTTAAGTGCTTAGCCACTAGGGAACATTGTTCTGAGCCTCTAAGGTGTATGTGGGCATGTATATTTATGTTTGTATGTTGAGAAGGGAAAACTGTGAAGGGAGGGAGCTTCAGAAGCATAAGGTCATGTCATGAAGCTGTTGAAGAACAATACTGTACTTGGGCTCAAGTACTAAAATTTATAGTCTCAGGAAGAAGTACTCTGGGAGAAGGAGGAAAAATGGAGCATTCTGACTGAATCTTGGAGTTCCTATCTGAGAATGATTCTGGTAGTGAAAGGTAAAACCAGGTCAAGCACTGTTATCAGTCAAAGCTAAGGTCTAACCACCAAGGCAGAGAGAGTGAGGGGTACATAGAGTCACTAAGTGTAAAAGGACCAAAGGTGGTATTTGAGATCAGTATCAGAAAGCTAAGAATTCAGGGTCAAGTAGAGAGAAGAAGGGAGAAAAACTGTCCAAGGAAAAGTTACACACAGTTGCAGGATACTGACCAATTTCTTCAAATCACTCAGAAACTCTTTGTGATTTAGACTTGTTTCAGCAAATTGGTAGAGGTGGGGAGAAGGACAAGATTAAAGGTCCTAGATGGGGTGGGCAGGCAGGGCTAAAATGTTGAAGAAATGTGGGTCTAGATATTTAGTGGCAAGTACTGGGAGGGGAATGTAAAGAAAGAAGAGGTTTTCATAGATGTGGGAGAACATTTGTTCATCAGCCAGACTCTGGTAGAGGGGCATATGTAGCGTGACTTGTGCCATTCACTCAGAACAAGTTGCCTGCTGTTAAATGCCTGAACAGTTTCTCCTCCAGATAGCAAATCAAGAGACCTATTATTTGGTGGTGGGGGGGGGGCAGTGTGTGAGGGAGGTTGGAAATAAAGCTGACTCTAGAGTTTGTAGCCCAAGTAAGTGTCTGAATATCATTAATTGGAGCAGGGGAAGCAGGTCCAGCTTTTGAAGGGAAGATGTAAGGATAATGTTGTGGTTAGAAGACAGATTCTGTAGTCAGATGATGCAAGTTCAAACTCCATTCTGCTACTTACTATGTGTGGGGCAGATTTTCTTTTTTACCCAACCTCAATTTTTTTTCATCTGTAAAATATACCATTGTGACAGTTAATTGAAGTAGCGCACAGAAAGTGCTTTATAATATTGCAAGTATCCAGGTGGAAAGGTATATAAACCAAGAAGAATTCTGAGACTGGTTTCCTTGAGAGAAAAATCCAGGCACAAGGACTATCTCCCAAGGGGTGTAATAGTTGCAGTCCACAAACTGAGTGAAATTTTAAGGAAGAAAGTCTAAGTACTGTTTATCAGTGGAAAGTGATTTTGCTCCCAGCAATGTCTGGAGACACTTGGTTGTCACTGTTAAGTGGAGAAGATGCTACTGTTAGAGGCCAGGGGTGCTACTAGACATCATATAGTCCACTCACATTCCCCAACAACAAAGAATTATTGCTTCCAAATACCAGTAGGCTAGTGTTGAAAAACTCTGATGTTGAAGGTTTTCTCAATCACAGTCTCCTGGAGAGCGTGTAATAATAGAATTGCAGGGATGAAGTAGGTGGTCAGAGATCTAGACAAGTCCAGCAGCCATGGGAAGAGAGAAAGGTGTCAGTGTTAAACACTACAGACAAGGTCAATAGTGAAGTTAGAGGAAATTGGTGACTAGTGGTGGAGGAGACAGGGCAACAAGTACATGTGACTTGATAAAAGCCTGATTAAAAGTAGGAGGGAGGATTTTTCACTTCATAGGGCAGCATTATCAAAGGAAAAAGAGGCATTTTATATTTTTCTTCTTATTTTCACCATGTCACTCTTAACAATTGCTGGGTTAGATTTTAGTACCCTGAATCCTTCTTGTTTTGGCAACAAATGTGATTAGAGACAAATCTGGATTGGTGAATTATCGCTCCACAAGACTAAAATTTATGCAGCCATATCATTTTAAGATAAAAAGAAACCAAGTTCAGCTTTTCATGGGTTTTTTTTTTTTTTTTAAATAAAAATGAGGCCCTGAAAAATCAGTGATTTGCCCAAAGTCACATAGCTGGTTGGTTGCAAAAACCAAGGCTAGCTAACATTCAGGGGCTCTGACTTCCCCATCCTGAGTGCTTTCCTCTGTTTTGAATTGCCTACCAATAGCCTAATCCTAATTCCTTTTGAGATGCAGAATGCAATATGAAGTGGTTCAGACCATCGGTTTTGGTGCAGGATTGACCTGAGTTATCTTTGACTTTTACTTACCCTCTGTCTAACACTGAGAAAGTGACATAACCTCCATGGACTTTGGTTTCCCACAACATAAAAGAAAACTCTTATTGCCTGCCTCAGCATTAAATGAAAAACTTGTATATGATGGTACCTCTAACACTGCCTGAACAGAGTAGATCCTAATATTGTTTTCGTTATTCTTATTCATAATAGCATGTCTACTTAGCACATACTGCCCTGTTATTTGAAAATTCTTTGTGGACTTCAGTCATCCTGGTGCTCCATTGAAGAGCAGGTTTCTGTTTTTCTGACAGAGCTGGGGGTTGAACTAAGGTCCTTGTGCTTGCTAGACAGGTGCTGAACCACTTGAGCTACTCCACTACCCCTAAAGAGCAGGTTTTAGTGTCTGGAAAATGTATGATAAACATCTGACTACCTGATCCAATGAGTGACCTAAATGTGAAGTCACCTACTTTTGAGAAATAGCAAAACTTACAATGAGAAATAGACTCATTACAACATATCCAAAAGGATACCTACTTCAGGATCTTATATAAACAAAGTAGCACTAAACCTCATGGTTTTGCTCATAGTATAAAGTGGGAGATGGACTTAGGAGCGATGTTGGGTGAATCTGAATGTATGCCTAACATGGGTCCTGCATTCCTAGTTTGTTGAGAGTTGTTATTATGACGGGTATTGGATTTTGTCAGATGCTTTTTACACATCTGTTGATTTGGTCATGGGATTTTTCTTCTTTGACTTGTTGATATGAATGGATTATAGTAACGAATTTTCGAATGTTGAACCAATTTTGCGTAGAAAGTATAATTTCCACATTTATATTTTGATATGTAATTCGTTTTAGGCATTGATAGATTTAATTTGCTAATATTTTGAGAATTTAACGTTTCCTTTAAGCCGTGCTTCTTTTATTAAAATTATTTTTACATAAGTATTATGCATGATTACAGAAAATTCAGACTGAAGAGGTAGGGATGTAGGTCAGTAGTAGAGTATGTGCTTAGCATGCACGAGTCTATGCGTTCAATCCTCGCAGCTACTCTGACCAAAATATTGAAATGAAAAGTAAAACAAAAAAGTACTTGTAATCCCACTGGCATCCATCATTTTGGTGCTTTTATTATTGCCTTTTATAGTAGAAATAACATTAACAATAGCATTAATACATGCTATTATTCGTTGAGTGGATACATGAAGTAACTAAGTGGATAACTGAGGAACAAAGATAGGGATGGCATAGTGATCTGTTAAAAAATGGTGATAAAAGAAAGTGAAGATATAAATGGCTACTTTTGCCTTGTTGAGAATTTGCTTGATTGAGAGTTTTACAGATGACTAAAGGAAGAGTTTAAATGTTTATTTATTTTTTCTACTATTTGTAACATACGATTGTAAAGCTCAAGCAAGTCAGGCTTCTCTCTCGGTCATGAGAATAACATGTTTCTCACTGAGAATGTTGTTACGGGATGTAGTTCAGAGTTTGTGTCTGCTGTGTTTCTAGGCTGCTTTATAATTTTCCTAGCCTGGGAAATGGGTAGGTGTTTTATTCACGAACAGTGGCTGTTCCAGTCATACACAAGTCATGATGCTTTCTAGCTAGTAGGCTTGTTTTTATAATCACCCTCTAATTTAAAAAAAGGAAATAAAACCTTGGTTTCCTACAGGCTGCTAGCTAGGATTTAATGGCTTCTAGCCCATAATCAAATACATTGAGTGGATGTTGTTTTTAAGTACAGACTTCTTAATTCAGAGTTTTTGGTGTTTAATTATTCATGTGTAAAGTACCAGTCTGCATACCTCTTAGGTCTGGTCTAGCTCAGAAATATTAAATACAAGGGCACATACAAAGTACTAAGTAAGATTTAACTCTTCAGCTATAAATCTTTTATCCCAATATTCACTTGGGAATAACATACCAGTGGGGACAACAAGAGAAGCATCCTATTCACTGAGGAAACATCTCAGGAAGAAATGAACTTGCAGAACCTGAAGCAGTCAAAAAGGGATCTTTAGAGGCAATATGTTCTAGCAGAAAGCACATTGTACTAGATCAAGGGAAAGTTTCTAAACATAACTGTTACTATACTTCCCTAGAATCTTTTTTTTTTTCTTGTAAAATGAGGAGGTTGGATGTAGATACTCACTTTAGATTTTGACCATACACAAAAAAGCCACAATATTTCCAGATTATAATATTATGTTAATTTTAGTAAAATGCTATATTTAAGCAATAAGAGGACATTTCACCCTAATGAAACTGTAATGAGATAAAGCATCTTGCTTGTAAATTAGAGGCTGACATCTTAGGAGCTAGTTACTGAAGGGAGGAACCTCTTTTAAGATTTCATTTATGTTGAGGATATGGTCTCTGGTGAGATTTCCCGGGAAACATTCAGTGCCTGTGTTAGTCAGTTTTATCATTGCTTGATGAAGTACCTGGCATAAACAACTTAAAGGAGTGTCAGAGGTTTCAGTCCATGGTGGCTTGGCAGAGTATCATGGCAGCAGGATCATGTTGGGGAAGAAAGCTTTTTTATCTTAGGACAGACAGAAAGCAGAGAGTGAGGTAGGAAAGGACTGAGGATCACGCATAACCTTCAAAGGCATGCCATAATGACCTGCTTCCTCCAACTAGGTTCTATCTTCTAATGTTTCCAGAACCTCCTAAAGTAGTGCTACCAGCTAGGGGAGAAACATTCAACACATGAGCCTGTGAGGGACAGTTCATATTCAAACCAAACAGTACCCTAGTAAGTACTTAAAAGAGGAGGGGGAGAGTTCTCTTTTAATCAGAATAGTTCTGTTTTTGGCTTTATTATACGTTAGGGTACTGCTACGCTAAGCTTTTGTCTCAGGTGAGGAAAATCTTTGGCTTTAAAAAGCTTGACAGTTACTAGTTAGTGTTTTATAAAAAGAACCTTTCACATCACCAATTTTATCATTTTGTGGCAGATTGGGTTCTCTGAATATGTACTATTTTCTGTTTTTATTTACTATCACATGTAGCTTTATAGCCAGTAGTATAAGACTGTCATTCTCCCTTTTAGGGGATTATAGGACAGTCTGAAGAAGTCCCAAGAAACCTACTTGGAAATGATGTCAGAGGCTTCCAGATAGCAGGCAACAACTTGAAGAGCCTGTTGTTTTAGAGAACTGTAAAATCTTAGGAGGATGAAGTTCTGATGACAAGATGAAATGGAACCTGAAAGGAGTTTTAAAAACAGGAGTCCTATTCCAGAAAA
Organism: Castor canadensis; assembly: GCF_047511655.1. Lineage (NCBI taxonomy): Eukaryota > Metazoa > Chordata > Mammalia > Rodentia > Castoridae > Castor > Castor canadensis. The sequence goes on from NC_133386.1 coordinate 172,531,192, forward strand.
CCCAGTCTGCCACATGCCAAATCTGCCAGGGAGTCTCTCCTTTAGGATCTGAATTCAAATGAATGTGTGACCCAGAAGTTTGTTTTTACAGCTTCGAACTAGGTTGGAAAGTATCTATTTGTTAATTAGAGAACAGGGTTAGGAAGAAGGTATAAAGGTTTTATTTATAGAGTACCTTATTCTGCCTTCAATTCTTACTTGTGGGCTGCTCTGTATATATATATATGGTAAAGTGTCATGTCAGAAAACCTATGGAAAGCAGTGAGAAGTAAAGAATTTAATTTTGAAAGCCCAGGTTTAATTCATCCACTGCCCTCTGACCCACAGTTTTTCTGACTGTGATGTCAGCTTCCTAATGCAGAACCTATTGTGTATGTGAAGTCTAGTAAAATAGAGTACAGCCAGTTTTTATTAAAAATCTCCATTTTTAGTCATGTGGGACCGTTAAGGATATTTAAAGAGATTATCACACATTTAGGAAAGTTTGTCTATTAGTGAAAACTTTTCCAGTTTGGTGTCTGAGAGAAGGTTCTAGATCACTTAAGAGCTAATTTATTTCAAGGGTAAAGGTGCATTAATAAATGCTTACCATAAAACAGTCCTGAAATATATACACTAAAAATAAAAAGGAATTACATAAATACAAACCATAGTTCTCATGCTGATACACAAGGACATTAGTAACATCTAACATTCCTTCCCCCCTTTTCTCCAGCACCAGGGAAAGTACCTGCAGACAGTATATGAATTCCTAAGAGTTTATGTTACCTTGTCACTTGATATGTCAAATCAGTACATGTCCTGTAGTCTTTCTTTTGTGTTGCCATCCTTATGGCAGTGTTACAAAAGCTGTTTAATGTGTCAAATGTCTTTCAGTTTTAAAGAGATTAACTAAAAATGGCCTCATCTCCTTCCCCCTCCAGCCTTTCTCTTCCTCAGTCTTCTTGCTTAGGTTTTCCCAGTTTGATTTCCTCTCTGAAAAACTTACATGAACAGAGCACCAGACAGATCTTTACCAGAAGGTTGGAGTTTTTCCTCCTACAAGTTTGCTGCCATGTCCACTTCCATATCTGTAAAAAAAAAAAAAAAAAAGGGTGTGCACTTAGACAGCTATATTCTCTTCCAGATCTAAAATCCCTCTCCTGGCCTCTCTCTTTCCTGCCCCCAATCAATATGTATAGTTGTTTAAAAATACTTAAAAAAACTTTAGGGAAAAGGAAAGGACACTGAGAAATGAGAATTGAAGTACACTACATATCTATATATACTACATACACACACACACACACACACACACACACACACACACAAACACTGTTTGAAGGGGTAATGAGATATAATGGAGGGGATGAACTTGACACTGTACACAAGTATGGAATTATCACAATGAAATCGTCTCATGTTATTAATGTATGCCAATTCAAGAGGGTGGAACAGGTTTTGCCCGGAAGCCGGGTTGGTGGGGGAGGGGTGGCCCAAATAATGTATACACATGTAAGTAAATGTAAAAATGATAAAATAAAATTGAAGAATAAAAAAATACTTAATAAAACTGGGGAAGGAGCTCAGTGGTAGAGTACTTGTTAGCATGTAGGAGGTCCTAGATTCTATCCCCAGAACCACAAAAAAATAAAACAAAAACCACATGCAACTTAAAAAATACTCATAAAGTAAACATGGTTGTTATTAATAAATGTAGCTACTGACAAGATTTGGAATGTTTAGAAGTTCTTATTTTGGTAGTGTCTCAATCTGTTTGCCTATCTTGTGCCTATAGTTGTATTTTATTTGATTTGCCATTGTTGTAGAATAAAATAATATATTTTCAGCTATCAGATAGAAAAAATTCAGATCAGATAGAAAAAATTCAAAAGTTTGATATTATCCAGTATTGGTAAGGATGTATGGAAATTACTTTCATGCATTTTTGTAGGTAATTGGCATATCTTTTTCGGAGGGCAGTTTGGTGGTATTATTCAGTATTTTTAGAGTATATATAAATTGACTCAGTGACTCCAGAATAAATATTAAGATTATAACAAGGATTTTTTTTTTATTCATATGTGCATACAATGTTTGGGTCATTTCTCCCCCCTCCCCCAACCCCTCCCTTACCACCTACCCTGCCCCCTCCCTGTCAACCCCTACCCCCTCGATACCCGGCAGAAACTATTTTGCCCTTATCTCTAATTTTGTTGAAGAGAGAGTATAAGCAATAATAGGAAGGAACAAGGGTTTTTGCTGGTTGAGATAAGGATAGCTATACAGGGCATTGACTCACATTGATTTCCTGTGCATGTGTTACCTTCTAGGTTAATTCTTCTTGATTTAACCTTTTCTCTAATTCCTGGTCCCCTTCTCCTATTGGCCTCAGTTGCTTTTAAGGTATCTGCTTTAGTTTCTCTGTGTTGAGGGCAACAAATGCTACCTAGTTTTTTAGGTGTCTTACCTATCCTCCTATCTCCCTTGTGTGCTCTCGCTTTTATCTTGTGATCAAAGTCCAATCACCTTATTGTGTTTGCCAACAAGGATGTTCATTGTTGTGTTATTTATAATAGTAAAAATTGGAAAGATCCTGTATTTCCATTAAGAAAGGAATTGCTAAATATGATATAATACATATCTCTGTATTTTACAGATAGTAAAAGTAATACAGAAAATGAAGCTAATCTGTATGCACTAACATATTTTAAGTGAAAAAGCAAGACATAGAATCATATGTTCAGTGTGAACCACTTACATAAAAACTATAGAATTTCTATATACGTGCATATATATAATCATATAGAAAATAGCAGAGTATATATACCAAACTATTAACGTTGATTAAGGAGAAAAGAAGAATTGCATTTTTTTTACTATGATATTCATCTATTAAAAATTTAAAAGTAATTATATATTATTGATATAAAAATGAACAAAAGCTGCCGGGCACAGTGGCTTACACCTGTACTCCTAGCAACTCAGGAAGTGGACATCTGGAGGATTGCAGTTTAAGGCTTGTCCCTGCACTGTCTCAATCAGTTTTAAAAAAAATGCTGGGCATGGTAACACATTCCTGTCATCCAGCTCTATGGGAAGCATAAATAGGAGGATCACAGTCCCAGGCAAGTCTGAGCATATATATGTATGAGACCCTACTCGAAAAATAGCTAAGGCAAAAGCAAACCAAAACAAAAACCCTCAAGTGGTAGAGTGCCTGCCTAGCAAGAATAAGATCCTGAGTTCAAACCCCAGTAGTGCCAAAAAAAAAAAAAGCCCCAAACCCAAAAGCAACAAAAGGATAAAGAATTAATTCCTGAACAATGAAAATGCCAAAAAGATTAGCAGGAAATTTATCAAAGGTATTAAGAAACCATTGTTTACAGAATATTCCCAAGATTTCAGGATCAGCCAGAAGCCATACATACTTTTTATTTTGTCCAGGGCTGCTAGCACTTCATTACAATAACTCTACTCTTCCATTTCTTTGTATTTGTTCAGCTTATTCTTAACTTGTCTTATGTTCTACAGGTAACTCGGGACCAGATGAAGATATTTATTCAGCAAGAATTTAAGAAAGTTCAGAAAGTGATTGCTGATGAGGAACAAAAGGCCCTTCATCTAGTAGACATCCAAGAAGCAATGGCCACGGCTCATGTGACTGAGATACTGGCAGACATCCAATCCCATATGGATAGGTTGATGACTCAGATGGCCCAGGCCAAGGAACAACTTGATACCTCTAATGAATCAGCTGAGCCAAAGGCAGAGGTAAATGAAAATGCCCATGATTATTAATAGTAGAAGAAATACAAGGAACCTGACTGCTATATCTGTGAAATCCCTCTTTGTGGTCATTGAACGTGAACAAATTGAAATCTTAGATAAGGTAGAAGTGTTTGTGTGTTAAACTAGTATGGAAGTATTGGCCACTAGGGTCTGTGCCCAGCAGCTAGGGCTGGCAGTGTTTATTTACTGTATATGGAGCAAATATAGTTAAGAAGAGAAATCAGAATTCAGAACCAGAGAAGAAGGCAAGTGATACATCCCACGTTGTAAAATTAGTGTATAAATAAAGAAAATCATTATAGAGATAAGAAATGGGCTGAAGGAGAACAAATCAGAAAATAGAGCATAAAGCAGGCCAGGATTTGGGATTTATTCTGTGAATAGTGAAATGGTGCTTCAGGTTGGATTTTATAGAGAGAGTCAGTTGTATAAATTGAGGGCATAACTGCGAGATTAATAGTGGCTCATGGAGCCATGCATCATAATACATGCCTATAGTTCCAGGTACTTAGGAGGTTGAGGTAGGAGGATCACTTGAGCCCATGAGTTTGAGACCAGCCAGGCGGCATGGTTAGATGTCCATCTCAAAAACAAAACAAAATGTACCAAAGAGTAGGACATTATGAGAATCAAAACAAATGGGAAAAATCAGTGTCAGTGAAAGATACAAGGTAAATAAGAATCAGTGTACAAATGTTAGTTACTAGTTACTGTATTCATTATTATTTTGTAACAAAATAAAGGAGCCTTAGGCATATTACTAAACAACATATTTATTTAGAGCAACTATTTAAAAAAACACAAAATATTATTTCAACTACTAGGAAAAGGTTCATGTTCATCAGATTTCACAAAATTAAGGTAAAAATTTTGGTTATAAGTATGCCAGACAGGTTGAGGGTAGCTGTTTTTAGAAGAAAACCTAGAAGAGTCCTATGCATTTTCCAGGATTATTGCTGACTTACTGTATTCAGCCTTAACTGGCAGTTTTAACCTAGACACAGAATATACTGGCAAACAGAAGAGCTAAGGTGTGATCCAGGAGATAGGTGTTGTCCAAGCCAGTCTGACAAGAACAAGAGACCATTGGACCATAATCTTTTGCACCCATCTAGGACTCTTGATTAATTTTAATCAGTGTGTGAAAAGAATAACTCTTATTCTTTTCAGTTCATATTCCTAAAATTAGGAAAATGTGTGCCTGAGTAACTTTCTAGATATGCAAGAGAATTTTATATTCATCATTTAACCCTAATGTCAGCATTCATCAACTCTGTTTTACAGATGGTACAAAGAACTACAGAGATACTGACCTAGTATCATTTAGTTAGTTGAAAATAGAACCAAGATTTAGATTTAAATTTGTCCTAATCCAATGCCTGTGTTTTCTCCTACTATGTATTATATGGCAGTATTCCATTTGTGTCTGAGGGGGAACATTAGGAAAATTCAGGGTTCTTGCTTATCTAAAACCTTTTACAATATAGAGGTAGTCATTTTGTGTCTTCACAAAGTTCAAGTAAAGTTAACTCAGGGAGTCAAAAGCATAGCTGCCTCAAATTCCCCCTCAAATTGCACCCTTGCATTTATTCTGTCTGTTGATTTGACTGTTCTTTCAGAAATAAAGATTTGGTTTGCAACATAGCCCACTCTCTTTTATTTTCATACTAAATAATGAATTTAGTCCCGCTCCAACATTAAATCTTCTTTAAGCACCTCAACTGATGAAATTACTGTAGGGGATGCAAAACTGACAAGGTTTAAGGACCAGACTGGACAAAATAAGCTACTAAAAATGAGTAGTATTATTCTGCTGGCTAGAGCATTTTCTGAGAGCTTTTATCATCTAATAGCTTCTTGTTCCAGTTAACCTGGTAACTTACTGGTTAAAGCAAATCTCTTTCACTCAACAGATATTCTTTTCTTCCCTTTGCATAGTATAGAATTTTTAAAAATCCATCTGCATTTTGAATTTAACCAAGCAATTTCCTTTCCAACACTCTTATGAAAAACTTTAAACATAAAGCAAAGTTGAAAGGATTTTACAGATTAGACCCATATACCTCTTACCTAGATTCTAATCCATTAACATTTTTCCATACTCATTCATTATGTTTCTAGCCATCTTTCCAACCTTCCACTCATCAATCCATTTTATTTTTAGTGCTAAAACAAAATAGAACTTCTGGTTCTGAACAAGAACCAAAAAACATTCTGTTTTACTCCTTCCACTAATTATAGCAAAAATTCCAGTACAAAATTCACCTAACAGAAGATTCTTAAAGGTGAGTAGAGATGACATACTGGGGACCTTGGAATGTAAAGAACTACAAGGCAGAGAACTACTTGGGTGCTTCCTTGCTTTCTATGTATTCTGGCCTGAGTGTTCAGCAAACTGAACCCAGACAAGAAAATCCCCAAGAAAATCTGCTCTCTTCTGCCAAAGGACTATGAAAAGTGTGATCCAACTGCACAAAACCCTTTTTGACTATACCTGCCTATTCTGCAGGTGAATACATGAAGAAAAAACTGCACTCCTCTCCAACCCCAGATATTGCATTGGAGCCAGAAGGCTAAAAATGTTTTATGCCTTTCCCAGCAGAAACAAGGTCTTTATTTTTCCATGGAGCCTATGTTGAAACTGATTTCTGCCTTTACCCCGGCTCTCTTAGTAGTAATGCCTATCGGCCATGCACCTGTAGGTGAAATCTTGACTATTACTACCTGCTGTTACCATAAGGAAGGAGATCAAAGCTAGAGCTCTAACTCCTCCTTCTTACCCCTGCATTAATTACACATTGCCCATCTCTACCTGGGTCAGTGGGCACAACTGTCTTGTTCTCTTATCATGTAGTAATGAGCTTGTGCTTATTCTCCTCAGCTAGCTCTATGGAGACTGTAGGTGAGTGGATCAGACTAGAATAGCACTATGGAGGCTTTATACAATAAGTTAACATTTGAACCACAATCCACAAAAGTAATCCAGGACATAAGCATCCTGAGCCTAAACAGGTTAACTATCTGCTAAAACAGGTTTAAAAGGAGCCATATTCTTCTAAAATAACTCAGTATGTCCAGGGTACAGTCAAAACTTACTCATTATACTAATAAAATCCTAACTCTAATGAGAAAAGAATTACTTCATGCCAACACCAAGATGACACAGATGTTAGAATTATCAGACAAGGACAGCTATAATAAAGTGTGTCAAGGAGCATTTACCAACACTGTGGAAGCAAGTGAAAAATAGAAAATATTAGCAAAGCAATAGAAAACATTAAAAAAAAAAAAAGGACCCAAAAGACCAAATGGACCATTTTAGAACTGAAAAATACAGTAATTGATAAAGCTCAGTGGTGGCGCTCTTGCCTAGCATGAGTGAGACCCCAGGCTCCATCCCCCAGCACTGGGGGGGGAAAAAAAAAGAATGACAAAAAATTCACTGGAAGAGAGAAGAGAGTAGATTTGAAGATAACTTGATAGTGATCCAGTCTAACTAACCAAGCAGGAAAGACTGAAAAAAAAATTGAACCTGATCTCAGGGGCCTCTGGGACAATAATGAAAGATATAATATACATGGTAAGGGGGAAGGAATGTACGACTAAAAAATGGTTGAAGAAATAATAAATTGGAATTTCCAACATTTGATTGAAAAACATAAAACTACAGATTTAAGAAGCTGAGTAAACCCAATAATATAAACTCCAGGAAATCACCCAGACATGTCAAAAATCAAACATGTCAAAATGAAAACTAAGCAGAAAGAAAAAGCTTTGAAAACAGAGCAGCTAAGGGAAACAACAATTCAAGTGGACATGATATTTGTCTCTATTTGTAATTCTGATTATCAGGCTCTCAGAAATGGTTTAAAGTCTTCATTTAAAGGCCTTGAGTGGCTTTCGTTAAATTTTGTTCCTAGGGCTGGGCGCCAGTAGCTCAGGCCCGTAATCCTAAATACTCAGGAGTATTGCAGTTCCAAGCCAGCCTGGGCAAAATAGTTTAGGAGACCCTAGGCCCTGAGTTCAAACCCCAGTACTGCAAAAAAAAAATATATATATATATAATATATATATTTTATATATATATACACACACACACACACACATATACCTAGGTATTTAGTGTCTTTGATGCTATTGAAAGTAGAATTTTTTAAAATTCTATTTTTTTAAATTTTATTTTTCAGATTTGTTTATTTATTTAATTTAGAGACTGGCTTTTGCTATATTGCCCAGGCTGGCCTCCAACTTGTGGGCTCAAGTAACACTCTTGCCTCAACCTCCGAAGTACCTGGGACTTCAGGTGCTTATCATTATGCTCGGTTTACAGTTTGTATGTGTTTTTTTTTTTTCCTTGTGTCTTGTAACCTTGCCAAATTCACCTATTAGTTATAATAGTAGTTTTATAGATTATTTAGGATTTTATACATCAGTACTCATGTCATCTGCAGTCACACAGTTTTATCTCTTCTCTTCCAATCTCTATGCTGGTTATTTCTTTTTCTTGCCTTACTGCAATGACTATGACTGCTATGATATAAATGATAAAAGCGAACATCCTTGCCTTGTTTACTGTTTTAGAGGGAAAGCATTCAGTATATTATGGGGGGTACAGGGTCTTTGCTCTTGCCAGGCAGGCACTCTGCCGCATGAGCCACACCTCTAGCCCTTTTGATAGCTATCGATATTTCGAATAGGGCTTCACATTCATGCCCTGGCCAGCCTGGACTGTAGTCTTCCTGTATATGCTTCCTTGTGTAGCTGAGATTATAGGTGCATGCCATCATGCCCAGCCATTGGTTGAGATGGGGCTCAACCAACCCATTTTTGCCTGGGCTGGTCTTCAATTACATTCCTTCTGATTTCTGCCTTCTGAGTAGCTGGTATTATAGGTGCAAGCCACCATGCCTGGCATACGTTACTTTTTGGTATGATGGTTTTTGTGAATACTCTTATCAAATGAGGAAGCTCCCTTCTGTTCCCAATGTTGAGTTTTGTCAGATGTTTCTTCTGCATCTGTTGAAATGATTATGTAGGTTTTTCCATTCTGTTAATTTACATGATTAATTTTACAATATTAACCCAACCTTGCATTCTTGAGATGAACTCTCACTTGGTCATGATGTATATCTGAGTTCAGTTTACTAACATTTTGTTGATGATTTTTATGTCTTTGTTCATGAGGGATATTGGTCTGCAATTTTAGTTTTCATAATGCTGTTGTCGGATTTTGATATTAAATTTATGTTCGTTGGCCTCATGAAACAAGCTGAGAAGAGTTCCCTTCTCTGTTTTCTGACTTTCTCACCCTTTCTTGACAGATTTAATTACATCATTTGAAAATTCTTTAAACAACTCTTGGGTAAAACTCATTTACCAAAGTTAAGTGTTAAAATGTTTTTTTCACTTTTAATATTTAAAATGATTTTATTTTTATTTGTATGTCATAAGCATTTCATCTTCTATCCAGTTTTTGAAAGAGCACTGAGTTGCAATGAGGTATACTAGAAAAAAAGTTGATTTAGATATAAAAGTCATTCAAATGATAAATGCAGAGCCCATACATTTGTTTTTCTGAGTCAAGGCTTTTTCTTTGAAAATATGAATTCGTTAATTGGAGTTGAATGTCATGTTTTTGGTGGAGACTACATGTGTGCTATACCACTTAAAATGGTCAATTTTTGTATACTGAAAGGGATACTATTCAAACAAATGAAGAATCTTAGGTTTTTGTTTTTTAGGGTTTTTTTTTTTTAATGAGTGCTGGGGATTGAATCCAAGGCTGTGTGCAGGCTAGGTGCAAGCACTTTGCCACTGAGCTGTATCTCCAGCCCTAGAATCTTAGGTTTTTTTTTTTTTATAATTTAATTTTTCTAATACTTTGGTTCATCTGTAGTCAAAATTGTCACCAATTTTTAAGTAGCTCATCCTTATTGAATGCTGTGAAAGCATTCGAATCCTCATGAAAGCAACAATTGTCTCTTGAACTCCTTTTTTCATTTAATTAAATGAAAAAATTCAGCTTACTAAACAGATTTGGGATTTAAATTTGTTTGAGTCTTAGTGAACATTTCCACTGATAGAAGTAGAAATGAGAGGTTGTACTAGAGTGTAGCCTGCCAACCAACAACATTCAGAATGCTCTTCAGAGGGATTTGGGAGCACTGCTTAATATAACGACATTTAAGTGCAAGTTGGTATTTAACAGACTCACTTCTAATATCTTTTTGTTTTGTTGGTACTGGGATTTGAACACAGGACCTTGTACTTGGTAGGCAGGTGCTTTACCACTTGGCCATGCCCCTAGTCCTTTTTGCTTTAGTTATTTTTTGAATAGTTTCTCACCTTTATGCCCAGACTGTCATGGACCATGATCCTGCTGTTTATGCTTTCTGAGCAGCTGGGCTGACGGTGTGAACCACCAACCACACCCAGCTTTTATTGGTTCAGATGGGAGCTTGAGAAATTTTTTTGGCTTGGGCTGGCCTGAAGCTCTCAATTGTCATCTTTCAAGTGGCTGGAATTACAGGTATGAATCACTGTACCCAGCCATTTTTAGTATTATTGAAGCCAGACTAAGTCATAATGGAAGTAGAAATTAATCTTAAATCCTAGTGTGTCTTGCTGTGCTGGTGCTCTTTTCTTGAGTAATTATTTACTGTGTAACTTGTGCTGTGTTAAGTTTGAATACTGAGATGAACAAAAGTTTCTTTTTTCAAACAATTGAAATCCAAGAGGGAAACATAGTGAGTGAACTCTTCAGATACCGGATACCGAGGGCAAAGGAGGTTTACCCCACTCAGGCTCTTAGTGAGGAGGTTTCTCAGTAAGACTTGATCTTAAAAAGGTAGGAATTACCGAGGCTCTGAGAATAGATGCATACCTTTTGGGTTGCAGGAACAGCACATGCACATCTTTCACAGCTGGTTGACAGTCATATGAATGTCTGCTGACCTGGTCACAGTGGTACTGTAACTCAAGTGTATATTTGTTCTTTTATTCTTTTACTCATCCCTTCAGTGGTAAAATTCTCACCCTGCCCTTCCCCATGCTGTGTGATAGTAATTTCTGAGATGAAGTACAGGTGTATAAACAGTGGAAATGGGTGAACATAAGGCAAAGTCTTGTGTCCTGTCTTCTCTGTCCTTTCCTATGTTTTTATTTAGTATTTCAGAATGAGTACAGTAATGACCACTGTTTGTCCAGCACTTTTACTTGTTTAGTGTTTTACATAGATTTCTCATTTCAGTCCCTGTAGTGACTCTTAGAGGTAAGAATTTGGCTCTCCGTGTGTAGATGAGGAAAGTGAATCTTGGAAAAGTTGAGTAAATTTGCCAAAAGCTTTACTGTTGGAATTAATTTGAGGCTTTGTTTTTATAACTCATAAATCCAACCCCACCTTCCCAGTGTGTCTCTACATAGTCCAGACTGATCTCAAATTAATGATCCTCCTTTATCCCCAAGTACTGGGATTATAGATGTGTGCCCTCATGCCTGATAAGAAATCCCATCTCTTAACCATTGTACCAAGATATGTGACTGTGAGGAAGACTTACTGTTCTAAATCATGGGAGAAAAGTGTACATTTTTTTCCATAAAGTTCTCTTAGGTAATTAGCTTAAACATTCAAAGTTAATTGAAAAATTGTGTTGAGGTTTAATTATGTCATGTGTAGTATGTTACACATATGAAATTTACATTGTATATTTTTCTTGCTATTTTTGTAGTTCTTGTGAGACATACTAGCTGATCAGAATGCAAAGAAAGCTTCTATCCCTCTATCCTCCTCCACCACTCACCCCACATCCATCTCATTTGAGTTTGGATGATTTCTGCCCTTACCATTATAGCAAATCCTTGGTAGTCTGCTAAAATGCACTTCTGTTCAACCTCCAATGCATAGTCTGAGTTCAGTCCCCTTTCTGGCTACAACTGTGTTTTATAGGCTTGCTTCCCTGGCTGTCTGCCTTTATCTCAAGTTGCACTCTCAACCATGCCATCCTTGGCCCCACCCCCACCCCCTTACCCATTCTCTAGTTCCCGCAGAACTCAGTTTCTTAAGCTATACATCTGTATCTGTCTATCTATAATATATCTGTGTGTCTGCCTATCTATCTGTCTATCTATTGATCGATCACCATGCCTTTGCTCTTGCTGATTCACTGTTCTTTCCTATTTTCTCTTTCGTCAGCCTGGGAAAATCCTACTTATCTCTAAAGTGGCAATGTAAATGCCACCTTTTCTGTGAGGCTTTTCTAACTTCTCCAGGACAGGCAATAGTCATCACTTTCCTTTTGATCCTCAGAGCATTCTGTTTATGTGTTCGGAAGAGTCTTAACAGTCAGTGTATTTTCTATCTCCCTGTTTCCCCTGCTCCTGATTAGGAACACCTAGGTTAGGTTACTATTATTTGTTTTTTATCTTTAGCAGAGTATAGTAGCTTCTTAATCACGCTGAATTGCTACTGATATTAGTGAATAACTTTATTAAGTGTATCATGTGTCTTAGGCACTATTTCTCATAGCTGCAAGCCTTATTTCATCCTTGCATTCATCCTATGGTATAGAATCAGTTATTATCCCACTTTACAAATTAAGAAATTGGCATTAAGAAAGGCAAAACAACTTGACTAGGGTAATATAGCAAGCAAGCAATGGAAGCAAAAGTTTATATTTTATTTATTTATTCTTGTTTCTGAGTTTCAACTCATGGCTTTGACCTTGCTAGGCAAGTTCTCTACCACTTGAGTGACACCCCCAGCTCTTTTTGCTTTTAGTTTTTTCAGATAAAGTTTCTAGCCTTTTTGCCAGGGCTGGGCTCAGATCACAGTCCTACATGTGCCTTGATTTTAGCTGGGATTACAGACGTGTACCACTATGCCCAGTTTGTTTGGAGTTCTCCCTAACTTTTTGCCCAGGCCAGGCTCAAACCTAGATCTTCCTAACCAGCTGAGATTGCAGGTTGAGCTTCGATGCTTTCTTGATTCTCAGCTTGTTTTTTTTTTTTTTTTTTCATCTATAGGAAATTTATTTTAGACTTTGAAAGAGCCACAGAATTTTCATCTTTTATGTGCTAGTGAGTGCTTTTTCTTCAGTTTGCTTTTCTGCTGTTCATTTCAATGATTTCACTTTACTTTTAGTAAAAATGGGAATTGGTTTTTATCATTTCAGTTCAGCAGGTGTTGTGCCTCTTTTTTTTTTTCGTTTTTCTTTTATTATTCATATGTGCATACAAGGCTTGGTTCATTTCTCCCCCCTGCCCCCACCCCCTCCCTTACCACCCACTCCGCCCCCTCCCCGTCCCCGCCCTCAATACCCAGCAGAAACTATTTTGCCCTTATTTCTAATTTTGTTGTAGAGAGAGTATAAGCAGTAATAGGAAGGAACAAGGGTTTTTGCTGGTTGAGATAAGGATAGCTATACAGGGCATTGACTCACATTGATTTCCTGTGCGTGGGTGTTACCTTCTAGGTTAATTCTTTTTGATCTAACCTTTTGTCTAGTACCTGTTCCCCTTTTCCTATTGGCCTCAGTTGCTTTAAGGTATCTGCTTTAGTTTCTCTGCGTTAAGGGCAACAAATGCTAGCTAGTTTTTTAGGTGTCTTACCTATCCTCACCCCTCCCTTGTGTGCTCTCGCTTTTATCATGTGCTCATAGTCCAATCCCCTTGTTGTGTTTGCCCTTGATCTAATGTCCACATATGAGGGAGAACATACGACTTTTGGTCTTTTGAGCCAGGCTAACCTCACTCAGAATGATGTTCTCCAATTCCATCCATTTACCAGCGAATGATAACATTTCATTCTTCTTCATGGCTGCATAAAATTCCATTGTGTATAGATACCACATTTTCTTAATGCATTCGGTCAGTGCTGGGGCATCTTGGCTGTTTCCATAACTTGGCTATTGTGAATAGTGCCACAATAAACATGGATGTGCAGGTGCCTCTGGAGTAACAGTCTTTTGGGTATATCCCCAAGAGTGGTATTGCTGGATCAAATGGTAGATCGATGTCCAGCTTTTTAAGTAGCGTCCAAATTTTTTTCCAGAGTGGTTGTACTAGTCTACATTCCCACCAACAGTGTAAGAGGGTTCCTTTTTCCCCCCGCATCCTCGCCAACACCTGTTGTTGGTGGTGTTGCTGATGATGGCTATTCTAACAGGGGTGAGGTGGAATCTTAGCGTGGTTTTAATTTGCATTTCCTTTATTGCTAGAGATGGTGAGCATTTTTTCATGTGTTTTCTGGCCATTTGAATTTCTTCTTTTGAGAAAGTTCTGTTTAGTTCACTTGCCCATTTCTTTATTGGTTCATTAGTTTTGGGAGAATTTAGTTTTTTAAGTTCCCTGTATATTCTGGTTATCAGTCCTTTGTCTGATGTATAGTTGGCAAATATTTTCTCCCACTCTGTGAGTGTTCTCTTCAGTTTAGAGACCATTTCTTTTGATGAACAGAAGCTTTTTAGTTTTATGAGGTCCCATTTATCTATGCTATCTCTTAGTTGCTGTGCTGCTGGGGTTTCATTGAGAAAGTTCTTACCTATACCTACTAACTCCAGAGTATTTCCTACTCTTTCTTGTATCAACTTAAGAGTTTGGGGTCTGATATTAAGATCCTTGATCCATTTTGAGTTAATCTTGGTATAGGGTGATATACATGGATCTAGTTTCAGTTTTTTGCAGACTGCTAACCAGTTTTCCCAGCAGTTTTTGTTGAAGAGGCTGCTTTTTCTCCATCGTATATTTTTAGCGCCTTTGTCAAAGACAGATTGGTTATAGTTGTGTGGCTTCATATCCGGGTCCTCTATTCTGTTCCACTGGTATTCATGTCTGTTTTTGTGCCAGTACCATGCTGTTTTTATTGTTAATGCTTTGTAATATAGTTTGAAGTCAGGTATTGTGATACCTCCTGCATTGTTCTTTTGACTGAGTATTGCCTTGGCTATTCGTGGCCTCTTGTGTTTCCATATAAGTTTAACAGTAGATTTTTCAATCTCTTTAATGAATGTCATTGGAATTTTGATGGGAATTGCATTAAACATGTAGATTACTTTGGGGAGTATTGACATTTTTACTATGTTGATTCTACCAATTCATGAGCATGGGAGATCTCTCCACTTTCTATAGTCTTCCTCAATCTCTTTCTTCAGAAGTTTACAGTTTTCATTGTAAAGAAAACTTGTTTACATCTTTTATTAGGTTTACAACTAGGTATTTGATTTTTTTTTTTGAGGCTATTGTAAATGGAATTGTTTTCATATATTCTATTTCAGTTTGTTCATTATTAGTGTATAGAAATGCTAATGATTTTTCTATGTTGATTTTATATCCTGCTACCTTGCTGTAGCTATTGATGTCTAGAAGCTTCTGAGTAGAGTTTTTTGGGTCTTTAAGGTATAGGATCATGTCGTCTGCAAATAGGGATATTTTGACAGTTTCTTTACCTATTTGTATTCCTTTTATTCCTTCTTCTTGCCTAATTGCCCTGGCTAGGAATTCCAGTACTATGTTGAATAGGAGTGGAGATAGTGGGCATCCTTATCTGGTTCCTGATTTTAGAGGGAATGGTTTCAGTTTTTCTCCGTTGAGTATAATGCTGGCTGTAGGTTTGTCATATATAGCTTTTATAATATTGAGGAACTTTCCTTCTATTCCTAGTTTTCTTAGCGCTTTTATCATGAAATGATGTTGGATCTTATCAAAGGCTTTTTCTGCATCTATTGAGATGATCAAGTGGTTTTTGTCTTTGCTTCTTTTTTTTTTTTTCATTTTTCTTTTATTATTCATATGTGCATACAAGGCTTGGTTCATTTCTCCCCCCTGCCCCCACCCCCTCCCTTACCACCCACTCCACCCCTTCCCGCTCCCCCCCCCCAATACCCAGCAGAAACTATTTTGCCCTTATCTCTAATTTTGTTGTAGAGAGATAATAAGCAATAATAGGAAGGAACAAGGGCTTTTGCTGGTTGAGATAAGGATAGCTATACAGGGCATTGACTCACACTGATTTCCCTTGCGTGGGTGTTACCTTCTAGGTTAATTCTTTTTGATCTAACCTTTTCTCTAGTTCCTGGTCCCCTTTTCCTATTGGCCTCAGTTGCTTTAAGGTATCTGCTTTAGTTTCTCTGCATTAAGCGCAACAAATCCTAGCTAGTTTTTTAGGTGTTTTACCTATCCTCACCCCTCCCTTGTGTGCTCTCACTTTTATCATGTGCTCATAGTCCAATCCCATTGTTGTGTTTGCCCTTGATCTAATGTCCACATATGAGGGAGAACATACGATTTTTGGTCTTTTGAGCCAGGCTAACCTCACTCAGAATGATGTTCTCCAATTCCATCCATTTACCAGCGAATGATAACATTTCGTTCTTCTTCATGGCTGCATAAAATTCCATTGTGTATAGATACCACATTTTCTTAAAGCATTCGTCAGTGCTGGGGCATCTTGGCTGTTTCCATAACTTGGCTATTGTGAATAGTGCCGCAATAAACATGGATGTGCAGGTGCCTCTGGAGTAACAGTCTTTTGGGTATATCCCCAAGAGTGGTATTGCTGGATCAAATGGTAGATCGATGTCCAGCTTTTTAAGTAGCGTCCAAATTTTTTTCCAGAGTGGTTGTACTAGTCTACATTCCCACCAACAGTGTAAGAGGGTTCCTTTTTCCCCGCATCCTCGCCAACACCTGTTGTTGGTGGTGTTGCTGATGATGGCTATTCTAACAGGGGTGAGGTGGAATCTTAGTGTGGTTTTAATTTGCATTTCCTTTATTGCTAGAGATGGTGAGCATTTTTTCATGTGTTTTCTGGCCATTTGAATTTCTTCTTTTGAGAAAATTCTGTTTAGTTCACATGCCCATTTCTTTATTGGTTCATTAGTTTTGGGAGAATTTAGTTTTTTAAGTTCCCTGTATCTTCTGGTTATCAGTCCTTTGTCTGATGTATAATTGGCAAATATTTTCTCCCACTCTGTGGGTGTTCTCTTCAGTTTAGAGACCATTTCTTCTGATGAACAGAAGCTTTTTAGTTTTATGAGGTCCCATTTATCTATGCTATCTCTTAGTTGCTGTGCTGCTGGGGTTTCATTGAGAAAGTTCTTACCTATACCTACTAACTCCAGAGTATTTCCTACTCTTTCTTGTATCAACTTAAGAGTTTGTGGTCTGATACTAAGATCCTTGATCCATTTTGCGTTAATCTTGGTATAGGGTGATATACATGGATCTAGTTTCAGTTTTTTGCAGACTGCTAACCAGTTTTCCCAGCAGTTTTTGTTGAAGAGGCTGCTTTTTCTCCATCGTATATTTTTAGCTCCTTTGTCAAAGATAAGTTGCTCATAGTTGTGTGGCTTCATATCTGGATCCTCTATTCTGTTCCACTGGTCTTCATGTCTGTTTTTGTGCCAGTACCATGCTGTTTTTATTGTTATTGCTTTGTAATATAGTTTGAAGTCAGGTATTGTGATACCTCCTGCATTGTTCTTTTGACTGAGTATTGCCTTGGCTATTCGTGGCCTCTTGTGTTTCCATATAAATTTCACAGTAGATTTTTCAATCTCTTTAATGAATGTCATTGGAATTTTGATGGGAATTGCATTAAACATGTAGATTACTTTGGGGAGTATCGACATTTTTACTATGTTGATTCTACCAACCCATGAGCATGGGAGATCTCTCCACTTTCTATAGTCTTCCTCAATCTCTTTCTTCAGAAGTGTATAGTTTTCCTTGTAGAGGTCTTTCACATCTTTTGTTAGGTTTACACCTAGGTATTTGATTTTTTTTGAGGCTATTGTAAATGGAATTGTTTTCATACATTCTTTTTCCGTTTGCTCATTGTTAGTGTATAGAAATGCTAATGATTTTTCTATGTTGATTTTATATCCTGCTACCTTGCTATAGCTATTGATGATGTCTAGAAGCTTCTGAGTAGAGTTTTTTGGGTCTTTAAGGTATAGGATCATGTCGTCTGCAAATAGGGATATTTTGACAGTTTCTTTACCTATTTGTATTCCTTTTATTCCTTCTTCTTGCCTAATTGCTCTGGCTAGGAATTCCAGTACTATGTTGAATAGGAGTGGAGATAGTGGGCATCCTTGTCTGGTTCCTGATTTTAGAGGGAATGGTTTCAGTTTTTCTCCGTTGAGTATAATGCTGGCTGCAGGTTTGTCATATATAGCTTTTATAATGTTGAGGAACTTTCCTTCTATTCCTAGTTTTCTTAGAGCTTTTATCATGAAATGATGTTGGATCTTATCAAAGGCTTTTTCTGCATCTATTGAGATGATCAAGTGGTTTTTGTCTTTGCTTCTGTTAATGTGGTTTATTACGTTTATTGATTTTCGTATGTTGAACCACCCCTGCATCCCTGGGATGAAGCCTACTTGGTCGTGGTGAATGATCTTTTTGATGTGTTGCTGAATTCGGTTTGCCATTATTTTGTTGAGGATTTTTGCATCAATGTTCATTAAAGAGATTGGCCTATAGTTCTCCTTTTCGGAGGTGTCTTTGCCTGGTTTTGGGATAAGTGTAATACTGGCTTCATAAAATGTATTAGGCAGTTTTCCTTCCCTTTCTATTTCGTGGAACAGTTTAAGGAGGGTTGGTATCAGTTCTTCTTTAAAGGTCTGATAGAATTCAGCAGAGAATCCATCAGGTCCTGGACTTTTCTTTTTGGGGAGATTCTTGATTGCTGCTTCAATTTCATTTTGTGTTATAGGTCTATTCAGGTGATTAATTTCCTCTTGGTTCAGTTTTGGATGATCATATGTATCTAGAAATCTGTCCATTTCTTTAAGATTTTCAAATTTATTTGAATATAGGTTCTCAAAGTAGTCTCTGATGATTTCCTGGACTTCCATGGTGTTTGTTGTTATCTCCCCTTTTGCATTTCTGATTCTACTAATTTCGGTTTTTTTCTCTCCTCATTTTAGTCAGGTTTGCCAGGGGTCTATCAATCTTGTTTATTTTTTCAAAGAACCAACTTTTTGTTTCATTAATTCTTTGTATGGTTTTTTTTGGTTTCTATTTCGTTGATTTCAGCTCTTATTTTTATTATTTCTCTCCTTCTATTTGTTTTGGGATTTGCTTGTTCTTGTTTTTCTAGGAGTTTGAGATGTATCATGAGGTCATTGATTTGGGATCTTTCACTCTTTTTAATATATGCCCTCATGGCTATAAACTTTCCTCTCAGGACTGCCTTAGCTGTGTCCCATAGGTTCCGGTAGGTTGTGTTTTCATTTTCATTGACTTCCAGGAACTTTTTAATTTCCTCTTTTATTTCATCGATGATCCACTCTTCATTAAGTAATGGATTATTTAGTTTCCAGCTGTTTGCATGTTTTTTGTGTTTACTTTTGTTGTTGAGTTCTACTTTTACTGCATTGTGGTCAGATAGTATGCACGGTATTATTTCTGTTTTCTTATATTTGCTGAGGCTTGCTTTGTGCCGTAGGATAGGATCTATTTTGGAGAAGGTTCCATGGGCTGCTGAGAAGAATGTATATTGTGTAGAGGTTGGATGAAATGTTCTGTATTCATCTACTAGGTCCACTTGATCTATTGCATATTTTAGATCTTGGATTTCTTTATTGAGTTTTTGTTTGGATGACCTATCTATTGATGATAATGGAGTGTTAAAGTCTCCCACAACCACTGTGTTGGCGTTTATATATGCTTTTAGGTCTTTCAGGGTATGTTTGATGAAATTGGGTGCGTTGACATTGGGTGCGTACAGAGTGATGATTAGTATTTCCTTTTGGTCTATTTCCCCTTTTATTAGTATGGAATGTCCTTCTTTATCTCGTTTGATCAATGTAGGTTTGAAGTCTACTTTGTCAGAGATAAGTATTGCTACTCCTGCTTGTTTTCGGGGGCCATTGGCTTGGTAAATCTTCTTCCAGCCTTTCATCCTAAGCATATGCTTATTTCTGTCGGTGAGATGAGTCTCCTGTAAGCAACAAATTGTTGGATCTTCTTTTTTAATCCATTTTGTCAAACGGTGTCTTTTGATGGGTGAATTAAGTCCATTAACATTAAGTGTTAGTACTGATAGGTATGTGGTGATTCCTGCCATTTAGTTGTCTTAGTTGTTTGAAGGTTTGATTGTACCTAACTTGATGTTACTCTCTACTATCTTGCTTTTTCTTTTCCTGTGGTTTGGTGCTGCCTGCCTTTTCATGGTTAAGTTGGGTGTCACTTTCTGTGTGTAGGATCCCTTGCAGAATCTTTTGTAATGGTGGCTTTGTGGTCACATATTGTTTTAGTTTCTGCTTATCATGGAAGACTTTTATTGCTCCATCTATTTTGAATCAGCTTGTTTTTTAAATAGGGTCTTACTAACTTTTTGACTGGGCTGGCTCACACTTCCATCCTCCTGATCTCTGCCTCCCAAGTAGCTGGGATTATAGATGTGTTCCACCACACCCGGCCTCTGAAGTCAAGATTTGAACACAGAAGTGTTTGACTCCAGCTCGTTGTCCTTTTTCCCAATTGGAATCTATTCATCCATTCACTCATTCACTCATTCATTCATTCATTCATTGATTCTCTGGGGAGCACAATCAGAAGGTACATTCCGTATTGAGACCAGCCCTGAATGACTAAAAAGGAGATGTGAAAGATACTCTGTCACCAAAAGGAAAAGTGGAATCCCTTGGAAAGTCTTCAGTCATTTCCATTTGCTTTCAGGAGGAGGCTGAGAGGAACCTGCTGTGATCATTACCAATAAAGCTAGATTCAGAGAATGTAATACCTGGAAAAGCCATACTCACACATTATTTTTGCAGAGTGGACAAGAAAAAGAGAAAAGCCATTGTTTTGCTGAAGAATGATATGTATAATGAAATTTCAGAACTACCCTCTTACAAAGGAGAAGACCAAGGTCTAGATTAATTAAGTAGCTTCCCCACAGGCAGACAGTTAATAAGTTTCAGAGCTTGGACTGGAATCATAATATTCTATGTCCAGTTCAGTACCCTTTCCATCTTAATATGCTATGTATTAGAGTTACAGAATTCATGTTTGAAGGGAAAAAAATGCCAGACTAAGGCAGAAATGAGTTTTTGAAGGACACAGCTTGATGCTTTTGAAGCTGGTTATTTTTTGCCTAAGACCTGCTGCTATTTTGGGGCACTCAGTTTTCTCAGAACTAAATACTTCCAGCCATACAAATAAGAAGGCAAGGCTTCCTAGGTCTGTGCATTCACTTCTCTGCTTGCAAGGGCAAATTATCAGACCATCTCTGTGACAGTTCGAACATAGGATTATATTAGCCCTTGTTTTGGCCCTTACACATCTTTGTTACAATAAATGCATACTCTTTGCTTTAAGGTTGGGAGTAGAGAGGGAAAAGAAAGAAATTTAAATTGGTTTCTACCAGTGATGATTTCTAATGCTGTTTCTTTCTGTTGTCTTTCAGGGTGACGAGGAAGGACCCAGGTAAGATTAAACTATTGCTGCTATCTGTTCTCAGAATTGAGGTAAAGTGACATTTGTGGCCTTTTAATGCCCCATGAAATAGGGACAGCCAAGGAATAGCACAGAAAAGGGATCTTCATCTTAAGCCAGGGCTTTAAAGATCTTATTTTGTAAGACTCCCATCTCCTTCCCCATCTGTGTCACTTCCTGCCTGTAACCTTCAGATAAAGGTAGATGTGTACAGGATGTAATGACAGTGACTGCTTTTTTTTTTCTCTTGGCATTACTGGAGTTTGAATTCAGGGCTTTGTGCTTCAAGTGCTTCACCACATGAACCACACCTCCAGCCCTTTTTGCTTTAGGTTATTTTTTAGATAGGGACTTGTTTTTTGCCTGCAGCTGGTCTCCCTTGTAGCTGGGATGGCAGGCAGATACCACCACACTTGGCTTGTTTTGTGAGATGAGAGTATCACTAACTTCTTGACTGAGCTGGCCTTGAACCTCAGTCCTCCTGATGTCTACCTCCCTAGTAGCTGGGATTACAGAAGAGAGATATTGCTCCCAGCTTGAAATTGAATATTTTTTAATGTGCTCTGGTCTAGTGATCTTTATTTCTGACCTATAACATCTTGCAGCTTACCCAAGACACCTATATAATGAATCCTAGGTCATAGGTATATAAAACTTTGTTTAGGGGGAAAAATGCTTTTGGGTTTCTTTGAAATGCAAAGTACATTTCATTATTGCCTCTGTCTTTCTGTGAACCTGGACTTTGGTTTACTTACTTTTTCTGTCATTCTGCTCAAGCAGTAAGAACAGATTGAAGTAAGTGCTGCAGCTGTGCCATCAACACAGTCAATGGATATTTGTACCAATAAAATGGAATAGCCGGACAGGTCCTGTCTGTCACATAGGCTTAAGAACTAAAGACTAGGGAAGTTTCAGAAGGCCCCTGTTACTCAAACTTTATTTTTAGCAGAAGTACTTCCATTTGTTTTCAAATGAATGTTAAATAGAACTTCAGTGTGTAAAAACTATTTTTTTTGTAGTTAGATTTAGGGCCACATACATTGGTGAATCTTTTTTCTTCATCCCAATAGATTCTGAGGAGCTTCTGCTCAATAATCTAGTTCAAGTCCCTTGTGAAAAGCTAAATGAATTAATTGTCCAAGGTTGCCTTACTGGAGCCAGGATCTGACTCTTTGGTTTTATTTCAAATCAACAAATGTAGTTCCTTTTCCTCCCTACATCCTGAACCCTCCTTTCTTAAGAAGTGCCACACGTTATTCTACATCCGCATCTCCTGGTACTTCTTTCATTAAGAACTTTGGTTCTCAACCTTCCCCTTAGAAATGTAAGAAACTACCCATTTCCTTGTCTGCTGTGGCTAAAGTCACAGGCACCCTGCTTCAAACCTGCAGAGTTTCAGGGAATCTCCTCAAATTCTGTCTTCCATTCATGCTCAGGAACAGGTTTCTTCCATTTTGTGGTTTCCTCCTCTCTCCCTCCTTTCCTTCCTTTTATCCATTTAAAATACATTTGTGACCCTATTGTGTCAGGCATTGTTGCCACATACTGAATATATAAATGGTGATTAAGGCAGACACAGTCCTATATTTGTGAATTCTGAGTCCAGAGTGAGAGGGAGCATATAATGAGCACTTAAGACTGTGTGGAAAGTACTGTGATGAGGGAGTCCAGGCTGCTTGAGGGAGTCCAGGCTGCTTGAGGAAGGGTTCCTGAGTCAGTCTTGGTGGATTAGATGAGGCTCAGCAGAAAAGTTATATATAAAAAGTGGTCTGAATGATGAGAAAGCACTCAAAGCAGGAGCAAGCATCAGACTGGTATAAAAGATACAGACAAGCGTAGAGGAAAGAAAGTAGAGCCTAGATTATTAGAGCCTTATAGGCCTTCTTAAGGTATTTGAGCTCTATCTTGAAGTTAGTCAGAAGCCATTAAAATTTCCTAAAGAAAGAATTAATCTGAGTAGGTTTGCAGTTTAGAAATCTCTGCTGCCTACAGAATAGAAAATTAATTGGAGACAGATTAGAAGCCTGGGAAACTAGTTAGATTAGGTGTCTTAGTTTGTTTTCTATTCTCTAACAAAGTACCTGAGGCCAGGTACTTTATAAAGAAATTTATCCTTCTGTGGAGGATCAGGTATATGGCACCAGTATCTGATTGACAGTGAAGAGGGCCTCATGGTAGAACATGTGCATGAGAGATTCAGGGGAGGTGTCCTTCTTCCTGGAACTAATCAGCTCCATAAGACCTGCATTAATCCCTTCCAAGAGTTTTGCCCCCATGATTTGATCACTTTCTGCAGGCCCTAACTCTTAAAGGTCCCACCACTTCTCAGTATTGCCATCCTGGAGACCAAGTGTCAAGCACATGAACCTTTGGGGGACAATTCATATCCCAACCATAGCACTAGGCTAGCAATGATGGGAACCTAAGTCAGTATCTTCTTTAATTATCAACTGGGTTTTCATCATTTTGCACAGTATTTGATTTACACATCAAATTCTCCTTGGCAACTTCATGTCTTCTAGTCTCAAGATGAGCTCTGGCCCCTTAAAATGTAGGCTAGGCACAGTTCTAGACCTTCTTTTCCAGAAGGAGAGTTCAGATAAAACCATGATAGAGAAAATACCTTGGCAGAAATAATGTGCAGGCTCCACAGGATACCAGTGACATTTCTGTCTTGGGAGAGCCTGATTAGACTGAACACTCATTTTGTCTTTAGGCCACATGCCAGAGTCATGTTGATTACAAGAATACAAGGACCTTATGAAGAGATTAACCCCCCTCAAAGATACTATTCAGTGTGAGATACTAGCTTTAGAGTTTAATTGTGAATGCCTTCATGTCATTTTGACAAGGCAGTGGTGAGGCATAGAGTTTCTTTACTAGCAACTAAGATGTCAAGCTGTCTCTCTCAAGCCAGGCTGCTATGGACATCAGTAGGATTCTCTTGTACTGGGACTTGACAGAATCCTTTTTTGGTATAGTGAGCACTTGAAGCACACGTTCCAATTTGGCAGAAAGAGGAAAGAGGAATAAAATTTTCTTTTTAACCTTTAAGTTCACACTCGTTGGTTCCATTCAGTTTATTTGTGTTCAACTATAATTTGGCCCAATTTATTCCAATTAACACTTCAGGGCAGATTGTCTTTGATTTGAAATTTCTCTCATTTATGATATACACTTTACCATTTCAAACAAGCCAAATAGAATTTTTTTCCCAAAATTTGTTCTGTACTGCTAACAAATTAAATGAGGGCCTGATCTGTAAGGTAGGCAGGAAGGAAGTGCAGGTTGCTCTATGCAAAGGATGGACAAGAAATGGATCTGGAAACTCTTAAGTTTCCAGTTCTACTTGGGTTATTATGCCTTTGCCTTCTTTGTTAGTATTCTTTCCATGAAGCTACTTTCCCACTGTCTACACTGAAATCAAGAGAGAAATAGATTCCAACCAGTCTCCATGTGGAAGGAACAAAGAAAAGTTGTATGGAAACATTTGTCTGTAATGGATCTTCCTTTCTACCAGCTGAAGTCTCCTTACCTTCTCTCCTCTTTTCAGCGTTGATCTCCTGAACTTTGTTAGGACATAGCCAGATTCCGTGCCCTGAGTTTTATTGTATAATTGTCCTGCTAATTAATATTAATAACAATAATAATCATAGTTGCCATTTATTGAAGATTTATTGTGTGCAAAGCATTTTATACATCTTCTCTTTTAATCCTCATGCGAAGTTTTTTGTGTATCCCACTTGCCAAATGAGGAAATAAACACTTAGACACATTAAGTCACCCTAGATCACAAGGCTAGTAAGTGGCAGGACTTGAATCTGGTCTGGTTTCATGGCTCATGTAACCACTATTTGCATTGTTTCCAAGATGCAGCACACTTTCCTCTGTGATTCCTTATGGAAGCCAAGAGAATTCACACATCGTCCTCAGAGGTTCATTTTAGTCTGGTTCCTCTAACCTGGCTGTTCTTGCTCCAGTTGACATTGAATGGCTATAGCCTGTTTTCTGTAAGCTACTTGTCTTCTCCTTAGCTTTTATCATTACATGGAGATAATTTCTTTGTTTCATCCTTACACAGTATCCTCCAACACCAGCAGCAAAAGGGGTGCTCTCTGGAGAGCATCCAAGCAAGCCTTCCTTTGAAACCTTCCCCCACCCCAGAATCACTACCTTTGTGAAACAGTCATATAGCTGGCAAGGGTTCTCAGAGGGCATGGAGGAGCAAAAGTCTTAATATGTAGAACATGGATATTAACTGCTGTGGAGTCATGTCATAAGAGGGTGTCTTCAAAGCGCAGAGTGATTTTTTTCCAAGCAAAAAAGCAATTTACACTTTTGGCAGCAATTTTCTGTATTCTCTGTGCTATTATGGGAGATCGTGTTTGCTCCGTCACAGATTGGCTGCTTCTCTACTCCTGCCAGAGCCTGCTGAGAAGTGATGTATACTGAGGAGAGGGGGTGGCAGTGTGATCTGCTGGTGTGAATGCAGTTGTGTGGGGTGAGGAATCAGAGAGGGAAAGACCCTGAAACTCTTGTGTTCAGAGGAGGAGGAGAAAGATCAGAATTAAATTTCAATTGGCTACTAAGGTTTTCTGTGATTTTTCTTTTTAAACTAGTAGAGAAATGGTTTTTTAATAGTATCAGCCATACTTAAAACTTCTGTAGGATTTTTCATCTTCAAGGATGACTGTTATTTAGGTAAAAAGCTCCTGCTGAGATCAGTTTGAAGTGACCCATGCTGATCCTATGATCAGACAGGAAGCATGTTCAGAAGGAGTAGGGGCTTAGGAGTCAGCCCACTTCACTTCTATTCTTGGTTATGCTTGTGACTGACTGTGTGACCTTGGAGCTGACATTTACATTGTATTTTTTTAAAAAATTGTATTTTTATTATATTATTGTACTGGGGGTAGATTGTGACATTTACAAAAGTGCTTACAATATATCATAGTTAAATTCACCTCCTTATCATTCTCCTTTATCCCCTCTTTCTTAGACTCATTGCAGCAGGTCTTGTTTTTCCATTTTCGTACAGAAGTACATAATATTCCCACCATAGTTACCCTCTTTCACCCTTTCCTTGTATCCTCCCCTCGCACTGGTACCAACCAAGACTGTACTTAATTATTTCTGTGTAAATACTGTCACTTCCCTCCTATCCCCACTTTGTGTTGGTTATCTTTCTGTGGCTACAACAAAACACCTGACATAGACAACTTGAAGAAAGATTTATTTTGGCTCATGGTTTCAAAGGATTCAGTCCATGTTGCTTTGGGGCTTGTGGTGAGGCATTTGCATCATGGGTAGGGAACAGAGGTGGAGGAGACTGCTTACCTCATGGCAGCTAGGAAGCAAAAGGTTCAATATTAGCACCTTTAGCACAATATGTAGTGGAAAGAATCAGCATATAGATTAAGTAATTTGTTTTTTAATTTTTTTTTAAATCTTTTGTTTCTTTAAAAATTATCTTGTGGTTGTGTGCTAGGTTTTCTTTTTCCTCCACTCTAAGTGAATAACCATGTTCTTTGATACGGCATTTCTCTTTCTGACTTTCTAGAGGTTGTAGAAATGAAAGAGGATTAAGTTAGTGATACACTGAGGGTTCTTTTGTCCTCTGATTGCAAACTCATGGTTTGGTTGTTGCATTATCTTCATTTCAGGAGGCCTGTCTAGAAGCTGAAGAAAATGGATCTGATACTTGTGACATTATGCAGGGTGGGTTCCAACATATAAATTGTGTTCAGCATAGACATTCTGTGTTACAGAGCCTGAACTGACTTTGCTTTCCCATGCTGAGATGGATTTCTTATCCCCTAACTTAGCAAGGTGAAGAATTAAACCATGCTATGCCTTGTTTACCTGCCTATTCCAAAAGTAAACTTCCTTGCTAAAGTAATTGATTCTCACAAATTTGCCTGTGAGAGTCACAACTTAGTTTTGGTACATGTTGATTTATTAACCCAAGAATTAATTCACAGCTGAAAAATTCACCTGAGGTTCTTCTGATGTATTTCATCTGCCTCCAGATGAAAATGCTACCTGGGAGCAACCTATTTTCTATCACACATCTGCCTGCCTTTTCTGGTTTCATAATTCTGAGGAAAAGGGATGGTAGGAAGGGGCCTAGATGTCACTTTTCATGTTGTGGTTCTACTCTGATCAGCTTTTGTTTGCCATCCAGTGCAGCAGTAATTATGATGCTTGGCAGGGTAGCTTTGTTTATATATTTGACCTCAGAGCTTATCAGGGTAACACTTTGCTCCGGTACCTCTATTCCCTAACCTCTCAGACAGGCAAGAGGAATTCATTCATTAATTTGTTCAGCAAACTTCTTAGAGTACCTAATGTGTGCTAGGTCCCATGCTAGGCCTGGGAATATGAGAATGTCTGAGAATTTTTTCCCGCATTTAAAGATCTCAAAGTCTACTTTGAAGACAGAGCTGAATAAATAATTTTAATTTCATATTTAAGTTTAATATAATAATAATATTAAAACATTATAAAGAAGCATTTATGAAATGCCAACTATGGGAGTATTTTGTCTTTACACATATTAGATCATTTATTTCTCACAGTAGTCATAATAAGTGGTTTATATGTTACCTCAGTTTCTTATTTGAGATGGAAAAACTGAATTGCACAGAGGTTATACATTCATGAGGTCATAGAACCAAAAAGTGGTAGAATCAGCATCCAAACCGAAGTAGTCTGACTCCAGAGTGCAAGTTCTTAACCACTGCACTATAATGGTCTTACAAAATAAATAAGTTGGAAATAGAATATGGTACAGCTAACTCAGAAAATAGAATTAGAAAAGATAGCATTTCTTCTGGACTTTGACAAATGTGTAGGGCTAAGTATTTTCAGATAAAAAGGCTGGGAAGGCCATCCAGACAGACCAACAAGTATAAAAGCTCAAAGGAATGAAAATGCATGTGTTGTGTGAAATGAGTGAGTAAACTGCATGTCTAGACTGTGCAATTGATGAAACTGAAAGGTGGGTTGAGTCCAGTTTATAAAGGGCCTTGGATACCATGTTGAGGCATCAAGGTTTGTACCATTTTCTGTTACACTTTACCTCTTGACTATAGCATTGCCCCAAGAGTTGAACAGACTTGTGCATCTTAGGGATTTCTCTCTCTTGCTATGTCTTGATTTGTCATGGATAAGTATTTTCTCCTTCCTTCCCACCTCCCTCTGGTACTGTAATTTGAACTGAGGGCCTCGAACTTTCTGCGCAGGTGCTGTACCACTTGAGCCAGGTCCCCATCTCTTTTTGTTTTAGTTATTTTTCAGGTAGGAAGGGTCTCACACTTTTTGCCCAGGCTGGCCTGGACTGCAGTCCTCCTACCTGTGCCTCCCACATAACTGGGATGACAGACACATGCCATCACACCTGACTTTTTTGTTGAGATTGGGGTCTTGCTAACTTTTTGCCCATGGTGGCCTCATGTCCTTATCCACCGATCTCTGCCTCCTGAGTATCTAGAATTGCAAGTGTGACCCATTGCTCCCAGCTCTGTTTGCTTCTTTTGTGCCTCAGTTTCCCCATCAAAATCTGACATCTTATTATACTTAAAGGACAAGTATGCTATGAAGCATTAAAAGTATTATCCTTTTGGATTTGTTACTTTACTTTATTTATTTTGGCAGTAGTAGTGTTTGAACTCAGGGGCCTCACGCCTGCTAGGCAGGCACTCTACTACTTGAGTCACTCCGCCAGCTCTTTTTATGTTGGGAATTTTCAAGATAGGGTCTCAAACTATTTACCTGGGGTGGCTTCAACTTCTACCCTCCTGATCTCTGCCTCCTGAGTAGCTAGGATTACAGGCAGGAGCCACTGGCACCCGGCTTGGATTTACTTTAGATGGAAAAATAAGTGATGGAGATAAAGCAGTGTGAAAGGAAGTTGTTTGTTTGATTTGTTTTCCATTTATATCCCTATTTTGACAGCTTTTACCTTCTAATTTAAAGTCAAGTTTGGAAAGCAGTTACCTAATTCCATCTGAATTATGGAGAAAAGCAATATGAAAGCACCAGCGTTTTCCAAATAAAGGGCATATATGCTGTTCTTTAAAACTAGTAAAGAATTAAATTAATGTAAAAGAACGCCATATTGGTCATGAGTTAAGTTAACGCTAAGGAGTCTGGCCATGGCCTTGTTCTCTTCTTTCTTGATTGGCTTCATACTTGATTGACTTTCAGATTGGTGCTAAGTAGAATAGATTTCATGGGGTCAAAACTCCAGTCTATTTTAAGAAAAACTGAATTTGATGTCCTTGATTATGCCCCCTTTACCTGTGGGTAGCCACACCAAAATTGTTGTTCATTGTGTCTTTTTCATTTTAGGAGAAACCTGCTGGTCTCAAGCATCTTCTTGCTTTTTCCCAGTTAGAGGTCCACAAGAGGTCAATAACTCCATTTTCCCAATGACTTCTGAGGGTCTTTTGTCTTTTTGAAAGTTCTATGTTGCTAAACTGCATTGATGTTTTTTATCCAGCAACTTACACATAGACCTCATAACAGATTCTGGGAGCACATGCTGGTGGGGTTTTGTTTTGTTTTTCTTTGTTCAAGATGGTATGAGGTTTAGTCAGTAAGTGCAAGTTTCCTTAAAATTGGGACTGCAGAGAGATGGCTTCAGATAAGATAGACAAACTCCTGTGCAGGGGTAGACTCCCCCTGTGACTTAGCACCACTACCAGTTGTTCTCTGTAGGTTTCAGTGTGCTTGTAAAACACAGGGTGTTTTGTTTCCTTAGTGAGTACATGTTTCCTTACACTCTGGTTCCATCAATTCTATTTAAAAGAAAGCTGAAATAAAACTAGGGTACCCTAAATGGTAAGATTTTTACCATAGGACAAAATACACTTGTTTAGACTTATGACCCAAACATGAGTGGTTGCAGGTTAATGAAGGAAATACTTTCTTACCCTTAAGCAGGGGTTTTGGGAAAGTAAACACCTTATATAAATGCCTCACTCCTACTCCTTAGCACCACTACCAGTTGTTCCCTGTACGTACAATGTAGTTGTAAAATGCAAAGCATTTGTTTCCTTGGTGAGTACTTGTCTCTTTACACTCTGGTCCCATCAATTCTATTTAAAGGAAGGTAAGATTGAGTATGAGAAAAACAGTACAGAGAGGGAGGAGCTGACAGAATTTCAGTGAAGACATAGAGAATAGCACTTCTCAGCATTTCTCTACTCTGTTAGACGCATCTTGGTCTAGATGATATGGGGGAATTGTACCATTTTATGTGATCTAAGGTACTGTTACTCAGACAATGATGACACAACTAGAATTAGAATCCAGATTCATCAGGCTTAAAATTCTATGCTTTCAACCATTATACTGTCCTGCCTTTGTCAAGAGATAGAAGGTTTATATCTTCTAACTTGTTGGCTGGGACTAAGTAAAGCTGATGGATAGGATTGTGGCAAGCCAAAGGATTTGGCATTTTTATCAGATTCTTTTTTTCATTTTCTTTGTTGAATATCAGCAAGCAGCTTAAGAAGAAAGTTGAGGTAAGGTTTGCCAGAAAAGTGCCTGAGGTAGAGTGAACAGGAACTTCTCTCCCTAGACAGGTAAACATTACTTTACTCCCTGACTTCTGTGGAGCCAGCAACTGCCATTGCCTCTTCTGAAAGAGCCACTGTTCACCCAGTGGCAGGTGCAGGCCAACTGTTGCCATAGCAACACCAGGAGAAGCAAGCAGTTTAATTCTAGAACTGATAATTAACTGGGAGGGGGTGGGGAGGTGGGGAGGTGGGGGGAGATAATTATTGCAGGAGGGAAAACTTAGCAATTATTGGCAAGCTGCATAGATTAAAAAAAAAAAGCAAGGCACAGATGCTCCAGCCCAGCATGCTCCTAGTATTCAGGGCTCATCCCTCTAGTAAGGAATTTTTGATAAGCTAAAATGAAGGATCAGGCCACCCCAGCCAATCGAGTCTCTTTAAGGAACCACATGAGGAAAGAAGAATGGTATATAGGCTGTGAAAAGAAGTACAAGGACCAGATGAATGACTACCCTAAATGATGCCACTCAGCCAGAAGCAATCCAGAAATGCTGTCTAAACTCTGCAGGAAGAATTAGTGCTTAGGGATAAAATAGGATCCACAGAGCACACTTCTTGAGTGTTTCTACTTCTGTGCTTGGAATGGAAGAAGAATTTTATTAGAAAGAAAATAAAAGGCTTTACAGAGATGATCAGCTTGTTTAGGTACATGATCACATGGCAGTTAATCTATCAGTCCTTCAGAGATTGGAGTAATGAAAGTGGCCAGCGCTCAAGTGCATGTTTGTCTCATTTAGTCCCTGCAACAAGCTAGAAAGTAGACTGAGAGAGCTCTGTACTTTGGCCAAGGTCACAGAGTTAATAAGTCAGTATAGTGAATCCTATCATCCTAGTCAGTGTATTGATAAAATAGAATCTGTACTACTACATACAGAAATCATGGTGAATATAAAAATTTAATAATAAAAAAGGAAATAATGTTCTTCCAGAAAATTATGTAAATTGCAAAATAAAAATCCCCAAATGAACAAAATTGGACAATGTTCTATTCTGTTTTTAAAATTTGTCAGTCAGTAGCTCCAAATTAACCCTATATCCCAAGCCATGATCAGGTGAATAAGTGTCAATTAAGATTTTTCTCCTGACTTAATTCTTTGGCAGGTTGGATTAAGGCTTGGAGAGGAGATGACCTGTGATGTTATACAATGCTGTCCAAAACTCCTGTAATGAACAGTTTTAACCAAACTTCCATGAAGAAGGGCAAGGGGAGATTTTACTTTAAAACAGTAGCATAGCATTAATTCAGCAGTATTTATGGAGTGCCTGCTTTGCTCCTACATTGTCTTTGAGTACATTTGTGAACAAAACATTCGAGGTCCCTACCCTGAAAGAGTTTACATTGCTAGAGCCTCTAGGGTTTAGAAATGTAAGTGGTGTGTAATTTAAAAACACATTTGTCAGAGACCGATTT
The DNA here is from genome assembly GCF_047511655.1 of Castor canadensis. Lineage (NCBI taxonomy): Eukaryota > Metazoa > Chordata > Mammalia > Rodentia > Castoridae > Castor > Castor canadensis. The sequence continues at coordinate 172,563,400 of NC_133386.1, forward strand.
GTTTTTCTTTTAAGACCTATTACGGGGAAATTAAATCTTGCCCAGTTCTTCTGCCTGGCAGGAATATATGCATAAGATAGAATAATGATTGATAATCATTGCTAAAAACTGAGATTACCCACAGTTTTCTAGAGGTTTGATGAAATAAGAATCTGGTATGCAAATGAAACAATATAAAAATTTGGGAGTTTGACCGACATAATAATTATGTTAGAAAATGTAATTTTGTCTGCATAATAGAGATGGTATTTCAGAGCAAAACATTAATGTGTTGTTCATTAACAAAAAACAGTATAACCTTTTATTAGATTAGATCAGGGTCATGATGCAAAAGGCTATTGGAATAATTCTCCATCTTTTGTTCTAAGAAAATAATTTCACCACTGTCTAGAATTCTAGATATGGAAACTGAAATAACTAAAACCAGAAAACCTGTGGCCACTCATTCTGAAATCTCCATGAGCCTTCTGTCAACTTCATTCCTTTATCTATGTATTTAACAAATTTTATCAAGTATTCACTATGTGCCAGGCAGTGTTACATGTTGGAGCGGTAGCAGAAAGCAAAACCAGACACAGTCCTATAGCACTTCATCTCCTTAACACATTTTATGGGCATAGTTTGTTCTGTGTTTGCTCAGATCCCTGCAAGCTTAATGAATCAACAGCCTACTAAAAAGATGCATGTCACACAGATCTCTCAGTTGAAGTCTCCCAATACAGAGCTTCCTGAGTAAATTCAGTTGAACATTGAGTCATCAACATTATCTTCTAAACTAAGGTTCCATGTTCTAGTAAGTTGGCAAGAGCTACTTACTTACCTTCTTCTTGGAGATCTACAAATACCAAGATGTAGTTAAAACTTGGAGTAGCCCTGTTAAGATGAAACCTGTTTACTTTCTTTAACCTAGCATTCCCAAATATATTGACCACTAGATTCTTAACTCATTACGCATAAGTATCCTTCAGAAGCAGTGTTCCTTAAGATACACTCTGGGTAATGCTGCTTGTTCTTCCCTACCTTTTGGGATCAGAGATTAAGAGGCAACATCTGCTTAGTGTGAAATTTCCTCCTCCTCATTGTATTTTGCTTAAAGTAACTGGAGTGTCTACACCATTTCTCTACTATTACTGGTGTAATTTATTTGCACCACAGTTGAAAGTGTGACTATCAAGTATATAGATGATAGAACTGATACATATTCTTGGGGAAAGAAGCCTTAGAAAGGACTGCTAAAATATTTTTTAATCAACATTTAAAAGAAAAGCTTGTCCATAATTCCATCTGTAGATAAGATAGCACTGTAAGTAAGTTTTGTATACTTTTCATTTGCATACTGTATACTGAATACCAAACATAGCACATTGTCTTGCAGAGTAGACCCTCAAATATTGCATAAATGAATGAATGGATCATCAATGACAAGGAATATTACTAAATACCAAGTAATGCCCAACAATGATATTTTTCCAATTTTAAGTCAATATTTTAAGTTGTGTTGTTTTTTTGTTTTTTCACTAGTGATTATGGAAGTGCTCAGCATTCAGTATGTCAGAAATTTCCCTAATCTGACCAGGCTTTGATGCCAAATGGATTATACACCAAAATCACAGTTTTCTGACTTGAAGGCCAGAGAGGAAAGTTGTGAAATCATGATGTCAGACCCACAGTAGAATTTATCTGCCTTTCACTTTTCTCGTCTGTTATCCAGTGGCATTAGTACTCACTCTGTCTATATGAAGAATCAAGTGAGATAATATATATGAAAGAAATATATAAGAAAAGCAAATAAGAAATGTAAAGGATGCACTATATTCTTTAAAAATGTAAAGTGCTAAACAGATAAAATAGGAATAGATGATACAAAGCTAAGTCTTTTTATAATGATATTTGTGAAGACATTTTGTTTGTAACCCAAGGTTCAAATATGAGTCATTAAATAAGCATTTACCAGAAAACAAGAAAAAATTGACCTTGATTTAACACCTTTACAATTTACAGGGTGTTCACAAACATCTATTTTCTTATTTTATCAGTGGTTTTGCTATCTCCCTATTATATATATGAGAGAATTGGATGAGAGTAAATAACTTGCCTTAAGTTGTCCAGCTAGAACTACAAGTGTTGAGAGTCAAGACTTGAAGGACTTTTTGCTCTACATTCCATGTATTTGCTTTTATAGCTACTTTTGTTCAAAACTTCGTTTTTCCTCTCTTTCCAAAATGCTTTTATCTTTGACTTCAGTTTCATTCTGTCTCAGACCAGTAATCTGTATCAACCCTCTTTTCTTTGTATTCCATAGCCAGTTAATCAACAAGTCCTATCAGATTTACCTTCACGAATATGTCAAATCAAAAGACTTCTCGCCACCTCCAGCCCACTGTCCTACTCCAAGCTACGTGATTTCTGTTCAAGAATACTTACTGCCTTCTACCTGTTGGCAGTCTTACTCATTCTACCTTCCACCCCCCACTCTCCATTCCACTCTTTACACGGAAGCTAGAGTAAACTTGTAGGATACAAAGAAGATGATGTAATACTTGAATTATGAATTATATTATACCCAGTATTTGCTTCAGAATTACCCAGGAGAGAGAGGGCCCATGTAGTCACAAAAGATAATGCTCCTACCTACCTCTCCATCCTCATGCTGGTCACTTAACCCCATTGCGTACTGCTTTCTTTTTTTTTTTTTTTTTTTTTTTTTTGCTGTATTGGGGCTTGAACTTAGACCCTACACCAGCCCTTTTTCATGATGGTTGTTTTCAAGACAGGGTCTTGTGGACTGTTTGTCCAGGCTGGCTTCAAGCCACGATCCTCCTGATCTCTGCCTCCTAAGTAGCTGGGATTACAGGTGTGAGTCCCTGGCACCTGACTGCTTTCTTATTCTTAAAACAGACGTGGAGTTCCTTCCTACATCATATTATCTGTGTCCTTGTGTCCTATGTTAGGATCCATCCCCAGATCCTCATGTGGCTTGTTATTTTACTTTATCCTGACCTCTGCTGAAATACTGCTTCTTAAGATCTTATTCCTTACCCTGCTTTGACTTTCTGCATACGCTTGTCATCACATGAGTATTATGAATTTAACTCATTATTTTCCTTCTTCCTCAGGAAGGAAATAAGTATCATGAAGTTAAAGACTTTTGCCTTTTTCACCACTGTATGCTGTAGAACATAATGACCACCCAATTAATTTTTTAAAATAAATAGTTTGTAAACCCTATTTTATAAGAAGAGAAGTCTGGTTTGGGATAGGAAAACTTCAGATTGATTTGATTACACTAATCGGTCACCTTGTGCAGGTCAGTTACCTTAAGCAACTATTTGTGAAACTGTCTTTGTTATCCACAAAATGGGAATAGTAAGGTGATGGAATTTGAGAGGGAGAGATTAAATGAATAAGTGTGTGAGTTCTTTGAAAGTAATAAGATATTATAGATATGAAAGAGAAAATCTTTAGGAACTCAGCTTGATACCTCTCCAGGAAGCATTGGTGGGAAATTATATAAATCCATTTTCTCTGCAAACTTAATACCCTTAACAAATTGACAGAAACTACTTTGACAGTATAAGAGTCCCAGCTTAGTACCTTCATTTATCCTCAGACCCTGGCCTAAAGAACAATTTGCCCAAGCCATATGGTTCCCAAATGATTATGTGAAATATGTTTATGCATTGTCATTGTTGCTAAGAACCAAGTAACATTAAAGCATCCAGGGGCAGTTTGCTTTTTCAGGGCTACCTTAGTGATAGCAAAGTCTTCTCTTAATTATTCTCAGTCTTGATTATCAACCTCCCTCCCAGGAAAATGCCAGTTTATGCTTACATAAATAATAATGTCATTACTCAAACCAGATTTGTCCTGTTAGGGAAGAAAAAGCCCACCCCATGCAGTCGCCAAATTGATTTAAACAAAGTGACTGCTGTTGTATGCACTATGTACCCCCATGTTTGTAGGGCTTCTTTCAGAGATTCATGCTTCTTACAGTATTCTGCCCCTAAGCATTCAGCCTCTGATTTGGTTTTAGTAGTTTTAATTCCTGTTTCCTTTTTCCTCATCTAAGAGACCACCTTACTTAGTGTCTGACCAATGTAAGTGCTCGTCATTTGAAAACATTTCTTTCTCCATCGAAGTTGACAAGTAATACAGTACAAATTCTGGTTGTTGTAAATTGTATTGACATTTTTAGCATGGGTCTTTTAGCAATGAAGTTCCCCATGAAATAAGTAAAGTCTAATGATGGGTGTGTTGTTCACATTAAAGAATGATGGGGAGATAGTTTCCTCTTGAAATAAAATGGACTATTCTAGGAGCTTCACCTGCTGCTTCCTCTTCTTCCCCTTTAGGCAGAGGAACTGTTGTTAGTTTGCTTCTGGAGACAACATAATGGATGAGACAGATCATTGTATCATATTTCAATAAAGGAAATAGTGGCCCTGAGCTATGAGGCTAAGAGATTCATGCCTTCCAGCCTTCACTTTGGTCCTTTAGTTCTTTCTGAACTGGGTCAAATTACAAGTGTTGCTTCTTTATCAAGATGATGAATGGTGAAAAAGAAGGAACTGGATTCCTGTAGCAGTAGTAATTAGTAAAATTATGATAGAACCCACTTATGTTACCTGCTGAGTACCTAGTTAAGTGTTAAGCACTTTACATGTGAGGATTAGCTTGGGTCTGAAGACTTGGTGTAGAGATAATTTTTTTTTCAGTAATCTTTTTGTGTTACATCAAAGAAAAGAATACTAATATTACCTTAATTTAAGGTAGTAGTATCTGCTACTACCAAGACTTGGCTCGTGTAAGAGTTTTCTTACAACTCTTAACGTTTAACTTTAACGCTCAACCTTAATGTTCCTTACTCAGCTCTTCTTCCATTAATTCTTCTTTGGTCCTCCAGTGTTTACATTTTTTGACTTAACTCTTTCTTGTCTACTTTATACTTGTGTGTCTGCAGATTACACCCACTGCCTATGAGCTCCTGAATGGAAGCATTAGTATTTGATTTTTCTTTATCTCTGTAATGTGTAGTAGTAGATCTGTTTTATTAGTTCCTGATTACATGCGTGAGCACTACTTTATTATGTTCCCAACTTGAAAAATGACTGACTAGGACTCCTGAACTATGGATGTTTTATAGAAAATCATGACCATGGCCACAACAGCTAACACTAGTTGAGGGTTTACTGTGTTGTCAAATGTAATCTAACAGTGTTACATGTTGTAATTCCATTTAAACCTTACAGTGAATCAGTAGGAATAGATACAATTACCATGCCCATTTTTAAACATAGAAAGATTAAATAATTTACCCAAGGTCTCATAGCTGGTCAAGGGCCAGTGTTCAAACTGAAGCTGGCTGACTACAGACTCCAAACACCATTATCAGCTTGAAAGAAAGAAGAAAGGGAAGGAAGTTTCTTCTACCATGTTTCCTCTAAAAATAGATTTAAATCTTAACTACTAAAGGCTGTTTTCCTTGCTGTTTTTGTTTGACTCCTATTTACTTGCCTTCTTTGCTGTATGATACTTTGGAAAAGGTCAGGGATGTAGCAGAGAGAGCTTTTGAAGGAGTAAACTAAACTCTTAACTCTCAATAGAAGATTGCTAGAGAGATTTGGGCAGTGTTCTTCTCTCTGTCCTTGGCAAGTAATGAGCTACAGAGTTGTTTTATGACAGTGGTTGCCCTTTCATCTCCAGACGGTGCCTTGTCCATAATGAGACTGGAGAATGGTGGTCTGTCTGTACCAGCAGTAGTTAAACTGCTCTCTGGAAAAGTGGATTGTGAATGTGAATTTGTTGTCTCATGGAAAATCAGGGTATAAACTCAAATTTATTGCCATAAGATATCTCCCCAAATAAACAGATTTTGTATACTGACTCCTTCTTCTTCAGCTGTAGCCTGTCTGTTTCTTCTTTTAAAAGTCTCTAAGTAGTCATTTCTCCTCTTTGTTTTTAAATGATAGGACTGACATCTGGAAAGAAAGTGATCTCCCTCTTCAAGAATTATGTCTGTCAGACCTAAAAGTTGTTTAAAATTCAGTCTGTGCCTCTGGGTCTCTGAGTTGAGACAAGTTCCCAAGCCAGATTTCCAACTCACTGAGGACTGAAATAAAAAGGCACTTTTGCCCTAAACTAGCCAGTCAGTGAATAAGTCTTTATTGAACTGCAACCATATACTGAAGTTAGGAAAGAATCTTTGCTCTCATGTTGCTTATAACCAAGGAGAAACATGGAAGAGTCAAGGTTCTAACATGAAATTATCAGATGACAAAAAAATATTACATAATTAAGAACCAAGTATGTATTTCAAATTCTAGCAATTTTAAGAGTTCTCTGAATCAGTTTGTCAGAATCAGGGTTAATGAAAATGAGTTTTGGGACCAAAGGTTCTGGATATAAATTCCAATTTTGCAATCTGTTAACCCTAGTATTTAAACTCCCTAAGCCTTAGTTTTCTCCTCTGCAAAATGGAGATAACAGTAGTATCTAAAATAGGCTGATAATGAGGCCTAAATTAGATGATCCAGTTAAATAATCTGAGTGCTTTCCTTGTGCAAGGCACTATTCTAAGTCTGTGGGATATGCACATGACCCTGAAATTTCAGTGACACCAATAAATATTTATTTCATATACTACCTACCCATTGTGGATTAGCTTTAGTTCTGCCCTTTCTCCTTTATTCTAAGACTAAGGGTAAAGGAAAATCCATGTGTGGAACATGCTGGCAAAGCAAAAAAAGCAAAGGCAAAAAAGCATGTACTACCACCCCGGTAGAGCAGGGAGTCGGAGGCACTGTTGAAGCAGAGTGAGAAGCGATTTCAGATGAAGGTTGGGAATGTCCACTAGATTAGAACATTGTTGCAGTGGTTCAGATGAAAAATCTTGAAGTTCTAGACCTGGATAAGACAGTAGCAGTGAGGAGAAAAAGAGATAGGGAAAGTGGAGAGGACTTAGTGGCTATATTTGAAGAATGAAGGAGATGAGTAGAGCCAAATCAAGAGCATAGGCTTGAAGAGCAAGACTAGCTGTGGCACAATTTAGTTATATAAACTCAGGCAAGTCATTGAACTTCTGGGTTGAGTTTAGACATTTATAAAATGAAAGTCCTGAATTTGATATGGCCCCAAATTTTCCTTCCAGCTCTATCCCTCTGTGGCTCTAAAACTATGGACTATTGGGAATGGTGCTATTGGGAAAGAAAGTTAGTTTGGAAACAAAAAAAAAAAATACTATAACAGCTCCATTTTGCATTTGTCTGAGCACATTGAATGTGTGCCTTTACTTTTTGCCTTTGCTCATAGCCCTCACTATCTCCTTGGTTCTGTTGTGAATGCAAAACGGAGACAGAATTTCTTCTTCATCTTCAAAGTGGGATGGGATTGGGAGCACACAGGGCCTTGAGTTCATGGAATTAATGTAGACTTCTTTGCAGTATTTCTGCAATATCTTTTGATATCCTGACATTGTATTCTCTCACAGTATATTTTACAGTATGATACTTTCACAAATGTCATCCTAGAAGTCTTGTTTCCCCTATTTCCACATACCCTCAGAATCAGAAACTTCTGCCAAATTTTCCTCCTTTTAAAGGGCATGCTTCTTTTGACCTTTACTTCCTCCTTCCAATCAGAAGAGGAGTAACTTGTCTGTCTGATTGGTCAAAGTCTAGCACTCATTCGCCCCCTGTTCCCCATTGTAGGGTTAATGTGTTAACAATCCCTGTGCTGAAAAGACAACATGGCTGTATCTTTCTGCCAGTGCTCTTCTTATCTCCATTGCAGCAAGCAGATTAGGAAATAATTGCCTCTAATAGACTCAGTCCTTTGTTCCAGCTTCTTTAGGTGTGACTAGTAAGTACATCTGTACTTCTTCCCTGGGATGTAGGTAACTTTTGGGAGGGGGGTGAGGCACAGGGTCTTGTTCTATAGCACAGGCTGATCTCAACTCATATTCTCCTTCCTTAGCCTCCCGAGTACTGGGATTACAGGCCACCAAACTCACCTGGGTAAATTTAATTTAGTGGGAAAAGTAGTAAAAGACATCTACAGTATCTTCAGACACCATTCCATCTAAGTCAGCACTGTAGTTTCTTAATTGGGAAACCTTAATCACAGTTCAGCTGTTTGTTTCTGCTCTTTCTGTTTGAAATTGGAGAATACAATCAATAATGACATCATGCCATCAGCAGCCTTTTTAATATCACAGTTTTGTTTTGGTTAGTTGGTTTGTTTTACCATATTGGGGGTTGAACTCAGGGCCTTGTGTTTGCTAAGCAGATACTTTACCACTTGAGCAAGGTCACCAGTCCACATTGTAGTTGTTAATGACTTCCTAGCTCCTTCCTCAAGCTTTCTATCAGTAGGAAAGTTCAGTTATCAAAGAGTGTTTTTTTCACTATTTTTACAAAGCTCAGTTTCCAGGAAACTCAACCCAGCTCTATATAATGATATTCTAACTATTTCAACTAAAACACTGGATTTGATACTTTTTTTCACATGGTCTTTTCAATTAAGGGGGTACGTTAACTTTTTAGTATTAAAATTACAGTATAAGCTTTCTACAAAGGAGAGTTGTACTGTAATTAATAGTTTAGGCTTGGGGTTTTTTTTTGGTTTGTTCTTTAAGAAAAAAACCTCATTCTCATTCCTACCCCCTTCCATCCACTGTTTTAGAATATAACTTTTCAACTGGCAAGTACTTCATTACTGCTGACAAGGTACTGATAATGCTTTTTTTTTAAAAACTAAAATAACCTGCAAACTCTGTTGAAATGGTTAGATCATTTATATTCATAGTTATAACCAAGTTGTCACAGAAACTTTTATAACCTTATTTTTTCCAGGACCTTTCTCAAGAGACAGAGCTAAGGGGGCATTGCTTTGTTCCACAACCATGTATACTAGACACAGTACAAGGCACAGTAAGATAAAGACTAAACCATGAGCCCTGCTCTTGAGGTACTCATAGTCCACAGAGCAAAGGGTGTGCAATACACCAGTATCAGAATCCACATAGAGAAATATGTTAAGTGCTCTGAGAAGCAGAATAAGAAGTGACTGGTTCATCTCAGGGAATTGGGAAATTTAGCTGATGTTGACTTATTTAGATCCAAATATACTGGTCTTATTCTGTTGAACAGAGATATATAACAGTAAGTTGATTGGTGGAGGATAGAGAATAGACATCATAAGCTGTTGGTTAAAAGGGGAATTTAAACCTTGGTTCACAATGGGGAAGTATATATACATCTTAATTATATATATAGTAGTAGATCCTGGGTATCACTGGGTATATGGTTGCATAGAGACTGCCATTGAGGAGAAACCACCAATGTTCAGGATGCATAGAGTTCCATACTATACATTGATGCTTGATTCATTTTTCCCATAATGCTGTACAGCTTCCACTAAAGACATGCCACTTTTCAATAAATCTAAAATTTTTACTTTACCACTTAAGCTAAGCACATTAACTTTTACCTTCCTTTTCGGGAGGCAGATTTTCACAAAATTAAGTGCTGGAAAACACTTAGCAGATCACACAAGATTTGAACATAACCAATGATGATGCAGGACTAAGAGCTTCTCTGCATCAGCTGAGCTGCATAATGCACATGTGAGAATTGTAAAGTTTTTGTTTTTGAATTTTCTTTGAATTTTTAAAATGTATTATTCTTGACCATGCTTGGTCTAAACAATGTGTAATAAATCTGTGAATAAGGCAAGCTTACTGTATTCTTTGTCAGCTTATTTTATAAATAAAGAGTTTCACTAACATCCATCCTTCCCATTCTAAAAAGATCATGGACATGACAAATAAATTTGATATTCCAAGGCAGTCATAATTTGTCCTGGGGCCTGTTCAGTCTTGAAGTTACATTCATCCATTCTCTGTTTCCATTCTCTTTGTGCTGTTGGATAAAAAGAGATTTGTTTCTTTTTAACTGTTCTTTCAGTTGTTCTTTGTTATACAGTGTTATATAGAGTATTAGTCAGCAACTGTTGAATGGAAGGAAACAGAAATCTACCCAAACCAGTACATAATGCAGGTTGGGAATGGAAAGGACATGGTTTATATCACAGGACCCAGTCAAAGAAAGTATTTCTGTGTTTTTTGGAGATAGTGGGAACTGGTTAGAATCAGAGATTACTCTCTTAGTAATCATTCTTTTCTTTTCTTTTCTTTTTTTGCCTCATTCTCCTTCCTGCTTTACTTTCTTCCCTGTGGAGTAGCCTCCTCTGTTTGTGTTTGTCCTCTTCTTCCCTTATAATTTCAGCTTACCTGTGCACAACTTTGGCCCAAGCTCCACAGGAGTTTTCTGGTGCAGGATTCATGATTGCCTCACCATTCTCTTAAGAGAAAGCCAAGCTAATTCATCTATTAATTAACTGCTCATAAGATAGATGATCATAGCTAGTCCAGTCAGCTACAGTAGAAGAGTGCAAGGGGGAGGAAGAAATCAGGTGGTTTCGGGACTTTTCAAGATGAGACAGGGCAGAAGGGTAAATTGGGAAAGATAGGGAAAATTGCTACCTGAGAGAGGCTATCTAAGATGCCAGTTTAGGTTTTCTTTATACACAGTTTGTTTTAAAATAGACAGCAGAATGCCCCTATTTGCCCTCATCCAGAGTCCGTCCCAGCACAGGTTCCATTTTCTGCACACCTAGCATTCCATAGATAAACAGAGTAGTGACCATTCACCCAGCTTGTGGCTCCTTCCCCATCTTTTATTTGCTATGGACCCTTAAAGGCTGGGAAAAACAGTGAACTTGGAGTAGTCACCTGATGCGGTCATTCTTTTTACTAAGTCAGTGACAGAAGTATGTCCCAGCTTCTTAGAATCTCTGTTCTTGAGTCATAAAACAGGGTTGACTTGTGCCTTGGCTGCCTCCCTGGGACTTATAAGGGGCACATGACACATGTGCTTTGAGTGACTTTGAATAGTAAAGCACTGTACAAATGAATTCAGTTATTAGTAAATTGTGTTAGAGGTAGGAGCTTTGTTATCTGACAGTTAGCATAAGGCACTCCTCTGATAGCTGCTTACCCAGTGCGTGGTTGGGCAAGACTTAAACACCAAGTTTCTGGTTCTCCAGCTCTAACTCTCAGGCTGTCATCAACCACTTGAATGAAGATGTAATGGAAGGGAGTAGGTGTGTACTCCTTCATCAGAGTGCATATTGTCATGGGTCATGATAAAGGAGCTTCATTATATTCATTTTTGAACTGGAACTATTTTAATCAAATATTGGTGTTGAGTGGTCTGGATGCTTCTTTTAGTAAGATAGTGATGGTGAGAGAGGAAAAAAGACATAGATCACAAATGTGACTTAACTGAGGATGGTTTTTACTGGAATGTAGATAAGAAAGAACAGACTAGACTTGTCTCTGTATGAGTTAGCCCCATCAGTCGCAAGTAGAGTGTGTGGCAGGTAATCCTCAGTGCCACTGCTCTATTCCAGGATGAAGAATCAAGGGGAGAATGTTGGAGGTGCCACCAGCTTTTGTCTTGCCTTTCCCATGCTTAGATTATGTCTCTGTGCTGTAGTGGGAGTATTGGGGAACTGTTATTCTCATAATGTTCTGTTTTTGGAAAAGAAGGCCATTCACTAATAGAAAAATTTACCACCTCACATGTATTATTTGGAGAGACAGCTTGATGTTGTGGAAACACCATGGGCTTTAAAATTATTTAGGCATGGATCCAAATACCAAATCCTGCATTAACTACTTTCTAATGGATACAACATCAGTAAATTATTTAACCTCTGTGAATTTCAGATTTCCCACCTACACAAAGCAGATTATAGTATAGAAAAATAACCTATGACAGGGTTTCATACACATGTTCACTAAATGATGACGGTAGAAAGGATTATCCAGGTTCCTGATGGTCTTGGCCCTGAAGTTGTTTAATCAGGTAGAAACTGACCATCAAATGGTAGCTGCAGTAGACATCTTTGTCAATAGGGAGTCTTGTCTTCTCTAAAACCACTGTCCACAAGGCTGCTTACAACCCTGTGCTATAGTATAGCAGTCAGTGAGCTTTGGGAAGAGTGCACACTGCCTGGGGCCTACCAGACAAACAGCAATAAAGGAAACTTAGTTGGGAATGAAGATTGAAAACTCAGTGATTTAATTGTAGGTGGTCTAAAGAATATTAAAGGTGGATTCAAACTTTAGTGTAAACTTGTTTAATCCCCTGGTAAATGACAGGCACCCTACAAAGTAGTTTGTATACTTGATTTAATTTATTCCTCACAATAGTCCTGCAAGGTAGGTGTGGTTATTCTCATTTTGTAAATGAGTAAAAGAAGGTAAATTGTTGAAAGTCACCCAGCTAGTAAGTTAAGGGCTAGGATCTGACCTAGATAGCTCTGACTCCAAATCTACTAACTGTGTCTCATTGCTATCAAGTCTTGGAGCCCACTTGCTTAGGCCAGTAATTTCTAATCCAGATTCTCAGATCCCAAGAGCATCCAAGAAAGCAAAAATAAAGTTTATGTGTGTATTCAGTATTCCAAAACTTTAAGTGAGACATCTTAACACTTAGCTGCAAAAAGTTTGTCCTCTGCAACAAAAATGCCAAGCCTGTTTGTTTAGGGTATCTTCTGTCAGTTCAATATTTTCTCCCTCCTCTCCCTTCCTTTTGGCTGGTACTGGGATTTGAAGTCAGGGAGCCACACCTTCAACCCCTTTTGCTTTAGGTTATTTTTCAGATAAGGTATAGTGTTTTGGCCCAGGACTTCTATCATCTGCTTCCTGAGTAGATTGGAATACAGGTATGTACCACCATGTCCAGTTTGTTTGTTGAGATAGGGTCTCACTTTACTTTTTTGCCTGGGCTGACCTTGAACCATGTTCCTCAGATCTCCTGAGATTAACAGACATGAGCCAATGTGCCCAGTTTATTTAAATTCTTATAAGAAAATGGTTTGGGCTAGGTATTGGTGGTTCACACCTGTGATCCTAGCTACTTGGGAGGTTGAGATCAGGAGGAACACAGTTCAAGGCCAGCCCAGGCAAATAGTTCACAAGATCCCATCTCCAAAATAACCAGAGCAAAATGAACTGGAGGTGTGGCTCAAGTGGTAGAATACCTGCTTTGCAAGTGTGAAACCCTGAGTTTACACCACAATCCCACCCCCAAAAAAGAATGGTTTTTGTTAGAAGACTTTCAAATTCTGAAGTTCATAGAAAAGGGGTTCTTAATGGTAAAAAGATTATAAAATAATTAAATTTGATGACTGCAAACTAATAAGTGACTAGCCAAATCAAGAATTTTTTTTTTTGGTTTTGTTTCTTGAAGTGTTTTTCACTTGGTTTTTTAAAAATTATTACCAGCATTTAAAAATACAAGATTTCACACTAAAAAGCAGAGTTTTCAGCTTCTTTTTAAAAAGTTCTGGTAATACTGGATCCACATTTGTCCATGATAGTGATCAGCTGGTTTTGAGCTGTTGTTTAGATGGCTGTTGTATTTGCTTTCCAGTGTACTACAGCTTTTTCTGCCTAGCTTGTCTGTTTGTGTTACCTGTCAGCCCTGAAAGCATTTGAGTCTCTGATGTCTGGGTTGACCCAGCCTCCTCCTGTCATTAAATGGTTGCAGAGGAAAGCCCATTTCCTGGCTGAAGAGAGTAAACTCACATCTTTTGTACACTCTGCATTTTTGTGTCTTGGTCATCATTTTATGTTGTTATTTTAGTTCTCTTTCATGGCTCTACTACATCTTAGAGAACAGGAGCTACTTTCACCCTGAGGAAGGTCATAATTTAACCTTATTTCTTTTTAATTTTATAAACGTGTCTAGTACCCAATTGGTACCAAGTTCGTGTTCAGAACCTACTTGTCACAGCATAGTCATTAACAGCGTGGAGTTTGGCATCAGAAAGACCTCGCTTAGAGTACTAACACCATTCATTCAGTAGGCAGTTAGGTAGGCAGTTTATGTAAGCTTCAACTTCAGTTTTCTTGTCTGTAAAATGGAGATAGTCATTGCACTTACGGGATGAAGGTAGGATTGGAGGACCTGATTGATGGTCATAAGGGTTAGGTTACAATGTGTAAGATTTAATAACTGCCCAATATCTGGTGATTCTTATCACTGGGGGATCATATACAGTTGCATTTAATTGGTGTTATTGAATGAACTAGTGAATCATCAGAATGAATTGAATGTAAGAAGTTAGATGTTTCAGAACAAATAACTGTAGTGGATGATGTCACCAAAAATGTTTCCAGCAAGCCTGGGAACCACAGATTTTTAATGGTTTGATATGTCCTGATTTGGATAAGACCAGAGGAGGCACATGTTATGGCAGAATCAGCACCCAAAGCTTTAAAAAATAGATTTATGATCTTCTATAGGATAACTTGAGTCATTTAAAATAAGTTGATATAAAGTTAGAGATAGACTCATGTTCAGTACCAAGAACTTCAAAACTGGCCTGTGCACTTGACATCTTGACATGGCATCTTGAGATTATCTCTGAAGAATTGTGACAGTTGCTAAAGTGACTGCTGGAAAGAGAAAAAAAGGCATTAGAGCACTTTGCTGGAGCTTCTGGGTTGCTGCCTCTTTTTTATAGCCTAAGGGACAGGCAGAGAGGAGCTAGCTTATTTACTCTGTGTCATCACTGTCTCTTTTAATTGTACACTGATCTTCTGAGCTAGTTTATCATTCTGATGGTAAAACTGAAGCTCAGAAATAAAGGAGTATGTTTCAGTTCTCATACATGTTGTATGAGAGTCCTGCTGGAGCAGGACTCTGACTCTTCCCACAACTCCACATAGCCTCCCAAAGCCAACTTCACTGCTCATAAAATACACTGTGCATATAAACCTCACCCTTACCCTCACTCCCAAAGGAAATGCAAAACCAGCATTTATTGAGTGAACACACACTCTCCTCTTTCTTCTTGTTTGTTTTCAAGTCATGTTTATTAAGCAACTGAGCATAGACCTTGGTGCCAAAGATACAGGATGAACAAGTCAGATGAGATTCCTTCTCTGGTAGAATTTATATCCTCCAGAAAGACATAGACAAAAAACTATTAAGGCCAGGCATAGTGGTGCACGCCTCTAATCCCAGTACTGGGGAGGCTGAGGCAGGAGGATCAGAAGCTCAAGGCCAGCCTGGGCTACATAATGAGATCTTGTCTCAAAAACAAAAAAATCAATAAACCCATTAAATGAACAAAATAATTTCAGATAGCAGTGTTAGAAAGAAAATGAAACAGACATGGAGCCTACCATGGACTAGGAGTGGAAGGTATTGTAGCTAAGGTGTGCAAAGTGTTTAAAAAGGGCTAAGGAGGTCATGTTTGAACTAGAACCTGACTGAACAAAGGAGCCAGTCAAATAAAATAGAAGTGGGGAGCCCTATAGACAAAGACATAGAGTTCAGACCCACATCAGACCACTTCTCTTGTTTTCTTCTTTTTTGTTGTAATATGGGTGTGTTTCTGATTTATAATCTGAATGGCAATACAGGAATGCCATGCTTCGCTTAACAGCAGGAATGCATTCTGAAAAAATGTGTCATTAGGTGACTTAGTCATTACGTGAACATCATAGAGTGTACTTGTACAAACTAAGACAGCTGTGACATCACTGGGCGGCGATCTACCATTGACCAAAATGTCATTGAGTGGTGCATATCTTTATCACATTATTTGGCAGCATGATTTTTCTGGGTGTTTTGGGAGGTGGTCTAATAATCTACTTCAAGAAGTTGTGATCTGTATGGCTCCCAAGGACAAGCTGGGTTTATAGGAGGCAGAGGACTTAGAGTTTACATCTCTTTCTGGTAGAGAATCACATATGTTAGGCTCAACCTGAGTTGCTGCTTAGTGCAGCAAGGGTTGCTAGGACCCAGATATGCTTGTGGCAGCAGGAAGCCTCCAGAACTCCAGTGGCACAAATGGAAATCAGACACTTTGGAAGGGAGCAATTCAATGATGTGAACATTATTTTGATACCAAATGGGAATATTCCCAAGATGTCTCTGATAAGCACAAAATAACAAAGAAAACAAAAATTTTAAAACAGGAAAGAAGGAAATAAAGTTATTTTTGTGTAGATAAGTATAGACTAAATATATGACATTGAATAATTTAGGTAGTAGGAATAGGGTAATGTCATGAACTGAAATAAGGATCTAGTGAGATAACTTTAAAATTGATAAAATTTACTGCCTAGGCCTATGCTTTTCCCAACCTGGAGTCCCTGAAAATAGTAACTGGAATAAGAAAACTGTTTGCTTGGTATTAAAAATGTAAATGATAAGGCTACCAAGTTATCACTTACTTAGTGCCCTTTCAGATAAATCTTTCATTGGCTTATTCAATATTTCAGCAAATCCTTAATGATGAGTATACTGTGTAGCAGGTTTTATAGCAAGTACTAGAAAATGACTAAAATAAGGATCCTTACTGTTGACATTTTAACCTTCTACTGGAGCAAAGAGACAAATAAGTGGATAATTACAAAATAATATAACATGCACTTTTAGAGGTGTTTATAGAGTGCTTTGAGAAGTCCAAGGGTTAGGGAGGATGCTGATCTAGCTGAGAAAACTTTCTAGAGGAGATACCATTAAATCTTAAGACTTAAGGGACATATATAAATTAGCCAGTTGGATCCATGGGAATAAAATTCTTGAAGGCACAGGAAAGATCACACACTTTAGTATATGTCTTATTAATTGTCCAGAGTACTTACACATTGTATCAGTTAGTTATGTTCAGTTTTGAGTAACAGAAAACTCTGGGATCAATATAAGCAGATAAAGGTTGGTTTGTTTCAGAATAAATATGGAGGAAGGTGCCTTTTGGTTTTTGCTTTTTGGTTTTAGTGGCTGATAATGTCAGTGTTGTCATGTGTCTCAGATTCCCTGGACTTTTACTTCATGCTTGTTGCCTTATGACTGAAAAGGGGCTGCCACTTGCAGTATCATCACCATGTTCAAGTATGAAGAAGGACCATGTCTCTGTTAATCAAGAAAGTAAACACTTTCCCAAGAAGCATGCCCCTCAACCCCACAGAAGACCAAAGGAGAAGATATATCCTTTTGTGATACTGTGCTGCATAGCTACCCCTAACTACAGTGTTGGCTGGAAATGCAAATATTCATCCTGTCAACCCTCTGTAGTGGAGAGGGATCTGGAAATGACCTCTGAGTCAGCCAGTCAGTATTATCTGACAAACATATAATTTCATTTGTTTTCATAATAAGTTTGTGAAGTGGGAAGAGTGGATTTTATTAGTTCCACTTTATAGAAAAAGAATCAGAACTAGGTGATGCCTAGTTCTCCATACATTTATTTGATGATACCAGAAATGAAAGTTACTATCGATGGTATATATGCCCATTAGGAGATTCCAAGATGGCAGCTAGAGGTAGGAAGCAGAAAGCGACCGTCCTATAGTGAAATCTTGGAGAGACGCTGGAGACACACTTTGCAGGCATAATCACTGAGAAAAGGCATAACTTTGACCCCTCCACATCTCCAGCCGGTGCAGAGAATCTCCACTTCACGTTAAATGGAGAAATGAGGAGGGCCCCCGGGGCCACCAGTGGCCGGCACCCATACGACGTGGGAAGACGTGGACCAGGTGAGCTTCGCGGTACCGCGGTAGCCCCACAGACAAGCCTGGGCCAGAGCAGCATAGCCCCCTGGACAGACTGACCTCCACCCGGGAAAAAAAGAGAAACTGAGTAATAAGCAATAAGAACAGTTAAGACACGCTGGAAAGAGGGTGGGGCGCCCTGAGCGCTGAAGATTGGGGGAAGGGAATCCTTCCTGGGACTGTAAATAAACAAGCCTGGCAGGCCGGAGAGGCTCTGGCGGGAGCGGGGCGCGCGCCCAGCAACCAGGAGCGGGGAAGCTGGTGAGAGGAGGGAAGACCCACTTCCCACATGAACTGTAAACAACCATGGCGGCCAGCAGGAGCAGCAGCACCGCCCAGTAAGCAGGAGCAGGAAAGCTGCTGAAAGTGGCAGTGGGAGGAAGACTTCAGAGGAGAGGGGGGAAGACCCACCTCCCACATGAACTGTAAATAAACACTCAGGCCTGACAGTGGGGGCAGTGTCACCTTTCCCAGTGCTTGGAAAGGGGAAAGCCTGTAGCAGAGGCTCCCACACAGGAGAACTCTGAGCAAACAAAGCCTGTGGGACCAGGTGAGTGCTAGCTCACCCCAGAGATCTGCATAAATAACGCCGCCAGCTACAGGCTGAGAGCAGCAGGCAGGCAAGCCACACTTGCAGATACCATTCTCAGAACTGTCTCCAGACGCTTTTTTTTCTTTTTCTCCCTACCTTTGATGAGAGAACAACCGAATTACAACTACAAGCCGAAAAACTTACTGAAACTGTATTGCATTTGAACTAAGGACACTTGGTGGGGCTTTTGTGTGTGTGTGTGTGTGTGTGTGTGTGTGTGTGTGTGTGTGAGAGTGTATAGTTTTGTTCTACTTTATGCATACCCTTTGATGAGACAACTACAGAACAACATCTGAGGCACCAACTCCAGGACTGGAGATTGAGATGGACACCCATATTATTAAGACTGAAACTGCATTGCATATAAACTTGGAAGTTTTTTGGTTTTTTTTTTTTTTAATTTTCTATTTTCCATTTTATTTTAATTCATTTTTATATATAGATATTACTTTCATTTACTTATTTTTTATTTTTTTTATCTTTGATTTTCAATCCTCTCTCTGTCTCTCTAATGTCTGTTCAGCTTACTGTCGATTAGTACACTAACACTTCCTGTTTATACCTTTGAAACTCTCTTGTCTGATACCTTGTTCTGCTTTCTCCCTCTTGTCTGTATATTTGTTTTCCCCTTTCCTTTAACTTCTTGCTTTCCATCTCAGCTCACTCTTCCATTCTAAATATTACCATTGTTATTATTACAAGCTAGAAAATACTTAATTACACACAGTACAGGGACAGTAACAACACCAAGGACAATGACGGGAAGACAGAAAAAACAGGGAAACAAGTTTCCCCACAGCAAAAAATTAGTACAGGAACCAGAGGGGAATGAAGAGAACAGAAACTCAGATCCAGACTCCAACAAAATGAAGATAAACTATGCCAAAGGACCCAATGAAGCCCACAAGAATAATTTAAAAGAAGACATACTACAAGTACTCAATGAGAATTTTATAGAGATGATACTGGATAGGGTCAACCAAAATGTACAGGAGACACTCAAGAAATTCCAAGACAATAAAAATAGAGAATTTGAAAAAGCAAAAGAAGAAATAAAGGAAACCATAGAAGCACTGTATAAACACCAAAGTGAAAGAGAGAACACAATGAATAAATGGATAAATGAACTCAGGACAAAAATAGACAACAATAAAGAAGAAAACAGCCAGGATATGGAAAACCTCAGAAAAAAGAACGAAACAGAACTGCAAAACAAAACGGAAGGCCAATCCAGCAGAATAGAACAAACAGAAGACAGAATCTCAGAACTTGAAGATGAAATGGTAATTAAAGGAAAAACAGAAGAACTATTAATTAAACAACTCAAGACCTGTGAAAAGAAAATGCAAGAACTCACTGACTCCATCAAAAGACCAAACTTGAGAATCATGGGCATCGAAGAAGGAGAACAGGTGCAAGCGAAAGGAATACGTAATATATTCAACAAAATAATAACGGAAAATTTCCCAAATCTAGAGAAAGATATTCCCATACAAATGCAAGAGGCCTCCAGGACACCAAACAGACCAGATCAAAATAGAACTACTCCACGACATATCATCATTAAAGCAACAAGTTCAGAAACTAAGGAAAGAATATTGAAGGCTGTAAGAGAGAAAAAACAAGTAACATACAAAGGTAAACCCATCAAAATCACAGCAGACTTCTCAACAGAAACATTAAAACCAAGAAGAGCGTGGGGTGAGATCTTCTGGGCACTGAATGAAAATAACTTCAACCCCAGGATACTCTACCCAGCAAAGCTATCATTCAAAATAGATGGAGCAATAAAAGTCTTCCATGATAAGCAGAAACTAAAACAATATGTGACCACAAAGCCACCATTACAAAAGATTCTGCAAGGGATCCTGCACACAGAAAGTGACACCCAACTTAACCATGAAAAGGCAGGCAGAACCAAACCACAGGATAAGAAAAAGCAAGACAGTAGAGAGTAACATCAAGTTAGGTACACACAATCAAACCTTCAAGTAACTAAGACAACTAAATGGCAGGAACCACCACATACCTATCAGTACTAACACTTAATGTTAATGGACTTAATTCACCCATCAAAAGACACCGTTTGACAAAATGGATTAAAAAAGAAGATCCAACAATTTGTTGCTTACAGGAGACTCATCTCACCGACAGAAATAAGCATATGCTTAGGATGAAAGGCTGGAAGAAGATTTACCAAGCTAATGGCCCCCGAAAACAAGCAGGAGTAGCAATACTTATCTCTGACAAAGTAGACTTCAAACCTACATTGATCAAACGAGATAAAGAAGGACATTCCATACTAATAAAAGGGGAAATAGACCAAAAGGAAATACTAATCATCACTCTGTACGCACCCAATGTCAACGCACCCAATTTCATCAAACATACCCTGAAAGACCTAAAAGCATATATAAACGCCAACACAGTGGTTGTGGGAGACTTTAACACTCCATTATCATCAATAGATAGGTCATCCAAACAAAAACTCAATAAAGAAATCCAAGATCTAAAATATGCAATAGATCAAGTGGACCTAGTAGATGTCTACAGAACATTTCATCCAACCTCTACACAATACACATTCTTCTCAGCAGCCCATGGAACCTTCTCCAAAATAGATTATATCCTAGGGCACAAAGCAAGCCTCAGCAAATATAAGAAAATAGAAATAATACCGTGCATACTATCTGATCACAATGCAGTAAAAGTAGAACTCAACAACAAAAGTAAAGACAAAAAACATGCAAACAGCTGGAAACTAAATAATCCATTACTTAATGAAGAGTGGATCATCGATGAAATTAAAGAGGAAATTAAAAAGTTCCTGGAAGTCAATGAAAATGAAAACACAACCTACCAGAACCTATGAGACACAGCTAAGGCAGTCCTGAGAGGAAAGTTTATAGCCATGAGGGCATATATTAAAAAGAGTGAAAGATCCCAAATCAATGACTTAATGATACATCTCAAACTCCTAGAAAAACAAGAACAAGCAAATCCCAAAACAAATAGAAGGAGAGAAATAATAAAAATAAGAGCTGAAATCAACGAAATAGAAACCAAAAAAACCATACAAAGAATTAATGAAACAAAAAGTTGGTTCTTTGAAAAAATAAACAAGATCGATAGACCCCTGGCAAACCTGACTAAAAATGAGGAGAGAAAAAACCCAAATTAGTAGAATTAGGAATGCAAAAGGGGAGATAACAACAAACACCATGGAAGTCCAGGAAATCATCAGAGACTACTTTGAGAACCTATATTCAAATAAATTTGAAAATCTTAAAGAAATGGACAGATTTCTAGATACATATGATCATCCAAAACTGAACCAAGAGGAAATTAATCACCTGAATAGACCTATAACACAAAATGAAATTGAAGCAGCAATCAAGAATCTCCCCAAAAAGAAAAGTCCAGGACCTGATGGATTCTCGGCTGAATTCTATCAGACCTTTAAAGAAGAACTGATACCAGCCCTCCTTAAACTGTTCCACGAAATAGAAAGGGAAGGAAAACTGCCAAACACATTTTATGAAGGCAGTATTACACTTATCCCAAAACCAGGCAAAGACACCTCCGAAAAGGAGAACTATAGGCCAATCTCCTTAATGAACATTGATGCAAAAATCCTCAACAAAATAATGGCAAACCGAATTCAGCAACACATCAAAAAGATTATTCACCACGACCAAGTAGGCTTCATCCCAGGGATGCAGGGGTGGTTCAACATACGAAAATCAATAAACGTAATAAACCACATTAACAGAAGCAAAGACAAAAACCACTTGATCATCTCAATAGATGTAGAAAAAGCCTTTGATAAGATCCAACATCATTTCATGATAAAAGCTCTAAGAAAACTAGGAATAGAAGGAAAGTTCCTCAACATTATAAAAGCTATATATGACAAACCTACAGCCAGCATTATACCTAACGGAGAAAAATTAAAACCATTCCCTCTAAAATCAGAAACCAGACAAGGATGCCCACTATCTCCACTCCTATTCAACATAGTACTGGAATTCCTAGCCAGAGCAATTAGGCAAGAAGAAGGAATAAAAGGAATACAAATAGGTAAAGAAACTGTCAAAATATCCCTATTTGCAGACGACATGATCCTATACCTTAAAGACCCAAAAAACTCTACTCAGAAGCTTCTAGACATCATCAATAGCTATAGCAAAGTAGCAGGATATAAAATCAACATAGAAAAATCATTAGCATTTCTGTACACTAATAATGAACAAACTGAAAAAGAATATAGGAAAACAATTCCATTTACAATAGCCTCAAAAAAAATCAAATACCTAGGTGTAAACCTAACAAAAGATGTGAAAGACCTCTACAAGGAAAACTATACACTTCTGAAGAAAGAGATTGAGGAAGACTATAGAAAGTGGAGAGATCTCCCATGCTCATGGATTGGTAGAATCAACATAGTAAAAATGTCAATACTCCCCAAAGTAATCTACATGTTTAATGCAATTCCCATCAAAATTCCAATGACATTCATTAAAGAGATTGAAAAATCTACTGTGAAATTTATATGGAAACACAAGAGGCCACGAATAGCCAAGGCAATACTCAGTCAAAAGAACAATGCAGGAGGTATCACAATAC
Source organism: Castor canadensis (assembly GCF_047511655.1). NCBI lineage: Eukaryota > Metazoa > Chordata > Mammalia > Rodentia > Castoridae > Castor > Castor canadensis. Next base: position 172,586,256 of record NC_133386.1, read on the forward strand.
CTGACTTCAAACTATATTACAAAGCAATAACAATAAAAACAGTATGGTACTGGCACAAAAACAGACATGAAGACCAGTGGAACAGAATAGAGGATCCAGATATGAAGCCACACAACTATAAGCAACTTATCTTTGACAAAGGAGCTAAAAATATACGATGGAGAAATAGCAGCCTCTTCAACAAAAACTGCTGGGAAAACTGGTTAGCAGTCTGCAAAAAACTGAAACTAGATCCATGTATATCACCCTATACCAAGATTAACGCAAAATGGATCAAGGATCTTAATATCAGACCCCAAACTCTTAAGTTGATACAAGAAAGAGTAGGAAATACTCTGGAGTTAGTAGGTATAGGTAAGAACTTTCTCAATGAAACCCCAGCAGCACAGCAACTAAGAGATAGCATAGATAAATGGGACCTCATAAAACTAAAAAGCTTCTGTTCATCAAAAGAAATGGTCTCTAAACTGAAGAGAACACCCACAGAGTGGGAGAAAGTATTTGCCAACTATACATCAGACAAAGGACTGATAACCAGAATATACAGGGAACTTAAAAAACTAAATTCTCCCCAAACTAATGAACCAATAAAGAAATGGGCATGTGAACTAATTGAACTTTCTCAAAAGAAGAAATTCAAATGGCCAGAAAACACATGAAAAAATGCTCACCATCTCTAGCAATAAAGGAAATGCAAATTAAAACCACGCTAAGATTCCACCTCACCCCTGTTAGAATAGCCATCATCAGCAACACCACCAACAACAGGTGTTGGCGAGGATGCGGGGGGAAAAAGGAACCCTCTTACACTGTTGGTGGGAATGTAGACTTGTACAACCACTCTGGAAAAAAATCTGGAGGCTACTTAAAAAGCTGGACATCGATCTACCATTTGATCCAGCAATACCACTCTTGGGGATATACCCAAAAGACTGTTACTCCAGAGGCACCTGCACATCCATGTTTCTTGCGGCACTATTCACAATAGCCATGTTATGGAAACAGCCAAGATGTCCCACCACTGACGAATGGATTAAGAAAATGTGGTATCTATACACAATGGAATTTTATGCAGCCATGAAGAAGAACGAAATGTTATCATTCGCTGTTATATGGATGGAATTTGAGAACATCATTCTGAGTGAGGTTAGCCTGGCTCAAAAAAAACCAAAAATCGTATGTTCTCCCTCATATGTGGGCATTAGATCAAGGGCAAACACAACAAGGGGATTGGTCTATGAGCACATGATAAAAGCGAGAGCACACAAGGGAGGGATGAGGATAGGTAAGACACCTAAAAAACTAGCTAGCATTTGTTGCCCTTAATGCAGAGAAACTAAAGCAGATACCTTAAAGCAACTGAGGCCAATAGGAAAAGGGGAACAGGTACTAGAGAAAAGGTTAGAGCAAAAAGAATTAACCTGGAAGGTAACACCCATACACAGGAAATCAATGTGAGTCAATGCCCTGTATAGCTATCCTTATCTCAAACCAGCATAAACCCTTGTTCCTTCCTATTATTGCTTATACTCTCTCTACAACAAAATTAGAAGTAAGGGCAAAATAGTTTCTGCTGGGTATTGAGTGGAGGGGAGAGGGAGGGGGCGGAGTGGGTGGTAAGGGAGGGGGTGGGGGCAGTGGGGAGAAATGAACCAATCCTTGTATGCACATATGAATAATAAAAGAAAAATGAAAAAAAAATATGCCCATTAGGCTTTGGACTCTACATACTTTACATATGCCCTCTCAATTTCCTCCTCCTGCTGTCCTGGGACATCAGCTATCTTCATTTTATAGATGTGTCTGAGTAACAGATCTGAGGTATAAATTGGTGTTGACATACAGCATCACAAAACTAGCTGTAGCAGACAGGATTCAAACCTCAGTTCTTGCTGGTAGAGTGGCTTAAGCACAAGGCCCTGAGTTCACCTTCTAGTACTTCTAAACCTCAGTTCTCCAAAAGCTGGTCTGATGCTTTTCATTCTGCTCCTGCCTTTTAATATCAAAACTTTGTCCATATGGATCCAGGAATGTGCCATCTCACTGACATTGCCCAGGGTCCTTGAGGCCACCCCTTAAACCCCTGTTACTCCTTTTAATTTATGTGACCCATTCCTGTATCTTCATTATTGCTTTTATGGACATAGAATCCAGCAACACATTATTTTAAATGTCCTCCCATTATGAATGCATTTCCTTTCATTGTAATAGCACCAACTATAATGAATACATTTTGTTTCTGTGCAGATGTCACTGGTGTTTTCGATGCTCCATTCTAATTTATGTTACAAAATGAATGCTTAAAGTATTGCCCAGGCTCCCATTACTCCAGAGGAAATGAGGGGCGCCCTGTGTGTGTGCATATGTTTTTGCATTCATGCAGCAGAGAGAATGTTTTGGTCAGAATGAGTTGTGTGCCTGAAATGAGAGTCTAGGCCTTTCCTGTGAGAGCACTTTGAAGGTAATTTGCTAGCAATCCTGTACAAGTTGGTTTCTTTGTGAATGGGTAATGGGTGTTTGGGCTACTTAATAGGCACAGATTATACTCAGATTTTGTTAGGGGTGAAGAGAGAAAGTCTTACTGATTATGGGATCAAGATTTGCAAGTAACCCAAGATCTTCTTGCCCTTATTTGCACAACCAGGAAAGGTTGCTGATATACTCAGTGCCACAAATCACCCTGCATCTGCCATATACTTTCATAACCTTCAATGTTGGGAGTGAATAGTGAATAGAAGTTCACTTGAGCAGATGTGCTGGGGTTGGAATTAGTTATTTGAATTGATCTTTATTGTGAGAGTCATCAGCTCATGCAGTAGAGGATGGTAATAGTCAAACTCGAAAGCTCTGGGTTGTGGTAGGATGTGGCTTCTTTGTAGAGAGGGACTAGGGTACTCAGCGGTTCAGGAAAGGACCACCCGTAGGTTTGAAGCCATGTAACAATGTAGATATCATCCTACTATAGAAGATTCTTGGTGTGATAGGATGTGGATTGTGAAAGTGTGTGTGTGTGTGTGATTAATATATCATTAAACATACTCTTTCCGAGGCTTGGGATCTCAGCAGTTAAAGGGTTTCTGGAAGATAACTCATAAATCTCAAAATTAATGGAGTCCTCATTCAAAAATGGAGGTGGGTTCTAGCTTACAGAATATAAGAGAATCCTGTTTTGAAAAAGTACTGTATGTTTATATCATACCTATTCAGCTGAGCAAATCTTTTAAATACAGACAAGTTGTCCCCAATAAAAATTGGCTACTCAATTTAAGATTACTTGCTTAATAATTACAAGGCAAATCAAAGAAGGAACCGTAGTTGTAAAATAAATTTGAAGTGCGTATATGTAGATGTTATGTATATGTGTGTATGCACACACATATACAATAGGCATATACATTAAGGGGTCTGAAAATGTTCATTGTGCCTCCAACAACAACAACAAAAAAGACCAAGAGCCTTTCTAAAATTTGGCTTAGGGGAAAGTAAAATTCCTGTCTGTATCTTTAAGTGATCCTAAATCTCACCAGACTTTTATTGCTGAAAATCTACTACCAAAAACTAGATTGTGGAACGTTAGTGTTTCATTTTATGTTTCATAGGGAGTGCTTTCCCATCTTTGATCCTCTCAAGCCTTTATTTTTATGGTGCATCTCCTGACTCTTACGTTAAGCTAGGAGGCTGAGAAGAACTAGTTTCCTCTATGTAGAAATAGAAGCCCAGATAAAAATCAGTGCAGTAATCATAAAGGGGTTGTTATTCTTTGCTTCCTTCATGCTAGACAGCTACTAATACTTGTCCTATGCTGAAAAGTATACTGTTTTATGGGAAATTCTGTAGTACTAAATATACTGTTTTGGGGGACTAGTTAAAATTCAAATGACTCTAATTCTGAATTGAATCTCTGAGTTTCATATTTTCCATTTTTGTAAATTTAAATAGCGACAATGTCTGCTGTGTCCTCTATAAGAAAAACACCAAGAGGCAAAACCATTCAGAGCTCTGCATTTTGGGGCAGTTTGCTGCACTGTTCCTCAGGGGCAGTGATTTGAAGCACATTTTATTTTTGCCCTGGGCAGGGTTAGTCTTGCTTCAACCTAGAAAGCTTTTTTGAAAGGAAGCAGGTATGAGGATGCAGAGAAAGGCTGCCCCCTGCAGTGCAAGCTTCTGTTTTCTGTGGACAGAGCGCACACAAGAGGCAGGTGCAGTTTACCATCAGACCAGCTTTGGTTCAGAATTTCAGAAGACCAAAACTTCTGGACTGCCCCTGTTGGGGTCAGACCTCAGCCTTTATAGTGAGGAGCAGGGACAACACACAGTAACAGCCTGATTCTCCTTCAGTTCACTACTGTCTGCTCAAACTGTCAGGCAAGCCTAGGAACCAGCCTGAACTCTGCTCCCCATGAGCTGCCTATCTTAAGAGAATTCTTAGCAAAACATGCCTTTGGGGGACCATATAACTAGAGGCAAGCCGTTTACATTAAGTCTTCCTACCCCTATCCTTAGCCCCCTGAAATGTTCAGGGTTCTCCACCATCTGTATGTATAGTATAGTTTTTAATTCTCAGTAGCTGTGCTTTTAGTCTGCACTAAGTTGATTGAACCATATGGGAAAGAATCAGCCCCAGAGAGAATGTGCCACTTTTTCCTGAACCCATCTTATCTGTGCTTTTACTGACAGTTTGGTGGTTGTTTTTAGCTATGAAACAAATTCACGATGTAAAATTTTTTTCCAACTATAAATAGCACCTACTGAATGAGAACAAGTTGGTGCCAAACCTATGAATTTTCTGAAACTGTTAATCTCAAATAAACTAGAAATTATAGTAATAGCTGTTGTTTATGAAGTATTTACCTTGTGCTAGATACAATATTAAGAACCTTAATGAGATTTCCTATTTAGTGTTCACAATCTTATTACATAGGTTTTGTTGGACCCATTTTGCAGATGAAGATAATTAAAATTCAGAGACAAAAAGTGATCTTGCCAAGTTAACATTGTCTTCTTATCTCTGTTCTTAATTCTTTTCTTTTAGATGGTTATTGACAGCTAAGGAATGTTAGAAAGAGATTGCATTAGTCCACTCATGATTGATAGGTTGACATTTCCTTTAATCAAGTGGAGAGGAAAAGCTACCATGCTTTATAGAGCACCCTGTTGTACTTCTACATTCTTCAGGTCAGAGGGATGCAGACCTGGCAAGGAGTCACATCTTCTTTTTAGTGGAAAAACATGGGTTTTGTAATTGGCCAAATATGGGCTCCAGATATGGTCAAGTCACTGATCTGTGAACTTTCTACATCTGTAAAACAGAATAATACCTTTTTCACAGAGATACAGTGCTAATTGGATAAGAGATTACATGGGAGTACTGATTATAATGCTTGTTCATTGAGTAAATGTTTAAAAATACATAGTTGCTTCAAATGTCATTTTACTATTCATGTTAGCAAAAGGTTCCCAGGTACCCTGAAGTGTTTGGACCACAGCAGGAGAGGGGTTGGAAGATAACAGTGTTCTTCAGTTTCTCAAAAGCAGGTGCATTCTTGAACCAACTTGACTTTTTAAGTTGTGTTTTTCCCTCCAAGGTAGGAGGTAGGCAATGCTTTCTCTTCTGCCTTCCCCATCCTATAGCTCTCAAAAGTATTCTCTCACCTCACCTCCTTTTTGTGATTTCTATAAGTGCTTCTAATGACTCCTTGACACTAGAAAGATATTCCCAGCAGGCACTCAATTTGTAATCGCTGCTTGTTGCTTGATATGAACTTGTGGCTGACCTCTGGGAAACCTGTTCTGGCTGGCATGAGGACTAGAGGAGAGAGCAGGACTCTGCTCCAGCAAAATGCGACAATAGATCCCTGAGAAGGCAGTTGAAGGAGTGGCTATGAAGATCGCTGTCACGCCTTTTATCACCTTGGTCCAGAGGATTGTGGTATGGGTAAACTCACATATTCTTAAACACCAGCCAAAGCACAGAGCAAGACAAAAAACAGATATCACAGGGCAGCTAGTGGTATATTTTTTCACTGTCTCCGTTTTATCACTATGAGCAGAAATGGCATGTCCTTAGGAACATTCGGCTTTCAGCTAAAACCAACCATCCGCTACTCCATGGCCTGCCACTTAGGGACCTTATAGGCCATCCACTTTTTTTTTTAACCTCTAACTGTGTCTTCATTATGGGGATGGTGACTGATACATAGGAAATAGAGGAAAGATTAAAATTCCTTGTCGTCTTAGACACACAGCTGCCAATCAGAGCTGTGAGTCATGAATTAGGATACTTGTCCTTGAGTATCAGCCTACTGTCTAGAAAAGGAAAAGCTAGATATCCATACCATGTCAGTATCACCACAAAAGACAGCTGTTGTAGTGAGCAGTCACTACCAGGGCAATAAATTTCACATTCATTACCTCTTGCTCAAACTTGCTTTATCCCAAACCACACAGTCAGGACTTTATAAAGAAGTCCGCCACTGTTCACAACCTCTATTCTGAACTCCTCATTCCTCCTCATATTGCACTCCACTTCTTAGCCTTTGCTGTCCTGCCTATGCACATGGCTTACTTCTCAGGGATGCCACTGCCAGCTCTGATGCCAGCCTTGCCTGTGGTAGTCTTTTATGTATATTCTTTTATTTATGCAGCTTCTAGCTCACCTTTTCTCACCACTCCTGGCATCCTACATTTCTGCTGCCCCAGTGAACATAAAGCACCAAGTTTCCCATTACCCCAGAATCAGGGCCCCAATTCCATGAGCCTGAGTGTGGGTGGCAGTTAGACTGTAGGCTGGAGTGGTCAGCATAGTCTTCATGGAAGACGTAGACTTGAAGGCTGGTTATCATTTGGGCAGGGAAAGAAAAAGGCTATGGCTATTGCACACTGCAGTAGGAAAGGTCCTTGTTAAGACTTGTTAATAGCTGTTGAGACCGTCATTGTGAAGAAAGAGTTTAGAACTGGAGCTGCCACAGAGATTTAAGGATTATGGTGGATTTCAATGCCATTACTGTTCTTTCTAGAGGATAGGGGAGGGGATGAGGAATTGGAATGGAAGAAAGAAAAACAAAGTCTCTAGTATGGGGTTATATTAGAGTCATGAAGTTCCTCTTGCCTCCTCCTCCAGACAATTTTTACATTCCTATGCTAGGTCTTACTTTGCTAGTCTTGTTCTGAACCCTAGCAAGAGTGCCCCTTACAACTATGTTGTAATCATTCATGCCAGTTAAGAGAGCTAAGTGGGTAATCATCTTGCCTTCCACTTATACCAGTGGTTCCTTGTCTTTGTTGCATTTAACGTGATCCCACTTGCCTGCCTCCCTCCCTCTGCCTACTCCTCTTTCTGTTAGTGGTACTGGTATTTGAACTCAGGGCCTTGTGATTACTAGGCAGGCACTCTACCACTTGAGCCATGCTGCCAGTCCATGACCCCATTTTCAAAGCCTGGTCTTCCAGTCTTCTTCAGCTGACAAGAAGAGACAGGTGACTAGTTGCTGGGGCCTTAGACCCATGAGGGCTCCCAGCACTGTCAGAAATCACACTGTAGAGAGGTGGTTGGTAAAAGTAGTTTGGGAAGGAAATAGGTCCTCTCCCTTCAGCTAAACATCAAACAGATGGTTTCACAGACTATACTTAAATCTCCTTTATACAGAATTATCACTCTCTTTGTAACTTCTTTCTTGCATATTGTTCAGCCAAGGTTCCTAAAGATAGTTTTTATAAAGGAGTAACTTTATTGTCTCACAGCAAATGCTTTTAAATTTAGAAACAACTCCTAAAAGAATTTTCTCATCTTTTCCCCAGAGTGATTGGCTTAAATGTTTATTTTTGTTACCCTTCTCTGTTGAGCTGAGAGATTGCAATGGAATGTTTCAAGTAGTGAGTGGGTTGGGAAAGCAAAGGATCTGTGTACTTTATGTTAACTTACCATGCTAGCGTAGGAGAACCATTTCACGTATTTGTTGCTCTGTATTAATGTCTGATTGAGACTTAGAATGTGAGAGCCTCAGAACTCTGGAATCCAAAGAGGAAGAAGGGAAACATGCTGAAAGTCTAGTGTGCGCATGGCACTGTCTTGCGCGTCATTTCATGAGAAAAATGATCACTTAGTTTCCCACGAGTTAAATGCTTTTACGTTGAGAAGGAACCTGACACTCATTGACTCTGCAAGCAAGGAAACTGAGACCCAGGAGAGTAAGTTTTGTGTAGCTGGACCCAGTTAGTAAGTGGGAAGGACTGGGTTCAGAACTTTGTTTCTCCTGAGATGCATTTCCTGCTCCTCTGGATCTGAAAGGCAGGGTTGAGAGTTTTGACAGCAAAGACCTCTGCCTTCCAATTTGTAGATAGATATCCCTGAATTAGGCAGTCTTACAGGGTGTTTATGCCTTACTCTGTTCTAAGGGCGCATAGTACCCTGGTGCTTTTTGGGGTATTGTGATTGACCTTTCTGGCTGCGACCTGTAATTGAGCCAGTGGAGAACAGTTCCTTTCCAGATATCACAAATAAATCTCATGACACCTGATTTAGGTTGAAACTGAGCCATATACATGTTTTTCTATGTATAGATAAGAAGATCTGAAGCAGTAAGATTATGTCATTTGGATGTCACAGTAAAGCTGACTTCAAGAAAAACTGGAGGAGGAAAAAAATGCGTCTTTAATAATCCTTATCTGCTTCTTTGAGCATCCTGTACTCACACCCTAGTCCTGACCCTTATAACTGGTCATTTCTCTTTCCCCAGCAAAGCCTAACCATCTTCCATTCTATCACAACAGCTTCAAAGTGTAGCTGACTCACCCAGTAACTCATCTGTGCTCACATGGTTTATGGTAGTCCCATGGCCTACTCTCGTCTTGTAAAATACTGATTTTTAACTCTAGGAATTCAACCAAAAGGAACCTTCTAAGTGCAGTCCCTTACCCTAAAGGAATAACTTTAATAGGGACTTTGGTCTTAATGGCTTATAGGAGGTCTTTTGAAAGTGGAGAAGGCCTTAGCTGTTTTTCATATGCTCTTATATTCAGTATCTGTTCCTCCACTGTGAAGGACAGCTTGAGCTTAGAGCAATGGGCTTTGTTTAGTCTTGAGATCATGTGATGACAAAGGATAGGGGGCTGCAATATTCAGTTCTCACCCCCATCCCCCTGTTTTGACTCTCCTCTTTGGTGTTGTCATGTGTTTTGAGTCATCAAGTGATGACCAAACTAGTGATGTCTCTCCTCTGACAGCACTGAACTGCAACCCGAAGAGACCCTCTGGTAAGATTGGCTAAAAGTAAATTGGATGTGATAATCATTGCCTTGACAGTCTATAAGAACTTTCCTCTCTGTAGGGGTAGATACAGACCTTTTGGTGGTATCTTGAGTTTTTGGAGTATTAGGGGTGGGGTATTAGGTAAGGATAGCTTTCTTACCACCTTCTCCATTTCTTGGGGAGACTTATATATAACAAGAGCATTTAATATGTGGGGAAAGGATTCCTACTCAGCAATAGGAACCAGGCAGTAGAATAAGGGTCCTCTTCCCTTCTACAAACATCTACTCTGTAGTCAGACTTGTCTCAGATAAGATGTGCTGGCTGAGATGCTTGATTACTAACATAAGACACCTCCTCATGGTTTCCTTTTTCCCTGTTTGAAAGCCTTCTCATTGTCCCTGGCATGGGCCTTATACTAGACAAGTGAGTCTTACTTTGGCAAAGAGAGAACCCTGGGATCTGCTTGGAAGCAAGTGTTCTTTATTCCAGACACCCAGTATCATCACAGTAGCTCCTGTATCACTCTTCCACACTGAGTCTCAGCCTATACTGATGATACAGTCACACTGGAGCAGCCTGATGCTTTTCTGCCCTCATTCAGATTTTCCTTTGAGTTTCCACTGAATGTTTTTCTTTTCTTTCTGTTTTTCCTGAAACATCTGTTTGTGTGGCCTTGGGAGCATTGGACAGAACACAGCTGAATATTTTAAACATTGCCCTTGTTCACATTTTGGAGTGCTGACAATGTGGTAGATGCCATATGGAGTTCTGATATCCTTCTCATCTCTGTTCTCTCCCATCCATACTCTCCCATCTTCTTAGGGGATACTTTACGTATAACCCATGAAGATATGCACTAGGAGCTGCTGATGAGTCACTTTTTCTCTCAGCCTGGTCTCACATGATTTACCTTTAGCCATTCTGAACTTTTAACAGCTCCCTGACCATGCCAAAGCTGTTTCACATCTTCAAGAGTTACTCAAGCTGTTCCTTTCACCTGGCATGCCTTCCTCCTGGCCTTGTTGTGTTCCTGGAAAATATCAATCTATCTGTCAACACTGAGTGATAAGTCATTTCTTCTTCTGTAGGTGGAATTTACCACTTCTTCCTTTTTTCTTAGCATGTAGGGTACATTCTCTGCAGACTGTGAGGTCCTTCAGGGAAGAGTCCCTATCTGATTCACCTTTGTACTCTGTTACCTGCACAAAGTAGGGTCTCAGTCACTGTGAGGTGAGAGAGAAATGATTGGCTTTAGGATGGGAGTGATATAAGAACATTTGAATTTGGTTGAGTGCTTATTACTTACTAGAGAATATGTTAAATACTTTATTATCTCATTTAATACTTAATTAAGTATTAAATCATGGTATTTTCCTTTTTCTGACTAGCTCCTCCTACCCATCAGTCCTAATCTCAGCATCCTGATTTGTTTTCTTCATAGTATTTTCTACTCTGAAATTGTTTTCTTGTTTATTGTTTCCTCACTAGAAATTATGCTTCACAAGAACAAGGTCCTTATAAGTCTATAATGCCAGCACCTGTTACAGTGCTTAATATGTTGTGGATACTCAATAAATATTTGTTCACTGAAAGAGCAAGTGAATCAGTGATTCCCTGTTTCACAGGAATAAGGAAACTGAGAGGTTAGATAGCTTTACCAAAGCCTCACAGCTCAGTGTTGAAGGACTTGGTTGGGAATCCTGGTCTTAGTCCTAGGTGGATAATCTTAGCATATTATACTACCTCCTTTAACAGTTCTCCAAGTAGACAGAGCTTAGTTTTCCTAGAAGGTCGGCTTTCTTGCTAGAGATAGTTTGTGCCTTGAAGGTTTGCCTTCTCCATCTTTTACCTCACCAGCTAAATGAGAGGAGCTACTGTGTGTCAGATACCAAATGTGTCCTAAGGGTCAGTCATACTGCTAAACACTTCAGTGAATAAGAACTAGGCTCATCCTCCAAGGAGCTCAAGTGATAAAGACTGACATTTACAATATAACACAGTAAGACTGAATTCCTCAATCCTAGAAGCTGCAAGGGCAAAGTGGGGATCTATCAGACCACCTCCATCACTGGTTCCCCGAGAGCAGGCAAGGATACAACATCTTGACTCAATTCAGATTCTGCCTCCAGGAGGGTGGAATGAAGACTTGAAAGGTATTTTCTGTGCATCAATATTGAAAGGCTGAGGCTATGGTATCTCTTACCTCAGGGTAGACAGAGCTGAAATTGACCCAGAGGGACTCTGGCCTAAGTCCTGAGGAAAATGCCATGGCGGGAGGCTTTTTTCATGACTGTTTACTGGAACCCCTAAGAACCACAGTCAGAATCTGAGAAAAAGGCTCACCTTCCAGCCAGATTATCACAGGAAAGCCAAAGACTGACTATAATTATAAAATAAAAATGTAGCTGCACTTTAAAATAGACTATTAGGAAGGAAGACTTTGGAGGAAGTTTTCTAGTAATTGGTGCCCAAACTGAAGCTTGAGTCAGCCAATGCCTTGGAAAATCTTTTTAACAATAGCAGAGGTAACTACCTTTGTTCCTGGTATTGAGGCATTACCTGGAACTTGGCTGGTTAAGTGCAACCAAGTTGACTTCACAAGTTCCCTCACAGGCTGCCTTCACTCATCATTGAGTCCCCTACCCAGGTTCGAAAACAGGAACAGGCCTCAATTGTAGTTTCACCTCTGCCTAACTATGGGAATTTGAGAAGTTGGTTAATTCTCCGCTTCTCATTTTCTTTATCTTTAAAATGGAATGTTAATGCTATCACATAGGATTATTGTGAAAACAGTATTAAGAGTGTTGGTGGAGAGATTAGTTCAGTGTCTAACAAATAATTACAGCATCTATTTAGTGAGTGTATCATATATCATTATCCTCTTTTTATGGATATGGAAACTTTGAGTCGCCTCACTCGGTTATACAGCAAACGTGTGTTGGAGTGGAATCTTGAAGCTTAGTTGTATGTTTTTTCTATTGTGGTGGTAACCAACACAACTCAACCCAGCTCTCTTCCACTTCTGGATCCAGGCTTCAGCTGACATTGCCTCTTCAGGAAAAGAGGGAACAGTGACATAAGCACCCCTTCGTTCTCATCTTGGTCTGGATGACTTAATGCCATCCTCACTTCTCTCATTCTGTAGACCATTAGGATGAGCAGTAGATGGCTCAAAGTCTTGTAACTCACACCTGTCTTAAGAACATCTTGCAGCTGGATTGCAGAGCTTTGGAAGTTGCTAAAAGTGCAACTGGTTTTTAGCGAAGCCAGATGAGAACATTTCCTCATGGAGATGAATGGTTCTTCTTGTTTCTTTGTTAGGGAGGTTGGACATGAGTTTGCTTCTTTTGTGTTCTCAGTGATAGCAGCACTCCCTGTCCATCACCACACCTGTCCTTTACCAGTAGGGTCTGTTTTTCATAAGAGTAATCATTGTTTATAATGCAGCATTTTAGTCCACACTAGATGCCTAGTGTTTATATGTGCCTGGTCATTCTTGTGACAATTAGAAAAGAAGTGGACTCTGGGCTCATCTGTAGAGGCAAACTATATGTGAGATTCCTGGGCAGTATATCTAAGACCAACAAAGTGGCCCAGGATTTGTTGGGAAGGTTTCTCAGAACACTAACACTTTATGGGATTAGTGTTTGATCATTCACTTACTCATTCCTAACTACAAAATGTATTGGGTACCTACTGTGTAGCAGGTATTAAGCCAAGCTCTCTATACACTTGCCAAGTCCTCTCTATATACTTACCTCATTTAATCATCAGCAACTATTCCAAGTAGTTACTAAATTGTCCTCCATTTTCAAGTAGAAACTCAGAACTCAAAATCCCATAGCTAGTAAGTGGCAGAGTTATGACTCAGACCCAGGTGTGTCTAACTCTTAAATCCACATTCATATGAGAATTAGCTCTAGTTCTGTAATGGTTGGTATGCTTCCAACTCCAATATTCTAAAACTTTCAGACTTTGTCTCACAGGTACCATGGGACTCAAAGCTACTGAGATACACATACAGACGCAAATGCATGTGCACCTACAAAACCTAGTATTCATACAGAGATTAGAGGTTAGTTTCAAGAGTGTATTTATTTATTGATCCTCTCTTCCTCTCCCTTTGGTAACTTGTAAGATGCAGCAGTGTGAGGCAACAGGAAATTTGAAGTCCGGCATTTTTATTAAAACTTGTTTAAGATTTCTGTGAAGGAAACTGCTTGATGAGATTTGGTTTCCATTATTCACATGCCAAGAGAAGACAAGGAAACTGGGGCAGGTGATTTCATGAAGGTATGGGAAGCAGGGAAGGTAAACCTTTGGGCTATTTTCTGCTTCTCACTCCCTACCACCTGGAGTTGCCTGGGCCCTAACAGAGGGCATGGGAAAGATTCCTTTTCAGCCCTCACCACAGGAGATCATCAGTGATGTGAAATTCAGCAGTGCTGGAGGAAAGAAAGAAGACTGGGAACAACCAACATAAAGGCAGAGAAAAGGAAAACTTTCCTCCCCCATGGAATTTTCATCTTTAAGTTCAACAGGAAATCATATACTTGGAAGTTATTTAGAGAGGAAGAGCAGACACACACATACTTGCACATGCACATGTGTGCAAACACACACTATTCCCATGCTAGGTCAGCTTCCTGACACTTTGAAACTGCCCCATCATTGGTAAGGATGTGGGGAAATGGGCATTCCCATACCTGAAAGAGTAATGATTATAAATCAGCATAGGAAGAACAAGAACGCACCAAATGCCTTTAAAAACACATCCCTTTTCTCCTTGGAGAAATACCTGATTGTAGGTCTTGGGCAAAAAAAATTATAAGGTAAGCTGGAGGATCTTGTAATATTGAAAAGTAAGGAAGTACTCAAAACAAACCAAAAACAAAATCCACATTGACGGGGATATGTAAAGGAGAACATAGGAGCCAACTAATAGAGCTCCCAAAGGCCAAAGCTGAGTAATTTGAATAACAACATAGGTAATTTTACATAGTAACTCACAGTATAAAGTAAATATCCATGAGTCCTTATTGGCATAAATAAATAATAAGTAAAAAGAAGAGACAAATTTCATATTCAAAAATATTTTAACTTTATATAAATAACCCCACTCTCAAGGAGAGGGAGCATGGATCCTCACTTTAAGTGTGAATGGCTCATAGTACCTTCCTTTCAGTGAAATATCATGTTCAAAAATATTTAATTTATATAAATAACCCCACTCTCAAGGAGAGGGAGCATGGCTCCTCACTTTAAGTGTGAGTGGCACATAGTAACTTTCTTCCAAAGAGTACACTGTGGGAAGGGAGGAAAGAGTAACTTTATCATAGAAGAAAAACCTCACAAACATTACCTCAGCCAGATGGTCACAGTCAGCCTCAACAGTGCTAGGTTGAACTTGAGCCCTTGAGGTTTTTTTTAATGATAATAGCACTTTAACACTGTAGTTTTCCCTCCAAAAGCCCACAACCATGACCTAATCATGAGAAAAACATCAGACAAAGTCCAATTGAAGGACATTCTACAAAACATCTGGCCAGTGCTCTACCCTCAGAAATGTCATGGTCATCATAAACAAGAAAAGTCTGAGAAACTGTCACAATCAAGAGGGGCTTAACGCTTATGATAATTAAATGTGGTATCCTGGAACAGAAAAGGACATAAACGGAAAATACAGGAAATCTGGATGATGTCCTGTTTATAATAAGCAAAGCTAAGCTTGAGAACGTTTTGTATCATATTTATAATTTCTTTTAGAAATCTAAAATTGTTCTAAAAATTAAAATCTACTTAAAAATACAAACATGCCTTTTGACCAAGGAGTTTCTCTTTTCAAATTTAATTATGGATGATTCATCCACAACTATGCGTGTCAGAGATGTGAGTACAGTTGAAAAGGTAGAAATACTTTAAACATCCAGTATTAAGTATGCTAAATCCATACAATTCAATTATGAATCATAATCTTACAGGAATATATTTTTTGGTGAGGAAAGATTCATGATGGATAGTTGAGTGGGAAAAGCAAATTATAAATGAACCTGTGAAGTATGAGCCAATTTTATCTAAAAAAAAAAAAAGTATTTCTATGTATGTGTAGAAGGGATATAGGCAAATATATTTCAGTATGTTGATGATTATCTCTGGTGTATAATGCTATGGAATTTTTTTTTCTTTTTGTAGAAGCAATGCCTGTTTTCTATAGAAAGTAAAAGGCAGCAAAAAGGAAAAAGATTACTTTATGAATTTAAAAAATAAAAAAAGACTGGAAACCTGTTCTAAATCCAAAAGCAGCAATGAATGAATTCACTGCTAAAGAAGGGAGTCCTGAGAGCAGGTAGGGCATTGGCAGACAGGCCAAGGAGCCTGCTACTATTTCCATTCGGATACCTCTTTATACAGAACACTGGCTGAGCAGGCCCATCATCTTCCATAGAAGCACATCAGCACCTGCACAGGCCCTGACAAGTGCAGAGAGAGACACCACCTATAAATGGTAAATAGACTACAGGTGTCACAGAGATCAAACTTAGCAGTGTCAGAGCAGAGACCACGTCTCTCTCAGAGGCCTCCAAATAAGTCTGTAGAGCCAGAGCCAGCCATGAGACCTGAGACACAAATCCAGGTCTGTATTTCCTTCTCCCTGGTTATGAACCCTACCCTTACATGGCATTTTTTTTTCATCTTAAGAAAGCATTGCATGTATCCTCCATTTCATTATAAATACTATAATCTCATGTGTTTCTCAGTTAACCCAGGATAAACCAATAGCATTTTACTTTATTTTATATTTACCTTTCACTAATTCCACAGGACATGACTAATAATTTCTGATGCCTTTCAGCACAGTAACCTGCAAACTTGCAGCCCAGGCTGTTGGGGCAGGTGTGTCTCTTGGAGGAAGGTCTCCAAGTGTGGTCCATCTTCCCCAGCAGGGCTGCTCACGTACTTGTTGGAACTATGCAGCTGCTTTCTCAAATACTGAAAGCTCGAGACTTCCCAATTAGCTCCTTGTACAATGCCTGTGTGGCCTAATTTTTGAAGAATACTGAATCTGTCTTTTTGAATCCTAACTGAATCTAGCCTTCCTCCCTTGTCAGTACCTCTTAATTTCTCTATTCTGAGTTGAATAACACTTTTATAGCAATAATTAATAAATAGCCAAGAATTCAGCAGACATGAGTGATGCCAAATCAAGTTAAATTGCATTATATGCTTAGGAAAAGCAACTATTAAACTTGTAAAATCAGAGTGCCTGCCACATCGTTCATTAACTTCCTCTTACACCCCTGCAACTCTGGGGAGAAGCTGAAAAGCTAAGCTGCCTGTCTGTATGGACTCAAGATTATCAGACAGTATAACCCTTCTCTATCATAATCACTTTATCAACAGGTGTTTAGGGGCTGAGTGTGGCTGGGGCTTGTGGCACACCTCTGACATGTTTCTTTATTTTCACAGGCACCACAGTAATACAGAAGGGATTCCTTTTCAGTGTGCCCAACTCAGAGAGGGGACACAGCATTCTCCTGGCTGGGACTCCTTAGTCCCATTCTATAATCCCAACCAGAGAGGTATTAAATCTTACACCACCAGCCCAGTCAGAATTTAAGAGCTCCCAGTTACTTTAGCTAACCTGTTTGGTTTTATATTCCCTAAAAGAATTTAGAAAAAAGTATGTGCCTCCTTGCCCATTTTTAAGTTAACTCCTGAAGTTACATCTCAAGTTCAGATAGCTACAAAGGGTGTGATTGCTGATATATCATATAGTTTGTGTAAGATTTTATGGATATTATTGCTAAAACCTTGGTAGTGCTGACTTAGCTTATTAAATTTACAGGCAAGATTCGCCATGTAATCTCATTGGCAAAGCCAGTTCTTTTTTTAGGGGGTGGGGGATCATCACTGGAGTTTGAACTCAGGACCTCACACTTGCTAAGCAGGCCCTCTTACCGCTTGAGCCACTCTGCCAGCCCGCAACGCCAGTTCTTATGGTCAAACCCTCTAGTCTCATCAGACTTGCTTTCTGTCACATCATGCCTGATTTCATTTTTTTCAACTCAAATAAACATATTAGTATACATCTCATGACAGCTCTCTCACTTCTGAATTAAAATCTTAGATCAGTGCATGGATAAGTAAAGCACACCTTGTCAAGAGTATGTATTATTTGGACGGAATAAAGGGAAGATCTCTGCTGTTTCTCACCCTACTCTCACAGGATTCCTCTTAGAAATGAGATGTTCTAAAATTGTTAGAACAATTGAGAGATACGCATTTCTTTTCTGAAGTGGGACTAAGATGATTTTGAAAGTAGGCGTAGCTACAAAGAGAACCTGTGGACCATAGACATGTTCTTAGGAAGGTCAATTTTAAGAACAAGTTTATACAGAAGTTAAGGATGCATACATTTATTTTCTTAAAGAATACTTGGAAAGTTGTTATATAACAGAAGAGTATGTATTTACTGTTTTAAGACCATTATTCCTAGATCCAACAGTGCCCTCAAATTAGAGCAGTGACTGAGTAGAGGCCAGGTAACAATTGCAATCAGTATTCTGTCCTCACCAGCATTATCAAGGAGTGAATTTTCTAGAGACCTGTCGTGTAGAAGGGTGAAAGCCATGGAACTTTCTCTCTAATACCTATATTTCATTAGATCCATAATTGTTATTAAAAATCCTTTTTCAGCAAATAAAGCAGGATCCTATTTTATTTATTTGAAAGGAATTGGGGATAGGAACATACTTGTGCTGTAATGTAATGTTCCAGATGCCCGAACAAAGGGCATTGAGGGAAGTTAGGAGGAGGAGGTTTTAATTCAGGATAATAAGTAGGGGGCCAACATTCTTTATCATTTGTATTACATAAACTACATGAAGCTTTCATAATAACACTGTCAGAATAGTATTGTCATGAGGAAATTGAAATTCAGAGAGGTTTAGGAATTTACCCCAGGGATTTGAACCTAGTCAGTCTGATAACTTCAAAGCCATTATATAATGCTGCCCATACCCCATAAGTATCTCTACAGAATGTGCTGTCTGCCTAACAGTCTAGTTCATTAGAATTAAATACATAAACAGACACTACAAACAATCTCAATAACTTCCAAACCTCACCTCAGTTGTAAATCTACATGTGGCTGGTTGATGTTTCAGAGGCAGAAGATGAGTACCTAAGGAGAAAGGCTGTGCTGCTTCACTTGGAAAAAGTGAAGATTTTGTAGAGTATAATCTTATGAGCACAGACTAGCTCATATACCAGGTAAGGAAGGTGTATTCAGATGCCTCATACAGATGAGATTATGATTAACCCTCCAGTAGAGACTATATACAAAGAGAGGTGAGTTCTGTTGTAGATTCAATTAGGATCCTTTTTTTTCCCTTCATTACTGTGAAAAACGAGTTATTGATTATGAAAATAAGATGCAGTCTTAAAAAATTCTATTCTGTAAAAAATGTTTTCCTTCCTCTCTCCCCTCCTCCCACCCACCCAGTCTCACCTATTAGGCCATAAAGCCCATGAGGGCAGCTACTGTGCCATCTTATTGGTTGTGCCTGGCATCATAGTAGACAGTCACTAGGATCAGACAGAGTCCGAGGTCTCACGTTTTAAACTGTGAGATAAACTATCTTTCTGGCCCCGGAACAGGTCTCTCTCAGTGTAGTGAGAACAGGTTTTATCAGTCAAGACTTCTGACCTTTTCCCTAAGCTGCTCTCCAAATCTTACAGAGAAGAACCTGGCAATGGGAAAAGAATTTATTTATAATTTGATATTCTCAATTTAGAGGTGGGGGCTGTTGACCTCTTTGAAACTGTGATGAAAATTATGGCCTTTCTTAAACAAAGGAACGCACAGATCAAACTCTGGATATAATTTCAGTAGCTCATGAACCCTTTAAACTGTGTGTCTCAAGAATGCTAAAAAGTGAACTGCAGCTTAGGGAAAGGGCACAGTTGCCATGCAGCCCTGTCATATTAGAAGTAAAACAGTCAAGGGAACAATACAGGCTTGCTTTGGATATAATACCAAGGAGAATATGGTGCTAGTTCCAGCTCTGCCTTGATTCTGGTGAGAAGCTTCCATAAAAGACCCTTTGTTCCCTTTGGGACAGATGCCACTAAATACTGCTGTAATGGCAGTCCTGGCCAGCCCTTCCTGCATACACGCTTCATCCCATGATTAGACAACCAGCAGGAAAGAGAGTGGGGGGGAGAAGGTCCAAGTTTGGGACGGTAAAGGTTACTAAGTTGGTTCTTTTGGTTTCTAGAATACATCTACTTTAATTTGCAGTCCTTGTGTCTTAAATGGGAGTGCTAGAAGTCTGTTGCCTAGTATAGTTTCCCAGAAAAATGCAAAAAGACAAAGTTTTCTACAGATACACGTCATCTCTTGTGAGGTGACAAATTTCTAGGTATAGCTGAGAGCCGGTACACTGTAGACCATTTCTTTCTCTTGACTACTTTTAGACTTTGTCCAGCCAGAACTAATCCTTGAGTTTAAAGGACATAGACCTTATTCTATAACCCTAGAATTTAACAACTCTTAGAACTTTACCTTCTTCATCTAGGAAGCGGAGAGGAGTAATAGGAAGTTTGAGTAAAGAACACTAATCTAGTGCCTTTGGTCCACAGTAAGCATTAGATCATATTTTAAAGACAGTGGCCTCAAGAAGTGAATGAGGAGAACCTAGGCAAGTTTGCTGCTTTTGCCTTTCTAAGTGTGCTTAACCCCAGTGCCTGCATTTCTCTCGCCCTGCCTTCTCCTTACCCCTGTCCCCTGTATGAACCATTTTTTTCTCTGGAACCAAACCAAAGAATCTCTAGCTCTGATTAGCTGAACTAACAGCCATGCCTCTGGGACTCTGCAGCTAAACTTTTTTTTTTTTTTTTTTGGCAACTGAAATATCACTGATGCCTAGATTACTCTGGTTAGGGCAATAATGACTAACCACTCCTTTCAACTCTGTCCCTTCCTGCCTTCCTATTTCTGTTATTTTACAAGTACCACATAGTACTACTGCTAAATATACCATAGTTGATAGGCTAGTATTGTCATTCTTTTATGCTATAGTAAAAGGGTGGAGGGAGAGTAAATAGCAAAGTGTAGAATGTGATAAGGGCTATGAAGGAAATAAGACAGAGAAAAAGCCCTACTCAGGTATAGTACTTTCTCTGAAAAGATGACATTAAAACCAGGAACTGACCTTGTGGCATGAGTTGAAACCTTGGCTTTTATTCCAAGTGTAAAGTGCCATTCTCTTTATTTTTTGTCTCTTAATAATGGATGGCTTATTGCTTAGAGGAAACCAAATTCCTGATTTCACCAACATCTTAATTTTGTCAACTAAGATTAAAAAAAAGGTCCCTCTCCTGTGCCTTTGAATGACTATTCACTTGACTATTCACTTGCTGTGTATCAAACACTGTGCTTTTTATATGCATTCTCCTATTTAATTCTTTCCCAAGAAATAAGTTTTATTATCATCATTCTACCTGCAGTCAGATAGACAAATCAGAATTCAGAGAAACTAAATCACTTGCCCATGGCTGCACCATTCAATCCTGGTAGTTTGAACTTGAATCCAGGTATATCTGACAACAGAGCTGGTGCCATCACCCAGTGGACTATGTTGTCTCCATTCCTATGATGTCTTAAACTCACCTGGTTCTCCTTTTCTTTGTAGTGGTGCCAGTGAAGAAGAAGACACATGAAGGCTTGCCATTCCCTGTGGAAAATCACCCCTCCCCTGTGTGTATGTGACAGCGTGTATGTAACGGCTTCTGATGTCTGTGAAAGCTGCCCAGCAACAAACATCCTTCCACCGGATATGTCCCCAGATCCACAGCAGGCACACATCTCTCCAAGAGACTACAGTTTTATGCTTACTGGCTGTGTGCTTCTCATTCTCTTGTGGTAGGTCAAGGAAAGAGCCCCTTTGATCAACCAGGAGCAATTAAGATGGGTCTTCAGATAACCGTCAATGGCTGCTTTGGGCTTACTCAGGAAAGCCAGCCCCTGTAATACTGTATAAGTCAACAGTGTCACTTCATTAGGAAGATTATCTGGAATAATCTTGAGTTTTTTGCCTACCTGCAGACAAAAGCCCTACTTTGTTCATACTGAAGCATGAAACAAATAAGAGCAAAGCAGGGCCAAATTGACTCATGTAGACCGTCTCTTATAGTCCAGTTTTACCTTTGTGACAATGTAGTGCCATAAATTAGGATGGGTAACTCGAAAATGGGGTTGGAGAAAGAGTTAAAAGCTAGAAAGATAAGAGATATTTTTAGTATGTGAAGTTATCCAGGACTTCAGATTCATAATTCAGTGCTGTGGAAATGAGAAAAGTGATTGAAGAGGTGGAAAGGAAATGACCTTGGGAGGCAGAGGATGGAGAAGAAGAGGACCAAAGAAACCTGATTAAAAGGTGAAATCAGTATTTCTGAATTCAAATTGCCTGAGTTTCCAAAATAGTCACTAAAGGATCTGATAAAACCTGAATTATTTGGGTGAGTTCTACAGGGTTTATGAGCTTGTCACAACATGAAAGTCTGGAATGTATATTGCCAAATTGTAATTTTCACTGTGGGTTTTTGCCATTTCCATCTCCCAGGTTAGCCTAATATGGCTAATATGGCTTAAGTGCAGCATGGTGAGAATTCTTGCCACACTGTGGTTTGCTCAGTTCAGCTCTATCTTTCAGCAGGTAGTTCCTCATTTTACTACAACTGGAATTTTCCCCTACTCCCCTCCCCACTCCACCACTCCTAACCCGCAGACCTTTGGATGTTCTCCCATACCCTGACTTTCTCCTCTTTAAGAGCAAAGACATCCCAGAGCCGGATTTCCTGGCCTTCCTTCACTCCCAAATCACAATTTCTTATAACCAGGCTTTTTACCCAAAAGGAAGCAGTGATGTGCTAGGGGAATACAGAACTGCAAGCTCACAAGCATGCAGCTTTTCCTAACAAATAGTTGAAAGTCAGGGAATAACCTTATTTTTATTTTTATATAAAACAAACACAGTTGGGTTATGGAATGGAATGCTCGTGCATATGAGCTATTAAGATAAAATGGGAGACTTGGAAAGTAACTCTTGTTTGCAAGTGGGTGATGTGTTCCGCTCCTCTGCCATAATTTATGGTATTTTCATTTTCACTTCTGAGGAATACAATTAGAACTGTAACCAAGCAGCCTTGGTGTTGGTGGTGACCAAGGTTCAAGACTGCCTTAGAGGCACAACCAAGGAGCCTACTTTGGGGGGAATCCCTCTTTTCCTACCTGTCTGCTTGCCTACCTGTAACTTGTGTACCTATCACAAAGCCTTAGGGCCAACTGATATATGTGCGTGCAGGATAGTTCCAGGGCAGAAATATTACATGCTTACTGTAGGAGTCTTATTTATACCATTGTTCAACCTTATGCATGCTGTGAAATGTCTTACCCCTTTGAGACCAGGAAGCTGCCAGGCATATATGCTTCTAGATTAGGAGTATTCTAGTTTATACATATGCAAGGGTATTAGGATGAAGAGGAGTTTGAGCTGTTTAAAAAATTTTTTTTTCTCAAACTGGTGGCCAACAAATGATTAAGACAATCTTGGTGCTTTACCTATCTGTCTGCAAAGACTGAAGACACTAGTTACAATCTCTAACCATATCCAACAAAACTACCCATACAAAAAGGACCAATAGCTACTCTTGAAAGAGTTTTGAATATCAGAAGATTGAAAAGACTTGAGTATTTGGAAACTTGTGTAATCTTTCCCCAATAATCATTGTTTGATCTCCAAATGGTAACCTCATATTAGAATGAACAGATTATTGGTTCTCCATACTGATCATACGTTGTTACTTTTAAGTCAATATTTGGAAAACCCAAACAATTATACAGTGAATATAAACAGAAATATAAAAATATGTTCCAGCCTGTTTCAGTAAATTATCATGTCTGTAATCCTCAAGGAAAGCACTTTTGCTTTTACTTAGAAAGGGTTTCAGATTTGCTTTATGGGCTCCTGCTGTCTTCAGCACCTGATAAAACTTTAACCAGGGAAGCATTAAACACAGCGCAGCAGCTTCTGCTTAGGCTCCTAAGATCCTGCTGGCAGCATTTGTCAATGTAAGAACTAGGATGCTTCCTGCAGTGGCACCAGCTTTCCCCCAGAGCTGGAGCATGCTGCTTGGCCTTAAGCCCCAGCATGATGAGACTTCCCTCCTGCCAGGTCAGTAAAAGTTAGAGTACTCAGAGTTGTGTCCTGACTGGCTATAGGCAGCAGGGTTTGCAGAAATCCCCAGGGAGAAGTCACCAAGAGTTGCAGGTAATAATTGTCTCCAGAATGAATTAGGTACCTGACTGCTTTCCAAATGTTAGGTTTCTGGATGCTGAGAGGGATTTGTCCTTTGATTTGATATCATTAAATCCAGGGCAATCCCAAGAAGTGGTTGAAGTTTTAGCTCTGATGACTGGGGAAAGGGATAATGTGTACTGAAGACCAGCTGTGAGCCAGGTCCTGTACTACACTCCATTTCTTAGATGATAAAACAGATGCAAAGAGGAAGAGTCACTTGTGTTAACTTGCCCAGCTAGGGAATATTGGATCCAGTGTTTGAAACCAGCTCTCCCTGCTCTGTGGACAGGCCTTTGTTCCACACCATAGTACACTTAAAATTACAAGGGGAGAGAAAGGCTTCAGGTTCCACCACTGCAGAATGACAATCCACCTTATTAATTCTTTTTCAAAAAGACATTTTATGGCTGTAGTTTGGGCTCAGAAATGACATCAAGATTGCCTTAGTCCTCCCCTTTACGCATTGCTAACTTGAGTCTCTACCTGTGGGAGTTGGGGAGCTTTTCCTTTTTTGTGCCATCAACCATAAATAAGGTGTTTCTTGGCCTTCAAGAGTGTATAACTTTCCACAAATAGTAAAAGTGAAGGGCATTCTTCTCTCTATAACTTTATTTTAAAATATCTGCTTCTTTATTGCTGCAGAAAAGGAAATCTTGTTTTTGTAAATCTAGCCACCAGATCTTTGTTCTGTGAGGATTTGCAGTGAATCTGGACTCCCCTGCTAATACCTGGCATGTGTGTGTATACCTATATGTAAATGATGTGATATATGTGTCTATGTCTATGTATATATATATACACACACAGAAACTATTTGAAAGCTAAGGGAAACTCACAGCAACCCCTCATTATCTTGCATGCCATCACAGAGGTTTCTTGTAGCCTGATTACAAGTGCCACTAGGTAATTAAGACTATAGGTTCTTGCTTACAAGAATACTTCCTAGTAGAGGAGTCCGCTCCTAAAGCACTGAGCCAAGGTGACAGCCCTGAAGGAAGTTGTACTCCAGCCCTCTTCTAAGATGTCTGATGACATGGGAAATTTGGCTGCCAAGCCATTTTGGTGACTAGAACCATTTTGATTGCTCCAGTTAAGACTGAGGGTAAAATTCTAGTATTTACCACCTTGTAGTTGAGTGGCCAGGAATTCCTCTCTCCATCCCCCTACTATCACCCCACCTAGAAAATATCCTCCTATCCTCACATAATGTCTAATACATGCTTTTCAATAAGAAAATCAGGTGCATGTTTCCTGTGTACTGAGCACATCCAGATTTTTCTGTTTAAAACAGAAGTCTCATTATGGATCAAGTCCAGTCCCACCCTAACAAGAAAAAGCCCATAGAGAAGATTCCAGATCTCATTGATATTGCATTTACCTGTGTTTCTGAAGCCTCCAGTGCCAGACTATTCCCAAGAGCTACAAGACCTGAGCTACAAGACCCAGGCAGTTTGTGGGAAAGACAGGATCATTTGGAATACTGGGCGCCTGCCTGCTAAGATAGTGCCATTTGGAACTGAGAGCACACCAGAAAGCAAAACAAGGGCCACAGCAGGGAAATGAAAATAAATGAAGACACTTGTGGGTATGTTGTGCAGAAAAAGCCACAGAATGCATGCTGGGCTTGATATAACCTTGAGGGGACAGCAGATGTAGACTTGATGGGAGTTAAACCTGACCAGTCTTTTACAGTGACAGGCCACACTGCATGAGTGGGTAGACCAACAGATCCATTGTCTTCTGCCTGTTTTCCTGTGTATAGTCACATTCCTTCCTTAATCATTTTCCCCTTCCTCCCTTTACACCAAACAAGGGAACACTCAATCTTTCAAGGGAATTGCACATTTGAGTTAATGTTTCAGTATATCATTTTCATACTGTAAATTATTTTGTAAGAGATTTACTGCCATCCCAGGATGTTTGGACTTGGCGCCCTTGTGCATTTGGAAATCAATAAACTATTACTGGAAATACCATTTGTCTCTTGGAGTTGTGCAGAAAGGACCCTGCTAGGTGTAAATATTCATAATGATCTGCATACTTAACTGTGGTAATGCTAGAGATGATGGTATTTGGGTTATTAGAATGTGGGAACCTAATTTATTCATGACTTCCCTTGAGTGCCTTAGGAGATCTCTAGAAAGTGGCAAAAGAAGAGACTAAAAATGATTATAATTTAGAGGCATGTTTTCTCTTCCACGTAAATTGACCTAGGCCTAGATTACATTTTATAAACAGAGTAGATTATAAAGAATACTTGGTCCTATATAATGTTTTCAAATACATTTAACACCTGAGAACTTAAACTTGAAGGAAGGTTAAATTTTATTTTTTTAACCATATTTTCTTTTAAAAAAAATCCTTACAGAGCAAATTGCAGTTAGTCAGCAGATAATTTTTGTGGAGCTTTAGAAGTACATATTTGCATATAATGATGAAGAGATTAAATTAAGTTGTAAATACAGTAATTTCATCCGTATTTGTAATATTAGAGCCATGGGTTGCATTAGAACCAGGAGTCAGGTACTCAGAGGCCTTCAGGAGCCAAGAGATAGTAAAACTGTACAAATTAGAAAGTGTAATTCCTGCCTAAAGGCATAAAATTCAGTGTTTAAAAATCCTAAAAGCCACCAGCAGGTGTGTCTATTGGGACTGCAGTTTGTGAACCCTGCCCTAAATTTCCTTCTATCAAATTTATCTTCATTGGACATTTTTAGCTGGGGACAGTGAGAACTTTGGGGAAATTTTCTAAGACAGGGAGGTAGTCATTCAAGGTCACCCAGTAAACCAGGCTGGCAAAGCCCAGGACAGCAGACTATCTGTCTCCTGTAGCAATCATTAGGCCCTACTTCCTCCTCCCTAGTTGCTGAAGACATTTACCTTGCTGGGGGAGAATGGCATTGTCAAGCACTGCAGCACTTGGGAGTCTTCAGTGTTTGAACAAACCACAATGTGTGTGGTTGCCAGTACCTCAATACCATATCCTATTGCCCCAGCCCTTCTCATTATCTTTTAGAAAGTTACAACTCTTTGATCATTTTCTTGGTCTAGCTTACACATGGTTACATTTCCTTTACACTCATAAAAAGGTAAAATGGCAGCTTGTCTAGAATGTCTCCTGGACTTCACAGGCACCAGAGCAAGATACATCCAACAGACAGACAGGCTACCAGCCTTTATTAAGAGGAAGATGTTACAGGAGAGAAAATAGAAACAAAGACTACCTGAAGTCATTAACTGCCTGTACTAAATGCCTGTGCTTGTTAAGTATTGAAATTTCCAGCTTTAACACATTTATTTTTGTTAACGCTAATAGCTACCATTTAGTGAATTCTGTCTAGGCCAGGCACTCTCCTGGTTGCTTTTCATATCTTACTTAGTTCTTATAGCACTAATATTATCATCCCTCATTTTATTGCTCAGGAATCATATTTAAGGAATTAAATACTATAACCAAGGCACACTGTAATGAGAGGAGAGTCAGGATTTAAACCCAGGGGTAGCAGACTACAGTCTCTGCTCCATCTCTCCTAGCTGCACTAATTCCACCTTGTATTGATAAATAGCTTCTTTCCCCTTGCTCCTCACACACACACACACACACACACACACACACACACACACACACACAATGTAGTTTGGCCTTGGGGGGCAGGGGGTAGATGAATTAGCCCTTTGCTAGCCCTTGCTTTGCATAGCCTGGAAAATATAGTGCATGGTGAAGGAAGGAAGGCTAAGTATAGCTGTGAAACCCTCTTCTAGCCTGGGACTATACTTTCAGAAGGTAAAAAACTATTAGACTTGCTTTATCTTCTTAATTCTAAGGCTGTAAATAATGAAATCACCAAGAAAGGCAAAGCCATGGCTTCTTTTGCTATGGTCTTAGAATCTCAAAAGTCAGCCAACTCTGACAGAGTCTAAACATCTTGAAGGTGTCTCCAACTGCTTGACATTATTAAGCCAGCTTCCTATTTTTGGAAAGGGATGGCAAAAGAAGCTATCTATTTTAAAGTTCCTTGTCTGAGTTTAGCCATGATGGCCACCGCATACCATTTGCCATACAAAAAAATGGTTCGCAACTTTATTCCCTTTTAGAATTCAGTAGCAGCCCCATCTACTTGTGCTCAGCTATCTGACTGCTTCACCTGTCCATATTTTGTGCACCTAAAATCCAAATAAGTGATTTGACAATGAGTAGCTAAGACAGAACTGGAAAAATCTGAAAAGTTCAGTCCACTCAAAAAGGACTGAAAACTAGGAAGCAGCCAAGCCCTCTGACCATAAAGCAAACACATAAGAGGCCGTACATCTGTCCATTCGGGGCCTGTTCAGAACTTACTTATTCTTACTTCACACACAATTCTAAATGTTTGTCTAGTTTCCAAGCATATATGGCAGATTAAATTTAAGGGAAAAAAACTGACTTCTAGAAAAACTTAGGTCAAGAAAGAAAAAGTGGCAGCAATAGAGAAGTCAAAAATGTTAAGTGGACCAAAGAGCTCCAAGAGTCCTGTTTTAGGGCAACTTTTATTGCCAAAAGAGCATCACTGTATCATAGGGCAACATAATTATATTCAAAATAATGATCCTGAGCATCACACACAAATTATGTTCAGAAGAAAGCAATAATTAATACACCAAACATTTTAGAGCTATATCTCAAATGGCAAAAAAACAAAACCTTTTAGGGATTAGAAAGAATAAATCTTAGACCATACAGAACATTTAGCTAAACAAAATATACATCTCTGAGCCAAGGTTTCATTGTTCCATGAACCTCTTGTGTTCAGAGAGGTTTTTTTTTTTTCCACAGCTTTATAAGTGACTTTCATGCTACAGTGCTTTGCATATAATGGCATGAACAATGGAAGTGCCATGTTTTCATTGTGATGAATAAAACTAATAACCAGAATACAGGTCAAATTCTGTTACAACAAATACTGCTATTATAAAAAACACTTAAGCATCTCTGTTATCTCTAAGCTGTCAATTGCCCATTTATTTTAGGCAATAGTTGTTACAACAAAATTGGAATATAATAAAAAGAAACTGGACCCTCACCACAAGTTGGGTGTAACACAATTTAACCTGAAATAACAGAGTCTCACTTGAATCTCTCCAGCTCTTTACTGCAAGAAGAATAAACCTTATGTCCACACAATACCAGCCTGGAAAACTGCTGTTGCTCGCAGAGAAAAGAATTCAGAAGCAGAGAAAATTTGAAGTTGTGTGGCCAATTCCTCCTTAGGGACTGTGGCCTCCAGGGCCACTTTTGACCTTAATCTCTGTTGGACCCATTAACCAAAAAGTAGCTTCTAATAGTGATGTAATGGGTATGTTAAGCCCTGGAGTGAAGACTTGATTCATTTCTCATGGATCATTGAGCATTTTGTGGTAACCTGGCTCTAATCTGATGACCCTAAAATAAAAAAATCCAAAAAAAATTTGACTGGAACTAGCTTTTCTACCATAATGCACTGGTTTCAACACTACATGATTAGAAAAGCACATGCCACATTGATTATACATAGAAATAGTGGATTAGTCAGCTGCATTCCATTTGATACACAGGCAAGGATTTTTTTGTGCCTATCCTTTTGCTTGAGGCAATGATGGATTTTGTCATTTGCTATAACATCAATCTTAACCATCTTCTTTTACTTAAATATTTTTTACAGCTTCACAGCAACCAACATTTCATGTATCTAGGGATTAAGTCCCAATTGATTTCAGAACAGTGCAATCAGCAATAGGAAAAGGAGGAGGAGGGAGAGGGAAATTGTCCACATTTTCCCAATGATAATGCCTAGCTTAGGTTCACATCATACTTCAAGGAAGTTCATAAATTCTGGGCATGCTCAACCTGAGGAGGCAGGCAGTGTTCATGCCTCCTGGTAAGATGAGCAGTCCATGGAAGCCATGCCATTACAGAATATTTCACCTCTGCGTTCTTCCCTAAACCAGACTATAGTAAAACCTTTACATGTCCCAGGCCAGATGGTGAGGTTAAGAAGAGGCTGGCTGCTTTGCTTGGCTCTTAAAAACATTGAGTCCAAGTATCCAGCTCGAGGGTGGCCGTTTGCCACACACTTTTTATTAGGACATCTGGAGATTAGGATTGTTAATTGGAAATAACTTTTCAGTATTTGGTTTCTCTCCACACATCATGCAACCTTTGAAGACCCAAGAGAATGGCTGTATCCTAGTATCAGATTCAACTTATTCCAAGGGGCAGGACTCCTACAGAGAAAAAGACGATAGTGAGAGTGGCAGTGGGGGAACCAGAGGGCTCACAGTAGAAGTGATAATTTTTTTCTCTTTATAAAATAAATAACAATTTGTTGTAGATTGTAGTCACCCTATTGTAAGACTAGAACTTTGTTCTCTATATAACTGTATTTTGGTTCCTGTTACCCAAGCTCCCTATACTCCATACCCTCTAGTGACTACTGCTTCATGCTCTACTTCTATGAGATAAATTTTTTAGTTTTCACCCATGAGTGAGAACACATGGTATTTGTCATTATGTGCCTGATTTTTTTCACTTATGTCCACAGTTCCATCCATGTCAGGCAAATGACAGGATTTCATTCTTCTCATGTCATGGCTAAATAATATTTTGTTGTATTATATAAACCACAAGTACTGAATTACTGCCCCATGCCATATAAATATGTGTGATTATTATGTATCAAATAAAAATTTTAAACGGGGCTGGGTGTGGTGGTCCATGCCTATAATTCCAGCATTTGGGAGACTGAGGCAGGAGGATCCTGAGTTCAAGACCAGAATGGGCTACGTAGTTAGACCCTGTCTCAAAAAAACAAAACCAAAACCAAAAAATTTAAAAATGAGTATTATCTCGACATTGACACCAGTTTCTTCTATGCTCACAGGTAGATTATAAGCCATTTTCCCCAAACTCATATTTCCCCTAGAAGATACTGGCCTCTTTTCAAACCAAGGTACTTTTGAGATCATACTCAGCCCATTGTGGCCAAATTATACTTACTTGTTATTTTCTCAAAACAAGGTTGCCTGTTAAGCCCTCTCCCCAACTTCTGGTATGAGGACAGTACAAGTGAAGTAAGAATTAGGTTACTTGGGGGTCTGCCATTTCTGGGGTGGTGAGAAAATCCATCTGGGGTGTTTATTCCCCTCTTGATAGCCAAGCCTTAGGCTTTCTTTTTTTTTTTAACATTGTGCTTCTGAGGCCTGACACTGCCCCTTGGAAAAGACAGTTTCACAATGACTTACTTCCTAATAATCAGTGTCATAGTCTCATGAGAACACACACAACTGATGCCTATCCTCAGGCCTGGCACATTGTCACATAGCAGACTTGTAGAGCAAATAAAAGATCTGGCCTAGTTCACAGGGAGTCAGAAGTGATCCAGAGTTCAGGCTTCCCCTGCCTTTCATCTACCCACCTCCTTCCTCCATTCCTCCGCCTCCTCTCCTTCCGATTTCTCCATCTGGAAATCATGAGCCTCATGGATTCCAGGCACAAATTCTCAGATTTCAGATGTTTGGGAAATTTCTCAGCTTGGGTCATTGTTAAAGAGTAAGAGAATTTGATTTGGGAGAAAAAACAGCTGAGACTGTTCCACCGAAGAAAAAATAAATAAGGTGTGGTGTGTATTCATCCTCTCATCAACTCAACTCCAAAACCACACACACTGTCTAACCTCAGAAAAAGTATTCACATCCCCCCCGGGAGGGAAGAGAATGGAAAAACAAAATCTCCACTCATAAAAACACACTTTTCTCCCTTCTTTGGTACAAACACAACTGGCATCAGATAATACAATATAATTGATTTTATGTGTGTTGATGGGGAAGGAGAGAGTCTCTGGAGGGCAGACCTAAGAGTGATGGAATGAAGTGCAAAGTAAAATTGGGATGGAGTTGTTGGGGGAAAACTGTTAGCATGATGAGCCATTTAACCCTGGCGTTGCATCTCTAGTGAAAAGAGCAATGTGTGGTCTTCTGTCTTTGGAGAGTGGATTGAGCTTGCTCTTGACAGTGGGTTTTAGAAGCTGACAGACTTGGTTCTAGTACTGGCTCTGTCCTTTCCTAATTCTGAGGAATTAAGCAAGCGAAGATCTATATGGCTTAGTTCTATGCCTGGCACATAGTAAGCACTTAAAAATAATGGTGGCTTATCACTATTTTGCTGGGTCACTCATCAAAACAGAGAACTCTTCGGAATGTGGTAGATGGAGCTTGTTCTTAGGTTGCCCCACACTGGGCTGCTCTGGTCTGTCTGTAGATCCTCCTTCAGGCTGTTTCATGGTCCTCTCTCACATCATGCTGATATACACTGTCATATCAGTTATTTCTTCATGTAGTTCATGTCTGCATCTCTTTGATGGATGCATTGTTTGCTTTTGTATTACCAATGCTGACAAAACTGCCTGACAAAGATAGTTGTTCAAAAAATATTTGTGAACAACTTACTGGCCTGAGTTCAGATCCAGAATTATTCTAGATATTTCATCTTGATACAAAAAACTGGAAGACACCTTTAACTATATCTACTCCAGGGTGAGCATCCAAAGCCATTAATACCACCAAGAGACACCTAATCTACCCAGGAAGATAGGGAAGAGAGGTGGAAAACAACTCCCATCTCTGTTCTGCCACTAACAAGGTTCATAGCCCCTGGTGGGCCTTGTTCTTTGCTACATACTCTTGAAATGAAGGGGAGAGTCAACTTGGTTGGAGGATTCTCCATTTTCTTCCAGCTCTAACACTAAGATCTTACAAAGTGCGAGTGACAGCAGGAACATGAAGATGCTTCCTTGGAGAGCCCTAGCTCTTCCTTCCCTCTTCATGTGTGTGGGCATGCACACGGGTGAGTGCAAGTGTGAGACTATGCATAGGCATGTACATGGGGGCATAGGTGTGTGTGCACACCCCACAGCCATGCCAGGGAACTAGATTCACGTAGACTAGATACAGAGCAGCATTTCCCCCAACGTGTTCCAGTCATGTGCACTGACAACATGAAGCAGGCTTCTTCCCTCTGCAGCTTCTGGGAGTTTTTAATTTGCTCCTGTGCATTGTGGAGATTCAGCGTGACAGTTTTCTGGTGTTCCATGAACCATTTCAAAAAACAGTCATTTAGAAGTTAGTCCATCTCAGCCTACTGTAGTTGGTGAGAAAACTGGGGCCCAAAGAGATTCAATGATTTACTACTGGGAAACCTGAACTCTTCTGACTTAATCACTGACTCCCAGAAGAGAAAGTCTGTTTTGTGACTCAAGCGCACACATTAGACATTGTGGAAGACACCCCAGGTTCCTCCCTGATTCTGGAGGGAAGCATTTGCTGGGCTTAGGGCTCAAGAAGTCATCAGTGTCCTGCATGAGCACAGGTTTTCCTTTGGGGGACACCATGGGGAATGTGAGGTGCAGTTCTGACAAGCTCTGGCTCTCTTCCCACTCCTCCCTCTCATTTCTCATCCTTTCTCACCTTCTCTCCTTCCCTCCCTTCCATCTGCTGGTTCTCATTTCCAGGCTACATTCTGCAGTTATATACTATCCTTTCACTATGGTGAGTATGTTGTATGGTGAGTAAAGGCAGCTCTGGCTGTTGAATTAGGATCCTGGTCACATCAATACCCCAGGCTAGCCTTTTGGTTGGCAGGCTTCTTTCTTTACTCCTGATTAGCAGTGACATCCAATTCCTGGGGCAGAAAACTGAGGTGGAAGGTGGGAGTTTATATTTGACCTCTAGCAGAGCTGACCTTCAACCACTTTCATCTGTCTTTGCAAGCATGTGTTTGCCTTGAGAATAACCTTCAGGCACCCTTGGAGGCATCAGTGTGGGAGGCAGCAGCATGTGGGTGGGAGGTGTCAGTGGTGTGTTTGCTCAACACCACAGGAAAAACGGGCACCTCGGAAAGAATGATGACTTGGCACCCCCTCCAAACTATTCTTTGAGTAGTAGGCCATCATTTATTTAAAGGAGAAGATGGAGGTGGGGTGGTCATTGGAGCTGGCCCCCCACCTGCATGCCACACTTGGAAACAAAAGGCCTGACCCCCTTTTTAGAAGACCATTTAGCGACCATATGTTGTTATTCCAGCTTATCCTTTCAAATGGCTTCCAAATGGCTTTCAAAATATTTCTTGCAACCACACCCTCCCCCCACATACACAATTATTTCCCTGAAAGAAGGTCATGGGAGTAATTTTCTCCACTTCATTCCAGTTTTTGCCCTACCACTTCCCCCACCCCAACAGACTGGTCATGTGTCATGTGCCATGTGCGTGTGTGTGCCAGGGCTGGTGATTTAGTGATGATCCTGTTGTTCTTAGAGGAAGTGTGTGTGACACCCAGATCACAACACTCTCCATGTGATCATGGGCTGCCTCTCAGAGTTCACACACTTCCAAGTAAGAAGAGAGAGGGGTGGTATTTTCTTAGGAGATTATTAGACTCACTTATATGTCACAGAAGGATTTAGCAATGGTAAGGAATAAATATCCCCACTTGCTAGGACAGCAGTCTTTTTCTCCCCACCTCTTCCCTCTTATCCCTTTCTTCAGCCTCTTCCTACCCTTTCTCTTCTAGGGGCAAAGGAGCATCACCCAAAGCAATTTGTGGACAATAAATACACCTAGCAGAGCTATTGCCTGAGTGGGCCCCAGTTCTCACTGTGAGTTTTCACATTTATCAGGTGATTTTAGGAGTATATGATATCAAGGAGGACCTCGAATTGGCTCAACCCATCATCCTATTTTGTGATACCCTTTATGGACATGACAAACACCAAGACAACCAGTTAAATGAATTGGAAAAAAAGATCACTGCATCCAGTTGTTCAGCAGAGTTTAAAATACAACTATTGTGTTGATTGGATTATGCATTTTAAAGAGAGGTTACATAGGCAGAATTGGAGTGAAATCCTTTTGTGACCTTGAACTTGTGTCTTTATATCAACACCAAACTCAAAAGATTTGTTAATGAAGAACTCAAGATGGTGACATTTCCAACAGAAACCTTCCAATTGACTTCTTCCTAGTAAAGTGGCCATCATCACCAGGTCCTGGGTTGCAAATCAACCAAGTTCTCTTTCTGTAATAGAGGTGGGTTCTCTTTGAGTAAATTAGTGGGAATCTAGATTCTGATCATATGCCTGGATCTGGGATTAACTATGTCACTTTACACAAGTGACCTGTAGGCCCCATGGCCTCCATTTCCTCATCTGTAAAGTAGGAATAATAATAGAATTTACCATACTGGGTTGATGAGAGTGTCAAATAAGACAATGAGTAAAAAGTGCTTAACACTGTGCTAGGCACATAGCAAGCCCTCAAGAAATAAAATAGTTATTATCCATATTAGCATTATTATAAACTGACTGGCAAAGTATCAAAACATTAGTTTGAGAGGAAATTTAGTGATATCCAGTCCCATTACTAGAAATCTCCTCAATGGAAAGAAATACACGTATACAAGCTTTTGCATGAGAATATTTATGTAGCATTATTTCTAATGATAAAAAATGTGATAATGACTGCAATATCCATCAACCAGGGACTAGCTATGATTATTAAGAGTCCAGCCATGTGGAGGAACACTATAAAAATTAAGGTGGGTTTCTCTCTGCTTGCTCAGCCTAGTCAACAGTGCTTCTGAAAATCACTGGGCCTCCGCATTTAGATTGGCAATCACAGCTTTCCTTCCTGCAATCACAGAACATTCTCTAGGATGCTAATGAGATGATGATTTTGTTTTCCTGGGAAGAGTGGATTTGTGTCACTCAGGCCAACCTGAAGAGGCACAAGCCCTGAAGAAGGAGCGATCAAGGGGCTTGGTTGAAAGATACCCTGGTTAGTGGTATACTGACATCTTACATGTGACCTTGAGGTCATGGGACAAGTAGGATGGACCAAATGAGTCAAGACCCTGATGCCCCCGCTTAGATCTTTCTACTATGAGAGGAATAAGAAAAGGTTATCTGATAGATGTTGTTCAAGCAGAACCCCTCACGACTCCCCAGTCCCAATCCTTTGGTCCTCTCCCTGGGGTTTGTTTGCCTGTTCATTTGTGTCAAAAACATCATGTTGGGAGCATAGGCCAGCCCCTTAGCCACTGTCTAATCTCATTCCTGTTACTTCTGATTTTTACCAACCTGGAGCACTCAAGATCCCTTTCTCTGAAACAAGAGCCTTGCTCTCTTTCTCTGAGGTTCTTATTCACTGCTTGCTATCTATCACTGGCCTGCCATGTTCTTCCTCTCCCGAGGATCCTATTTTGCCTTACAGGAAAGGCCCTATTGTACTCTAGTTTCATGAAAGAAGAGGAAAATGTACAGAGAAGAAGAAGAAGAATTGTAGTTCTGGGTACAGGTAGTCCCTATGGCCACAGATTCTGTCTCCTATTACAGTGGTCCCCTTCCCTGTGTCCTGGAGCACTCCTTTTGCCCTGGACCCTTCTCAGTCCCTCCACCTTGCATTTGAAAGGTAAAGCTGGGGGATAGCCTCTGCACCCCCTAGAGGTTGGAATGTGCAGTAAACAGTAAGCATGAAAGCACTACAAGCTATTAGCAGTGAAGCTTGTGGGGACAGGAAGACCCAGGCCCTCAGCCCTGAAGGGAACTTACCTGTTCCCTCTCAAGAACCACTCTCCATTGTAAGTCAAGTCCGACCTTTCTTCTTGCTCCCACTGCAGCGCACTTTTGATGAATATTGGCAACTACATGTAAAGGGAGACAAAATTAAATCCTTGGATCTCAGCTCTTCCCCTGTAGCCAGTTTCTCCATTAATAGTAATTGGAATGTGTTCCCCCATGCAGTTCCAGACTAGGCCAGTAGGGGTCTGACATTAGTTGCTTTTAACCAAAAATAACTGGCTTTCCATTGTGATGACTGTGAATGAACTTGAAGTGAGGCACTCACAGTCATGGTTGAGAGAGCAGAACTCATCAGTATAAATAATGCATCCATCTTTGTAGTAAGACTATGATCAGCCTAGCCCACAGGGCATCGATTTTCCTTATCCACAATGAAGTGCTTGGTTTAACCCAGTTCTCATGTTTATCCAGAAAATATATTCATAAAGAGAGCTACTTAATCCAGGAGCATGGACCATCCAGATTTCTGTCTGAAACCAGTCACCAATTTCTGTTTGGGCTCTAAAGAAGATGCCATGAGAACTAAAGGTGACATAATTTTATATAAATGTCTCTAACTTATAGACCCCCATGGTAAAGAAAAACATGAGTTTGGTATTTCTGGGTCATTCCCAAGGTTGTTATTTTAAACTGTGTGCTCAAGTCTTTACATCACTTTTGAATATTTTTTATTGTGGATGATTACTAGTTACATTGGTTATTAAATGTCCAACAAAGATATTGTGCTTTCCAGTTTTTAAAGTCCTTATATACACATTTCCTCATCTGACCCTTTCTTACAAGAAATAAATTAGTACTCTCATTTTATGGCCAATGAAAATGAGGCTCAGACAAGTGAAGAGAGTTGCCTGAAGTCACACAGCTAGCAGTGGCAAGGCTGGCAATTTTCCATGCCAATGACACGATTAAAGTCCATATGTATTAAGGGACGCTACCATGTGCAAACATTTAGATAATGTAACCCTATTATGGATTGTACTTTTTTCAGCCATTAGCCTGATTTTACTTATTAGCAACTATTTATATCTTGTTGCCATACTAGATAGTAATACTGTTATTTCTTTAAATTATGGAATGCCTGCTTTTCACTAAGTGCACATTCCTTTGCTTCACATAGCCTGCTCTATGAGACGGTGGGAAGTGGCAAGAATCCAATCTACCCACGTCCAAAAATTCTGTCTTCAACAGGCTACTCTCAGACAGAACCAAGCTGTTTTCATCCTCATACAAACCTAAAGGGCTAGGCACTATTAATTTTTACAGTGCTGGAGTGGAGTTTTGTACGCAGTTAGTCTGATCCCTACTAGATTCATAATTGCATGGACACTGAGCACAGAAACCCTCCAGCTGTCACAGAAAATGTCCCAAAATTCTACACCTTCTCTATATAAGTACCTAGGGCAGTTGTGAGTACTAAATGAAAAGGAACATGTTCTTACAACTTGGAGAATAAGAGATCCATGTGACAGGTTAAAAAACGTCAAATGCAATGTGGATTCAAAAGAGCTTTGTAGACAGCATGATGATTTTGGTACCAGACATCTGAGCTGTTTCAGTCGTCTTAGAATCTCACTTCATTTTCTTCCCTCCCTTTTAGTAGATTTAATGGCTCCACATACAATTAAGGAAAGGCACCTTGAGCCTGGCTCTGTGGCCACCAGCCCACCAGAGCTGGCTGTGAAGATCTGCCAATGCCCCAGCATTAGCTCCGTGGACTGAGAACCTACTGTGTGCCAGCATTTTGTAAACCACCTCTAAAACAAGCACTTCAGGTTGCCTAAGAGTTGTCTGCTCCTCTGCCTGCAGCATTGGATTCAGGAGACCCAGTTTCAAGGCCTCCCAGGTCCAGGGGCCAATCTGATTGGTCTAAGGGAAGTTCTTCTTTTGTCATGATTGGTTCAGAAGTAAACACATGATCTGTGAGGGCTTCTGGGAATTTTCTCACACCTACAAAAAGCCATGATAAAGTTCAGCATCTTTTCTCAAACAGTGCCTGCACTTGACCTTTGTGGCTTGCAGAGGGCACTTGCCTTGAGCATCCTCAAAGCCGAAGGCAATGTAATTTGTGTCCAAAGCTCATTAACTGGCATAAGGCTCCAGTTATCACAGCAATCTCAATCTTACTAAGGCCCTTCTGCAGATGAAGAAACTGAGGCAGGGGGAGGTACAGAATAAATAACCAAGTAAATAACAAACCCTGAACTCAACCCAGTGCAAATCTGCTTGCCTCCAAAACTCAGGCTACCCTTTGTCTCACAGATCTGACCACTTGTCTGGAGGGAGAGAGAAAGAGCAGGACTCTTTTACACTGGCCTGTTTAACGGACTTACTCTTTTAAGGCATCCCTTCTGCTTCCCTCCTACTTTGCTTTCTCTGGAAGTCCATATGCTTTCTCTGGAAGTCCATATGCTCAAGATGTCTGCCATAGTTGGACTTTAAATGCCCTACAAAGGTCCACTTGTTAATGGCTTTGCTGTTGAGAGGTGGTGGAGCGTTCAGGAGGTTGGGACTTATGGGAGGTCCTTAGTTTTGTTGAGGGTGTGTCCTAAAATGGGATGGTGGGACCTCAGCCCCGTTCTCTTACTCTTTTGCTCCCTGGCCATGAAGTAAGCAATTTTGGTCTCAACATTGAGACCAAAGGGAGACCACTCTCCCTTCATGATAGGCTGCCTCACCACAGGCCCCAAAGCAAGCAGGCCAACCAGTCATGGACTAAAACTTCCAAAACTGTGAGCTAAAATAAACCTTTAGTCTTTATAAGTGATTGTCTCAGGCATTTGTTAGAGTGATGGAAAGCTGATTAACACAATGCCTTTGACCCTTCTCTCCAACCCATGAAAGTCTTTCCATCCTCCAAAGCCCACTTCTTGGTTGAATTCTAAGTTCTGTCCATAAAATTTATCAGCTCTTCAGTTGTGCCAAACTCTCAGCTGAACTTTTGACCTCATCATCTGTGCCCTAGGCTTGGCAACTTTCAAGCTGGGGTCATTCTTAGAAATTTTAATTTACCATCATTTAACTCTTGTCATTGAAAATTAAGTCTTCCTGGAACCTATTTCTGAACAACCAGAGATACTTCTTTTCTGCTTGGAGCTGCCTTCTGTATTCCTTTGCTCCCTGTTCTCTGAGCTAAACCAGGCTCCTCCCCAGGGCCAAGAACACTGGTTTCACATACTCTACAGCTTTGCTCAGGCCATTCCCTCTGCCTAGAATGCTCTACCTTTCTTCATGTCCACACAGTCAGTAGTATATTAATTTTTACATGTGTCTTCCTTCAATAGCCTGGGGGCCCCATGAGTTAAAGGTTTTAGTCAGCATCATCTTGATACCCTCACAGTATCTTCTCCTACCACAGCATCAATAAATGTGGAATGACTAAAGGCATGAAAGAATTTTCCTCTAACTGGAGAAGACTGTGATTATGTTACTCTCAGAACCAAGGGAAAATTTCTTCTTTGGAATGGATATCCCAACAAGGTAATGTTTCACAATCAGTGGGGTCACACATGATTTCAAATTACTTAGACTGTTAGTCTCTCCTGTAGGCAGTGTTGCAAGCCTAATTTTCTTTTAGTAACAAAGATAAATTGAACCCAGAATATGCATGTATTTGGCATCTCCATCCCTCCCACCCTTCCTCCATACACGAAGGATAGACAGGCTTTACCCAATCTCCCCTTACTATATCATCTAGGCTAGATTTAGCCATAGACTGTCTGGGTTGTGGAGAGAAGGTTCTGGTGGATAATTGAAATTCATAAACACTTCCATCACACTTGACAGCTTTGACCTTCTCTCCTTATTGGGTGTTAATAAGTTGGAAATACAAGACACTATAAACTTTAGTCCCCTCTCCCTACCTTAACCCCATCCAACCAATAATGGAAAGTCAGGTATATTCAAAAAGCACAGGAAGATTGAATAAAGTTCCCACCCACCACCCATACCTCTCAGCTCCTGAGTTATAACAACAAAAATGTAAAATGACTCGTTTTAACGAAGTCCATCTGGAGAAATGGTGTCTCCCAGTGGTACAGGCACTAGAAGCAAGCAGACCTGAAATCAAGTGCAGACTCTACCACTTTCAAATGAGGCATTGAGCCGGTTCCCCGAGCCTCTCAAAACCCTGGTTCCCTTTTCCATACAACTTATCTCCCCAGTGTTTGGACCAAAATCCTAAATGGAGTGATGTTCTTAGGATCCGTACAAGCTCTGCTCCTCTTCCTGCGGGAGTCTCATCTTGCAAACAGGGTGGTGTGGAGACCACACTTTGTACTTTGCTCTGCCCCACCCTGAGGCAGAGAGGGAAACAACCCAGGGAACTTGTCCTTGATTTGACTTTCTCTCTCCTCCAAGTGCACCTCCTGTCGCACATGCACATGCCCCAGTGGTTCTCACCATCACACTTAAGCACAGGGAGGAGCAGTTTAGTTTGTAGGCTCTGGAAACACTTTGTAGACATTTGAATTCCAGCTTTATTCAGGATATCCAAGCACCTGCATTACCCTGACTGTCCCAGTTGTAGCACTGAAAGTCCTTGGTCCTGGGCAGAGCAGAAAATTTGGTCATCCTCATTCTTCTTCATAGACCCCAGTCCTGGCTACATTTACCTCTCTGTACCTTGAGCAATTCTAAAATCATATTTGGTATGAATGAAAGCAGTGAGGGACTAGGGCATCCTGTCTCAGAGGTTCAGCTAACATTCAGGGTCTGCACTACCCTGTATGCTACAAAGGACCGACTCCACCCGCAGTCTGACCTGCCCTGGAGAAGCCACCAGGTGTCTGGTATCAAGTCCACCTTTTCCTTTGGGGTGGAGGGAGCCTTGTCATGACCACAACTGTGGTCACACTCTCAGCTGACACACCCACCCATGTTTGATCTCCATTAAATCCTCACTCTTCCCACGCCAGACTGAACCCAAGGACAAAGGTAGCCAGTGAGGTCAAAGGCAGTGGGAAATGTTCTCCCTGGGAGACCAGGTGTAGGGTGGAGGTGAGGAAAGGTGAACAGAAAAGGAGCGGCTGCTTCTCTTTAATGAGGGCAAGGCCGTTGTTTTCCCCATGAGCACGTCAGCAGCACTAATGAGCCTGAAAATCAATCCTTGTTGCTGTGCAGGAGGTTGGACCAGGTCAGCTGCAGTCCCAGCTTTTTGTCTCCGCACCCTACGGGAGCCTTGCAGTCACCCTTTTTGATCAACACTAAGGTATGAGGAGCAGCCACCATGTATTTGTCCCACTAACTTCTCCCAGGGTGGCTTTCTGCTTTTATTGCCTAGCTCTTCACAGTTTGCTGGGTGTATAGAATTTTGAGGCATCTTTTTCTAGGGAGACAGTATCAATATTTTTATCTTCCAGGTGAAAAAAAAAAATCTAGGCCCAGAAAGTCAAAGGGATTTTCACAGCATCTCACAGCTGGTATGAAGGTAAAGCTTGAGAGCCATGATAGTCAAACTCTATCACAGAGTCCTATCAGAGAAAAGATTCTGAGCAAACAACTCCCATGTACAAGCATAATTTATTTATAATTACAGCCATGAGTATTGTATTAATAAAGTATAACATAAAACATGAAAATAACCATTCAAAAGGAAGGAGACTGTTCATATAAATGGAAGGCCCAATGCTTGTTTCTTTCTCTGCACTTAGATCATCTTATTCCATTGGTGAAGTGGGCATGTTGGAGACCCAAGCCAAGTGCCTGCTGGAACCAAGCAGACAACATAATTAAGTGCAGTGGACTGAGTGTAAAAGAACCAACAGTCCAGGCTGAATTAGAAATTGCAACTGATTCTTAGCCTCAATATAGGAGAGAATAGAGAGTGGTGGAGACTGTGGCAGAAATGAGACCAAATCTCCTATCTAAAGGATGTAACTGTCAGTTTTTAACAACAGTGGCTATACTGGAATATAGAGGCAGGGTTTCCAACCTTCCACTTTTTTTTTATTATATCATTTTTACATTACACTCACATTGTTTGGGCTACCTCCCCCACTTCCGGGCAGAACCTGTTCCTCTTGTTCTCCGAGTTTGTTGAAGAGAAAACATGAGAGATAATAGGAAACACAGCATTTTTGCTAGTTTAAGATAAAGATAG
Source organism: Castor canadensis (assembly GCF_047511655.1). NCBI lineage: Eukaryota > Metazoa > Chordata > Mammalia > Rodentia > Castoridae > Castor > Castor canadensis. The sequence goes on from NC_133386.1 coordinate 172,628,611, forward strand.
CTGTGCAGAGAGATTCCTAGCACTGCTTCCATGCACATGTATATTACAACCTGAACTGATTCATCTCTCACCAGACTTCTTCACTACTTGCCAGTCACCTTCCCATAGTAGCCTCTGTCAGTTTAAGATTACTTTATTCACTCCTCTACAGTGAGCACATCAACCACTTTCAAGTTTTAGGTTTCCTTCCCTTTCCCTATTCTTTCTGTGCACATTCTCCCCTTAGTGTGTGACCCATATCCGATAACATTATTGCATTTGTTTTAGGTCAATAATCCGTACATGAGGGAAAACATGCAAATTTTGGCCTTCTGAGTCTGGCTAACTTCACTTAAAATGATGTTCTCCAGTTCCATCCATATACTTGGGAATAACAAAATTCATTTTTCTTTGTGGCTGAATAAAATTCCATTGTATATTAAAAAAAACACATTTTCTTAATCCATTCGTCAGTGGTGGGGCATCTTGGCTGTTTCCATAACTTGGCTATTGTGAATAGTGCTGCAATAAACATGGGTGTGCAGGTGTCTTTGTAGTCACCTGAGTCACATTCCTTTGGGTATATCCCTAGGAGGGTATTGCTGGATCATATGGCAGCTCTATGGTTAGTTTTTAAAGAAGCCTCCATATTGTTTTCCAGAGTGATTGTACTAGCTTGCATTCCCACCAGCAGTGTATGAGGGTTCCTTTACCCCCGCATCCTCACCATTTGTTGTTGGTGGTGTTTTTGATGATAGCTATTCTAACAGGAGTGAGGTTGAATCTTAGTGTGGTTTTGATTTGCATTTCCTTTATGGCCAGGGATGGTGAGCATTGTGGTTTTTGACCATTTGGACTTCTTCCTTTGAAAAAGTTCTGTTTAGTTCAGTTGCCCATGTCATTATTGGTTCATTGATTTTGGGGAAGTTTAGCTTTTTGAGCTCTCTGTATTTTTTGGTTATCAGACCTTTGACATATAGCTATCAAATATTTTCTCCCACTCTATGGGTGGTCTCTTCAGTTTCAAGACCATTTCTTTTGTTGTGCAGAAGCTTTTTAATTTTATGTAGTCCCATTTGTCCATCGTTTCTCTTAGTTGCTGTGCTGGTTGGGTTCTACTGAGGAATTCCCTGCTTTTTCCTGTATTAACTGCAAGGTTTTAGGTCTGATATTAAGACCCTTAATCCATTTTGAGTTGATACTAGTACAGGGTGATAGGCATGGATCTAGTTTCAGTTTTCTGTAGGCAGATAACCACTTTTCCCAGAAACATTTGTTTGAGAGGCTGTCTTTTCTCCATCATATGTATTTGGCTCCTTTGTCAAAAATAAGGTGGGCATGGCTGTGTGGATTCATATCCAGGTCCTCTATTCTGTTCCACTGGTCTTCATATCTGTTTTTGTGCCAGTACCATGCTGTTTTTATTGCTGTTGCTTTGTAATGTAGTTTAAAGTCAGATATTGTGATACCTCCAGCATTGCTCTTTTTGCTGAGTACTGCCTTAGCTATTCACGGTCTTTTGTGTCTCCAAATGAACTTTAGGGTAGATTTTTCAATCTCTGTGATGACTGTCACTGGGATTTTGATAGGAATTGCATTGAACATGTAGATTGCTTTTGGTAGCATAGCCATTTTTACTATGTTGATTCTATTAATCCAAGAGCACAGGAGATCAAACCTTCTGTTTGATCTGTTTCTTCAGTGGTTTGTAGTTCTCCTTGTAGAGGTCATTTATATCCTTTGTTAAGTTTATTCCTATCTATTTTAGTTTATTGAGGCTATTGTAAATGGAATTGTTTTCCTATATTCTTTCTCAATCTGTTCATTGTTGGTGTATAGAAAGGCTACTGATTTTTGTAAGTTGATTTTGTATCCTGCTACTTTGGTGAAGCTGTTTATGGTGTCTAGAAGTTTTTGGTTGGAGTTTTTTTTGGCCACCCTTCCAATTTGTTGATAGAAGGCAGGTATCTAGGTTTTTTGGGTGAAATTATATAATTCTAGGATATTAGTCATTGGTTTAATGCTTTAAAAAGTTCTTGAGGTCCAAGTGGGTCAAAAATCAGTTTGCTGGCTTTCGAAGAGCAACCACTAGAGTGAGGAAAGAGCTTGGTCTTTGCAACTAGACAGTCTTGGTTTTGAACCCTATTTCTACCTTTAACAAATAATCCAATTTCTCTGTGCTTCAGTTTTCAGAGCAGTAAAACGGAAATACTAGGTTTCCTGCAGGGTTAGCAATAATGTATACAAAGCACTTAAGACAGTGCCTGGCACATAGCAGAGGCTCAATAAATAATACCTAGTTAGGGGACCCACCTTAAACTCAGCGTTGTCAGTCCTGCTCTCCTTCCATCCTAAAAAGGCTTAAACAGCAAATCCTCATTCCTGCTACCCACCTTTCAATCTTGTACTTTGTGGAATTCATTCACCACCCAGAAACACAGTTCTTTCCTGCCCTGGTATCATTGTTCTCAAGAATCCAGAAGGCAAAGGACTGAGCGGCCAAGTGGGAGGTGCTCAGAACCAGCACCACACCCTAAAATAGGAGCCAGACGTTGGGAGCTCTAGTCCTGGCTTTGCCAAGGAGCCTGGAATTTGGACAAGTGGCCGATGTACTCTGGGCCTCTGCTGGACCATTAGGAAAGCTGGCACAATAATGCCTACCTCAAGAGTAACCTGGAGAATGTAAGATTATGTATTGTGCTGGATACTTGCCACCTACCTCCCACCCCCAGATGCTCTCATGACTTGTATAGGAAAAAACAAATGGTTTTTCTCTATGCTTACACTTAACATAGCCCCTCTGCAACCAAATATAGGAGGGAAGGAGGCTTTCCACACCAAGCTATTCTACACTTCTTGGTGGGCACAAACTGGGTGTCTTTTAATTAAACTCAATTCTGACACACTCTGAAATAGACATCAAATTCCACAGGTTAAGGGCTCAGTCCCACAAAACTGTCCCTCACTTCAAAGGCCAATTGCAAGTCTAGGTTGTTGCCTATGCTTCCGACTGGCTACATAGCTCAGAGATTCCTGTGATTCCATCCTCGATATCATTTGCAAGAACAGTTCACAGAACTCAAGAAAGCAGCTTGTTTTCGAGATTACCAGTTTATTATGAAAGGATAAAACTCAGAAACAGTCTACTACAGTCTGGATCTGGAATGTTCACGAAGGTCCATGTGTGGAAGTCATGGTTCCCAGCACGTGATGCTTCTGGAAGGTGGTGGAACCTTTAAGAGGTAGGGTCTAGTTGAAAGTCTTCCTAGAACGAAAATTGGGACCCCAGCCCCTCCTTTCTGTTTTTGCTTCCTGGACGCCATAGGTGAGCAACTTCCTCTACCGTGTTCTCTCCACTGTGATGTATTGCTTCACTACAGGCCCCAAAACAATGGGTCCAATCAACCATGGACCGAAACCTCCAAAACTGAGATCTAAAATAAAGCTTCTCTCTTTTTAAGTGATTGTGACAGGTATTTGTTACAGTAATGCAATGCTGACAACACACAGTCAAATGGAAGAGATGTGTAAGAACTGAGGGAGATTTCCCTTCTGCTCTCTGAAGGTTCACTGGACTAAAACAACAAAAGAAGATTAATTGCAGAAAAGACACTCATATCTATTATTTGCTTGGAGGCAATCATATAGCATGATTAGCCCAACAACCCAACACATGCCACTCCCTCCACAGGGAATGTCAGAGGAGTAAATGGCTTTTTGGAGGGTACTCAGTGGCCTAAACAAAGTCTATTTGGTTCACAGAACAGACAATAGTTAGTAAATGATTCTCTAGGGACTGAAATAGAGGAGGATGGTGTGTGACAATCTGTCTAGTGTGTTGACGATTTCAGTCTTTCTGTGATGTAAGTTTAGTCTTCTCTAGTTAATGAAGTTTTGGTAAAAAGATTGAAGATTGTGTTCTACTCTTGGTAGATCCAGCCAGTAGGACAAGGGGAACTTTGTAGAAAGCCTCCCCCTGTGCTGGGAGGTGGAAAAAAGGGGAAGATTCAAAGGACTTGGATTCTGAGACTTCTTTCAAGGCCTTTTAGTTTCTCTTAGATCAAATTGCCCAATATGTCAGAAATGCCTTGTTTGGGGTTATCATTCTCTGCTCCCCAACAAATGCATGAGCAGTGCAGGGGCAGAGCTTCCATGGACTCCAAAGCACCTCACCCTTTAAGAGCCTTCATATGTTCACCTACCTGGAAGCCCCCTGAGCCTTGCTTTTTGGAGGCTTCATTATATAGGCATGGCCAATTAAATCGTTGGCCACTGGTGATCAGGTTCACCTCCATCTCTTCTCCCCTCTCAGAGGTCAGTGAGCAAGGCTGAAAGTTGAAACCAATCAAGTGGTTGATTTCTGGCACCCAGTCCCCATCCTTAGGGGCTTTCCAAAAGGCACCACATTAGCATAAACTCAGTTGAACAGGGCTTTTTAAAACCACTCACCTTTGTCACTCCTATCACTTTGGAAATTCCAAAGATTTCAGGAGCTCTGTGCAGAGAATGGGGACAGAGACCAAATCTGTGTTTCTTATTAGAAATCACAATGTCACCCTACCTCCTGCCCTTGTTTTGTGCCCTAGAGTTTGATTTCATGGGACTGTGTTAATGAGGCCTGTCCCCCATGGTTTCCAGAGAGTTCAGCAAATGAGATGGAGCAACAGATGGAAATGACAGAGCTAGGCCAGAGGCTATGCTGCACTATGGAAGCCCACAGCTCCAGACCCAGATGTGGCTGTAGCTCTTTTTCTTTTGGGATCCATGTTCTTCCTCATCCTTTCAGCCAAGGGTGGAAACAGTTCCCCCATATGGCTGGTGCCAAGGGATTTCCTCACCCCTTACTGGTTTCCCTTATCCCTGCTACACCTTTGTCAATAGCTCTTTATTAAACACTCCCCAGTAGCCCTCATTATGTCACCTGCCATCTTTGGGACCCTAACCATGACACATGTATGTAGCATGTTCTTTTACAATGGATGCAGAAACCACTAGAGTGGTGTAATTGGAATTAATTTGAGATCATAAACCTTCCTTCCTCACCCTCAGGCTGCCAGATAATCCAATTATCTAAAATCCTCATTCCCTGAGTGCTCCAGTCCATAGGGGGTCCAAACGCACCAATAGGACATGTGTTCAGTTGCAAATGTTTGCCATATACCTTAATGCACCCTGTGAGTTCTGTTAAAATACCAACACTGTTTGCTTGATCTCAGTTGGTATTTTAACAGAACTCACAGTCCCATGGAATTATATGAGGAATGTCCCCAGGTGGACAAACTCCTTACTGGCCACCACGAGAACAGATGACTGGTCAGTGCTCCCATGGATATGAGGGTCCTTGGAACAGTATGAATTTTTTATTAGTGTCTGCAGCCAACACTGAAGCTTATAAGCTCACCCAATTCCCATGCTGACTCCTAGCCAACTTCCAGTCAGAGGCCATGGCACAATTCTGGTTAAAGAGACATATGCATGAGAGTTCAGGTTGGGCCTTCCTGGGAAATCCTTACTTCCCTTGTAAATTGAGACAGAATCAATTTACTGCTGGTAGAAACCTGTGTTTTCTCTTTGCCCTTACCCCTTCACCTGCTTAGAAAAAAGAGGTGATGCTGGACATCTAGCAACCATCTTATGACCACGAGACAACAAGCTGATACTCTAGGGGTGGCAAAGCAGAGAGACAGAAAGGACTTTGGTCTTACGATGTCACTAAACTGCCACACCAGATCTGGACTGCACACCTCTGGATTTGTATAAGATTAAGAGACCTCGCTCTGTTTAAGCCACAGGCGAGTAGTTGATTACGAGAATTTGGATCTGAAGGAGACGCTCAAGATTGTCTGAGCCACCTTCTTCCATTACATGTGAAGAAATTGGAACACAGAATGGTAAGGAACTTGCCCCAAGGCACACAGCCCAACTGGAGATCCCATTGCCCAGACAACCCTAGTTCATGATTGTAAGTTCCTACAAACTGGACAAAGATTGGTCAGCTGTTTGCCGGTTCGTGTATCTTTTAGAAACAAAGCTCACCTCAGTACTGCTTGCCCCGCTAAAAAATAAAAAATAAAATAAAATAAAGCCCACTTGAGTGCTTACATTGTTACCCTAGTGAGCAGCAGCAAGTCCAGCTGGTTAATTCTCCACTGAAAGGTTGCAAAGCTCCAAGGAACACGTTGTGTCCACTCAAAGCTTCTGTGAGAACAGACTGAGGAAAATGCAGGCGCTCTGTCTCTTATTCCTGCCTCACTGGCATGAAATCTTTTGTAAATTGTGATTAACCCCATCTCTGAAGCTACCTTCCCATGAAGGTAACGACTCCAAAAGCAATGCTCATAGGAAGCAGAAATCTGACTCTGTCCCTACTCTAAATGATCCTTCTCTTTTTCCCCACTCCCATCTACCACCTGTGTGTATGTACACACATGCCTGAGATTTTAATGTTAGTGATTCACTGCTTTGGGAAGTAATTACTCTTTTTCTGAGAATTCTGGAAGAGAAGGAGAGGCTTTATCAGGAGCTGCAGCAGGCTGAATGTTAATGTCCTTCCTCTGCCCCAAATTCGTATGTTGACATCCTTAACCCCTGATACAGTGCTATGAGGAAGTAGGACTTTTGGTGACTGATTCGGTCATAAGGATGGAATCTTCGTAAATGTGATCAACATCCTTATAAAAGAGACCCTGGAGAGCTCCCTATGTGAGGACACAGTGAAAACATGGTCCTGACCAGACATGGCCTCTAGCCCTAGTGGTAACTGCTGGAATTACAGGCAAAGAAGAGGCAATTAGAAGTAAAGGGAGTTTGTTGTTGTGCTGGGTGGGGGTACATTGTGGCATTTACAAAAGTTGTTATAATATATCATACTTGAATTCACCCAGTTTATCATTCTCCTTTATCCTCCCCCATTCCTGGAATAGTTTCAACAGGTATCATTTTTTCTGTTTACATATGTATGTACACACTATTTGCACTATTTGAGTGGATTCAAGGCATGGCTGCCTCTCCTCTGGGAAATCAAACCCCAGTGTCCAGCAAACAGGATCTGGGGCACCACTCTACAAGGGTACTGCTGATGTCTTCGTTCAGGGTTCAGGTCCTGTTGATGAGCTTGAAGGAAAGCACCAATTTGAACCCTCACCACAAACAAGCAAAGGAAACATCCATCCTTTTATTGATGAAGAAACAAAAGGTCAGAGACATGAGTTAAAAAGAGGCAGGACTAAAACCCAGGCCAGGTTCATTCTAAACCCTGTGATCTTCTTAGAACTAACCAAAGGGATAATTCCAACTCATTTCCTGACACACCAAATTCTCCAGATCTCTGAAATTTGAGCTTCCTTGCCATTTACAATCTCACTAATTCAAAAACCTTTACTGATCTCCTCCCAAGTGCCAAGAACTGTGCTTTGCCCACAGGCTTCCAGAGAATGAAAATGATGTAATTTATGTGGTGAGAAAGCAATTCTTAAGGTGTGTCTCTCTCAAATTGAGTTACTTTTTTCACTGTTAGGTGAATGATAATTGGAAGGGCTGGTAAAAGGACCTTATTTTGTTCAGATAAGCCAGTCAATGCATAACACTTTCAATTCTCCTTTCTGCTTTTCTCCTGTTTAGAGAGACTGAGAAAATGCAAGCGTCTCAGGACTGAGATGACTGAGCTGGATTTCTTAATGGCACAGTTTTTTTCTATGCTGTTTCTGAAGACTATGCATCCTGGAGCAAGCTAAGTGAGCTGCTTCCCTGGGCAGGGGGTGGACCCCACCCCCAGGTTTGCCTGCTGCCTGTCTACTAGTCCCTGATGGGATCCACTGGGAGAAGCAGCTATCTTACTGGCCCCAGAGCCTACCCCTGACAGCTGTCATCAGTATCAATCAGCCTCAAAAGCAGATTCTAGATCAGTAGACATTTATAGGACACACATACCACATTCAAATCATGGAAACTTTGGCTCCAAACTCATAAAAGGGGTTATTTCTGCCTAGTAGGAGTATGAGCAGCTGTTTTCCCATCTTGCATCTCTACACAGTCTAATTTTTCTGCTGTAGCCCTAAGTCACTCATAATCCACAGGTGTCAGCAGGCTGCTCCACATTCCTTCCACTTTCTACCTGCCCTCCACCCTCCTTGCCCTTCTGTTCCCTCTCCAAAATGATAACTTTGTTTGCCATATCCTCTCAGCTTCCCCCCCCACATCTCAGGGAGGAGGAAAATCCTCTCCCCTTATTTCCTCTTTCCCTTCTTCCCTGGCAGCATCTCTGCAGCCTCCCTCAGAATACCAGGGTCCAGTCTCTGCCATATGCCTTCAAATCTCTCCATGTTTTACTTGGGAGAAACTGACTGCCCACAGGCCAGGCGAGGGTGGATGGCAGGAACAAGGGGCCACGTGGTAATGAGGCCATAAATCTATCCTGCACAGTGTTATTTTCCTGAACTCTAGGAAGAGCAGGCATGTGCAGAGGCCTGAACCACAGATCCAGAGCATAACCTTTGAGGCACAGATGTTAAGGGACCTGCTGATCTCCCCTTTTGTCAAATGGAGAGAATATACCTTTGCCTCCCAGGTGTGTAATGAGGATCAGTTGAAATACAGGACAGAAAGTGTTCCAAGAGGTCGAGAGTACTGCAGAATGAATCGCCAGGCCTGGATAATTCTCTCTTCTCGATCTCTTTCCCATCTGGCTTTGCTTTCAGCTCCTGTGAGCCCAGCCCCCCTCCAGCTGCCAGAACCACATCTCCCTCCCCCATTCTCTTGGTCTCCCTGTCTTCACTCTTTCTTCACCTCAGTCCCCGCTGGACACTAATGCCCACTAATCTCTTCCAAACCTAGCAAGGCACATCCCTCTATAAAACCTCCAGTAATTCTCCTTTGCTAAGTCAAAAACAAAAGTCTGCCTTGTTGGCAGAATTTTGAGAATGACTCAGTGACACTCCTCTTTGAGGGTGATGAGGCCTGTTAGCAGGCTGAGATGTCACCTCCATCGCATATTATACAGATTGCCAGGTGGGCTTAATCCAATTAGAAGAGAAGCCCTGTAAAGGCTGAGAGTTTTCTTTAGCTGGTAGCTGAAGAGGACTTCAGAAAGTAGAAGCACAGGAGAAGTCAACCACAGCCAACAGACACAGGAACCTCAGTCCTCCCACCAGGACTGGATTTGACTGACAACCTAAATGAGTCCTGAAGTTGATTTTTCCCCAGCGTCTCCAGAGAAGAACTCAGTCTGTCCAACACCTCATGTTTCGCCTCAGACCCTAAAGAGAAACCCACCTGGGGTTCAGAACTACAAAATAATAACATAATAAGTGGGTATTGACTTGAGCTGCTAAATCTTTGACAATTTATTATGTAGCAACAGGAAATGAACATATTTGATATTTCAACGTCTCAAGAGTTCTTACCTAGCCTCTTTCTCTAATCCACCCCACAAACAAGCTGGGAGTGGTTCTGGAGCTCAAATATGGAGTCTACTACTCGCTGACCAGTTACACAGCATCTGTGTTTTTGCTTCGCCTTGTCTATGTATTTAGGATAACTCTAGACCCTTCCTCATGAGATTTTGGAAGGATTAAGTGAGCTAATACAGTCATGTGCTTAGTACAGAATCCAGCACCAATTATCCACAATAATCATTTTAATTTTTTCTTTGTACTGCTATTCTATTCTCTGAAGATTGGCCTTCAAGCCAAATGGATTTATTTATTACCTTAGGAAAACATTCTTTTTCTCAGCTCACACCAGCCCCTGCCAGGTATACCTTCTGCTTGCTGCTGCTCTCTCACGTGCCCATCCTTCAGACCTTGCTCAGATTCCTGTGCCCCTCATAAAACCTTCCTTGACCCTTACAGCTCTGGTGGTCTAGCCCTTATACTAACTTCTAGAGTGCCAGAGAATGACCTATTTAGTTAAAATTATTCTTTTGATCAACATAATGCCTGCTTATTAGAAATATCTGGAGAAATCTACAAAAACCCAGGGCAAGAAATAGGTTAATATTTCCAGCATTGTTCACATTTTGGTGTATTTCTTTCTAGTCTTCTTTTTTTTTGTAATCATTTGTACACATATAGACATATATTGTAAACATTTGTCTTTCTGAACCTAAATCTTGGCCCAAGGCATCTATCTGCCTGAGAAGAAATTAGGATTTGTGCTCACAGGAATTCAAAGAGAAAGAGAAATTATGATATTCGCTTTAGTCTTGCAAAATGAGATTACACATGAAATCAAGGTATTAAGATTTGTTTTACCCAAGGATCCTGTATTAGTTTCCTATTGGTGATATAAAAGATTACCATAATTTGTGTCTTAAAGCAACATAAATTTATCCTCTTACAGTTCTGCAGGTCAGAAGTCTGAAATGGATTTTAGGGGACTCAATTATTCTTAGAGTTTCTTCTGGAGACTCCATGGGAGACCAGTTCTTTCTTCTTCCAACTTCTGGAAGCTGGCCACATTCCTTGGCTCATTGCCGCATCACTCCAGTTTCCACCTCCATCATTCATTGTGCTCTCCTAGCTTTGACCCCCACCTCCTGCTCACAGGGTCCTTGTGACTACAATGGACATACCTGGATCATCTCCCCATCCCAATATCATCACAGACCCTTACTGCTTAATGTCACAGGGTCAAAACAACTCTGCAAACAGGAAAATTACACAGCTATGCAGTGGGATAGCGAGGAGTCAGGAAGGGCTGCTGGGAGGAGCCATGACCCTTGGAGGGAGCCCAAGAACAGGAAGTTGCTGGGGAAGCAGTTCTCAAAATAAAATTATCATAGCAATAGATGACATTTATTGAGCATTTATGTGCCAGGAGCTACACTGGGCGCTCTTTTAAAATAGTTGCTAGAAAAACAACATTGAAATAGCCACAGAACCTAAGGTAAAATTTGCCTATAATCTAGTCATCTAGTTAAACCAATATTTTAATTTTTCCACACTCCTATACAATTTTTTCAGATTAATTAGAATGTTATAAATATAATTTAGGATGGCAATTTCCACTTTCATTTTTACCATAAATAATATTTCCATTTTGCAAAAAGTCTCAGTTTATCCCGCTCTCTCATCTTTCTCCTCTGCCACACTATGACCAGTATTAATGACCTCAGCTCATCTCTCTATATTTATCTATTCTCACTTAAAAATAATAACAGTAAACATTTACTTAATGCAGATTACAAGATGGGTCTTGTTTTTATCATATTACCTTCTGTCATTCACTTAATCCTCACAACAGCCTTATGAGAGAAACAGTGTTATCCTCAACTTACACATGAAGAAATTGAGGCCTTACTTAAAATAATAAAATATATATGCAAATCTGTAAACTCAGATGGTGAACCCCAGTGGTACTGGGGTTTGAACTCAGTGCCTCACACCTGCTAGGCAGGTGCTCTACCACTTGAGCCACTCTGCCAACCTGTTTTTCGTTGGGAATTTTTGAGATAGGGTCTCTTGAACCATTTGCCTGGACTGGTTTCAAATGGCCTGATCTCTGTCTTCTGAGTGGCTAGGATTACAGGTGTAAGCCACTGGCACCTGGCCGACCCAGTGTCTTAATCTGCTTTCTGCGCTTTTTTTTTTGGCTCATGGTTCTGGAGGCTGGGAAGTCCAAGACCATGGCGCCAACATCTTGTGAGGGCCTTCTTGTAACATCTAACATGGTGGAGGACATCTAATGGCAAGAAAGTAAGTGTACCAGAGAGAGCTTGAGCTTGCTGTATAACAAAGTCACTTCTTCACCAACCCATGGACCCATTAATTCATGCATCCATGGATGGGTCATGAGAGCAATCACCTCCCAAAGAACCTACTTGTTATCACTGCAATGGAACTAAGTTTCCAACACAGAAATTTTAGGGAACATAGTCAAACTTCATCACCAGGGAACTCTTTTGCCATGCACTGGGAAACCCACATTAGACTGTGCATGAGTCAAATTTTTAATAGTTGAATCACCAGATAAGGATAGCATCATGGTGGGGGAAATGAAGAAAATATAAGTGATATAGAGAAGAAAGTGATGGGTACAGACTGGAGAGAAAGAATATAGGACATGTGCTTGACTTACCTAGTGAAAGAGAAAGCATTTAAAGAGATATTTAAGCCTGATGCTGGTGACTCACACCTGTAATCCTAGCTACTTGGGGAGGCTGAGATAGGAAGGATCACAATTCAAGGCCAGCCCCTGCATGAGAACCCATCTCCAAAAAAAATAAAAAACAGAGTAAAATGGACTGGAGCAACAGGGTGCTTATTTTATAAGCATGAAGCCCTGAGTTCACACTCCAGTCCCACACAAAAAATGGAAAGAAATATTTACAATAGTTTTGACTTATAGAAAAGCCAATGTATACATTCGTATAGGAAAGCATCTTCAAATAGCAAAAACAAACAAAAATCTTGACTTAGACTTAAGTCAAAGTGTTGATTTTTTCTTACGTAAAAAGAAGTCTAGAGGTAGGCAGCTGCTGATTCAATGGTTCAGCACTGTCAAGTCCAGGGTCTTTGAGGTTTGCTGAGTCACAGGGAAACTACAGTGGGAATTTTGCTAGGTATTCTCACATTTCCTTGCACAAGGGTCATACCATTTCTGCATCCTCCAATTTATATCACAGAATAAAGATTAATATTCCTTAACTAGAGGCATGGCTCAAGTGATAGAGTACCTGCCTAAGAAGGGCAAAGCCCTGAGTTCAAACCCTAATACTAACAAAAAAATTTAAGGTTAATACTCCTAATAAATAACGAGATTCTAAAAATTGAGAAGAAAGCTATCTACAACCACATAGAAAAATTGGCAGAATGTATGAATAGTTTTCAGGGGAATGCAAATTACTACTAAATATATAGTAAGAAGCTGAACTTCCTCAGGATACTTTTTTAAAAAGCAACTTGAAACAATACTGAGATAGCATGTCTTACTTATCAGATTGGCAAAAATCCAGTCTGGCAACACATTGCATAGATAAGACTGTCTGAAGATGCATTCTCTCTTAAGTTTCTGGTGGAGACATAACAGGATGTAACCTTTTTGGAGAGGAATTTGGATCATCTAGCAAAATCACAAGTTCATCTAGCCTCTTACACAACAACCCCACTTCAATGAATCTTTCTAAATAATAAACTGGCAAAAATTTAAAATGCCACATTCACAAGGATGTTCATTGCAAATAATTGTAATAGAAATAGAAAACAAAGAATCTGAATATCCATCAATAGGGGATTGGTTGAATAAATTATTTTTATACACACAATGGAGTATTATACAGATATAAAAATGAATAGGAAGGATCTCTATGTACTTATGTAAAATAATTCCCAGGTTGTGTTAAGAAAGAAAGGCAGGGTACAGAAAAGTACTTTAAGTATGTGATAGTTTGCTTAAGATAGGAGCATATATAAATATATAAATAAATATATTTGCTTGTACTACCTAAAAGTAATAATGGAAAAATTAGCCAAAAATAATGAAAGTAGAGACCTGTCATGAGAGGAAAGGGACAGAAAGGATACATTAGCAGGGATGGACCCCAGCATTCACTGCACATAATTTAATGTAGATTTTGACTTTGGAACCAGGTAAATGTTTCAATCAAAAATTTGATAAAGATGAAAAGGAAATTTATAAAAATGATAAAAAATAGAAATGATAATAATTGTTTATTAAGGTAATGATTTGATCTCACAAAGAAGTGTTATTGTCAACAACCCCATATAGATCTATCGGATTGAAAAGAGAACATGAAGTATGGAAACACTACCACAAACCCCACTGTACAATCAAAAAAAAAACCCCACAAACTGAAAATTTTATTCTATCTGAGCATGTAATAAAATAATCAAGAACTCTTTTTGAAAGTTAAAGAAAGTGAAGACATCTTAGACTGCATTCATTGGTGTCTAAATCAGTATGAACTGGATGGTAACAAAAAAAACCCATATCCTCACAATTTCTCAACTCCCACTGCGTGTGGACTCGAAGCTGTTTTCCCTTTGTGACCTGGGCTGGGGGAGAAGCATCTGTCTGGAATATTTTAAAGTCAATCCCTGAAGCAGAGAGGGAAGATCCTCAGGTTTTTAACACTTTTTCTGGAAATGACCAGTGTGACTCTTAATCCACTCCCATTTCATTGGTCTTCTGCACAGACTGCACTATGAGTGAGGATAGTATAGCCTAACATAGAGAACAGTTCTATTGCTACTCTCATTTTGAAACTATCCTATCTGTCCAACAGGATCTGCAAATAAGCACTTTTGTTCATGTAATTATAAACTGAGATTTTCAGAAGAAAAGACATAAGAAAAAATCCAAATGAGTTCAGACTCTGTAATCTTGCATTCTAATTAGAAATACCAACACAGACTCCTAATTTATCTTTCCCTGAGGAGACCTCTTGCCAGGCTAACTGTACACTGGGGAGAAAATCCAGAGATCCACCCTTTGTTTATTTCTCTGGTTCCCAATTATAATTCCTGTCAGACTGGTTACACTGGTTCCCTGTCTTGTGTAGTAAAAGTAATTTTAATTTGAAGGGTCATGTAGAAACTACCTTTTTTCCTGGCCAAGATAGTAAATCAGGAGCAGTATTTCATTCTAAGAAAATTACAAACAATAGCACTGCTTTCAAAGACTTAAACATGCATGGATACTGGCTCCCACCACATTCCTGTTCAATTGACTTTTCTAGCTTTGAAGAACCAGACGCATCATTGAGGATGATGGTGGATTACTGAAAACCTAACCAGATGGGACCCCCAGCTCAGCACAGCTGCTATGCCAGTTGTGGTACCACTGACACTTGATACGTGGCTGTTGATATGATGAATTTTTTTTTTCTCTAGCCATAATAACAGGGAGGTTAAAAGCAGTTCTCCTTTACATGGCAAGGAAAGCAATAGACCTTCTCTATTGTCCCACTGGTGAGAGATGGATTGGTACAAAAGGGGTAGGTACCATGGGAGTCTCGGCCACCTGTTCACATCACTTGCTTGTGCTTTCTGTATTTAGTTAGGCCAAAGCATGAATGTATCATTTTTATCACACAGTGAATTACTACTATATCCACTAACCTATGACTCATTGGATCTATAATACTCAGCTCACAATGAATATCTGTAAGACAGTGTAGTCATTTGGCATCCTGTGGTCAGGTTAGTCTCTGAGAAGGTTTTTGAGCATGGCCTTGTAGAACTCAGGTTCCCGATTGCACCTCTCTTATTGAAGTTTATGGAAAACCCCATAACATTATTATCTGTCATGGATACCTCTAGTACCAAGGGAACTCCTAGGTCATACATCCTAAATGGGAGGGAAGCTGGACATGCCGGAGAGCCATTTTTTGCTTTGAGTCCCACTTAAAACTATCATCCCTCTGAGTTCATGCAAGAGGACTTGGACCTGGCTCTAGATCATTAATATAATGTTGATTGCAGCCAGAAATGAACTGTGCCACATTACAGCCCACTTAGAGGTGGACACCAGAAATACTGGCAAAGGAAAGTCCTCTCTGAGAGCAGTTGCCAGCAGTACAATGGCTTAATGTGTGAAGATATTGACTCTTCACTAGTGAATAGTGTGGCTTATTGCTCAGGGGCCTGGAAGAAAAAGCCATAGTCCATAAACCACTTCCCAACCCTTCAAGATGTTCCTGAATAGGCCTTTTAGCTAAAACTTCACTGAGTGCCATTTTTACCCAGCTGGTTGTCTCTGGTGATGAAGAACATGGAGACTATTGTAGCTTGTGATTTTGAGCCCTATCTGTTGTGCCTAGTTGGGAGTAAAATGTGTCCTTTGGTCTGTGGTAAACAG
Source organism: Castor canadensis (assembly GCF_047511655.1). Taxonomy (NCBI): domain Eukaryota; kingdom Metazoa; phylum Chordata; class Mammalia; order Rodentia; family Castoridae; genus Castor; species Castor canadensis. Next base: position 172,644,406 of record NC_133386.1, read on the forward strand.
TGTCAGAGTCCCCTGTGGTAAGTCAATTATTTTATTGGCCCTTAAATGTTGTAGATGATGGCTGCTATGGTTTGAATGTTCATTCCAAATTCATGTGTTAGAAACTTAAATCCCCAACGCAATAGTGTTGAGAGGTGGGACCTTTAAGAGGTGATTAGGTCACAAGGGCACCATTCTCATGAATGGATTAAGACCATTATCAAGAAATTGGGTTAGTTATAATAGGGGGAAATTTGGTAGCCTTTCTTTCTCTCTCTCTCCCCTTCCATGTTTATGCTGTTGCCCTTTTGCCTTCTTTTATGGAGTGAAATGGCCCTCACCAGATGCCAGCGTCATACACTTAGACTTCTCAACCTCCAGAACCATGAACCAAATTAACTTCTATTGTTCATGAATTACCCAGTCTCAAGTATTCTGTTCTAGCCACACAGAGACAGTGGGAGAGGGTCTAAGTAAGATCAATGGCCAGAAAACCTAGGGAAAGATGTACATGAATGGATTTGCAGGCTGGGAGCAAAACATCCTGTTTGCTGATCCTGTTGACATCAGCTAGCCCCTCTCCTTGGCCTCTGTAGTGCTTCTAGAGTAGACCCATGAACAAAGAAACCATGGTGCAGGAGTAGAAAAAGGAATGGACCAAAACATGGGATCATTTTCATCAAAGCTGCTCTACCTTTGGGGCTGAAATGCCAGCAGCAACAGGGAGCCCTTATTTACAGTACCATTTGGGGCATGACTAGGTAGCCTCCTGATGGCCAAATAGGCCCTCGATCTTGAAGTGGACAGCAATTTTTCCTTATCAGAATCATATCTACTCAAGATATAAGTAGTTTTCTTCTTCCCACATTCCCTACAAGCAGCAGGATGCTTGATCTATTAACATGGTATCCTACACTGTGTTGTCACCGGCCAAGAGCACATTTTACTATGAACACTTAGGGCTCAAAGTCACAAGACACAATAGTCTTTAATATGTCTCATCACTCAGAGATAACCAGCTGGATATGAGATGGTGAAATTACTGATGAAGTCACAGCTAAAGACCCAGCTTGCAGGGTCACTATACGAGGTATGGTGCATACACTGAACCAGACCCACCTTATGGTGCTAAAATGCATGGGTCCAGAAACCAAGTGGAAGTAGACTTGACCTCACTATCATTCCCAATACAGACATGCAAAATTTTAGCTTCCTGTTCCAGCCACCATAGATTCTGTTAGATTCCGGGTTTTGGCACCCAGGTGGGGATGCTTTCATCATGGTGTGCAGCAAGAATTCTACTGAACTAGAAGTTGCAGAACTAAAATAGGCAGTGGAGGCATGAGAAGATTAATATAAATTTTGACTATTGGAACAGCTGTGGCAGGAGAGACTATAGTTTCATTTGCTAAAGAGTTTTAGGTCTTTTGAGGAGATTGCAACTGGCCATAACATGAAAGAATTGGACTTGCGTCTCCCGCTATGGAAGTAAGTGTGAGCAATTTGTTCCCCATGAAATATGAATACTATAAGACAATTTCAACATATCTGAGAATCCAAAAGGATGGATGTATCAGACCCTGTTAATGCTCCAGACCTATGAGGCCCACCCATACCAATAGGCCATAGCCATCTGCCATGTTTTCTGCTCAATGCAGCGCAACAGTAGGACACACTCTTGTCTTGGTTGCAAAGCCCACAGTCACTGATACCAGCACACACTAAGAAATCCCCATTTACGGCAGACAGTGTCAAGAAAGACTACCTTGGCTGCACTAGCCAGACGGACAACCCTGGCTTCCCCTGCAGCTGTGATGAGAGCCAAGCCGAGAGACATGACTCAAGGATGCAGGCGAGGTAACAGCATGTGAGATGGCATGTGGTTATCTCATACCTCTTTGCTCAGGAAGCTCTGAGCATTCAACTAATTGGCTGTGTTTGTGAGTGGTGGCAGTCTGGAAACCTCTCCCCTTGAACTTATCTGTCCCTCCACCTTACTTCCTTTTTAATTCCTTTGCCCCCTTTCATCACTGGGACTGCTCTCTTCTCAATTAAATGTGAGCACATAAGCTTTTCCCTCGGCCTCTGTTTTCTAGATAACCTGGGCCAAGACCCAGGCTGATTACTGCTTTGTAGAAAGAACCACGCAAGATGAGCATGGGTCATCATAGTGCACCAGGAAGCAAGCAAAATGATTGAACACTATTGATGTCAAGCAAAAGGACACAGGAGCCAATGTGAAGAGGCTCCCACTCGCTGAAGATGGGACAATTTGGCATCAAAAGAAATAGTGACAGCAATGGACTTAAACTATTAACACTCAGAAAAAAATTATTAGTTAGCAAATCCACCAACTCAAGTATTCTGAATGATAATAAAGAAAAAGACTTGGGTATCACTCTGCCTTTTCGTAGAAATAAAAATTGTGATTCAGAGTTACTACATCGCTGATGAGGGGCAATCCTTTCTAGAAGAATTCTGTGTGATGAATGCAGAAGGAAGAACAGACTTATAAATCCAGCATTTTACAGATCGAGATGAAATAATGGACTTGGCAATGATCGTCAGTAAACACTCCCATTAGATGGAAAGTTAATAGAGTTGGTAATGGCAGGGTCAGGCTCACGTCACTGAGCCACCGATCATTCTCAACACTACAGAGAGGAGAAGCTGGTGCTTAGTTTCTGGAAAATGATGCAACAGAAGGCACCACCCATGAACCTAATCAAGCCCTTCAATCTGCTGACCAGTTTACAGGAAACCTGGGGATAGAGGAACAAGTCCAACGATAACACAATGATGGACTCTGCCAAACCCAGAAAGTGAGAAATTTGGTAAGACAAAGGACAAAGGTTTTTTCAACTCTTAGATATGATATATGACCTTCATTTTGCTCCTCACTAGGACAAACCAACTCTTAGACATTTTTTGAGGCAATAGTGAAGTCTGGCCACAGACTAGGATAAGATGTTATTAAGGAATTTTTGTTAATTTTCTTGGCTATGATAAAGGCCTGGTGGTCATATTTTTTTAAGTTCTTATCTATTATAGAAGCATATGGAACTGTTCTTGGATGAAATTACATGATTTCTGGGATTTGTCTTAGTATACCAGAAAAAAAAAAATTAGGGAGAGAGAGAAACATGAAAACCATTGGTAATTTTTGATAGGTGATGGGTACGTGGGGGTACGTGAATGGTACCATGCCATTCATTTTTTTCTCCTTTTTTCTGTATATACTGGTCATTCTCCTTTTGGTCCATTCTTTGTTGTTTTCTGCCTTGCTCTGTGCCAGGCAAGGCCAACCTTTATTGATTGAGTCACTCATACAACTTTGTTGGAAGTTTCAGGTTGGGTTTATCCAATGGAAGGCAGCAACAGTAGATCAGGAGTAGATAAAGAACATCAGGGTGTTACTTCCTCCTCATGCCTGCTTCACCTTCCTGAGGTTCTGACAATTACTGTTCTGTGATAACAGTTGTATTAGTCAGCTGGGTCTGCCATGACAAAGTACACAGGCTGGGTGCCTTAAATAACAGAAATTTAGTTTCTCATCTTTCTGGAGGCTTGAAGTCTGTATGTAAATAAATGAGTGTGGTTGTGTTCCACCAAAATTTTATTTACAAAAACAGATGGCAGGCCCATGAGCCATAGTTCACCAACCCCTGCATCTGTGATAGCTCCTGTCACACGGCCCCTTTCCATGTGCTCACTTGCCAGTGGTTTCTGTCCTTCAGGGCAGAGGGTGGTCACAGCTCTGGATGTCATACTTTCCCTTTCTGTTTTTTTGTTTTTTTTTTAACTCCAATGACACCTTCCTTGGTCCCTTCATTCAGTTTTTGTATTAGTCACTTTTGTATTATTGTGACTAAAATACCTGACAGAACAATTGCAGAGAAGAAGGATTTTTTTCCGAGGGATCATTCCACCATGCACAGGTCTGTTGTTCTGGGTGTGTGATGAGCAGACCCAGAAACATGGTAGCAGGAGCATGGGGCAGAGGCTACTCACCTCATGGCAGATAGGAGGCAGAGAGAGGGAATACAGAAAGGAGCCAGGGACCTACTTTCTCCAACTAAGCCCACCTCCTACCTTCCACCACCTCCAATAATGCCATCAAATCATGAATCCATCAAGGGATTAATCCATCCCTTAGGTAAGAGCCCTCATGATCTCTGGAATGGCCATCACAGATACTCCCAGGGGTGTGTTTTACTAATCTCCTAGCCATTTCTCAGTTCAGTCAAGTTGACTATTAAACTTAATCATCACAGTTCTCTTTGGCTAAATGCCTTTTGAGTGAATCATCTCTTTCTGGTTAGGCACTGACTAATAATGTATGCTGGAAATTGTATGTTTCAAACCATGTATATTTGAAATTTCCCAGAGAGTCATAATGAAAGGAAAGGACATATTTGAAAGGTGATATTGCTACGACCTGGTTTTTAGCTCTGGAGAGTATCTCCACCAGGGGCTAGGATGGAAGACATGACAGGTGCTCATAGATGAGAACCAAGATGGAGCTGACCAGGCAGGAGCACAACTAGGACCTGACCTACCCAAGAGCAGGACCAGATAACATAGTGCACCAGTTACAGGGTTCAGTGGCCATCATTTTGGGGTCAGGTTTGGACCTGCCATCTCCAAGAAGGCCTAGGGCAAGTAGTCCAGACCAGCCACTATTCAGCTATGACAGGCAAGAATCTGGAGGCCACCCGCTTTCCCTGCTGTCACACATGTATGCCACCTCCTCTCCATTATCAGAGAGATAAATATGGAAAGTTTTAAATTTGTATTTAAAGACTAAATGATTTCTAAAAACTCATATCAAACAAATGATTTGATATGAATTCATATGATTTGATATGAAACAAATGATTCGATATGAACAAACTTGCATCAAACTATTCACATTAAAAAGTAAGGCCACCTCTTAGTATCCACGAAGAAGGATTGGGCCAGGATCTTGCTTGCATACCAGAATTCACAGAGGCTCAAGTCTTATATAAAATGGTGCAGTATTTGCATAGAACCTGTACACATCTTCGTGTATACTTTAAACCATCTCCTGATTACCTATAATCCCCAATACCATGCTATGTAAATAGTTGTCATATTGTATTGTGTAGGGAGTGACAAGGAAAGGAGTCCATTCAATACAGATGCAATTTTAAAAAATATTTTTTGATTCTCAGTTGATTGACTCTGCAAATACAGAATCTGCAGATAACAGAGGGCCAACTGCATTTTATCCAGGAGCTAGGAACCTGTGTGGAAAACCAGAGTAGTTATAGCCGGATAAAGAGAGCACATTTTTCTCTGCACCCCCAAGAGAAGCATGTAACTCAGAAACTGCATTAGTCTGTCAGCTTAAGGGCGAGCTAGGAAAAAGAGCCTGAGCTTCAAAAGGTGAAAGAGGATCACGGGGTTTCCAATGCAATTGTGGAAAACCACAGAAACTAAGGCAAGCCTGCCTGAGGTAGAAATGCTCCTGGAGCTTCTGGAGGAGCCAATCATCCATGCTGTCCCTCATCAGAACAGCCTCCTGCACCCCACTGCAGCCACCAGCTGCTGAGTTTCCCAGGAAATGAGGCCAGCGGGCTGCCAGGCAGCCTGGGCCTCCTCTTTTCTCTTCTTTATGAGCCTCGCCCTCCCTGCGAGGGGCTCAGGAAATTGCACATATTTCCCTGGCCTTTGGTGCTCTCCTGCAGCACAGCTGTTGCCCGTTCACCTGCCAGCTGAGGCCACTGTGGGAGGAAATGAGGAGAATGAGTCACGGGAAGGGAAGAGACCCAGGTGAGGGCCAGGCCAGAGAGCATGGGGTGGGAGAGTCTTTCTTTAGGTTGGAGGGTGGCCTCCCTCCTATTTAGGGAGCCCCATCCTGGATATGCTCAGAAATCTGTATCCAGAATGCTTTTATTTATTCAGAATTGTCCTGGCTGAGCAGTCAGGAGGATACCAAAGAAGTTGTTAAAAATAACTGTCATGATTTCACTCCTGTATTCAACCAGCATTTATTGAATGCCTGTTGGAGCAGGTGGGTGTTTGAGACCCTGGGGATGGAGTTGTGAACAGGGGAACAGGATGGGAACAAGATAAGTGAATATGCATGAACGTGCATATATACCTGTGATTATGTCCATATTACACACATAGCTGGGGTCTCCCACCCGGAGGGCCAGCCAACTGCAGGTGGGAAATATTCAGAGAAAAATAGTGTAATGACTATTTACATAGCATTTGTATGGTATTAGGTATTACAAGTAATCCAGAGATAATTTAAAGTATACAGGAGGATGTGTGTAGGTTATATGCAAACAATACACCATTTTATATAAGGAACTTCAACATCCATGAATACCTTTTTGACACACCAGGCTTCATGGGGGGGGATGGCTCTGTAGAGAAAGTAGCAAGCCGGATGGTCTAGAAGTGAGAGAGAAGGCATGTCCTTCTCCTATTCCATGCCTTCCCAGCAGCTGCTAACAGTTCCTGAAGTGCCCCAGGACCACCAGAAGTGGGTCCCCTCCCCATTATAGACGCCCTCCTCACCCTACTTATCAACACTGCCCACTGGGTCCACTCCCTCTGGACTCCTAATCTCACAAATACACTTGTAAGATACACTAAACATCAATTTGACACAGGAAGAGCTCCCAGCATTCATTTGCCTTTATCAAACTCTAGATTTTTTAAATAAAAAGCACTACACCCCCACCCCCAATCCAGTGCTGTCAAGCACCGTGGCAAGCTCTTTGAAGGTATTTTCAGTTTGATTAGGAAAGGGAATATGAAGCTTTCTCCTATTTGACAGATGAGAAAACTGAGGCTCAAAGAGTTTCTACATCTACTAATATTCCCTTATTTGGATTACACCAGATAATCAGAAATATAAATGCTATTGCACACATCAAAAATTTAGCACAGTATGAATTATCTGCCCCTCCCACTTTCCAACCCATTAACCTCATGAGGACTATAGGAGATATTAAGGTAAAGTAAAAAAGGACAACTGAATTAAGGAGGAAGATTTCCAGTTGAATATGGAGAAGGAAAAGGTAAAAATAAGGGAGGGGGTTATTTGTACAGATATATTGTACATTCATCGGATCACAGTTTAAAATTTGCCAAACCTAACCCATTTTCCATAAATCCATTTACTGACGGCCTGAAACCCTACTGAGAAATCTATTTCTGATCTCCTTTTAAAGAGTTATTTAATTCCCAGGGAGCATGGCCCAGTGGCAAGATATTTCCAAGAAAAGGGAGGGGAATCTAATTCTCTATTTGGTTTAATTTTGTTCTGGAACACTTGCGAAGGCTCAAATCCAAGGGGAGAAAAAATATTCTCCTACTTCAGGCAGCAAAGCAAGGACATAAAGAGAAAGTGAAAATTTCCCTGTGAAACGAGGCAGGCACAAACTCGCTCATATTTGTACCACTTGACAAACTTATAATTGACTTGAACTTGGAGGAAAATAGGACTTCTGAGGGTCAAGGGCAGGTGGAGAAGATGGAACAAAATGAATGTGTTTCCATCCTATAAAAGTTTGAGAGAATATGTACAATAGCAGTGGAAGAGGGATGGTCAGACAGACCAGTGAAGGGATGGATAGATAGATGGTTGGTTGGTTGGATGGGCAGATGGACAGATGGGTGGACATATAGATAAGTGGGTGGGTATATGGTTGGTGTGAATGAGTGGATAGGGTGAGTGCATGGATGGAGGGACGGATAGATGGATGTGTATATAGGTGTGTGGATAGATGGATGGGTGGGGAGACAGTGATAAATGCGAGGTAAAGAAGCTAGGTGACTAACTAAATCCTGCTCACGCTTACATGATTATCGTGAAAACATCTAGATTAGTCACTCTTACAGCACAGAAATTTTTACCTAATCGTGGATTTCTGTCCTCTCTTGAAAAATCAGGTGATTTGGCAAAAAACGAGGCAGCATTTCTTCATGGCAACAACTACCTAGAATGGAGTAATGGCTGTTCCCTTTGGAAGAGGCACACGTCAGTCCCCCAGGGTCCACACCATGCCACATTCACTCTAACACCTGCCAACTTCACTCTAGCTTGTTAACTCCCTGCAGGAGTTAATACAATAAAGGGCCCAGAGTAAATGCAAGCTCTTTCGTAGTCCATTCTGACTGCTATAATGAAATACTTTAGGGTGGGCAAGTTATAAACAAGAGAAATTTATTTCTCACAGTTCTGGAGGCTTGGAAAGGCTATGCTCGAGGCACTGGCAGATTTTTGTCTGCTAAAAGCTTGTTCTCAGCTTCATGGATGCCACCTCTTGCTGTGTCCTCACAAGGCTCCCTTTCACCTTTCTTAAAAGGTACTAATCCCATTCTTGAGTGCTCTGCACTATGACTTCAGAGCGTCCAAAGACTCCGCCTTCTACTACTATCTCTCTAGCAATTAAGTTCCAACATGGGGACTTGGGGGTGACATGTCACACCAGAGTAGACCTTTCAGTAAGCAGAAGTTTGTTATTCAGTGACTGTGCCCTCTGGCCCCTGAAATGAAGCCCCCCCCCCATTACTTTTCATTACCTACACCAGCACAGTCCAAGCCTTGAAGGATGGAGATGGAGGTTTCTCTGTGGGTTACACAGAATCAGGTCTTTGCCTCTCTGTCCACCTCTTCAGCATGGAGCATGAATCTCTTAGCAAGACATTTAAAGTACTTAAGGACCCAAGTCCCCTCATTCCTACCCATCCATGCACACAAACCCACGTGCTATCCACTGCAAGTGAAAAGATCCAAACTGGCTTTCCGGTTAGGTAGGGCATGAATGAGCGGTTCTCTGTCACCACTCTGTCTGGTGAACTCAGCAACCATTAAGCCTCAGCTCAGAGTCCCTGCCTTCCTGAAGCCTTCTTTGACATTTCTCCTCCACAGACTGATGGAGATGCTCCCTTCTCTCTGTCCCCAACACTTGGACTTTATACAAACACAGCCCATGTCACTGCCTGCCTCAGGAACATGCCATCTCACCCAGACCATCAAGGAGCAGTTCCTAAGAGTGAGGTGACCCAGAGCTCGCATGGCTGGACACAAGACCTCTCTCCTCCTCTTCCTGCCTTCTGCCACTAGGATTTCTGAAGTCAGACATGGAGAGAATCAGAGTTGGGGATGAGAAGAGAAAAAGATGGCAAATGGGACTGGAGAGAGACAGAGGACAGACATGTGGCCATATTCTGTGTCTCCTCTTGCTGCATGTCATCTGCTTTCCGTCTCTGTTGTCTTTGTAGCTTTACCCAGCATTGAAACTCCCCAGTTTCAAGGTCAAGTTCTTCCTTTGAGGGAATCTGAATGGCCCAAATAGTTGTCTCTCTTATCCCTGTTGTACCCAACTCTTACCTAAGACCATGCTGGCAATCAGCATGTAGATTGGCTGTCCTTAGGTGCAGGGACCCATCCTCCATGTCCAGGGAGTGTGTGTACCAGGGCAGTTTGGAAGAGGGAACCCATAGAAGGAGGCTGAGGCCCAGCAGCCATTCTGGAATGGTGCCTACCCAAGACCACTAGTCCTCCAAAAATTGGATTCTTTAATATTTAATATTTATTGATTAACAGGTGGAAAATACTGAGTCAATTGTTTGTAACTAACTCATATGCAGTCCAGAGAATTAAATAAAAGGGAGGTAGACATGAGAGGCAAAAAGCAATTTCCTCCAAAAATTCAATTTGTTTTCTTCTCTGCTTCTGATTTCCTTTGGGTTGGCCCTGATTTCCTTAAGACCTCCAAAACCTCAGACTCGGCTCACGTCTGGAACCAAGGCAAGACAGGGGCCATTTCTCCAGCCCAGTCCTCAGGCCCTGCCAGGAGCAGGGAGTTGGCTCCACAGCAAGGTCTCCCCGGGACACATTCACCACTGTCAGGGAGTGAAAGATGACCAGCCATTAGGATTAATTCCTCATAAAATATCTTGAGGCCAGAGCAGGTTAGCTAAATATGTAGTCTTAAGAATCAGACTGCTTCCCTTTTGGTCCAACAAAGAGGAGAAAAGCAAGGCAACAGGGGTGTCATTGTGCAGAGCCTCAGGGCTGCCACCAAGACTGGCTGCCAAGTTATTTGAGGGCACCATGTTCCAATGTAGAAAAAGGTCTGAGGCTGTTCTGCTCCTAACCTCACAGTTCCCTTAAACTTAGGTGGACATCTAGAGGGTGCCTCCCTTCTTCCCTAGGGACAAACCCCAGTCTCTAATCTGCAAGTTTTAGTGAAAGATGCCAGGAATATAGGGTATAGCAAAATGTGGAGGGTGGGTGTGGAAATGTCAGAGGTAAAACATCAGTGTAGGTATGGCATTGTTAATATGCTGGTTTATATTTCATCACAAAGGAAGTATGGTATTCACTACTGTCCCTGACAGGACTTCTGCTCTACTCTACTGGTTTCCTCAATTTACTCCGAATACAGCTGACACCTCCCACACACATATACCTCAGGACCTTTGCACTGGTTGTTTCTCTTGCCTGGAATCCTTTCCCCCTAGACAACTGTATGGCTTCCTTCCTCGTTTTCTTTGGGTTTTTGCACAAAGTCTCTGTGACTCCCTGGTTACTCTCTCTGGTCATTCTATCCACATTAGTCTGTTTTCTGTTATTATAATAAAATAACAGAGATTGAGCATTTGCAAAGAAACTTACTGAGCTCACAGTTTTGGTGACTAAAATTTCAAACATCACGATGCATGCTCTGCAGCAACCCCATTGGTGGTATCATATCATGGTGGATGGCATCAAGGTTGGAATGGGTATGGAGGTGAGATCGCATTGCAAAACAGGAAGCCAGAGAGCCATTCTGGGGTCAGGCTCGCTCCTGTAACAACTTGCTCTTGATAATTAACTCAGGGTCCCAGGACAACTTACCCATTTCCATCTGAGGACACACCACCCATGACCTAAAGACTTCCCACTATGCTCCACCTCTTAAAGGTCCCACTGCCTCTCACACCTCCACACTAAGGACCAGCTTCCAACACAGGAGCCAGTCACAGCTGCACCCTAGCATTGTGCAAAATTTCAACCACTTCAGACTGTTGATCTCCTCCACCCCTTCTTAGCCCTGTTTAGTATTTACACTGAACACTTATACTCTATTGTTGAACTTGTCTGTTCTTCCCACCACTCCGATGGAATGAAAGCTTCATGAGTTCTGAGATTTTGTTGTTTAATTTGCTGTTACTTTCCAGAAATCAGAGCAGTGGCAGGCACATAGCAGCTGCTCAGTAAACATTTGCTGTGCTAATTGGAAACCTTGGCAAGGGCCTTGTCTGGAATCAGATCTGGGTTCGGGTGTGTGCCCTGTGGGTTTCCTATCTAGAAAATGAACATAATAACAACTCCACTGGGTTCCAGAAAATGTCTCTGAATAAGGCACGGAAAGTACTGAGCCCAGGGTTGGCTAGGAAACAAGCAACGATTTTACTATTGCAAGAAAGGTAAGTGGGTGCTACTACCAAGATGCTTGAGAACACTTCAAAGAAAAGCTTCCAAATCTGCCTGAATTGAAAATAGAGGTCAAAGAAATTTCATGTGCAAAGAGGACTGCAGATCTACATGTATGTGATATGTGGGTGCTCACACATCCCATTCATGCAGATGAGAGGTTTCATCCCCATCACTGCTAGTCCAAGCTATATTTGGATGTCTGGGTGCACGCAGAATTGTGAATGCCACCCATGTGCACAAGCACACCTGTACATATGTGCATGAGTGCACATGCATGTCTGCTGATGCTCCCCTGAGCGGTGTGCACTAGTCCGTCGTTCTTCTCAGGGGAGGCCCTGAAGTAGGGCAGCTATGTCACTATTCCTTGCATGGAGTGCTTAGAGAGAAATTAGTTCCTTACTAGGCCCTGTCCCTGGGCCAAGCCCAGTTCTCTGCCCCTCTTCCCCACCCTCTTGACCCTTCAGACTGCACCACTGAATCATCTTGAAGGGACTCACCATCCAAGACCCTCTGTAGTCTGGCTGCAAAAGAGACTGGGGACACTGAGCACGCATGTCAGCTGGTCCATGGGGTTGAAGAAGCCACAAAGCTGAGCTGGAGAATCAGGAAGCAGTGAAAATGACATTCTCCTAAGACCATCAGCTTCAGTGTTGGGCAGTTAGGAGATTGGAATTTCGGCTTCAATACTTGCTAGCTTCTCTGAACCACTGTGGTATCATCTGTTGAAAGATTTGAACTCTCCTGTACAATCATTGGGGAGGATTTATGTTAGAGTCATTACATGTTGCTGCCAGTTTGTGCACTGTGCAAATCCAAGGGAACGCTACTGATGTGGACTCTAAAGTCAATGACGGCTGTTAAATTGTGCAGGGTGCAACCTGACCAACTCATGTGATAACACAGGTAGGAAACGGTATGCTGGAAGCAGCCAGCATAAGGCCCAACACCCGATATGTGCCAAAGCCATAGTGAGCAAGAAATAGGCCTATGATTCAGAGAAGGGCATCCATGTGACATTTGGTTACCTGATGGTTTCAGAGTGGGAAGCTGCAACCAAGTAACACATGAGGCACCTTCAGTGGAGGTGGGATAGGATGCCTTCCATGAATCCATTTTCACTGTTCTGTTCACAGAATCCAGAGCTCAGAAAGTCGCTCATGGCTTTCTGCTCACTGGGCATTTTCTTGATGAGAGGTCAGCTGTCTTGCAGCACCAGGATGTGTGTGTCCTTAGAATCAGATGGGCTTAACGAGATGGCATTCGATTTAAGTGGAACATAATTTCCCTTTCCCCTTAAAATAGTGTTTCTAAAATTAAAACAATGTACATATCATTCTAAATGTAGTAGGTCTATCAATACAAGCCCCCAGAAGCCCTGATTGCCAACCTCAAACCCCAGAGTCTGGAGATCACCCCTTCTCCACTCAGGCAGAGATGGGAGCTTCCTTTCTGTTGATGTCAAATGTTAGACATGGGGACAGCAGAGAACCAGGGAAGTTGTCAATTAAATACAAGGTTGAAAAGTTCGATCTTTGAACATACATACAAATCGTGCCAACATGAACTAAATCTACCCACTCTAAGCAGGAGTCTGGAGGGTTCTAATCAGACCAGAAAAGTGACTTCAAAACATGAACGGCTGAAAATTCCAAATGCAGCAGCCAGGTCTGCCAAGAGGGAAGTCCAGCAGTTAGCCAACCATGGCACCAAACAGAGAACTTCCGGTCAGTCACTGAGACTTCTTCTAGAAGATTAAGGACATGGTATAATGTGGAAGACTGAGACTAAAAACAGTGACAGAAGAAAGGGAGGGAGGGAAGGGAAGGAAGGGAAAGGAGGAAGGAGGGAGAAAGGGAGAGAAGGGAGGGATGGGAGAAAGGAAGGAATGAGAGAGGGTTTGAACTCAGGGCCTAGCATTTGCTAGCTAGATGCTCTACCACGTAAGTCATGCCACCAGTCCTTTTGTAACTGGGATTGTAGGCATGAGCCACAGTGCCCAGCCTCCATACTCTGTATTTCTAAATGCAGCTTGAGTGGAAAGTAATAATGAACCTCAAAGAGCTGGTGGAGAAAGTGGGGCTGCCAGAACCCACAAAATAGAGAATGGCTTCCCTTTCAGGTCATCAAACGCCCACATCTCCTTTTCCTCCCTTGATGACTATGATACCCTTCGTTACATCACCTATACATCCACCACCCTGTGCATTCTGTATCAAACACCTTTTTGTTTATATATTTTCATATTTATGTATTTTTCTATCTGAGGAAACCATCTGGGCCTCTTGGGTTGAGTTGGAATGTATCAATATTTTCCTATGCTCAAGTTAATGGAATCTTTTCTTTCCATTTACCACTTTCTCATTTAGTGGCAGAGTTTCCAGGGTCAAATTAAAGTCCTCAGAAGAAATTGAAAATGACTGGCTGGCTCTGTAAGGGATAAAATCTACATGGTTGTCATCATGCAAGCAAGTACGAGTTGAATGGAAGAGGTAGAGGAGGAGAATTGCTTCAGGAGGGTGATGTAACTGAGTTACGTCTCTGGCTTCCTTATGAAAAAATCAATACGTAATATATAAATCCAAAAAGCCAAGAATGTCAATAGGAGCACATAATTCAGAAAAATGGGAGTAAACGGTAGAAGAAACATCTAAAAGCAGTGAACATTTTTGTCTAGGGAAGGAGGACTGGGGTGAAGATTTTATTACAAGTTGTAAGGGACTCTTGGACTTTCTAAAGTGGGAAATCCCTTTAATAAGATTAAAATCATATTTGAAAGGAAGTAAGCAGTCATCGCAGAAGCTTTATAAAATGCAGATATGGAAAGAATAAAAGAAAAGCCTTTCATCACATGTCAACCCAGAAGAGCTGCTGATGAAACACTGGTACGTTAGTTTTGAGATTGTCTACTGAACACTCATAGATGCACATTTTAAAAATAAAATAGAGCCTGGCATGATGATACAGGCCTATAATCGCTAGCTGGGAGGCAAATACTGGGAAGATTGTGGTTTGAGGTTAACCTAGACAAAAATTTAGTGATATCCCCATCTTGACAAACAAACTGGATGTGGTGGTTTATACCTATAATACCAAATACTTGAAGGTATAGATAGGAAGATTGTCATTGGAGGTTGGTCCTGGGCAATAACTCTGGACCCTAGCCAAAAAACCCCCAAAAACTAAAGCAAAAAAGGTAGAAAACTTTCCTAGCAAGTGTAAGACTCTGAATTCAAACCCTAATACTGCCAAAAATAAATAAATAAAAGTGAGATCCTATTGTAAATCTTGTTTTACAAACTGCCATTTTCCCCTAAAAGTAATTGTGGCAAATGTGCCCCAGGTGGACATTCATCTGTCACATTCTGATGGCTGTGTGCTCCTCTTTACATGGACACACTACAGTTTGTTTAATGCAATCCAACATTCGCCAGTAACTGTGCCATTGGCCTAACTCAGCCAACAAATGCAATACTGAGTTCTTTTGAGAAGAAAGCAGAAAGGAATTTTCCTACCCTGGTTCACTTGCTTTCTTTGCATTTTGCTTTGCCAGCCAAAGTGAGATGTTCGACTTCTCTGAGCCTGTCCCCTAACAAGCTGCAGATTCCTAAAATTCCCTCTGCCTTTGAAATTGTAATGGAACATGTGTGCAGCAGGGGGTTGTTTCCATCTGATGTGACCTTTCCTCATCTTCAGGTGGTGCCAGTTTCCTGCGTTTCCTTGTTGCAATTCCCCCAGGCGCTCCAGCAACCTCATCCCATGTGGTCTGGGAACACTGATGAGGCTTCTGGACCAGGGCAACCGTGGGATCCCGCTGGCCATTTGGCCTGCCTCATCTCTCTGGCCTCAGTGAATGGATCCGGGATGAACCTTGGCCAGAACCCATTCAAGCACCATCCACCCCATGACTTTCACATGACAATTTCCCTTCACTCTATGGGGATTGCTGCACTGATGAAAGGGTCATTCTGGAACTTTCTGACTTCAGAGGGAGAGCCTACCAGTAGACAAGATCAGAGAGGAAGGAAGATGAACCAAGAGGCTGAATCCTGACATTGTCTGAGCACCTGGATGGAGCATGACCTGATGCTCCAGGCCAAAACAGTTCTGAGAATCAATGTGTTTCTTCTTCCTCTTAATCGCTTTCGAGTTGGAATCCTGTCATCTGAAAGTGGGTGCTTGTGCTTGACCTGTACATATATTCAGCATCAGGTAATTCGAGAAGTGCCAAAAAGTACAAAGAGAAACTCAAAACTGCCTCTTATCCCTGAATTCTCAGTCCATACTCCCCAGAGACAAGCTCTCCTCACAGTTTCTCACGTTTCCAAAACATGTCTGTGCACTTGCAAACATACTAAATTTTAAGCATACAAAGTCTATACAATCTGCATTATCCCCCAACTTGTGGCTTCTATTTGACCGTGAGATAAAGGCTAACTTTCCGAACCTGTGTCTGAACTTTATTTCTGTTTTCTCAGGTCCTGCAAAGCAGGCTATTTTAGGGATGTCCTGTACCCTACCCAGGCCTGTGCTGATGGCCATTTGGGTTTGCCTGGTCTGCACCATTAAAAACAAGTTGTACCTGCACACCGATGTTTTAAGTAGTACTAGCCATAACACCCAACCATGCAATCAGCCCAGGTGATGACTGGATAAAAGAAAAAGTGTTATCTATCTATCTAGCTATCTATCTATATTCCTGTATGGAAATACTCTTATGAAGTTGCAGAGCCACAGGTCACGCTCAGTAAGGCCACGTCTGAGGACAACAGGTCCAGAACTGCATGGGTGTAGAGAAGTGCAGGAGTGATGTACAGAATGTTCTTCCAGTTGTCAGGTATGAACAGGTCTTGGTTCTCATCAGAGCCTGCCAGAAACACCCTCAACAGTGCAGCACACACACTACAAATGTACTGCACAGACTTTTTCTACCTTGACGGGAACCATGGAGAGTAGGATTTATCAGGATTTCTGTGTTTGTAGGGCAAGATCGGTAACACTACTGCAAACAGCAAGTGGATGTCTGTACAAAGAGGCATATTTTATGCATCACAGCTATCAATAATAAAAACAAATTTTGATTTACCGTGCTATAGGAAAGACTGAATTATCTTGTTGTTTGCTTTATAAAAATGATATTTCAAAATCATTGTCACATGAATAGGGGACCATCAAAGAGTATGCAGCCAAAAATCTAGGAAAAAGTGTCATAAAGTCACACCAGGCAGTAAATTAATAAAAATGTTATTTTTCTGAATTTTGTGATATGTGTGGTATTTGTCAACTATTTGAAATTTGCAATTTTTGTAGCTTATTTCTCGCTGTAAATCAATATTCATTTTTGCGTCTGACTTGTATTTGTCATTTTGTACTTTTTCAAGGAGGCTCTTTAAAACCTCATGAGCCTCAGGCTCTGCACAGTTGCTTCCGTACCTGCCTAGGAGCTGAACATACGGGGTCTGGAGCCAGACCCCAGTCTCAGTTGGGCCTCCTGCCAGCTCTGTCACACTGGGAAGTTTGTTTTGTCTTTGTGTGCCTCAGTTTCCTCATCTATGAAGTGAGGATTAAACGAGTTGATACATGAAGGTACCAAGAACCTGGGTGTGGAGAAGAGCCAATGAGATCCATTCTCATTGCTTTGGCACTTGCATAGACCCCTCAGCAGGATCAGTTCCTAGCCGTGTAACACCGGAGACAAGGAGCATCATATCCATTGTCCTAGAGAATGTGATAAATGTCCTCCAGAAAGCTGTGCCAGCTTGTCCTCCACAATGTACACAGCAACATGCATCACACTGTGGAGGCAGGAAGTTCATCCATCCCAAGTGGCTCTGAGGCTTTGGGTCTGACTTTGTTCCAGACCAGCCCAGATCCCTGGACCTTTCCAAGTCAGGTTGGTTTGGTGGCAGTTGGAAATTGTGGCTCCTGCTCCCCATGACAGCAGCAACTATTTACAAAACACCTTGTCTTTTGGAGAGCACAGTAACCCTGTATGTCAGCCATGTTGGGGGCAGAGGTTACTCATTTATGGAAGAAGAAATTGTGGCTCAGATGTGTAAGGTGCTTATATGTAAGGTCACCTTGCAGAAAAGTGGCAGGGAGAGGAGCAAGAATCCAGGTCCTATGGTACCTTGTTGCCTCTCAAAAATCCTTGTATTAAAATGAAATCTACTTCTTAAAATGAAATATATTCACAATAAAATACACTCTTCTCCAAGTTAGTTATGACAGGTAGCCATTAAAGCTATATTATATACTAAGAGGGCACTTCTTAGAAAAATAAATTTAATTGCAGCCTCTTGATTCAAATCAAATCCACTCTGTTTTAAACTTTCAATTATGGCAAGATAGTGCTGTGCAGAATGTGCTTTCCATCCTAATTTGAGACCTCAGATGGCAGCTACTTTTGTACTTCTATCTTTAAAAACCTGCCTCCCCCAGCCCCCACTCTTGTTATCTTCTCTTTGACTTGCCAAACAAATCAAGTCCAAAGAAAAATATAGAACTGATTATATGCCTAAAGGGAGGAAGAAAAGAACTCAAAATTAGGAGAGTCTGTTCCCACATGTCCATGCTAATTTAATTTTTCTCACACGACAAATTAGAAAGAAAAAGAAAACTTTGCATAGAAGGACAATTAAGAGTAAACTAGAGGTGTCATTTTTTCCCAAATTGAGACAGGATTTCATAATCTGTTCTTCGATGGATGAAGTAGCTTCTGGCAAGCAAGAACTAATGAGTAGTGCTTTTGTTCTCTGGTGTCACCCAGTGAGTGGGAGCTTAATCACAATGTGAGGCTCAGCCCACGGGGAACTGTGCTCCAGCCTTCTTCAGCAAGCCAGGCTAACAATTACATTAGCGTGTCAGACTGTGCCCAGTGGCTGGTGGAAAATGCAAAAATGCCCAGAGCCTATGAAAGTGCATACAGATCTGGTGATGGGTAGATGATAGATGATAGATAGATAGATAGATAGATAGATAGATAGATAGATGATAGATACATAATAGATGGATCAATAGAAGACAGATAATAGAGAGACAGATTGATGACATAGATGATAGATGATAGATAGATAGATAGACATAGATAGATAGAGGATTTATTTGGATATGCGACATGGTGACTCCCACAGAATCTTTTAGCCCACCACCAACCCTGGCAATTTCCACAGGTTAAGTTTGATTTCCAAAAATCTAAGAACAGTCGAAAGCCCTGCTCTGTAAGTCTAATTATGGAGGTAAATTTTTAACCCACAGGACTTGATGTTCTGTAGCCACCTGATACTCTGTCTGCCCCAGGAAGTTTCTCTCTGTACTTGGCAAAGGAAAGATGCATGCATGTAGAAATACTTAGCTGCTGACAGTCTTGAAATATCCTGGGATTTTTCTCTTAAAATACACTTTATGAGAGCTTATAGGACAATTAATTCAAAATGAGAGCTGGCCAGCTTCATTTTGCTTCCTGGTGGACCAGGAGGAAAGATGCGGCATGGGACTCCAATCTGGCTTTGGTATCAGCTGTAGCTTATTTGTTTGTTTGTTTGTGCTCTTAATAAGCAATTAGAAGTGCTGGCAGAGTGGCTAAAGTGGTAGAGCGCCTGCCTAGCAAGTGTGGTTCAAACCCCAGTACTGCCTATATATGTACATATGTGTGCGTGTATAACATACATATACACATACATGCATATATATGTACATATATACATACATATACACATATATGTGCATATATATATATATATATATGCAATAGAAATCAATTATGGTTAATTTGATAAAAACCAAGATCAGGGGTTTATTGAAAGGTTCTGTGATAAAGTAGAGAATTTTAGGAAGGAAGAACTAAATGTAGGAACTTCATCAAGGGTAGGAACCCCAGAGCTCTGGGAATTTGGGTAGCAGAAGTTAATAACAGGCGGTCACAAAAAAAAAGTTCCTTCGAGATGTGTTTTCAAATGATTTACCTGTCAGCTTGCTTCAGCTGATTTGAAGAGCTGGGTGAGAGCATCTAACAAAATTGTTCTAGGGACAAGAAACACAGAGGACAGAAGCCTGTATGCAACGGCATGGGCGTGATTCTCCAAAGACAAGTTGTTCTTATTAAAAACGAAAGAAAAAACCCAAAGGGATGTGGGGAAGCAAAGACCACAGATATCCTCTTCAGTTTCTGCTCGGAACTTAAAGAAAGGGGTCCATTTTTCTACTTGCAGATGTGCCTTTCCAAATACTTCCCACCCAAAGCATGTACTTCATTTCCAGAAACAAAAGATTGGAAATGGGAAAAAAGTTTCCCCATCCTTAATTCCCACATCACTTAAACCTTCAAAGAGAAAAGCGGTAGGGTGTGTGAACAGGCGAACATCCACAGCCAACAGTAGAGAGAGAACTGCGATGGGAAGTAGAGGGTACGGCAGCACATAGCAAGGATACCTGGTCTGACCTTGACTTAGAGAGACTCAAGAAGGAGTCAGGTGAGAAGTTGGAAGTTTGCTAAGAGAGGAATGTCTGAAGACAGGAAGGAGCGCATGTGATACCCTGGGGGACGTGAAAATGGTCCACAGTAGGGAGCTTAAGATAGATTGAACATCTGGTCCCAATTCTTCCCAACCCTCTGCAGACTCCATGACCAGAGTGAAAAGAAGTTCTCTCCCTGTTGACTTTGTCTTGGTCATGAGAAGGAGTGTCAGTGTGCCCGTCCAAGGAGGCATTTTCAGACATTAGGCATTGGGGGTTTCATGTGCCACCGCGCAGGCCATGAGAAGAATATGCTGCAGCTTGTTCAGTGGCCCCAGGAGGATGAGTGACATGTGAGAGAGTTTTCAAGCCCACCCTCAGAACTGCCTCTCAAGGGAGAAACCCTCAGCCAGGCACTCGCCAGATCCAGTCTAGCTCTTCCTATGTCACAACTTACAAGGCACTTACTATACTCTATGATTTCGTATGTTACTCTATTTAATTCTCACTCCACTCTTTTATAACTGGGAAGATGGGATTTTAAGAATATTTTCCCAAAGTCAGGCCACTACTATGGAACACAGTCAGAAGTTCAACCTAGGTTGCTCTGCTATAGAAGCCTGAATCCTGATAGTAATCAAGTTCTGTTTCTTTCTTTGTTTTTTCTTTTAGAAAATGCTCAGATCTTAAGTATACCATTTGATAAAGTTCAATGACACATTTACCTGTGTAACCCACACTCGTGACCATGTAAGAGAATTTCTGTGACCTTCCAAAGTTCTCCCATTTTTATCCTCAGACTTTAGTAATCACTGTTGTGATTTGTTTATGAATGAAATCGTATGAAATGTCCTCTTTTGGTTCCATGGTCTTTCTTTTGGCATAATAATTTCAAGATTCTTTTGGATAGCTGCTGTTTTTTTTTATTGTTGAGTAGTACTTCATTTATGTGGATAGACTGAAATTTGTTTATTCTTTCCCCTATTGACGGACATTTGTATTGTTTCTACTTAACTGGAAAACACCATGTTAAGTGAAGTAAGCCAGATTCAGAAAGACAAAAGTTGCATGTTTTCTCTCATATATGGAAGATAAATCCACATGCAAGTGCAAGCATGATTACGTATTTATACACACACAGAGAGAACATGTTTCTAAAAGTGGGACTGTTAGAGGAGACTAAGAGAGAGGGAAAAGAGAAAAATGAATGATAGGAAGGAATAATATTGAAATACATCACATCTGTGTGGGAATAAGATATGACGAAACACACTGAAAACTGTTGAATGATACAGGGAGGGGGAGAAAAGGTGAGGAAAAGTAATAGAGGGGGTTATACTGACTAAAGTACAATATATTTACAGGTAAAATACCCAGGCAAAACCCCACAGAACAATGAACAGACACTAAAACAATGAAGGTCAGGAATGTAAAACAGGTCATGTTCGGAGGGGGTAATAGTGGGAAGCAGAGGGTAAATGAAGAGGGTAAAAGAGGTGAATATGGTTGAGGTACTTTCTAGACAAGTATGAACCAAACCAGGGTACAATATATGTGTATAAATGTGTATATATATATATATGGAAATATCACAATTAAATCCCCTGTATAATTATCATATACTAATAAAAACACTTAAAAAATGTTTCCACTTTAGGGCCCTTGTAGCTAAAGTTATTATAAGCATCACATGGAAATCTTTATATTGACACACATTTTTATTTCTCCTGGATAAATCCATAAGAGTGGAAATACTGAGTCATAGAGTAAAGGCATATTTTATTTTATGAGAAATATATTTTGTCTCTGCATTCAGATCCCAACCTAGAGCTCTTAAAACCCTGGCTATTTTCTGAGTGGTAGAGGTGCCTATATAATCTTTTGTTCTAATATTTGGTCTTTCCCACTGGTTTATGACACAAAGTCATTAAATCCCATGAAATTTCCTGCATGACAGGAACATCTCTTGTTCTAATGAAGTGACTCTTGGTGGGCTCCTGGCTGGCTTTAGAATGAGGGCTGGTCACCAGACAGGCTGAACAATGATGGGAAACTTGAGACTGTCAGCCTTACTCCCTGTCCTCTGAGAGGATTGGAGATGAATATGGAGTTAGTAATCAATCATGCTTATATGATGAAACCTAGATAAATATTCCTAAAAGGTGGAGTCCAGAGCTTCCACATCTGTGAACATATCCAAGTGCCAGGAGATCACTGCACTCCAACTTCATGGGGACAGAGAGCCTACTCTTGGGAACCTCTCAGACTTAGTCTTTAGTTAGGTAGTTGCTCACCTGAGTCCTGTCTCATGCCTTCTACAATAAACCAGGGAATCTGGTTCCCTGAGTTCTGTGAGTATTCTAGTGAATTATTCAATCTGAGGAAAGGTTTGGGTTGTAGGAAATTCTTTTTACATTCACCCAGTTGATCAGAAGTACAGGTAGCAAGCTGGGACTTGCAATTGGTGCCTGAAATGGGGTTGTTTTATTGGATATTTGGCGTTTGGAAAGTTTGAGAATTTTTTGATAGTGTGCAAAAACCACACACTTGGTGTCAGAAGTGTTATGACAGGACAGTATCAAAAAATTTTTTGTTTTTCCTGTAACAATTTTCCAGAGTTTGTACGATTTTATACACTCACCAACAATGTGTAATTTCACCAACATAATTTCACCAACTTAGTACTGTCAAATTTTAATTTTAGTTATGCTGGTGACTGTGTATTGGTATCTCGTTATGGTCATTGAAACTTTGTTCATTTTTTTAAATCCTTTTTTCCCCCTCTTTGCTTCAGTTTAGATCATTTCTATTGGCCTATTTTCACATTCACTGATCTTTTCTTCCACGTTGTCTAATCTAGTTTTTCACTTTATAAATTGTATTTTTCAATTCTGTCATTTCCATTTTCTCTTTGACGTTTCTCTCCATGGAGGTTTCTATATTCAGATGTCCATCTTTCCTTTTAATTCTTGAACATATTTGTGGTGGCTGTCTTAAGGTCTCTGCTACTGCTCACATCTGTGTCATCTCTGGTTCTGTTTCTACTGACTTCTGACTTTCTTCTATTTTATGGGTCATACTTTCTTGCTACTTCATATGTCTGGTACCTTTTTTATTGAATGTTGGCATCATAAATGCTGCAATGTTGTGTCTGGATCATGTTATTTCTCTTTAGTGTGTTGAATATTACTTTGGCAAGCATTTAATTTACTCATGGCTCAGTTTGATCCTGTTGAGGCTTGTTCTGTTTAAGTTTTGTTAAGGTGGGTCAAGAATGGCCCATTTACTGAGACTAGAGTAGTCCTATTTCTAAGGATTGGCCTTTCTGGCTCTCAACTGAATGCCCAGAGTGTTCAGTGATGGAGTTAAATTGTGACTGGCCAGAAATCCAATGTCAGTCATTATTGCATGACCTCTAGACTCTCTACCGAGTTCACCATCCCTCGGCAGCTGTGCAGGGGTTATAACACATGCATGGCTTTGCATTTGGCTAAAGACTGAAAGGGAGCCATATGTAGATTTTGAGGTCACCTTCTCTGCCCAGTTCTTTTTTCTTTGATGTCCTGCTCCACAAATTCAAGACCTCTCAGCCCCTGCCTTTGTGAATCCCACCCAGTGAGACCACTTCCAACTCTGAGATCTATTCCTTCCATTTAGAAAGTGTCTTTGGCAGACAGTGGAATACAATGTGTTGCTCACACATTGTATTTGCTTTTGCTTTGCTCACAATTCACTGGCCATGTTTTGTAAATCTTTACAAGCACTGAGCGGAGCTCTTGGCATATATTAGGTGCTTAGTAAGGTGTTTTTCTAGGAGGAGGGTGTGATGAATTTGGCTCACAGAAGTACTACTTTTGGAAATACCCATGAGGGTATTCAAATGACCCACCCAGAGAATCAATCTCATCTCCTCCACCCACACATAGCCTCCCCTGGGGAATAACCAATTTTCTCTTCAGAAGCTGGCAAATAGTTTTTTTGTGCTTTCGAGTGACTCAGTTTGTAAAGCTTCAAGAGAATGATCAGATACACTTATCCAAGTTAAGATGCACACTGTTCTCTGGGGGATTTGATATGCTTCTTCTAAATCAGCTAAATGCTCACTGGAAGAATTATTGGTGGGGAGGGGCAGCTGGGAAAACTTAGCATAAATCATCATTCAGAACCCATCTTGGAGGCCTGCATAGAGGTTTTCACATTACCAAGCAAAGAGCTTCTGAGACTGTACAAAGCAGGAGGAGGAGCACAGCTTCAGGGGCCCCCAGTGGGGTGGGCTATGGGTTAGGAGGTTCTTGGGTGAAAGAAAACCCCAGTAAAGGCCTCCTGCCTCCTTCCATTCGCCTCAAACAACCCACTCAGCCTCATCTTCCTGGGGCCCATTTTCTGGATCAGTGAATGAAATAAGCAACAGGCCATTTTCTTTTGTTTTCTTCTCGGTTGGGAAGAGCGGGTCTCCAAAGAAGGATTACTTCAAGTGTGCTTTGGAAATTACATTTGGAGTTTTCACGCTTTGCTATTATGTATTGACTACTCCATTTCTTTCTCCTCTCTCTCTCTCTCTCTCATTTTCACACACACACACACATCAATGTCATCCTCCGTCCTGTGAGAGATATGTCATTTGACTTTGTGATCCAATAACCCCATTTTTGCCTTAGGGGCACCAAGTGGGCGACATGAGTTTGGAATCCCCGTAATTCCCTTCCTTAGCTCCTTCCAACTAAAATTTCCTCTTCAGCCACAAGCACTTTTCTCTCTGTGCCTGCATTTTGGTTCAAAAGCACCAAGTACAAACAAGGGATTGAAAAGACTAAATGTATGAGAGTTTTAATTTTCCTCTGGGGGAAAAAGAGACAACAAGTTATAATTTTCTTCCTAGCAAACAAACTGTTTTCCATATGTCTCCAAGAGAAAACTGCTTTTCTGTTCTTCTGCATGCGCCACAGATAATTCCAGTGGGGAGATCCTAGGAAGCAGCACAGTTTCTTGTGCTGCAGGAGAAATGTGTTTTCCAACTCATGGAATGGTCTCTGAGCTCTAGTAATTGGGCCTGGAGCCTGAAAGGGAGCCAGAGAATATGAAGGAGTCAAGACTTGCTTTCTACAAGCTCTGAGAGCCACGAGGAAGCCCGGGGAGGCCTGAGGTCTCTGGTGTCCGTACTTCTGCCTCTGGCCCCAGGTAGAGCACATGCCCTTAACAGGGGTAGGAGTGGGGATATACACTCTGTAGCAAGATGGTCCACAAGGAGCTTCTGCACTATTACCTTCATGATTTAGGGTTCCGGGGGACCTGTAGCAACTACTCTCACACCTTGGAGAGGGATCCTGGTGTGTCTCTTCATATACTTGCTAGGACCTTAAAGGCTGTTACCTGACTTGGCATTACCCTCCTTTAATGCCTCTAAGAGTTCCTGTATTGCTTTTACCATAAAGTCCTTCGTCCTCAGAGTTTCTCACAAGGTTAAGTTCTTAATAATCTGATTCTGCTGTGTCTTTATTCTCCTCTCTCATTGCTCCTCCTGCAACCTTCTGTCCTCTCTCCTAGCTACCCCCAACCCTGTTGCCTTCTCTCCCAGCAAATGGAAGTGTTCACAGTTCCTTGGATGTACTGGGCTCCCAGTTTGGAATGTCATTCTTGCAGATGGGAACAATATGGTACCTCCTGTTTGTACTTCAAGTTCCATCAAAGGATTACTTCCTGCTGGAAGCCTTCCTTCAAGGCTGGCTGGATGTCCTTCCTCCCCAGCCACCACTTACTGTGCTAACTTCAACACAGTTACTCGTTCACAAGGGTTTGTGAATAAGGACTGGGACAGTAGGAAGTACAGAAATGAAGAAGGGGGAGGATAAGAACTGCCTTATCCTGTTTTTCCTTTAACTTCCTCCTGATCTGTCAATTTCTCCATTAGACAGAGATCTCAAGAGTTGAAATTTGTATCAAGTCTCTTTACATTTGATATCCAACATAGGACATTGCATAGATGTAAGTTTGTGATATGAACCATCACTATTTTCTGTTCCATTTCTGGACCTATTTTCAACTGTGTTGGAAACTAGAAATTTCAAATCTTTTTCCAGAAGGGGTCAATGGAGTAATTAAAGGGACCAAGAAGAAAGACACTAGCTCTCTTGGGAATTGACCTCCTTCCCTAATCTGCCATGTCCCTATCATTGTTGGAATGGTGAAATAGTGATTTTAGAATATGTCCTCAAATTCTGACAACACTTTCTCAAAAATGTCACCCAATTTCATTCCCTCTGAGCATGGACTGGTCTTAATGGCTAGTTTCAATGAATAGGACATTGCAGAAATGGTGATGTGTTAATTTTGAGGCCACCAAAGAAAGATATTGCTGCTTCTTTGTGTGTTTTCCATCTTACTCTGTGGGAAGCCCACTGCCATGCTGTACAACACTCTAGAAGCCCATGGAAAGATCCATAATTAGGAACTGATGCTTCCTGTCAGCAGGCAAATGAGTGACTATCTTGGGAACAGCTCTACCAGCCCATCAAGGCTTCAGATCACCGCAGCCCCCGTCAAAACCTTGGCTGCAGTTTCAGGAGCGATCCTAAGCCCACTCAGCTAAGCTGTTCCCAGACTCCTGAGCCACAAAATCTATAGATAATAAATGTTTGTTTTAAGTCACTAAGTTTTGAGGATAATTTATTATGTAGCAGTAGATAATTAATATAATTTGTCTGCACACTAGAATTTATGTAGGCAAAAAAGGGAGTAAGCAGGATCTCCTCTGTAAGGAAAAGCTCTTCTATCCCAGAGAAGAAAGGAAAACTCTTCTGAACAACCAGAAGAAAAGCACTGTGTGTGTGTGTTGGGAGGGGGCAATGCTTATGCCTCCACATGCATAAATTCCCAATGTGGTAGTAGAGTTGGAGCCTTTGGCAGGTGATTAGGTCCTTATGGGTGGAGCCTTCATGAATGGGATAAGTGCCATTATAGAAAGAAGCCGTACTGAGAGCCCCTTCGAACTCTTTCTGCCACGCAAAATGCAAGAAGTCTGCAGCCTGGAAGAGGGCCCTCAACAGAATCAACCATGCCAGTACCCTAATCTTGGACTTGCAGCCTTCCAAACTTTGAGATGCAAATTTCTGTTGTTTATAAACCACCCAATCTATATACTTTGTTACAGCAACCCAAACAAGATGGGAAATTCCTTTTTTTGCTTATTGGGAGTCTGTGCCTATTGTGAGATCCTGTGTATCAGCCTTCTCCTTCACGCTCCTCTGGCCCTGAATGAGTTGTGAACATAAGTGGGCAGGCATGAAATAGATCAGCATGACTGCACGCAATTCTTGAAAGCTGACTATGTGCTCAGCACTGTTCTAAGGAGCCTTGTATATAGTAACTCATTCAATCCTTTAACTAATATTGCTCCTGCTTTACAAATGAGGAAACTGAGGCACTGAGCACTTAAGTAAATTGCCAAGCAGATTTTTCATTTTAGAAAAAAATTTTGACTGTGGGTAGCCAAAGTTTAATCCTACTTGGTAACTCCTTTTTTAAAGCACATTTTAATTGTACCAAGGGACTTTATTGTGATATTTCCTTATATGCATACAACATACTTTAATCAAATTCATCTCATTATTACTCTTTCTTATCTTCCCTTCCCCCCAACCTGTTTGTTTTTTTATAGTTTTCAATAGGTTTCATTATTCTATCTTCATACATGCCTATAAAAGACTTTCCATCATACTCACCCTCATCACCCCCTCCTTCCCCTCATCCCTTACCATTTCCTCTTTTACATTCATGTCATTTTTTAGGTCTAGATTCCACATATGAGAGAAAATATGTGATATTTGTACATGACATGATTTTAACAGATAATTCACTAGCATTTCATTTCATCCTCAACACAAAACTTCAAGAAATAGATCAAAGCCATTTCTTTTAAAGATAACAAAAATTAAGCCCAGGGAGAGTAAGTGACTTTCCCAGGTCACACAGGAAGTGGCAGGCATGGGTTCAAAGCCTAGGTCCCTGCTTCCAAAGCTTTCTTTCCACAGCTCCTGGCTCCCTCCCTGTTCCCACTTCCCTCTTCCTGCTCTCAGTTTTAGATGTGTTTGGCAAAACCAGAAAAATCACTCAGGTGCCTGCCAGCTGCCTAAATGAGGAATGAGGTGACAGCTCTGAATTCACACATCCCCAGGTACTTATCAGCAGTACATACAAATTTCCATGGCAGCTTCATTTGTATTTGCCTCAAACTGGAAGTAACTTAAATGTCTATCAATTGGTTGGTCAATGGATAAACAAATTGTGGTACATCCATACAGAGGAATCCTATTTAGCAATAAGAAAAAAATTACTGATACAACAAAATGGATGCATCTCAAATGTACTATGCTAAGTAGAAAAAGCCAGATGACTCAAAAGGCTCTATACTCTATGATTCTATTTACATGAAAATTCTGGACAAAACAAAACTACAGGGTTAAAAATGGGTGGTTCCCAGAGGATAGGGTAGAAGAAGAGCTTGACTACAAAGGGCATGAAGGAATTTAGGGGGTAAAGGGATAGTCTTAAATGTTATTGTGGTAGTGGTTACGTAACTTTAAATATTTGGAAAAACTCAGAACTGTACTCTAGAAAGCGTGAATTGTGCTGCATGTAAGTTATAAATCATACTTCAAATACCTGACTTTAAAAAAGAGACCCAGAATTCTTAGATATGATTTGTTTGTAGTTATAACCAACTGCAGTTGCGCAGATAAACATGAGAACACAACAGACAAAACCAAATTTCGGAACAAAATAACTCTTCCAAAATGCCAAGGTCAAAAAAGACAAAGAAAGACTGAGGAACTGTCCCCAACTGGAAGAGACTAAGGACACATGAGAACTTAAAGCATGGTGAAAAAAAGGCACTTTAGCCGACAAATGACAAGACAAAGATCTCTGCATTACTAACAGCATTGTCACAACATAATTTCCTGGTTTCAGTGATTGTACCATGGTTATGTAATATGTTACTAGTAGGCAAAGCTAGGAAAAGGGTGTACAGGAATTCTCAGTATTAGTTCTGTACGTTAAAAGTTTGCAAGTCTAAAACTACTTCAAATTTTATAGTTTTCAAAAAATTTCACTTTTTAACCAAAGTGTATAAAGGCAATCCACAGAGTGGAGACAGTATTTGTAATACCTATATCCAACAAAAGTTCATTACCATGATATAGAAAGTTTTATAACTTAATAATATGTGGATTTTATATGTACATTATGTACATATATTTACAAAAATAAATATATATACACATATGTACACATGTATATATATATGCATACACACATATATATGTACATATACATACATATATATTAGCAACAGAAAAAAGGACAGAACTCTCTAAGACACTTCTTTGAAGGGGATATATGACTGCCAATAAACATAAAAGATACACAATTTCGTAAGTCATGAGGGATACACAAAATTAAACTGCAGTGATTCACTGCTACAGATTGAACAGAACTGCTACAATTAAAAGAGAATACTTCTAGTGGGTGGCAAGGACTTGATTTAAGAAAGGTCTTTCATATGCATTGGCGGAAGTATAGGGTGGGACAATCTACCAACAGTGCATGGCACACCTTAGCCACCAGCAACTTTGCTTCTCAGCATATATAACTAGAAAAAACATGACATATACTCCCCAAAAGACTTGTACAAAAATGTAACCAAAGCACTATTCTTTTTTTTTTTTTTTTTTTTCATTTTTCTTTTATTATTCATATGTGCATACAAGGCTTGGTTCATTTCTTCCCCCTGCCCCCACCCCCTCCCTTACCACCCACTCCACCCCCTCCCGCTCCCCCCCTCAATACCCAGCAGAAACTATTTTGCCCTTATCTCTAATTTTGTTGTAGAGAGAGTATAAGCAATAATAGGAAGGAACAAGGGGTTTTGCTGGTTGAGATAAGGATAGCTATACAGGGCATTGACTCACATTGATTTCCTGTGCGTGGGTGTTACCTTCTAGGTTAATTCTTTTTGATCTAACCTTTTCTCTAGTTCCTGGTCCCCTTTTCCTATTGGCCTCAGTTGCTTTAAGGTATCTGCTTTAGTTTCTCTGCGTTAAGGGCAACAAATGCTAGCTAGTTTTTTAGGTGTCTTACCTATCCTCACCCCTCCCTTGTGTGCTCTCGCTTTTATCATGTGCTCATAGTCCAATCCCCTTGTTGTGTTTGCCCTTGATCTAATGTCCACATATGAGGGAGAACATACGATTTTTGGTCCCAAAGCACTATTCTAATGGTCCCCAATATATATAAACCAAATGGCCACCAACATAAATTGTGATGTACTTGTGCAATGGAACAGAATGAAGCAGTAAAAATGAAAAAACTACCTTAATACATGACAATCCAGTTGGAGAATACACACATAACAATGAACAAACAAGGCAAAATGCACCTTGATGGTAAAAGCCAGAAGAGCGGTTACCTTTGGGAAGAGGCAGGTAGTGACCAGGAGAGGGGACAATATTACATAGGGGTGTTTACTTTCTAAAAAAAAATTGAGATGGACACATTTCAGCATATATATAATACTTACAAAAATATTTAGTTTTTAAACTCATGGAAGGTGAAGAACAGAGAAATAAAAGTATTTTCATGGAAATATTAAAAAGTTCCCTTTGACCTGCCTGGAACCTGGTGGGGGGAAGAGTCAAGGAGGGGGGCAGAGGGGAGAAATGACCCAAACAATGTATGCCCATGTGAATAAATGAATAATTTTTTAAAATTCCCTTTGTTTTGAAGAAATCATAGTTGCTCTATGCAAAGCACCTCTCTGTATGTATGAAGAAAAACATCTAGGCTAGACCTTTTGAATGTAGGTATGATGTAAAAATCCAAGACTTCTATACGCTGAGACAGTGGCAGCAACATAAACAAACACCAAAGTAAGCAGACAGCAAATTAGAGAAGAAACTAACCACACACATCTGGAAATCCAAAAGCAAACAACAACAACAAAATTAGCTTCCAAGAACCCAAACTGGAGAAGTGAAAATACACGTTCTATAAGATAATCAAAGCCCTATGCCTAGGGTGATTTTGGAATGTGCCCTCTCAGAGTGAAAGCCACGGGTTGCTCTGAGGGACAAGGATAAGGAACAAAAAAGATACACTGCATAATGAAAGGGCAGCAGAATGAATAGAACGTAATTCCCTTGGACATGAAATGCAATCAAGTCAAGACCCATATTTTACCTCTGCTGGAGGCAGTCTTATTTGTTAGTTAAGTGCTGGGATAATCAACCATTGTTCTCCCTGCCAAGACTGTCAAAACAAATACAAGCTTCTTTGCTCTGTGCTAAAAATGTCTGAGCCTTTGGAGAACAGCTGGGCAGAAAGCAATCTTGTTCAATTTCAGCACATTTTTCCCAATGTATTAGGCTGTCCAAATGCTGCCCACATCAAAGCATCCCAGGCGCCCACTGCAGGGACAGACCTGTCACGAGAGCACATATACCTATCAAACTCGAGCAAGCAGAACGCACAATGAAACCACTTTCAACTTGTCCAACTCCCTGTCTCAAGAAGCAAGGACTTTGAAGCATATAAACAGATAATTCCTTTGAGGTGTTTCTTATATACATAAAAGGTAATGTTGCTGTGCTTGCAAAATGCTTCCTATTGATAAGTCTCCAGAGACTTTAGAAATAAATGGTTTATGATCTCTTGGCTTCCTTGCTCTTAAGTCAGCTCTCATTAAAGCATGTTTTATTTGTGGTTTCATGATTTGTATTAATTAGAAGATGTGTTGGTGAGGATGTTTGGTGATGCAGGTAGCTACAAATTAAAAAAATCAACTCAACCGCTTTCAACAGGAAGAATATTTTTAGAAATCAAATAACAAGAACTGTAGAGGAAAGCATTTGATCTACCAAGGCAGGTAACATGATATTGACAAGAAATCAAGTTCTTTCCATCGTTCTGCTAGTCCATCGTCATACTGTCTCCTGGTGGTCATAAGACCCCTGCGTCACACCCAGGCCTGATGTTTCCAGGAGAGAAAGTGTTCCTGTGAGTTTCTTTTCATCAGTGAGGAAGAAATCTCTGCAAAGGCCTCTCAGCAGAATGCTTCTCGTGTTTCACTGGTCAGTCTGTGTCCCAGGCCTGTGTGTGTACGCCAGTCACTAGGAAGGCAAATGGGATTGCAGTGCAGCAATTACAGTCGTTTACTTCTACACATGTGGAAAGGTTCTCTGTCTGTGACTAAAGTGAAGGAGGAACAGACACCCGAATCGATGTGGGGTCCAGCCAGCTAAGTAAGAACAAAAAACAGTCTATTAAGTAGATAAGCATCTATGTCTGCCACAATTAGGGCCCAGGATAAAATGTTTGAGTAAATTAAGTTTTTTATTTAATTGTGGAATATGCTAAAAATCCTTTCAGATTCTGACCCTAGCTATTAAAAATTACTCTGAAATGTATTAATTCACTCTGCCCCCTACGATACAAAGTAGAACGACACCTTTGGTGTGTCTACCTCTAATGACACTTCTTTTTCCCCATGCTTTGAGCATTCCTTTTTCAATCCCATAGAAAAACTTTCAGCACAATGGAATGCTTGCACAGTGGAATCCCGCCTTCCTGGTCAAAGACAATTGGAGCTAAGGTATACTGTGGACCCTAATCAGACCAATCAACTTCTCTTCTCAGGGAATTTGGAATGAGAGCAACATCTGGTTCCATCAGTCTTTTTGTGTGATTGGGCCTGAAACATAACCTCTAGAATTGTAGAGCAGTTGTTCTTCTGCCTTTTGGGATGTGAAGAAAAAGATGGTGTTTGAGAAAGTAAAAATGAAATGGATAAAGGGAGAGAAGTAGAAATAAATTGGGGCTCCCTAAGACACCTTGAAATCCATTCTCACCACAGACACGCACACACACATTTACCCTTATGTTTATGCTAATTTAAGGTAATTTACCTTTCCAAAGAGTCCAAACCAATGCAATGAGAACACTATATCCCTTTTCAGAGATTACCAAGGACCTTACAGAAGGTTAGGGTCTTCACTAAGCATCCAGTTCTCATTATTCAGGACTCTATGCATAGAAAATCAAATCAATCACACGTATCATAGGTTCACTATTAGGCTACAAAAGTTGCCTTTCTTCAATTTAAATCTAGGCTCAACTTCTAATGTTTTAACTCTTTTGCCTAAAAAGCACTCAACAAAACACTCAACAGTAACAACAAATGACTGTGTGTTATGTGAGTGGTGTGTGTTGTGCTGTGCCTCAGAGTGGGAGCAGGGAGTGGGATTAATATACATTGAGTTTGGACTCTTCAATTTTCATGTATTGTTTACGTTAATCCTCACCCCATTCTGGGTAGTAATCATTATAAAAGCATTTTATCAGGGAGGGAGCTGAGTCTCAGAGAAACACATTGGTTTTGTTAAGGTCTCAGGGCTAGAAAGCTGTGGAGGAAGAGTTTAAACCTGGGTTTGGTTCTCCCAAAGCTAAGGGAAGCCAAAGTTGATGATATTTTCACTTATTCCTGTTGTTACACAGAAACAAACAAAAAAAAAGGGCCTTGATTGAGTGTCCTGGTAAGGTAGAGTCTGGCTAACTGACATCTGAATGGTTCGTAGATTGTGCACCACAGGGTATCTTCCACCTTGAGAGGAAGAGACAGGAAGAACAACTACTTAGCACCTGCTCTATTAAGGGTATTTCTGCATTTTCCTAATTAAGCATTGGTACATTCAGTTGGAACAGAGGATGGCAATCTTTTATACCTTATTTATAAAGGTGGAAAAAACAAAGAGTGGAGAAGGTAAGTGAGAGGCACCAGATCCTTCCATGGAGCCAGAAACAGGCAGTCGCCATCTGCCTCTGTGGTTCAATAGATGAAACTTCTGAAGCGACTGATCTCTTTTGACTAATTAAAGGTGATTGGTGTGTTAGAGTTTGGCTTTGCTTTTGTGTTGCTCTGTCTTTCAGCTCACATATTGTCTGCTGGCTGCCAGTTAATGAGAAAGCTGGAGAAGACGTCATGCTGGCTGTAATCAGCCTGGATTTGAACCTGTCAGAATTAGGGAGATCTGGGCAAAACCGTTACTTCCATGTGGTTCGTCCCTAGCCAAACAACCATGTAACTGCTGAAATAAAACTTTCCAAACTACCACAGCCAGGTGAAGCTGCTCTTCTGGAATATGTAAGAACTACAGATTTTATTTTCTCTTGCTATGGATACTGCCCTGCCTGTTGAATATGTTTGTTTTATTCAGATTAAAAAAAAAAACAAACAAAAAAACCCTCACAGTTGAATTGTTTTTCTTTATTGCAAAGAAATGCTGCATACTTGTTTTAATGCATTCCAACATCACAGACATAAAATGCAGAAAGAGGAAATTTGGATTTGAGTTTTAAATGCTGTCAGTAGTTCTTTCTGTATACCTTGCAAATATGGAGAATTTCTTCAAGAATGTAAACTAGAGGAAAACTCCAATTAGTCAAAACATCCAGGCAATGGGAGACTCCAGCTTATCTCAGTGCTAACCAGAAAATCTTTTCACTTCGGCCCTTGATGTTGGAAATCTTTCTGAACAGTATGAGTTGTATTTCCTGCCTTAAGAAACACAGTTGACTCCAAATGTAATTTAAGGTCTGTCTGAGAGTTAAGGGTCAGGCTGAACCCCAATTCCCACTGTCCAGAAAAATCAAAACAGGAGGTTGGGTAGAACTTCTGCTCCGCACTAGGACATGTTTTTGAAGTTTGTGAAATGAACCTTTTCCTTCTTATCTTTTGTTCCTTTCTCTTTGTATAGAGAAAAAAAAGTGTGCTAGACTAGGTGTTTTGCCTGTATAAGTTCTAGTTAAATCAAGATATTAAGCCAGGTATGGTGGTGCATTTCTGGAATTCTAGCTACTTGGGAAGCTAAGCTGGGAGAATTTAGAGTTTGATGCCAGGCTGGGTTTCATTGCGAGACCCCATCTCAAATAAATAAATAAATAAATAAAAATAAAACAGAAAAATATTTTGCCATATTTCTTTTTCATTCAGTCCTTACAAAAAAGATATAACTGAGGCTGAGCGCCAGTGGCTCATGCCTGTAATCCTAGCTACTTAGGAGGCAGATTGGGAGTATGGCAATTTGAAGCCAGCCCAGGCAAATAGTTCACAAAACCGTATCTCAAAAATATCCAGTGCGAAAAAAGGCAGGTGGAGTGGCTCAAGCAGTAAAGCTCCTGCATAGCAAGTGTGAGGCCCTGAGTTCAAATCCCAATTGATGGCCTTC
This sequence comes from Castor canadensis, assembly GCF_047511655.1. Taxonomy (NCBI): domain Eukaryota; kingdom Metazoa; phylum Chordata; class Mammalia; order Rodentia; family Castoridae; genus Castor; species Castor canadensis. The sequence goes on from NC_133386.1 coordinate 172,679,581, forward strand.
AGCCAAAGTAATCTACCCTGTTCCACCTGGCCTTCTGTCTAGGGCAGGGAGATTTAAAGAAGTGAGTCCTCCCCTGGCCACCTTCTACCTCTCCCCCCTCACCATCACCACCAGAGAGCAGGTCATTTCTCCCTACATCATTTGTCCCTGTCTAGGCCAACATTCCTTCACCTTGGTTTCAATGACAATTTGATGGGATAATCCTTTGCCATAGGAAGCTGTCCTCTGCCTTGTAGAATGCCCTCTACCCACTAGGTTCCAATCCCACTTCCCCAGTTGTGACAACCAAAAATGACTCCAGACATTGCCAACTGTCTCCTGGTGGACAAAATTGTTCCCTTTTGACAATTACTAATCTAGATGCACACTTTCCCGCCTCTTGTCAAGATTATGAGTTTTCTTGACTTGGATGAGTAATTTCATAACATACTTCCTGTGCTATTTCATGGAAGGATGAAACACATTCTCTGATGAAAGTACTGGTTTGACTTGAACTGTGTGAGGCAGCCTTATTAAAACACAACCGCAGGTCCTGCGTTGTTTAAGGAAGGCAGTAGATTGGTCTCCCGCATCAACCCTGACTTTGGTTTTAAATACTGAGTGTTATACTTTTCTAAATTTCCCCAGAGGTCATCATCATCATGGACAACATGACAGTGTCTCAGCCACGCCTCTTGTGTTACACTGCACGTTCAATTTCACGTTTGTATCTGTCTCAGAAGAATTTCCACCATTGTTGTTGCTTCCTAATGCTTACTAGATTTTGCACCTGCTGTTTTTCTTAAGACTATTATTCCCTTTCTCCACTGAGTTAAGTTTAAGTTTTATGTACTTGGAGAATATTTTTTACATCTTTAAGGAATCTGTTCCATTGGTTAAATTTAGGTAGTAAGTTATAGATCCCTGATTTTAAGCCTATGGTAATATTTCTGCCATAGAAAGATGTAGGAGTTAAGATAAGCACATTTGTGATTAGGAAAGTCACCCATATATATTGATTATCAATGTTCAAATAATTAAATTATGCAATAGTTTGGATCTTGAGTGTCCCCAAAAGACTTGATCTGCAGTATGACACTATTGGGGCTGGGCTGGAAATTTTAAGAGGTGGGGCTTAGTGGAAGGAAGTTGGGTCATTGGGGGTGTGACCTTGAAGGACTTAGGGGATTTCAGTGCCTTTCTTTCTCACTTCCTGGTCACTGTGAGGTGAGCAGTTTTGCTCTACTGCACACTCTTACCATGATATGGGGCCTCGCCACAGGCTCAAGAGCAAGGAGGCCCTCTGACAAGAGACCAAACCTCCAAAATGTAAATCAAAACCAGCCTTCTGCCTTTATAAGCTGATTATCTAGGCATTTGTTATAACTCAAAGCTGATCAACATAAATTAATAGTTCATATGACACTTATTTTGTATGTGTGTGCACTCACAATTTTCCAGGTTTACCAGATTTTGTGTGTGTGTGTGTGTGTGTGTGTTGTGTGTGTGTGTGTGTTATTTTTACAGAGAATATAAAAAATAGAACCTAAAATTATAGGTGATCTCTGACCATATAGAAAATGCCCAGGCTGGGGATGCCTCTCAGTGGTAAAGCACTTACCTAGCATGTGAGAAGCTTTGGGTTCCATCCCCAACACCACAAAAATAAACATGCAATAAATAAATAAATAATGAAAAAAATCCCCAAAATTCCATGTACGTAGATAAAATCTACAATGTAAAAAATGTGTTGGTTATAGGTGATCTTTTTCCCTAGTCAAAGGTCTTTATAAATTGTTATTTATATAAAGTTAAAATATGCATATTTCTTTACCTAAAAATTATGTTCATGGGAAGTTCACTAGAAGTACAAAAAAACAAAATTATAAAAAAATCACTTGTGATATCAGCATCTAGAGATAATAATAATTATTATTATTGTTATTATTTGGTGGGACTGGGGTTTGAACTCAGGGTATCATGCTTGCAAAGCAGGCACTCTACCACTGATTCACACCTCCAGTCCATTTTTCTCTGGTTATCTTGGAGATGGGAACTTATGAACTATTTGCCCAGGCTAGCCTCGAACTGTGATCCTCCTGCTCTCAGCCTCCCAAGTAGGTAGGATTACAGGCGTGAGTCACTGGCTCCTGACGATAGTCACTATTAACAGTTAGGCAATGCTTCCCTCCAGTCTTTGTTCCCTTTTGTAAAACTTAGATCACCCTAAACAAATAGTTCTTTACTGTGACATTTTCTTTTAGTCATAGTAAGCATGAATATAAAAATATAGTTATCTCTTGGTGTCTCAGAGGGATTGATTACAGGATAACCTCAAGAGCCAAAATATGTAGATGCTCAAGTGTCTTATCTATAAAATGTCAGAGTATTTACACACAACCTGTGCACCCTCCCATATACTTAAATTATCTTTAGATGATTTATAATACCTCGTGCAATGTAAATATTATGTGAATAATTGTTACAACATAGAGAATAATGACAATAAAAAAAAGGCCCATATATGTTCAGTTCAGATGCAACCATTGTGGATTCAAATTTGATGTGAGGTTAGTTGAATCCACTGGTGTGGAACCCATGGCTAGGAGTCCCAACTGTAGTGCTTGTATTTAAACTGCCCCATCATTTAAATGGAAAAGTTCCAATTCTTCCCTATCTAATAGGGAAGAATATCTAATGCTGCAGTGAAGGTCTCTATACACAAACCTTTGCACACCTGGCTGAGCAGAACTTGCAGCTAGAATTTGAAAGGACAAATCCAGGTCAAAGGGTATGAATTTCTGAGGCTCAATACATATTGTCAAATTACCTCTGGAAAGTTGCTCCCATTTTCAGTCTTTTTATTGGCAATTCTCTTGAAGGACTTCCATCTTGTTCTGCCAGCCTTCAAGACTGTGGAGACATTTCCCACAGAACGTTCTTCAAATTCATCAGTGTAATAAGATCCATCTACAAGATATCTGTCAACAGCTTCCCTGGACCCATCTCAGGCCATCTGTCAATGGCAACTCTAATATGTTTTGAGAAGATGCTCTTACAGTTGCCAAAAACAAGCTTGAATCAGGCTTTCCGATCAGTTAGTTTGCAGAATTGAATTGTGTTAACATGTGGCAATCTTTTCAGGACATCCAGGAACATGTCCTTGTAAATCAAAGGACAGACTGCAAGCAGGGGGAGGTGGATTGCCTTTCACGTGAATTCTGAAGCTCTCATACCATCCCAACCATGGTGCAAACTTGACCAAGCCTTAACATCAAGCAAGTCTGGGGAGAAAAATGTCACTTAGGTGCAGGTGTGTATTACTTAGAAAGGTAGTGCGGGATAGCCTGACCGGCACACATACAACTGGTACCTGGTAGTGGGTTTGAATTCCATGCCTCCAAATGGAAGGACCAGCCTTCTTATCATATATGAAAAGGTTTAGGAAGTTAAAAAGCACAGTTCTGTTATGGGTTCTGAACTGACTCTTAGGTCTATAATTTAAAAGATCTGAGATCTAATCCTTTTTTTTTTTTTTTTTGGATGCACAAAAATTCAAAGTGCCAGTAATTGCTTGGTCTTATCTTCTTTCCAGACCTTGCCTGGCCACTTACTACCCCCACTGAAAAAAAAAAAAAAAAAGAATCATAATGCCCAAATTAGCTCTTAACTTCCAAGGGGCTGAGAATATTCCAAATGTTCAAATGGCCAGAGTTGTCTCTGCCCTCAAATTGATGCAGTGTTCCTAGGTTCTCTGATCTGTGTACACTGGCTAACTGAATCACTCTTGGAAGTATCACAGATAGCATGAAGTCCCCAGGATCCAGACTGTTCCTTAACTCACTGGACCAGGTCATTTCCTTAGCCTCTAGTCTGAATGAAGCAAAGCCCCAAAGCCAGGGCAGACAGAACCCACAAAGACCACACCACAGGCAGAAGTCACAGGCCCATTCCCATGCTATTAAGACAGACTGAAGAGGCAGGTGTGGCCCCACTGCTTCTCACTAACACGGCTTTAATAAGACTGCATGGCTCCTAGCTCAAAACATCTTGAGTGTGTCTCCTGCATGTGGCCTGTTGGGAATGATAAGTATGGCCTGACTCCTTTCTGATGCTACACTGCAGTCCAAATTCCTCCCACAAGGCATTCTCCTAGAATGGGGACCAGAAGCTGCTTTATTTATTGCACCTGCCTGGCTTCTGTGGGTTCACCCCCACTGAGTGTTGGAAGTGAAAAGGAATAGTTGGAAGCGCTAGCTTTCTTAAGACACTCATATCCATTTCACTGAGTGTAGTTGTCCTAATAACCCTGCAAACCAGTACTTTTCTTTCTTCCAAAGAAAAGAAACTGAGGCCCAGAGAGGTTATATATCTCACCCTACGTCACAAGGGACATAAAAGGCAGGAGCAGGACACGAACCTCAAATTGTCAGATTTTAAAGTCTTTATTGTCTTCATCATAGCATAGCAGGGAGCTCAGTGGGCAGATTCCTTCTGAATTGACTTCTTTTTCTTTGTTCTATTTTTTTTTTTTTTTTTTTTTTGCAGTACTGGGGTTTGAACTCAGGCCTTGCATAGGCAGGTGCTCTATCACTTGGGGCACACCCCCAGCCCTTTTTTTGGCTTTTGGTTTATTTTCTTGGGTCTGGCTTCAGACCACAATCCTATGCCTTCTGCATTAGCTGGGATGACAGGCATACAACACCATGCCTGGCTTTTTGTTCTTGTTGAGATGGGATCTCCTAACTATTGGCCTGGTCTACTTAGAACAATGGTCCTCCCAATCTCTGCCTCTCAAGTAGCTGGGATTACAGGTGTGAACCATTGTGTCAATCTGAATTGATGTCTGAGGTGACCTTATGTCTAAAGACACACCGTCTTCCTCCTTAGACTTGCTGTTGAGCTGTTTGGGAGAAGGAAGCAGAGAGATCTAGTCACTGTGTGACTCAAGAGAATTTATCCCGTTGATGAAAAATTACCATTAGAAGGCATGGTATATTGCTTATAAATTTGTACAACTTTGATGTGTCAATCCTTCTATCTGAATGAGCTCAGTCTATTGTATATCAACAGGAATACTTGGTTTGTTTTCTTTCAGGTTTTGCTCAGTCCCACACTCCTAAAGCTGCGATCCCTGACCATCTGTGTTACATCTAGAATTTGGAACAGCCTCTCCTTTTCCTTCAGCTCTGATTTAGTGTGGAGTTCGGGGTCAGGGAGACAACTCGAGAGTGTGTGCTAATTGTAGAAACAGACTGCTCAGCCAGGGTCACGATTCCTATCTGAACCCCTGGAGACCCATGTGAATAAATATGATCAAAGGACTGTGAAGTCACTTCCAGTCGCAGGCAGTTAAGAGACAGGTGTGCTCCTCATGCTTCCTCCTTTCCCTTCCACCTGGATGCAGACAACTTTGGGACGTGGGAGCAGTGGATCTCAAACTTGACCAAGCATCAGAATCTGCTGGAAGGCTGGGGAAACACAGATGGCTGGGCTCCACTCCAGCGCTCTCACTCAGTAGATTCGGGGAGGACCTGAGCATGTTCAAGTCCTTTAAGTCCCTAGCCATTGTTGATGTCCTGGCTTAGGGACAGCACATTGGGAACCACTGCCTAGGACAGTGTCCTTGTACAATGCTGGCTACACCTTCGACATCTCTGGGGGTGTGTTAAACATTATGATGCTTGACCTGCGACTCAAACCCATAAAAGCAGAGTGTCTTGGGGCAGGTCCTGTATATTATTAGCGCAAAGCTCCTCAGAAAATTGCAAAGTGGAGATCAAGTTGAAAACCATTGCCTTAAGATGGAGCCTCTTAAAATACTTTAAAATTTAATTGACACAAAATAATTGTATATGTTCATGGGTTATGGTGTGGTAATTTAATATATATAGAATGTGTATATATACATATAATATATATAATGCTCAGATCAGAGTAATTAGTATATCCATCACCTCAAATATTTATCACTCCTTTGGTTGTGTATCATTCAAAATCCTCTCTACTAGCAATTTTGAAACACACACTTAAGTGCTGCCAACCACAGTTACCTGCTGTGCCACAGAACATTAGACGTATTCCTCCTGTCCAACTGTCCCTCTGTGGGCCATTCTGTCACCATACCCTCTCTGTAGAGTTTTACTATTAAAGAAATGTGGGTTGTTAAATCATCTAGTAGAAGAAAGCAGTCTGCCAGAGGGAAATACCTACTTTGGACAGCTATATGAGCAGGAAATAAACTTTTATTGAGTTTGACTGCTGAAAATTTGGAGATGATTTGCTACCATAGCTAGCATCCTAAGTAACTCTGCAACATTGACGATTAAGAGCACACTTGCAAACATTTTTTTGCTTCTTGTCATGGTTTGGATTAAATGTCCCCTCGTGTGTTGAAGGCTTAGTCCCCAACTGTTGGGGCTGTTGGGAGGTGGTGTTACCTTCAGCTGGTGGGGCCTAGTGGAAGGAAGTTAGGTTATTGGGGGTGCCCTTGAAGGAAATATTGGGACCCCACCCCCTTCCTCTGTCTGTCTGCTTCCCAGCTGCCATTAGGTGGGCAGTTTCCTCTGTCATGGTGTCCCCACTGCAGACTCAAAGGCAAGAGAGCCAATCTAACTTTTTCCTCCTTTTAAGCTGTGCATCTCAGGTATTTTGTCACAATGACAGAAGAGCTGGTTATCACACTTCTCCTTTTATCTCAAGTCTTGTTCTGTTCTTAGAGGTTAGACTCCAAGGCATCTATGGGCTGACATTTTCTACAGGCAGAACCTTCAACAAAAGTCAGGTGATAACAGCACATGTCATGTAAGTAGTTTCCTTTTCTCTCTCTCTTTTTTCTTTTTTTTTTTTTGGTGGCCAGAATGTCAGGCAGCCCTCATCCATTCCCTCATTCTCTTCTCTTCTCTTAACCCTGACTCCCTCTCTCCTTGGACATGCAGTCATCCTTCCACTGGGATGAAGGTTCAGCCTTCTTAACCCAGTCTGAAAAGACTTGGGCAGCTACCACATGGCAAATATTCTGCCCTTCCTTCCTTCCCTGATATATTGCTAAAAACCACAAATCAAAACCAATCCAAACCAAACAACAACAATAAAAGCCTGATTCAATACATAACAACCAGTGCCAGAGGACATGGATCCAAAGCCAAACCAGTAATGCCTGGGAGTTGGGTTTGAATAGCGAGAGGAAAGAACCAGGAGGCCCACTCCACTCTGACTTAAATTCTCAATATGGTTTTATGCCAACTCTCTCTTTAAAAATAAATACTACTTCTTCTCCAAAGGTCTCTGCTGGGAGATGGACTAAGTAGGCCAAAGTCAGGACTCAGGTGTTTCTGGTCCCCTAGCATGTGTCTTCAAACACTGTCCCTCAACTAAAAAGATAATGAAATTGAGAACCATATCATATGCATTTAAAAGGCATGAAGACCAAAACCAGATATGGATGACTTTCATTGTCCAATCAACCTGTGTCTGTGCTCACTTTAAGACAGACCCAGCCATCACTTGAATAATAAATTGGACAGCTTCTCTTATCCCATAAAAATGTCAGTTTTAGATGGAAGGAAATGGAGATGCTTATGGCTCTAAAACGCTGCAGGTTCTACCCTTTTACGATAAACATAAAGGGACAAAGAGCCTCAGGTGAGAGTCGTCTTCCTGACTGAAGAGCTGGGAACTGCCTTTCCTCTCTTGTTCTTGGAGCCTCTCCTCAACTTTCCCTTGGGGAAAATAGCTCTTTGCTTTGCAAGAAAGAGAAAATACAACCAAAGTAGTGCTCAAGAAAATTTATTGAATCACATAACTGAGTGTCTGGAAGCAGCATTTGATTCAGACACTGATTGATTCAGAGGCTCAAATATTGTCCCCAAGATCCAAGATCTCTCTTGTCCTCTTCCTAGCTTAATTATATTCTTAGACCAGGGCTCCCTGTGGGCAACAGAATAGTCATATCTGCTGGAACCTCTCACCTCTCAACCCCAACAATGATGGGTTGAGCGTTCTTCCCAGAATTCCCAATGAGCATCTCATCACTTCTCTGATTGGCTCTAATTGTCACATAATTATCAATGAGCCAATCATTACTAATCAAGGAACTCCAGTTTCCTCATTGACTTAGGCCTAAATCACATGCTGTACCCCTGAGACAGGAGTGTAATTCTCTGGGCATCAAATGTCTGAGAAAGACAAAAGAGATAAAATTAGGTTTTCCATAACCAAAAACAACAGATATCTAAGCAGACATATATATTCCTGAAAATCAGCAATTCAAAATGCTCCAAAATCCACAGCTTTTTGAGTGCCAACATATCATAAACCTGATGATTCAGTGTATACAAACTTTGTTTTATGTACAAAATCATTTAAAAAACATTGCATAAAACTACCTTCAGGCTACGTGTATAAAGTAAATATGAAATATAAATGAACTTTGTGAAATGAATTGGGTTCCATCTCTAAGATATCTCAAATATATGCAAACATTCCAAAATCTGAAATCCAAAACATTCCTAGTCCCAAGCATTTTGGATAAGTGATAACCTGTACCCCTAACTTTTTCCAGAGTTGGCCCCTGAGAGACAATTTGATAGGCAAGTCTGATTTCCTCACAGATTTTTCAACCAGCCACAATAAAAGAGGGAAAAGGAGGCATGAATAAGACTGAAAAGGGAACAGAACTCAGGGATAGTGATGTCCCAGGAAGGGACAGATGAGACAGCCAGAAAGGGGCCTGTGTTACCCAATCTGGATGTCATGGTTTCCCCTGGCGGAGCAGCCCACTCACACAGGAAATGGATCCCAAGTGCTCCAGTACAGTACTTTCTTCTAGACAGAGACTCATCTGGTGGATGCTTGCCCCCTGTTTGCCTGGCTGCTTCTCTCCCTCTGCTCCACGGACACACACATAGATCCTCTTATAATGCGCCATGGAAACCAGAGATGGAATGACTCAGAAGTGGTGCTCAGAGGACCCATTGTTCTCCCTTGTAAAATAACCAAACCCTCGTTAATCTGCTGCCAGCCCTACATTTGTCCCAGAGAGATCCCCATTGGACAGAGGCTGTAAACAGGAAACTTGAATCGCTCAGTCACCTTTTGTGTTACTTATTGTTTGTGGGCAGCTGCAGGGTATTTACTCTCATAGAGCCTGTTGATCCCCAGTTGATCCTCCTGGGGAGATGGACAGTCTACATTCCTAATTCAGCACCCAGAGGAGAAAACACACATCTTCAGAAGAAGCGTGGAAATGAGGCTTGGATGTGAGCAAAGAGCCACTTCAAGTAAGTGGCTGATGGGCCAGCCAGCAGAATCACCTTAGTTTTATGTTAGGTACAGCCAGCACACCCATACACTGGCCAAAGGAAAATGCAAAATTTCCTATTGTCTAGTTAAGGGGATTAATGCTATTGAAGACATTGAAGTTCCCAAGTAATAGAAGTCAATTGCAAAGGCAAAGGTCATTTCAGAATGACTGCAGATATGGCCGGTGCCCAGCTTCAAGGGACCCTTAATACAAAAGCTGTATGACATGAGATTTAAGGACTAGGAGGACCCAAACTGGATGTGAATCTCAGTGCTGGCACTCACTGGTCAGGACTTTCGGGAAGTCACTGAATCAATCTTTCTCTGCCTCAGTTTCCCCATCTGTAACATGAGGATAATAATAGGACCTACCTAGTTGAGTTACTGTGAACATTTAGTTCCCTGTATGAAGAAGTTAGACCAGTAACTAACACACAGTGAGTGTGTATGTTAGTTGTCATCATTATTATTAATAATACCACACCATTCAGGACACAGGGCAGCCACCATGTGGCAGGCAAGGGCTAACCCCAGTACCAGGGCAGTTCCTTATCAAGTCTCTCTCTTTTGGGACCTGGGCCCAGTCATTACAGTGGCCAGGTATATGAACCCTTGGTCCCAGACTGTTGCTTTACCTGGATCTGCCTGTTACCAGATCAACTGGATTGTCTGAGCACTTTCCTGCGGGGGTGTGGTTTCCCCACTGTATCTCTGTATAGAATCGATGCACTGCGTTTTCTGTTGAGTGAATGACTGAATAAATGGATAAGACCAGGCTTAACTTAACCCACACACACCTGAACATCAATCCACATTGTGTTTTGCACAGCTCTACTTCCTCAGCAATGGCTGTGTACCCTTTCTGCAGCCTTCTTGAGTCTCTACCCTAGAATGCCTAGAAGCTAGCCATCCCTCAACCCTCACACGTCTATAAAAGCAAATAAAGTGTAATCTAATCCAGCCAGGCATGGTGGCACATGCCTGTGATCCCAGCACTCAGGAGGCTGAGGCAGGGGGATCTTGAGTTAAAAGTCTGCCTGGATTCCATAACGAGACCCTGCTTCAAAAAATAAAAATAAATTTTAAAAAAGTATAGTCTGCCGGGTGCTGGAGGCTCATGCCTGTAATCCGAGTTACTCAAGAGGCAGAGATCAGGAGGATCACTGTTTGAAGCCAGCCAGAGGCAAATAGTTTGTGAGACTCTATCTCAACAAAACCCAATACGAAATAGAGCAGCCAGAATAGCTCAAGGGGTAGAGTGCCTGCCTAGTCAAGCATGAGGCCCTGAGTTCAAACCCTAGTACCACCAAAAGAAAAAAATATATATTTAAGTCCAGTTAGGGAAATGGCAGGTGTTTCTTAAATAGAAAAGATATAATATAGCAATATTGTTTGTTAAATAGGTACATTACCAAATGAAGCATTTTTTACTGTGTAAAAGGACTTTGAAACAAACCAAATAATTTACTTACGTTCAATGAAAATCTAGGCCTTACCTTGGGCACCCTTCAAATAGTTGATTCTGAGGGCTCTGTACCTTTTATGGCCTTAAACTAATACAACTTTAGAAATTGTAGCTAATGAACATTTGGCAATACATGCATTGTTGCTTTTTTCTTGATAGATGTGTGAGTTAATTTCCTACTGCTACTTAACAAACTGCTACAAATTTAGCAACTTAATATAACATAAACTTCTTACTGTGTGGTTTTCCGGGGTCAAGAGTCCAGGTACACATTAACTGGGTCAGGATCTCAGCAGGCGAAACCAAGAGGTTGGTCTTGCTGCCATCTTGCCTGGGACTGGGGTTCCTCTTTCAAGGTCACTGTTGTCTGCAAACTTCATCTTGCATTGGTAGGACAAAGGTCCCTCCTTTCTGGTGGCTGATGGCTGTGGGGATGGTCCGATCTCAGCTCCTGGAGGCTGTCAACCACTCCCCTCCCTGTGTGCCTTTCCACACATCACAGACTGCTCACAAAGGCCAGGGGAGGCTTTGCTACTTCATATCTCTTCCGAGAAGGGTTTGCTCGATTAGGTCAGACCCATTCAGAATAATCTCCTTTTTTGATTAATTTGTCTCAAAGATTTAATTACACCTCAAAATCCCTTCACCTGTGTCATCTAGTGTCACCTAATTATGACAAGGAAATCCATTATACCCACAGTGGTGCCCATTCCCCGAGGAAGAGATTCTGCAGAGCAGCACACCATGGGGGAGGAATCAGAATTCTGCCTCTGCCATATGCACATGAATCTTGAAAATTGTCCCCACTATTCTTCAGATGGATTTTGTACAACTACTAAATTTATGTCAGTACTCTTGATTGCCTACACGTGTGTATCTGCTCTTTTAAGTCACATTTCAACCTGTTGGAACATCTTCCTGGTCACTTCATTAAGTAATGAGTTAAATAAAATCTTTTTTTTTTTAAATAAAATCTTGACATCTGTTCATCTTTACATTTTTTATGGCTTGGAATTTTACTTTTAGCCAGGCTGTGGTGGCTCACACCTATAATCCTAGTGACTTTGGAGGCCAAGATTGAAAGGATGTTGGTTCTAGGTCAGCCTCAAGTCAAAAAAGTTCAAGAGACCCCCATCTCAATTGAAAAAAAAAGCTGAGCATGGTAGTGCACGCCTCTCATCCCGGCTGTGGTGGGAAGTATAAAACAGGAGGATCCTGGTCCATGCCAGCCTGAGCAAAACGTGAGACCTTGTCTCCAAAACAACCAGAACAGAAAAAAAGAGGGGGGCTGGAGGGGTGGCTCAAGTAGCAGAGTGTCTGCCTAGCAAGCATGAAACCCTGAGTTCAAACCCTGGTACTGACAAAAAAAAAAAAAAAAAAATATATATATATATATATATATATAAATATATATTCCTTTAACATCAACCTTTACATAAATATTTATTTACAATTTTTCTTTAAAACAATGGATCTGTTCCTTACTTTTTATATGCACAACTAAAGGGCCTTTTCCTTTGTCTTTAATTCCTCCAGAAGAATTCAGCTTCTAGCTCTTGAGACATAATGTCACTTGCTGCTTTGAAAGGCCGATGTTTCTGGTTCTTACTGGTCTTATTTTCAGCAGCCTAAGCCTGACACCCAGAAATACAGCTGCCATTGTCTGAGCATTAGAGAGAGGAAAACCCCAGCCCCCACTACCCCAAGTTAATCTCCTTTTTTGGGAAGGAAAGGTATCAGATTCCTGCTGACATTTTTCTCTTGGGATCCTGGGATGCCTAGGTTTTGCTATTGGGATGGGCAGAGGATTTTCTCATTTCAATGTTCAAAAGAATGTACTTTTCTGATCACTAACAGTGCCTCCACGAGAACAAAGATCAGTAAAATTAGGTATTATTGCCTGTGCTTGGCATGGGACCTGATACATAGTAGGTGTTTAGTAAATCGCAGCCCTCGCTTCCTTCCCAGTCACACTGGAAAGAGTGAAAGGGAAGAAGGATGAAGGGGCTCGAAGGGTCCCTTCCTTTATCCTGGACCACACTCTTTGAAGGCAGGACCAGCCTTTCCCAGTACATATCACTCATGTGCAGCCCACTAGGGTCATTTTCATAAGCAAAGCAAAATTGTGCTCCTGCAACAGAAGCAAAGGAAAACTCAGTACCAGCTAAATAACACGCAATAGTGAGATCTTTATGCTGTCTTTTCCCAGTCGGCTAACTTGTAATGTGTGAGTGCAAGATCAAGGACATAGAAGCTGCACAGGGGAAGGAATGATTCTGATCATTGTGACAGTGTGTAAGACCATAGGACTTGCATTTTGTTTCCCCCTTTCTGGTCAGGAGCCAGGCTGACATACTGAATAGTCATCAGAGAACATCATTCCTGTCCACAATTGAGAAGGCATCCTTCTTTTTTTTTTAAAAAAAGAATAGTCGTTTTACTAAATGCAGCTGCCAGAGACAATGCACAGGTTCAGAGGGGAAACAAGTTTTCACTGGTAAACACTGAGATGCCTACTGCCAGAGCCCACAGGGAGCCACGGATCCCTAAGACACTGCCCCCTGTCCCGTTGTCCACACTTCTCCATCTCCAGTTTTGGGCATTTGCCACTGAGCATGAGGCTTCAGTCCCTGATCCCACACTGCTGCTTTCTTTTTTTTTTTTTTAATTTTTTTTTTTATTATTTATATGTGCATACAATGCTTGGGTCATTTCTCCCCCCCTGCCCCTACCCCCTCCCTTACCACCTACTCCGCCCCCTCCCTCTCCCCCCTACCCCCTCCATACCTGGCAGAAACTATTTTGCCCTTATCTCTAATTTTGTTGTAGAGAGAGTAAAAGCAATAATAGGAAGGAACAAGGGTTTTTGCTGGTTGAGATAAGGATAGCTACACAGGGAGTTGACTCACATTGATTTCCTGTGCGTGGGTGTTACCTTCTAGGTTAATTCTTTTTGATCTAACCTTTTCTCTAGTTCCTGTTCCCCTTCTCCTATTGGCCTCAGTTGCTTTTAAGGTATCTACTTTAGTTTCTCTGTGTTGAGGGCAACAAATGCTAGCTAGTTTTTTAGGTGTCTTACCTATCCTCACCCCTCCCTTGTGTGCTCTCACTTTTATCATGTGATCAAAGTTCAATCCCCTTGTTGTGTTTGCCCTTGATCTAATGTCTGCATATGAGGGAGAACATACGATTTTTGGTCTTTTGGGCCAGGCTAACCTCACTCAGAATGATGTTCTCCAATTCCATCCATTTACCAGCAAATGATAACATTTCGTTCTTCTTCATGGCTGCATAAAATTCCATTGTGTATAGACACCACATTTTCTTAATGCATTCGTCAGTGCTGGGGCATCTTGGCTGTTTCCATAACTTGGCTATTGTGAATAGTGCTGCAATAAACATGGGTGTGCAGGTGCCTCACAGTCTTTTGGGTATATCCCCAAGAGTGGTATTGCTGGATCAAATGGTAGATCAATGTCTAGCTTTTTAAGTAGCCTCCAAATTTTTTTCCAGAGTGGTTGTACTAGTTTACATTCCCACCAGCAGTGTAAGAGGGTTCCTTTTTCCCCACATCCTCACCAACACCTGTTGTAGGTTGTGTTGCTAGTGAAGGCTATTCTAACAGGGGTGAGGTGGAATCTTAGTGTGGTTTTAATTTGCATTTCCTTTATTGCTAGAGATGGTGAGCATTTTTTCATGTGTTTTTTGACCATTTGAATTTCAAGAAGGCATCCTTCTAATCTTTACAACTGGTTCCCTATCTCATCCCCTGCCCCATGCTACCTCCCTGTCAAGTTTCTTCTCTCTCTCTGCCTCCAAAAGCAAAGGCTGAGCTGGGTACAGTGGCTCATATCTATAATCCCAGCTACTCAGGAGATAGAGGCAGGAGGATCTCGAATTTGAGGCCAGACAGGGGGAGACCCTGTCGCAAAAACATAATACAAACAAAAGGGGTAGAAAGGTGGAGCTCAAGTGGTTGAATGCTTGCCTAACAAGTATGAGGTCCTGGGTTCAGTCCCCAGTACTGGAAAAAAATAGGGAATAACTGTGCTTTTACAGTTTGTACCTGCAAAGCCTTTAAGAACTACTGAGCATGTTTCAGCAAGGAGGGTCCTACAGAGACAGAAAACTCACATGGCTGCCTTTCTCTATTGTCATTACTACGTGATAAGAATGAGACCACAAACTAATTTAGAAAAAGCATTTAAGCGGGCTGAAGGAGGAATGCTTTGCGATACAAAACTCAAAAGGGCGATCAAGTGCGAGCGATGGGAATCTCTGAAATTACTTCCCAATCCACTCTTCGGCGTACATTGTCAGCTAGCCGTATTGATTGAGCTGGTGTAATTTATTTGCTAGAATCTTTGCTAATGGACACTTCAGAATCATCTTTTGCATTTAATATATCTAACACCCATTGATCAGGTCATTGGCTTATTGCTTATCTACTTTGCTGCCAAACGATTCTCCATGATTGATTACTTTTCTCATTACATAGTTTTATTCCAGAGCAGCTTCTATTGTGTTCCATTACGCTAATGGAAATGATTGAGCGCAAGAATTCTGTGCTACACAATCTCATTGCACTTCTTCAAGATGTGGAGCTTGGATAATGAGCAGTAAATATTGACATGTTGGTGAAATTAGTTAATTAATTTAATTCAAAGTGAAAGAACAGGAAACATCTTTAGAAAGGAAACACCAAATATTTTGCATAGCTATGTATACTTTGATAAAAATAAATACAGACAGGATTATGTTTAACGATTTGCATTGAATGTTGGTTAGCATCTTTGATTATCGTTCCTGTGACGATGTTGGCTCGCGTGTGGAAACGCTAGCCTGGGGGTGGCTCATAGCTGGTGTGTGTTACCCAATATGTTAGCTACTAGTCACGTGTGACCGTTGAACACTTGACATATGGCTAGTCAAAATTGAAATGTGTGTAACTATAAAATGCACCCAAATTTGAAGACTTACTATGAAAAGACAAATGAAAAATATCTCAATATTTCTATTGGTTATAGGTTGATATTCCTTTGAACAGTCAATAATAAAATATATTATTGAAATTAATTTCACCTCTTTCTTTTTAATTTTAATGTGGGCTACTAAGAAAACTAAAAATATAGATGAGGTCCACAATATATTTTTATTGGATAGCCCTGGCCTAGCACAAGTCCTAAGAGGGTAGTGCCTTGCATTTTACTGTCCAGTATGGTAACCTCTCACCACTTGAGGCAATTATATGCAAATCTAAATTATTTAAAATTAAATACAATATAAAATTTAGTTCCTTAGTTGTGCTAGCCACATTCCAAAAGCTACAGGTTGGGTATTCCTAACTTAAAAATCCAAAATTTAGGGGTTGGAGGCGTGGCTCAAGCAGTAGAGCACCTGCCTAGTAAGTACGAAGCCCTGAGTTCAAACCCCAGTATTGCCAAAAAAAAAGAAATCTGAAATACTCCAAATTGCAAAGTACTTTAAGAATCCAGGCGACAGCACAATGGAAAATGCTACATCTGCCTTCATATGATGATTCTCAATCAAAACATCAAAACATAGACATGCTACAAATATTAATAAAATTACCTTCGGGCTATGTGTGTAAGATATGCAGGATTTCTCTTACACTCAGGTTTCATCCCCAAGATATTCCAGTATGAATATGCAAATATTCCCAAATCCAAAAAATTCCTAAATCCCAAACACTGCTAGTTCCTAGCATTTTGGATAAGGGATCCTCAGCCTATATTGCCACACTGTACAACACAGATATAGAAGGTTCCCATCACCCCGGAAAGTTCTATCAGAAAGTTCTGGCCTAGCACACACTAAGCCAGTACTAGAATCAAGAATTGCTCTCCACTAAGCCATTGTTCAATGAGACTGTAAAGAAACGACATGAAAATAAAGTCACATCAAAGGCAAAACTGTGCAAATAGTGGTAACATATGGCTGTCAGGGACTGTCATTAAATCAGGTGTTTGTCCTTAGAAATTTGAATCTCTAAGTGCTGTTCAGAACATAGCTTCAGAGATGATATTTATCCATTGGATGACTGACTAATTTTGATGGCCAGAAAAGAAGCAATCAGGCAGGAAAAACTTATGGTGTTTTAATAAGTTGTAGAAACAACAAATTCTTCTTTGGAGCTGGGGCTGTAGCTCAGTGGTAAAACTTGTGCTTATCATGGATCAGGACGAACTCACCAAACAACAATTTCCATTTTGACTCCAACCCCTTTTCTGAAGGGGGCTGGTATTTTCGGTTCAAAGAAGTTACAGAAGGAGTTCTGTGGTCCAGCAGCCAAAGAAGGCCACTATTGGTTTCTCTGTGCCTCGCTGCCTCAAGATTCAGAGTGATGAAAGTGTATGCTTGTTCAAAGGCTCAGGGCTGCAGGGTGGGGAGGTCACAGGGGAAATTTCTATGAAGTCAAGAGTCAAAATTATTCTTAAACCTTCATCCTCATAACTACAAGACAAAACTGTCTTCAGTATCTCTTTGGTTTTGGCTGTGATCTCTTTTCCTCAGAGCCATGAAAGAAAAGTATGGGGAAAAAAGTAGAGGTAGGGAAAGCAGTAAGTGACTTGGAGTTTCTCATTTTCTTTTTTTGATGCATTCTTTTTCTAGGTAGATGTGTATGTGTGTGTGTGTGTAAGTGTATGTGTTCAAAAATGTTTATTTGAATGTATACATAATGGAGCTCCTCTCTGCCTTTGTTGCACTGGTTCTGTTTGTCGAGAAGTGCAAATGCAAGATTAGCCCTTACCGAATGCTTACATTTTCCTGACCCATTTTCAGAGAAAGACATTGAGGCCTAGAGTGTTATCTAAGTCCATTGTTCAAGGTTATTAGGTGGCTAGTTGCCAAAGTTGGATTTAAAACTAGGTCTTTCCTGAAGCCAACCTCTGCTTTATATCACAAAAGCTCTGCAGGCCACCTGGGCTGGGGCCCCAAGGGATCCCCTACCAGCTTTGGCATTAATGTGGGCATAACTGAGCTAATACTCTGTGTTGTTCCAGGGCTGCTAATTTAACCTGGGACCATCTCCATTGGTTCTGACTGCAGAAGGGTCTTCGCCTTGACCCTGACGAATGGTCTTTTCCCTCTTGATTCCCTATTTCCTCATTCATAAAGCTGTGAACACGCTTGCCCCAAATACATAGATGGCTCTCTGCCAATTTAGCACCACGTGGCACTTTGGGGTAATTTTTTTCCTTTACGACTTTATAAAGCTGAGTGTAAAATGGGAGTGTCTTCATAAACGTGTAAGCATCTTTAGTGAAGGTAATTTATAGAATTTAAATGCTCCTCTCAGGCAGTTTAAAGCCAAATTCCTCAGTGGTGGGGGGTTGGGTCTGAGAAATGGGAAACTGCTCTGTTTCAGGGTTCATACTCAACAATAAAAAAAATTAAATGCCTCAAAAGTGCAATATTCTCAGACATTCTCTCTGAATTTCAGAGATGACAAGGAAGACAAAAATTGCATGCTTTTTTTCTTTCCCTCCCTCCTCCCTCCCTTGCTGCTGTCCCCTGGGGCCTGGCAGCCACACCCCAGGTTTCTGGGGTGACTCAGCCCATGGTGGCACAGTGCTGGGCACAACACAGCAGTTCCTCAAGTGCCCTTGGCCAGCAGTTTCCCACCCAGCCCTTCCCTTGGGAGCGCACCTTGGGGACAGTGTGGTGAGTGTGAAAAGCCTGAATTGAGCAACACTGCTGGGTTGTGCAACCACCTGGCTGCCCTCCTGGCACAGGGCTGAGGAGCCCTGGGCACAACCAAAGCCTGCAATGCAGTTCCCATGTGAAGGTTTTCTTGTTTTGTTTTGGGTTTGAGCTGTTTTTCTGTTTCTGTTTTCTATCCCACCATTGTTTTAGCATCTGTTTTGTTTTCCACAATGATGAGACAGCCCGAAGTTCTCCCTTTTCTCTGTTCTCAGATGAGCCAAGTGGCATATGAACAGTAGATATTTAGCACCTCCCAAGGGAGCACTTTCTCTTCACTTCTCACCTATGGCTTTGGGACCTCAAGACCCTCCTTTTCCCTTGCCCCACAACAAGAACTACACCCCAAACATCCTAAACCTTCTTTGGATGTGCTGACCCAGTTTTTTAGAAAATTGTGCATGGCTGACACCACTGTAGCCTTCAGAGCAAGAGATCAGGAGCTGTGTAAAACAGAACCGATGTAGCAGAGAGCACTTACTAGGTGATTATGTGGTGCCCAGCACCCACCTCACTTCATTCTCATGGCAGTCCTGAGCCAAGTACTACAACTGTCTTCCCATTTTGTAGAGGAGAAAACTGACGCTCAGATTCTGTAATATCTCCAAGGCCAGTGTAAGTGGTATGCCAGGGTGGTCACCCTGGACAATGCCATGTGTACATCACAGTCCTCATGGAGCAGAAGCTCAGCTTTCCAGATCTCCCACAATGGAAAAGAAAGAAGTGCTTCAGACTGGCCTCCAGGCAAGGTGTGGTGGACTTCCATACCTGAAATAGCTCTGCACTTGAGCTATTTCCAGGATAAGGCAGGACCCACTGCAATAATAAACTCCCAAAGTGCTTGTGGCTTAGCTTAGCGAGGGCTCAGTGCTCACTGAGGTGGAATCTAAGGTGGAAGGCCATGCCAGATGGAGAGGGCAGGTGTCCTTGCTTCCTGACAGTCCCTGCTGATCAGTCTCTGAGTCAGCCTATGCCTGGGCACTAGGCATGTGAAGAAAGAAGTCACCAGATAATTCTGCTCTCCATCTTCCAAGTCATCTCCACCTAACCATGTTCTTAAGGACTGAGTGTGTCTTCCTGAAATTCATAAGTTGAAGCCCTAACTCTCAAAATTGGGGTGAGATAAGGGCATGAGGGTGGGGTCCTGGCCTGATAGGGCAGTGTCTTTATAAGAAGAAAGCAGCCAGGGAGCAGTGTGCCTCATGCCTGTAATCCTAACTACTTGGGAGGCTGAGATCCTGAGAACTGAGGTTTGAGGCAAATAGTTCTTAAGACTCCACCTCCAAAATAATCATAGGTTTGGCAAGTGTGAAGCCCTGAGTTCAAAACCTCAACACCCCTACTCCTCCCTCAAAAAAAAGAGAGCGAGACAGCCGAGAACTAACTCACTTGTGCTCTTTCTCTGCAGTTATAAGGACACAATAAGACCGGGGCCATCTGCAAGCCAGGAAGAGCTCCTTCGTCAGGAACCAAACTGGTTGCCACCTTGACTATGGAATTCCCAGCCTCCACAGCCTCCACAATAGTGAGAAAATAAAGCTCATTGTTTAAGCCATCCAGACTGTGGGATTTTGTTATGATGGTCAGCGTTGACTAATACACACATTTTCCCAGCTAAGGCCTGAGGCATGGAGCAAGAAAAGCCATCTGCAGTGGCCTGTCTGAAGTCCTTGCCCACAAAATGCAAGTGCCTGTTTCAATGGTTGCTGTTTTCAGGGTTGTTTCAGAAACCATAGATAACCTAAGCACACTGCTATAGTTTGGATTTTTTTTTTTTTGGCAGCACTGGGATTTGAACTCAGAGCCTCACGCTTGCTAGGCTGGCTCTCTACCATGGGAGCCACCACAATAGTTCATTTGTGTGATGGGTTTTTTCAAGATAGGGTCTCAGAACTATTTGCCTGAGCTGGCCTTGAGCCAAGAATCTCCTGCTCTCTGCCTCCTGAGTAGCTAGGATTATAGGCATGAGCCACCGGTGCCTGGTGTATAGTTTGGATCTTGAGTGAACCTCAAAGAGCTGTATGGTAAAGGCTTGTTCCCCTCCCCCCCGCCCCCTGTATCACACTATTCAGAGTTGGTGGAGCCTTAAAGAAATGGAGCCTAGTGTCATTGGTAATGTGCCCTTAAGGGCATAGTGGGACTCTGTCCCCTTTCTCTTTCTCTTGTTCGCTTCCGGCTAGTGAAATGAGTGGTTTTGCTGCTCCATGTGCTCTCACCATGTTGTGCTGTCAACCCTTCATGGACTAGAATTTCCAAAAGTCTGAACCCAAATTACCCTTTTCTCTTAACAAGTTAATAGCTTCAGGTATTTTGTTACAGTGTTGGAAGCTGACTAATACACACATAATAGATTTTCACTGCCACAAGGTATAACTCATTTGTTCAACAAATATTTATGGAACACATAGTAGAAGCTGCACCCTATTCTGGCATTTATCAGTGAGCAAAAGAAAATAAAACTTCTGACCTTACAGTGCTTATATATTCTACAAGGATAATAATTGCTATTAAAAATAGTTTAAAGTATGTTTTCCTAGTGATAGAAGTAATACATCCTTACTCTCAGTAAGATTTGAGAAATACAAAATGAACTTAAAACAAAAAACTATTATAAAAAATTATTATAAAAAATTATAATAATGCAGAAATAATGCAGTATCTTATAGTTCTCTTCTTTCTCTTTCTGTCTGTCTCTCTCTCCAAACTAGATTCACATTATGTATTCAGTATTTAGTTTTCCACTGCTTTGTTTCACTTATTGCGAATTTTTTCTCATATCAGTACAAGATGATTTTAATAGTGTCAGATTGTTCTGGTCTGGGTACCATTTATTTACCCTTTCTGCAGTATTGTACATTGCAATTGATTCCTGTTTTCGACTGTATAAGCAATGTCTTGAAGAACAACTTTGCACGTGAATCTTCAGTTGCGTCTCTGATTAGGTCCGTAGGATATAATCGGAGAAGTGGGCTTGCCGGTTCACAGGGAAAGCGAATGTCCAAGTTCTGGATAAATGTTGCCAGATTGGAAGGGAGCTATGCTCACCACTAAACCACCAACGCAGTATTGCCAGATTGCTTTCCAGAACGTTGGCTTCAGTTGACAGTCTCCTTGTGTTTTATGAAATGTGTCTCTGGTATTAGAGTGTTTCTAATCTTGGCCAGTTTATTACATTAAAGAAGGGCATTTTGTTTGTTTTAAGTTTGGTTCACTGCTTAGGTTGCTTAATAATTATCAGACTTTGCCCAAACCTGAGGATTTTAATCTTGACTCTGGCATCTGCTGACAAAATCTGCCACTCTGTAGCCTCTGTTTTCTTCTCGTTCTAATGTTGATATTTATTCTGACTTTTTGGGTTCTTGAAAGGATTAAATATCTTCAATTTATGTGTTCAACACTGTGCCTGTCACAGAGCAAATAAATAGTAGCTATTATTACAGAGGTGACAGTTAAAAAACATTGACACATGAATAGTGCCAGTTTTTTCCCCTTCCTCTGGGTGTTACAGAAAATACTGCTTTTACTTTGTTATCAGGAAACACAAGGAGACACAGTGGCCAGGGGCAGACCACCCAGCGCCCAGTGGCTAATGACACATGGATCATCCATGGCTTACTACAAGTAGGCCACTGATGGTGGGGCTCAGCTGAGTGGTTCTGCCTCAGGTTGTGGGCTGCCTGGCTCCAGGGAGTGAGTGGGTTCAGGTGTGCTCCATCTTGGTTCCTGTTGATGGATCCCCAAATACCCAGGGCATGGTCTCACAGAAGATCACTGGAGCATAGTAGGCCAAGACAAAACCCTGAAGCCAATTTAAGGCCTGTGCACCTGTTAGATCTGCTAATGATCCATTGGCCAAAGCAAGTCACATGGTTCAGTCCAATACTAGTGGGCAGGGAGGTCTCCTGTCACAGTGGGGGGGGGGGGCAGGAAGTCACTATTTGTGGAACAAATGATCCTAATAAGCGTTTCCGGTAATTTTCCAAAAGAGGGTACTCAACAGGGCCGTGTAAGAAAGCCGAGAGAAACAAGTGATTCTGAGGCATGTTGGGTAAGTGTGAGATTTTACAAATCAGATTCCTCTTAATTTCTGAAAGACTCCAGTTAAGAACTCCCTGTGAATTACTGTCATCAGTTTGGGCTGGGCTTTATTAAAATACTAGCTCCCCTTGGGACGGGTCTTATGGCCATAATTGCTTTGAGAGGGCTGAGTAAGAGGCAATACTCTCTTGTCTGCCACAACTCGACACAGCTCTTCCTCTTGAAGTAATTTAGATCTTTCGAGCACTTTCTTTTTCTTCCACACGATAGCAAGTTCCTAATTGTGATTCATCAAGCAGAGGCATAACCTTTGCAGGAAATGTGTCAGATATCCCACTGCTATCTCATTTAAAGTGGGCCAGAGGCCAAGCCGGAGAAAGTTGTCCAAGAGGGGTGGTAGCGAGGATGATGAGAGCCACCAGCTGGGTCTCAGTCATGACTCACAAGCTCCAAATTCACTTATAGAACCTTCCAGTGAAATCAAATTGATGGTGAGCTCAGAGTGCAGCCCTATCAGATGTTGTCTAAAGAGCCTCAAGGGAGGAAAAGTGTCATTTTTGAGGTGCTTTCATTTTCTCTCCTCTCTCTCTCTTTTGGTTGTACTGGTGTTTGAACTCAGGGCTTCATGCTTGCTAGGCAGGCTCTCTACCACTTGAGCCACTCCACCAGCCCTTTTTTGTGATGGGTATTTTAGAGATAGGGTCTGTCGAACTATTTGCCTGGGCTGGCTTCGAACCACAATCCTCCTGATCTCTGCCTCCTGAGTAACTAGGATTACAGGTGTAAGCACCAGAGCCCAGCCTTAATTCTCTCCCGTGAAAAGCTTCCCTTCCTGGCCTCCTTAAAGAACACATACTTGGGACCTAGACAGAAGACTGCCAGCTCTGATCTCTGGGTTTGTTCTGCTCTACAGACGACTGGAACATCACACACAAAACACTGCCCCACATCTCCAAGACTACGCTGCTTTGGTAATAAATCCATTCCAATTTTTGGTTATTTTTCCCCACTCCAAATGTACAGATGATGTGGGTTTGTCAGCTCTGCTCGTCTCCCTAAACGTCATCTGACTTTCTCACTCATCCAAAACATTTTGGTTTTAGTTCAGAGAAAGCGATGTTCTCAACTTCTTAAATATCCAAGCCAAGAAAAATCAAAGTGTAAGAATTGGACTACACATCTGGTCCTCAGCCTTCCTCCAGAGGTGGCAAGGAGCACTGGTGACTCGGTATCTGTCTGGTTTTCACTGGAATAATGACCGACAATGGGCTTTTAAAAATACAAGTATGTCTGGTGTTTTGAAGGAAACAGTTGTCTGTAATTCTGCCTTGAATCATTTCCAAATGTTTTTTCAAGAATTTTTTAAAACCTCTGGTTAGATTGGCTGCCTCTTTTTTTTTTTCATTTATTTATGTTTTTGGTAGTACTGGGATTTGAACTCAGGGCCTCACTCTTACCAGGCAGATGCTCTACCACTTGAGCCACTCTACCAGCCATTGTTTTTTTTTTTGTTTATTCATATGTGCATACAATGTTTGGGTCATTTCTCTCCCCTGCCCCTCCCCAACTCCTCCCTTTCCCCTTGCCCCCTTTCCTCCCCCCAACCCCCTCACTTCCAGGCAGAAACTGTTTTGCCCTTATCTCTAATTTTGTTGAAGAGAGAGTATAAGCAATAATAATAAGGACCAAGGGTTTTTGCTAGTTGAGATAAGGATAGCTACACAGGGAGATTCCTTGCATTGCTTTCACGTACATATGTGTTACATTCGAAGCTGGTTCTTCTCGAACTAACCTTTTCTCTAGTTCCTGGTCCCCTTCTCCTATTGGCCTCTGTCACTTTAAAGTTTCTGCATTAGTTCCTTTGCATTGAGGACATCAAATACTATCATGTTTTTTGGGTGTCTTACCTATCCTTATACCTCCCTTGTGTGCTCTCGCTTTATCATGTGACCAAAGTCCAATTCCCTTGTTGTGTTTGCCCTTGATCTAATGTCCGAATATGAGGGAGAACATATGACTTTTGGTCTTTTGGGCCAGGCTAACCTCACTCAGAATGATGTTCTCCAATTCCATCCATTTACCAGCAAATGATAACATTTCGTTCTTCTTCATGGCTGCATAAAATTCCATTGTGTATAGATACCACATTTTCTTAATCCATTTGTCAGTGGTGGGGCCTCTTGGCTGTTTCCATAACTTGGCTATTGTGAATAGTGCCACAATAAACATGGGTGTGCAGATGCCTCTGGAGTAACCTGTGTCACAGTCTTTTGGGTATATCCCCAAGAGTGGTATTGCTGGATCATATGGCAGATCTCCACATTTTTTTTCCAGAGTGGCTGTACTCATTTGCATTCCCACCAGCAGTGTAAGAGGGTTCCTTCCCACCACCCCCCACCCCCGCCCCCCACCATCCTCGCCAACACCTGGTGGTGGTGGTGTTGCTAATGATGGCTATTCTAACGGGTGAGGTGCAATCTTAGTGTGGTTTTGATTTGCAGCCATTGTTTTGTGATGGGTTTTTTTTAGATAGGGTCTTGTTAACTATTTGCCCCAGGCTGGCTTTGAACTGCGAACCTCCTGATCTCTGCCTCTGGAGTAGCGAGGATCACAGGCATGAGCCACTGGTGCCTGACTGGCTTCCTCTTTATTTCCACACAAAGAGCAGATGTGCGCATGAAAACTTCCCTAACTTTCTCTCTCACTCCTACCCTGTCCCCAGAAGTTGGGCTTTTGCTTGTTTCTTTTCTGAAGTCCCAGTATAGGCAATATTTTTAGCACGATTTAAATGTTAGCCTCAGGATTTGGACAACAAAGGTTGAATCTTCACCCTCACCTTCAATAAAGCACTTTGACTCGCCATGTCTATTTCTTCTGCTGAAAGTGAGGGAAATCCCAGGAGTGACCCATGGATTGTGACCTACCTGCTGATTGGTGGCACCTACCTGGATGCCACCTCAGTCTGGCTGGGTCCCACCTCCAGTGCCCACTGGGTCACTCAGCTCTTCTGCCTTAGGGTCTTATCTGAGTGGGGCAACTGGGAAAGTCCTGAGAATTAACACTCTACCAGCGGGGGACAGAGTTCATGGACAACTGTCTCCCTCACCTAATTCAGAGGGATGATTTGAGGTGTGGTCTACACAGATCCCAGATGGTCCACATCAGGATCAAGTCTCAGATGCCTGTACCATTAACTGACTCAAAAAATGTATCTCTCATTATTTTTCTCCTGCCATTTCCCTACCATCTCCATACCCTCACTTCTGCTCCCAGTGAGCTATCTGCACCCAAGTTCTTGCCTCAAGTTCTGCTCAGGGGAACCCCTAATGAGAAAACACTCAGTAAATATTTTGCTCTTATTATTTTTTGATGGTAGAACTTCTTTATTCCTAGAAAGACCAATTTTGGAAACAAAATTCAAAATATTTTATTTAGAGCCATGAGTAGTAGTTCATTCCTGTAATCCCAGCTCCTTGGGAGGCAGAGATTGGGGAGGGTCATGGTTTAAGGCCAGCCAGCACAAAAGGTTATTGAGACCCCCATCTCAACAAATAAGCTAGGCAAAGTGGGGCATGCTTACAATCCCAACCATGTTGGAGGCATAGGTAGAGGATTGAGGTCTGAGGCTTGCATTGGGGCAAAAACCCTACACAAAAATAACTACAGCAAAAAAGGGCTGGTGACAGAGCACTTGTCTAAGCAGGCAGACAGCTTCCCTCGTTGACTTACATGTTCAGTAAATCCCATGAAATTGGACTGACCTCTTGAGCTGGCAGGGGACAGGATCAGCCTCACCTCTTAGCACCCAGAATAGGGCTAGGAAGTACTAGGGCACTTGCTAGGGAAGTACTAGGGAAGATTAGGGCACCCAGATGTGTGTGGGAACTACTAAATGAAGATTTCATTTACACATGAATGATGTGTGGACAGAAGGGGTGCTGAGACCTTCAACACTTGCTGCCCAAGTCCTCCCACCAGGGGCTCCGATTGCTATCTCTTTCCTTCTCTATCTGAACTAAGCTGTACATACCAGTTGTATTAATCCATTTTGCATTACTAAAACAAAATACCCAAGGCTGGGTAACTTTATAAAGAAGTTTATTTCAGTTCACAGTTCTGGAGGTACAAGGCCAGGGGCCACACATGGTGATGTCCTTCTTGCTGGTAGTCCCAAGGTGATACAGGGCATGACACAACAAGGGACAGGGAGCACGTGCATAGGTGTGTCTCCTCCAGTTTCTCCCTCTCCTTACAAAGCCACCAGTAGTCAATCAGGGGTGCACCACCCTGATGACATTTTTTGCCTAATCATCCATCCCACAGGCCCCAGCTTTAAACACCACAGTCAGGCTAAGTTCCACCCTCTTCACACTTCCCCATGGGCTTGAACTCTGCTGACATGAGCTGGGGAGGCATCAACGGTATCAAAGCCATAACACCAGTCTGCAGAGCCAGAAGATTCTTTCACAGGGGGTAGTGTGGTTACACTATCAATCTGTTACCACTGTGACAGGTGCTGCATAAGGAACTGTTGAGTGGGGGCTGGCAGAGTGGCTCAAATGACAGAGCGACTGCCTAGCAAGCATGAGGCCCACCAAAAAAAAAACAAAGAATAAAAAATAAAGAATTGTTGAGTAAATGAAGAATGAAAGGAATGCTAGTTATTTGCTATTTTCTAGTAGCTGCAATCAGAAATATCCAAGAGGCAGGCCATCAACCAATGGGCACCTGGCCCCCTACTGTAGTAGGCTTTGATTCCTAAATAGTCACTGAATCACAGGTGCTCTGGAGGCCTAGGGGAGAAGCAGGGCAGCTAGGGTGATGCAGGAGGAATCAGGGTCTCAGCCCTGTTTACCAACTGGTCCAGAAGTGTTTTATTATTTTGACAGTTGAATGGTGGTGTCTGTGCTGGCTGAATGTCAGGCAGATTGTCTGAATTGGCTCTAGATCCTCGAAATTCTTATGTAAATCCCCTTGTTCCCCAAAACCAGCATTTGCAGGAGGGCTGGAAGGGATGCAATGCAGGCTCTGCTCATCCAGTGACCACAGAACTTTTTCCTCCACAGAGCAAAGCCAACTGGCCCAGACCAGTCAGGATCAATCTTGACTTTGGTCTCACTGGTGCTGCATTGTGAGACATGAGCCAACTGGCCTACGTGGCCAGCCTCTTGGCTACCATGGCCTGGTCTCTTCCACCTCAGAAATTTTCCTTGCAATTACTCTGGATTTTCGCTGTGATCAGGTTCATGGTTATGTGTTGGGACTTGATAATCACTGGATGAGTTGGCATAACCTAGTGGATGAACTCCACTAGGAAGGAGGCAAATGGCCTCCTTCTGATTCTCTTTTAAATTCCATCCCTCCCCTGCCTTGGCCAGGAGGCCACCAGCTTTGCCAAGGTGGCTTTATTATGTGTATCCTGGAGCAGAATCTCTATTGTGTAAGTAGCTGTGTTTCCTGGAATTATTATTTCTGCTAGGATTGGTGTTGATGTCTGGCTACCTATTATTTTTGCTGCTGAAGTATTTCAATCCTTCTTTTCAACATTTCATGAAGCTTTGTGAAAACACTCAAAGACAGACTCCTAAGCCTACAAGCTGTAGCACATAGAAATCAGTTACAGATGAAAATCAGATCATGGAAGTCTTCCTGGAAGAATTGTGCAAAGAGTAGGCATTGTCAACAGTAATGATGGTTATAAGTAGTGAGGAGCTTTTTTCAGGCTCCGTGGTTTGCTAAGCTCTACTTCATTAAGTCCTCACAACTTGCCTGGCTTTTCACCTTCATTTAATACTTGATTCAGAAAAGGTAAGTAACTTGCCAAAGGACACACAGCTGTGAAGAATGGTCAGACATTAAGTTTGACTCCACAATCTTTGTTTGTAACCATTATATAAATCTGTTCATACTATGTTCCCGCTCAAACCTGACTGTCAGTGACTTTTCGCTCATAGGGTAGTTTAGTTTAGTCACTAAACTCCTTAACATGCCCACAAATCTCCAGCCTGCTCCTCTGGTTTCATGTTCTCTGTCTCCACCCCTCTAATCACAGCCTCAGCAGCAGCTCATGATGAAGATACTCAGATAAGAAGTCTGAACTTGCCCTCTGGGCAACAGGGAGTTATGGAGGGTTTAAGAAGCTTGAGGGGGAGCAAGACAAGCTCTGAGAAGGCTAGTTAAGAGGAGTTCGAAGCAACCGAGGCACATGAGAGTCTGAGTAAGAGGGAGACAGAGGGAAGGAGAGGGGTGGATTGAGAGCAAGAGACACCAATAGGTCAAATCTTGGTGACTGATGGTGGTGGGGAGTCCAGGGTAGAAATGAGTGCAGACTTCTAGTCAGATTTCTATAAATAGCTATTTTGAGGAGTTGCTATGAATGCCTGAAGAAGTAAGCCATAATACCCATAATTCTATTGTGTTTTTATTATATGAATATTGAAAGGACCTGAAAATTGTAAAATAGTTTCCCTTCCTTGTCCCTTTTGTGTACTTCCACTCTGGGTGTGGCAGTTTGCTGAAAGTTTTGCAAAAAATACATGCCCCTCCCCTCTCCTAAACTGAACTCAAACCCACACGAGGTCAGTCCAGATTAGGCAATCACACAGCACCTGGAATTAAGCTTTTAAACAGTACACTCAATCAAGTCCAAAGAACCTAGCTTGAAATGAAGAGTTGTTTAAAAGGAGTAGGCTGAGGTATACAGAGAAAACCACCTTAAATTATTAAAGCAGAGTTCGCACAGTGCAGGGGAAATGTTCCCATAATGTCAGATTAAAAAATGTAAATTTATTTACCTTCCACCTGGGTTTTTCGAGTGCTCTTATTAAGATCTACTGCCTACCTATTTGTTTATGAATGAGTTGGTTGCTTGGAGGAAGGGACACTGGACTCATTCTTTGGTATTTGTCACTAACTAAGTATCTCTTAAGACTTCTGGCTTGTTAGTTAATTACTGTATAAATGTCTCCACTGAAAATGGAGATCTTATTATTCAGCTCATGTTCTTAATTCAAAGTGCTACAGGCTCATGTTTCTCTAAAAAAAATGTTTTTTTTTCTTCCCAATTCATTTTATCCACCCCACAAATGTACCCCTGTGGTACATTTGTAATCCAGAAATGATGACATTAAAATCACTTTAATATTAATGGACTTTGATATGTACAATCTAAGGTCGAGAGGTCTTTGAGGCAGAATTAGTCTGAGAGAAACTGGGAAGGAAAAAAAACATCCTTCTAATTCAGTGAACTTTAAGGAGACTGGGAATCTCAAAGGTCACATGATGACTCAGAAAATAAGAGATGACCTCCATCAGTGCTGTTCCAGAGAAAGGAATACATGGAGAGCCCCACATGTAAGCCACCTAGTGAAATCTAAACTTTCCTAGCAGCCACATCAAAACGGCAAAAAGAAACCTGTTGTGTTAATTTGAACATAATTTTATTTAGGTCTATGTATTCAAATATTATATTCCAATATGTGATCAATGTAACTACTGTTGAATTTGTTCACATTCTTTTTTTTTTTGCATTCAATCTTTGAATCCAATTTGCATGTTAGCTTTAGAGCATATCACCATTCAGAAGAACCACAGCTCAAACACTCAACGCAGCCAGATGTAACTCTGGGCTACATATTAGATACTGCAGGTCTATGTGGTCCAGTGACAGCTTCCCTCTGTGATGAAACAGAACACAAGCATGTTGATACCTTGAATGAATCCACTTGTTTTCTTTCTAATGGGGAACTGGCCAAATGTTTCTTTTGATAAACTGCAGGTTAACTCCTTTTTCAAATAATTGTCTCTTGTTTCAGGACTGGTCACAGGTGAGAAATCACCCCTTTAAGGAACTAGATAGCTTCATTCAGAGCAATAAAACTGAGGCAATAAAATAAATAACAAAGTACACTTTTAAAAAGTGAGGGGTAAAAATCTCATCATTTTAGATGGTGCAAAATTTTCATTAATAATATCAGCAGAACTCTCCTCTGCAAGCATGTGACTATATTAAGCATGAATTACAAGAGTTCTGTTGGTTGCCAGTAGTATTAGTCTGACAACTAAACAAACAAACAAACAAAATATATGTGGTTGCTCTGGGATGACTTTAATTCTAGGTGGGAGAACTCTCATGCTCAGAATTTTTTTGGGGTACAGACTACAACAATTAGATCATTCACACAACTTTTCTGAGTTGAGTTATATATACAATAAATCACGTTCTGTTTCTTGTCCTCTGCATCTTTAGGATTCTAGCCTGAAACCTAGTAAACTCAGTGTCTTTTAAGCTGCAAATACATTGTTTTATGAATGAGAATCATTTTTGCTGCAGTAGGTACGTGGTTTGAAAGATTCATATGGGAATCTTTGAAATCAGAAGGATCTGGCTTCAAATCTGTTATCGAGGCAGACACTTCACCTCCCAACTCTGAGCCTCAGACTCCCCGCATGTGTAAAAGAGATACAATATTTATCTCAGGGATTGTTGTGAAGACTAATATAATCCTAAGTACACAATGCCTAAAACAGACATTCGTAAGGACAGTTCCTTAGGCTAGTTGGTAAGTAAGATTCAATCACAGTAAGTGTTCTTGGATTCAGTGTCTGTTGTGAGACTTTGTGTTACCTGTTGTTATGTAACAAATTACTTGTGGCTGAAAAAAAAAATGAACCTATATAATTCCTGGGTTAGGAAACTGGACATGGTTTAGTTGGGTGCATTTGCCTTAAGGTCTCTTGTGAAGCTGTCATCATGACTTCTGCCAGGGCTGTGGTCTCATCTGAAGGTTTGACTGGGAAAGATTGGTTTTCAAGTTTACTTATGTGGTTGCTGGCAAGATTCAGTTCTCTGTGGGATGTTGGACTGAGGGCTATAGTTCTTCACTGGTTGTTGGCTGGAAGCCTTTACAGTTCTTTTCCACATGAACTTTTCCATAGAGCAGTTTAGAACATGGTAACAGCCAGGTGTGTGTGTGGTGGGGGTGTGGGGGGTGGGGAATGTGGACAGTAAAGCACCTACACTAAATCATTCCCAGAGTTGAAGTGCATGTGCACAAAGGAACCCAAGGAAACAAGAAGACAGCCCTGGGTGGGTCCATTGTCTTCCCATAGTCCTAATATTTGGGGGCAAATGAGCAGGCACAGGAGAAATTACTTGTCTTCTTTGGCATCATTACCAAAGGTAAGGGGCCTCTTCCCTTTATGCTTTTTGGAAAAATGCCTATACCCACAAAACACTGGAAATTTTGCATACATATTTTTTAGGGGCTTTAAAACTCCCTGAAACTCATGGGATGGTCTTTGTAGTGTCCATGGATCCCAGGAGAAAACAGGAGAATGCTAAGGCTTCTGGAGAATTTATTTATATTTTCCACACTTGACCATCTACTTTGTAAAATGGAAATTTTTTGCTGAATTCTCCATCATTATCACATTTTCTTGTTACCTTGAAACATCATTAATATTTTTACATTTTGACCTGATCCACTTTAGCCTTCATGTGTTCAGTTTAGAGCAGGCAATTAAAAAGTAATGACATTGAGTCTCAGCAATCTTGAGGCTGGATGGAATGCACACAGGTCTGATGCAGGCATCCCTTCAAAAACCCACTCACAAATAATCAGTCCCAGTACCCACACCCCTGCTTACAGTAAATGTCACACTCTTTGGGGGTAGGCAGCTCTATAAGTAGGATGCAGTTCTATAAATTTTGACAAATGTGGACAGTCCCCCAACTACTATATTAAAGATGTCAAACAGCCCCATTGTCCTTTGTTCTAGCTCCTCCCCAAATTGGTAACTCCTGTTCTGGTTTCAGGTCCCCAAATTTTGTGTCTCTCCCCACTCGTCTTATAAATGAAATAATACAAGAATGGGGCTCTTTGGAGCTGAATTCTTTCTTTTAGCATGCTTTGGGGATTCATCCTTACGGTTGCATTAAGCGATCTATTACAATTTGTTTATCCATTCGCCAGTTAATGGACAGTTGAGTTGTTGTTTTTCAGCTTTTGACAGTTACAGTATTTGCATAGTTTTCTTTTCTTTTCTTTTTTTTTTTTTTGAGGCTGGGGCGTTGTTCTACGCATGCTTCAATCATATAACCCCTCTGGGACCACTCACCAGCTGTGTCTGCCCTGGAGCAGCTGGGTTTTTTGCATCTAGGTGTGTCTGCCTTTGCATTTACATTCCTTTTCTGCAAATTGGGGACCAAACTTTCTGTGGGTCAAAGTGAGTACCAGGCAGACAAAATAACTCACGTGGCTAACTCGGGGTCCGTGGGGGCGTTAGTGTCTCTATTCCACCTGCGCCTCAGGGACCATCAGCCTCTGGATCGCTCCCCAACTTGTCAGAAATTCTCTCTCCAACCCTGTGTCAGATGTGCCCGGGCAGAGCCAGTATTTTAACACAGTCTGCGAGTGTGTCTGATGCATCTTAAAGTTTGAGAAGCACTGATTGTATTCCACAGTCGCTACTAAAAATAAACTACCTATTTTCTCATAAGCACTGGCTGCTCTTTGTTCCAACTTTCTTTTTCCTCCCTGGAGTACTACTCCTTTCGTAGTTCAGGAAAGAGCTCAAGGTGCGGTCCACGAAGGTGGTGAGCGCCGCATCCTCGGAGGATGGAGGCGGGAGGAGGAGGAATCGGGGACAACCCGGAGGCAGATCACCGAGCCCGGGTGGTTTCGAGGTCCTGGGAGGGAGAGGGAGGCCGGAAGGCCGGATCCTCTGCGCTCCCCTCGGCAGCTCCTCGGAGCTGGGACTCCGGGACTGAGCGCAGGCGGCGACGCGCAGCCAGGCGCTTGCAAAACTTGGCGGAGCAGAGCCTGGCCGGGCCGGGCCGGGCCGGGCCGGGCGGGCGGGCGGGCGAGGGCGGGGGAGGGCGGGCGAGAGGGCGGGGCCGGCGCAGAGGGGCGGGGTCAGCGCTGAGGCCGCGGGGGCAGCGACGGCGCCGGGCAGCGGAGCTGCGGCCACGCCATGTGGCTGCTGGGGCCGCTGTGCCTGCTGCTGAGCAGCGCCGCGGGTGAGTGGGGGGCGCGCAGCGAAGTTCTCGGGGCGCGGGGCACCGTGGCTGGCTTCGATCGCCCCCTCCCCGCGCGTGGGCCGCGGCTGCGGGCGTGGGTGTGCACGGAGGGCGGACCCCGGCGCCGGGCTGGCCGGGACCCCGCGAGGGGCCGCGGCGGGGTGCGCGCCGTGCTATTGTGTGGGCGAGCGCGCCGGTGGCGGTGTTGTGTGTGTGCGCGGGCGGGGCTTTGTGTGCAGCCCGGGTCTGGGGAGCCCGGCCACTGCCCCGATTGGGCGTAGCTCGTGTATCTGAGTGTGTCCAGTATGGGGGGAACTGAGCAGGGGAGGGGCAGAGAGAGAACGCTCCCTGTGCTCGTCTTCCCGGATGCCTGGGCGCTCCCAGCCTCGCCAGCTTACCTAGGCTCTCTGGCCCAGTGTCTGGCGTGGACGCTCAAGCTTCAGTTTCCCCACTTGCAGCGCGCACGGGACAAGTAGCATCGCCGCTTCCTTCCATTCTTGCCTGGGACTGTGTTTGGTTTGGGCATAGTGAGATGGAGCATGGCTGACATGGGGATTATTAGTTTTCTCCACTGATCCTGCGAGCAGAACCCTTATTTCAGCGTGCGTCCAGATCTGCGGGTGCCGGGTAGCTGGAGAGGACCAGGGACTTCATTGACCGCCATCAGCCTGGGCATCACATACAACGCATGCATCCTGGGAGTCGGAGAGCCCAGCCTTCTTCCTTTCCCAGACCGCGTGCTGTTCCCTGGAACTTTTCTGCTGATGTGGGCACGCTCCGAATTCCAGCCTGGAGCCCTTCCTCTCTGCCCCTGCCTGTCCGACACAGCTGTCAGCTACCCCTCCTTGGCTGAGTCGCTCTTGGCCCCCTGATGTTTATTTCTGGGCAGCCGATGCCCAGAAAGTGGGTGACAGGGCCCAGTGAACTTTCTTCAGCAGAAACTTGTTTGCCTGGCGTTTGTGCCATCCACATGTCTAATTTATGTTTTATTCTCCAAAACGCTTCTAGCAACTTGCCTCCCGAAGTGTCTCTAGTGGTTTGTTTGGTGGGGAAGTTCACACACTTTATTCTGTGCTGTCCCTTGCGGAGGCCGCTGCTTTTAAAGGACACCCCCCCACCCCATCTCCAATTCTGAGCATCCTCAAAATCCACTGGCCAGCCCCTCCCCGATGACATCATCCCCACTTCTCTAAGATTTCATTTAAGTATCGTGGGTTTGCTGGGTTTGCAGCGAGGGGCTAGGCTCTCTTGTAGGTTCAGGTCTGGTCCATTTGCTATTTCCCCTGTCCACCACCCTGCGGTGAGAGTTCCAAGAGGCTACTGGGCAGCAGTGAGCAGGTGTGAAGTATTTGAGGGCTGTCAGAACAGGCCCATTTTTAGGACATCTTAGCTATGAAGACCTGCCTGGATTCACACACACTCAACTCACATAGCTCTGAATTGTCCCCAGATAACATCCAAGAAAGATAGTCTGGAGGCTGATTTTGTGTGTGTCCAGCTGCTGGTGGGCCAGTGGACATTCATGGCATCTCTCAGTCCTAGTGGGTTGCTCAAGTTGAGTCTCTCAAAAGTTGTAGGGTTAGTCCTATCTCTCCCTGGTGAGCAATGGTTATTTAGTATTATGTATAGATGTAACATGGGCCTAACAAGCAAAATTGTCATAATGAGGGAGGGGAGGAACAGGTCATGTCCCTGATGGAACTTGGTCATTATCCCTGGTGTTTGGGTTGCCTATATGGTTGCTATGCTAGAAACCTCTAGGTGGGCTGGAGTGTGTACATTTTCATGTTACATGAAGTGTCATTCTCTCTTAAGCATGAATCCCATTTGACCCAAATGTTGTTGCAAACAGGGCTGGTCAGTTTTTCTAATTCTGGAGTTCACAGCCTGACCTTTACCCTTCTATCCCATATTCCACACCTCAGTCCTCTTCTGGAAAGTTGATAAAACAAGAGCCAATATAAAAAGCCAGAACTTCAGATTTCTGCCTCCTCTTGATAGTCTGTGAACGAACACGACCTGGGGGTCAGAGTTTGAGCCCTAGTCCCATTCAAAGTTCTTTGTCGTTCAGGAAGTGTCTCAGACACCTTATGTGTGCTTTTTTCTTCCTTTGTTTTTTATTGTTTATGTTAGGGAAGTGAAGCATTGATTTTGGCTGTTGTTATTTTTTAATGTATCCTGCTAGAGGATCAGCCCATGTCACAGCTGTCTGGCCATTGGGTGGACCCGGTGGATTTAAACACATGAGTCTTGGGTCAGTAGTAATGGTGGCCATGCTGGATGGTGGGTGGTCAGTCTTCTTCCCTCCTGAGCTGGACTCCCTGGCTTTCTCTGCCTGTCAGTGAAAGTGTACCATTTTCCCTTGTGTCCTCCCAGGAGTTGTGGGTGTTGATTGACCTTTTCTCCTGGAAATATCTGCTTCATGGCGTGAGGGTGGGTTGTATTTATTTTGTAACTAGCTGAGTAGCTGAGCACAACCCAGCGTAGCCCAGCCCTGGTAGATGAGGCTGTGCATGGAAGTACAAATAAACATACCTTGTTGCTATTCATCTTCAAAGAGATGTGACTGGGGCTGCCACCTGGGGTGTAAGCTGTTTTTTCCCGACAGCCCACTAGGCCACGTACCTCTATATGAGTGGGGGAGGACAGGGTGGCTGATTCTGGGCCCTGGACACAGGGTTAGATAACTTTTGGCCAAAGTTGTCAGAATAAATTGACACTGGACTTGTATTGTCACTTTTGTAAAGTAGTTTAGAGAATCTGGGGGATTAGGAACACTTACGGTTCAATAATTTTGCATGGAAGACTTGGGTGCCCTTCTTACCTTGCCCATTTGCAGAGGTGGAGGAGGGGAGGCAACTCAAGATTTGTGGTATCTCCTGTGGGTGGGGTGTTTCCCGTGCCATGGATAACACATGAGCTCCTTAACTTTTTCCAAGGAGATCACGTGGCAGAATGTCATTTTTTGGTTTGGGAATGATCAGTAACTCCCAGGACACCATGGTAAGGGTTGACGCCTAGATTCTGACTCAGGCCTCTCCTGGTCCCTACCTGGGCTTCTCCCACTGTCCCCAGCTTCCTGTGCAGTGTGTTATGCCTCTCCTCCCAGGTGCTTTTGTGAACTAACACAGTCCATGAGATTGTCCCATCAACACCCTCCTCCCCAAACTGCTTTTTGTGGTCCCTGGTCCCTGCTGTGAATATATTCGACAGAGGCATCAGGATATGTGGGTGTTCATGGTGTATAGAGTAAGTCTTGACCCTTGAGTGAAGATGGTGGTTTGTCACAATAACCCTGGTTTTTTTGCTGTGTACATGGGGGGAAGCTCGGTGGAAGGACGCTGCAGGCCAAGGCTCTATTGCTTGACCTAAGTGGTATGAACCCCTTGAGGGCATCTATTTTTATTCATTAAGCTCTGTATTTATATTTTCCCCCTTTACTTACATGTTTATTTTATCTTATAAGTAAAAATTAAGAGACGTTATATGCCATGGATGCATCTTGGAGTGAGGGAACTGTTTTTAGCTATGGGACAGCCCCAGGGACAAATCTATTTTTGGTTGTTGAGTTTTCTTCTTTGCTCTCCACCCCCCTGTCCTTTTTTTTTTTCTGGTGGAGATATTTTGGAACTGCTTGGGCCATCCTAACTGCAGTTTGTAGGGTTTTTTTTTGGCCAGTGCCTCTATCTGACAACTAGGGAGATACTGTTTTAAAAGATGGTGCCTCCTGTGTGTGTGTGTGTGTGTGTGTGTGTGTGTGTGTGTGTGCGCGCGCGCGCGTATGCCTCTTCTTCCATGTTAATGGTCATAAAAGAATCTGCTCACTTGGAGGCTGGAGAGTATCTTTAAAAATTTGTTGGGAGAGCAGCCAGGTACTTTGAAGATGTAACATTTGCTTGATGTTTAAATTATTTGGCATACTCAGTTGGCTCTGGTGTCAGGGTAGCCACATAGAAGGACAGCAAATGCCTAATTGAGGTAGGATTGCGTGTGTTTCCATGGGTATCTACAGGAATGGGGTGAGTGTAGTGCAGGGTTTCTCAGCAGTGGTGCTGTTGACATTTTGGACTGGATAGTTTTTTGTTGTGGGGGACTGTCCTATGCATTGCTGAAGCATCCCTGGTTCTGGACATGACAACCAAAAAATGTCTCTAGACGCGACCACCTTGACCCTGGTTGAGAATCCCTTGTCTAGTGGGAGTAAGCCCACTCAACATGGCCCAGATATTATTTTGTTGTCATTTCAAATTAAAAACATTACCAAAATAGTTATGCTCATTATACAGAATTCAAACACAGTAGAAGAAATGAGAGTGAAACATTAAACTCGTTCTTTGCCTTTTACATTTGTCTTCCTTTCCCTAAGTAACTACTTCTTTAAAAAACTATTATTATTATTATTATTTGTGATACTGGGGTTTGAATTCAGGGCCTGTGCTTGCAAGGCAAGTGCTCTACCACTTGAGCCACATCTCTGGCCCTTTTTGTTCTGGGTTTTTTTTTTGAGATAAGGTTTCAACTTTTTATATGGGCTGGCCTAGACCGCGATCCTCCTAACCTGTAGCTGAGATGATAGATAGGTGTGCACCCACCATGCCCATCTTTTTCTGTTGACACGGGGGTCTTTCCAACTTCTGCCCAGGCTGGCCTGGAACTGTGATCCTCCCGATTTCTGCCTCCTTAGCTAGGATTGCAGGTGTCAGCCACTGTGGCCAGCTTAAATAACTACTACTAACTGTCTGGTATATATCAGTTTAGCTGAAGATGGATTTATATGTTAATACACATGTATACACAGAGCTCATGTCTGTTTATAGATGTAGCTTTTTTCCATCAAGTACTGTATTTTATTAGTTCTACTTTGAACCACACAATGGGTCACCTGCTCCTGTTGGTGGCAGTTTCTGTACCTTTGCTTGCATTACTTGGCTTATGGAAAGCACTCCCTTTGCCCTTGTCTCAGAAACACATGGGGGTACAGCCTTAGCTATTTTGGGAGTCTCTTCAAGTGCTTGGCTCTTGCCAAGAAAATAGGGAATTGTAGTCATTTTTTGGTGATAGATATTTGCTTCACTAGTACCAAGTTTAGGCTATTTCCCTGCCTGATTGTGTGCACAATAACTTTTCATTGCAGTGGCATACTTTATTGTCACCTTTTAAAAGACATTCTAAATAGCAGGCGCAGTCACCCTGCTCAGTACCAACAGGGTGCAGAACTTGAGAAAGTGGCAGCAAATGAGCATCTGTAACCAAGTTCATCCAGGGCTAACAACTTCTGCTTGGTGTGTGCTGGCAGAAGATTCCACCGGCCATTCACACATCCTGGTGTCTAAGATGCTGCAATACCAAAGATGTGTCGTCTTAGCTGTTTTTCTTCTAGCTCTTATGTATCTAGTCATGCTTTAAGACGTCCTTCCAGCGTATGCAGTTTATGCAGGCAGGTGGCTTGCTCTTCCATTTTATAGATGAGGAAACTAAAGGTGAAATCATTGTCCCAACCCTTCAGCCAGTGAGACAGTTTTCAGAAATGGCACTTGGGTCTGTGCTCCTAACCATGGACTCTGTTGCTTTGTTGTTTAATTTGTTGTAAGAAGGAAGTGCACTGCCTAGCTTGTGCTAGGAAATTGCACCGTTGGATGGTCATGGCAACACTGACTCCATGCTTGTTGTGTTAGGGAGAATGATCTGTTAGGAGCATCTAGAGTGCCTGGACCCCAGGTTGTATTCCAGTGAAAATTTTATTCTTTGGTAGATCAAAGCTGACATTCTGCCATTCCTCTGGGGAGGTGAGAGAGAAACCTTATCATCATGGGTGCTTAAATTGGCCTTTGTAGAAGCTTGATTTGTTAAAAGAAATAATAACAATAAACAGTTATTTTAGCAGCTTTAAACTTGCCTTTGAATACATTAAAGGTGGAGAGAATTGTCTTCCCCTTTGATGGAAATATTCTATTGGAATACTAATAAAAAGCAATTTCTCTTTGGTCAGTGTGTCCTTTGAATAATGCTTGGTGACAGGGATAAGAACCTACTGTTAAAAAAGTCCTAAAATAGATTTTTTTTTGAACAAAAATAGAATGCTGATAATAACGCCTGATATACAAAGAAATTTTATAAAATTACTTTCTGACCCTGAATGTTAACTTATATGGTTCATGTATAGGAGAATTTTTTTGAACTGATGATTGATGTTATTTACTGTGACAACTAAAATTTTAATGTAATGCTTTAGAAAGATGCTAGAAATTGTTAGCCCTGTGATACCTCAAGGCAAAAAGCTCCTGTGGGTGTTGGAGCCTTGAGGAAAAACTATTATTCTGGGTTTGTAACGTGTTCATCATCATTGGCAGACCAGCATGAATGTTAGGATGCTAAACTCTCGCTCCCCAGATCTCTTCAGAGAACTGAGAACCAGACTCTTCTTTTAATGAATCATCAGGGTACCAAGAGATCGGGGATAAATTGAGTGAATTCACTGGTGTCCAAATCCAACTGTGATTTTTAACAAATAGTTCACTGTGTAGCTGAGGCTGTCTCTGTCCTGGAGAGCAGCCACAGAGAGGGTGGGCCTCCATTTAGCTTACTCTGGAACAGGCCTGCAGCATCCAGGAGCTGCAGGGATGTGGAGCTTATGAATAACTTGATTTAGAAGACTTGCAAACCCAAGGTGCTAGTGGTCTAGATGGCAGTGGGACACTTGTGTATGTGTTGGTAGAGAGAAATTAAGGCATAAAGGGTGTTTAAATTTGTTGCATTAGGAATCCCTGTTCATTATTGTAAGGGCCAGTGATGTTAGCTTTGAGGATGTCAGGAGAGTGTCGTCTTTGATGGCATTACTGGAGCATTTTCCTTCAGCATTAGCCTTGAATTAGAGCAGTGTTCTCTGGGAGTTATTAAACTAATTGGAAATGGCTGAAAAACAAGCCCTAGTCACACTTGTAGTTCCATGGTCAGTTTGATGCCTTCCAATTGGTTTGAAAAGTTCTAAATTTAACTTTTTTTTTAATTATAAAAATAAAATGAGGGAGTTTGGGAAAGATGGAAGAGTGATTCACAACATAGGGTATTCATGTCATCAGAACTAAAGCCATAAAAATGGTTGATGCTAAGGGAAACCAGAACAGAACTGAATAAGGTGTTTCAAAAGCAGGTTTGTAAAAACATCTTTATAAGTTTGTAATTAAACAGTATGATACTAGCAGCTGAGCCCAGTTGGCAGGAACCAGGGGAAGCAGATCTGGAAAGAATTGATGATAGCTGCTGGAAAAGAGATAAAATTGGAAAGAATGACCTTGGCATCAGGAATAGTCTTATTTATGAAAGGTACATGCAATCCTTTGTTACTGAGAAACTACAAACATGGGTGGACGCATGAAAGGCAGCATTCCCCAAATTCATTTATGTTACCCAAGGCAGTGATCATGACCGTACAAGAAAAGCTAGTGGATATTGATAATATAAAGTTGTTCATTATTTTGAATAACAAACATTCCAGAACAATCAGAGGAATGGTCAATTAGAATATATATTCGGAGAAGGGCGAACCACCCAGAATTGATGGGATAACATCAGCATCTTTTGGAAGTACCCGTAAAGTGTGACTTGGCAACAGTCCTGAGCAGAACAAAGTTCCATGAGGCAACTGGTGCCCCTCATGTTCTTTGATGTTTGCCCCACTTGCTTCAGTGCTGAGCATAGAGTCAGCTATGTAGTAGGGTTTCCTATGAGTCACCTAGACGAAGTAATGGAGAGGGTCACTCCAGGTATTTAACTATCACTTTGAAGAAGATCAGGAGTTGAGGGGACAGTCAGACAAAGGCATGATGAATGAAGTTTACCTGACCCAAGCTAACTTTGCCTTTTAATGACAAATTATTTCTCCTCCAGAACTTGGAACAGTCTCATTGATCTTCAAAGACCTACAAAGATCTGTACAAGACACAACCTTGGCTTAAAAAGACAAAGAAAAAGAGGCCTCGGAGAGGGAAATGGATTATAGTAATTTCAAATCAGATGATAATTTAGACACACGCATTATGAGATTAGTGTGTGGCAGAGAAAAAGTTTCTGACAGGTTAATGAAAACTGCTCTGCGTCTTAATTCCACTTGAAGGGAGTTTACATAGTTGAATGAATGGGAGCACTTACTAAGAGAAAAAAAATGAAAGTTCTGTGTTATAAAATATTGGTGTTAAAAATGGTAAATAGTAAGAAACATCTTCTTCTGGTCTAGTTTAAAGGAAATAAAAATTTGCTGGTGAAGCCACATAAATGATTCCAGGAAGGAAGTCTATCAATAAATATAATCTTAGAGGGAATATGAATCTTAGAGGGTGATATGGATACAGCAATTAGAAGACTAAATGTAAAACAAAACGTCACTAACTCTTATTTACAAAAAACATCACCCATCTGCTCCTTATGGGAGACATAGTGAAAACCAGGAGATAGAAACAGAGAGCAAGGTTAGGAAATACAATCCATTATACAAGAGGCTCCTTTTATGGTATCAGATAAGTAATTTCCTAGCATTAAGCATTAAGATGTATAAACAAGGTCATTGCAACTGGCAGAAGGCTCATTAAGCCACAGCTAGCTGATCCATTAAGAAAACATGAAAGTGTTGAAAGTTCTTCAAGTATAAAGATAGCTAGTGCTTGGCAGGTTAAAATATTTAGAGAAAACAGATTTA
Source organism: Castor canadensis (assembly GCF_047511655.1). Classification (NCBI taxonomy): domain Eukaryota; kingdom Metazoa; phylum Chordata; class Mammalia; order Rodentia; family Castoridae; genus Castor; species Castor canadensis. The sequence goes on from NC_133386.1 coordinate 172,721,803, forward strand.
TATTTAAAAAAAAAATAAGTCTGTGGGACTAAGAAGCGTAGGTAGCTAAAGGGCCAGTGGTGGGTGGTGAGGGAGAGGGGTGAGACTGACCAGTTCCTCTGGGAGCTCTCAGCAGCCCCCACCCCTCAGCTCTGCTAAGGAAGCTTCGGGGATAAATCCTCCTGTTAATGAGATGAGAGGTCTGGGTAAGCTTCCAGCTAGAGTTCCAGCTAGGCTTAGAGAGCTGGACACGGACACCCATGGATGCCCAGAAGTTGACAAGAGCTGCTTAGGGCCTGTTGTAGGGATAGAAAGAAGGGCCTGGAGGTTCCTGAGAAGAAAAGTATATTTTTTCTTGTATATATCATTAAGCATTTACATTGTTTAAATTATTAGGAAGCACTTTCCTGACTGAGTTAGTTTTTTCTTTTTCTTTTTTTTTTTTTTTTCAGTACTGGGGTTTGAACTCAGGGCCTATACCTTGAGCCACTCCACCAGCTCTTTTTTGTGATGGATTTTTTTCGAGATAGGGTCTTGTGAATTTTACCTGGGCTGGTATTAAACTGCAGTCCTCCTCATCTCTGCCTCCTGAGTAGCTAGGATTATAGGCATGGGCCACTGGGGCCAGGCTTGAGTTAGTGTTTTTTTTTTTAAGATGATAGTGTGTGGATTATCGTGTGGAGTATGGGCTACAGACCCCAGTACCAGTATGGCCTGAATCAGATTCTTCATTTTAGCAAGTTCCCTAAGCCCTATATGTATACATCAGAGTTTGAGAAGCATTGTTGTGTGTGCTAAGGACACAGGCTCTCAGTGAGCCAACCTGGCTTCAGATTCAGTTCCCCACACTGACCTTGGCTAGGTTTCTTTCTTTTTTTTTTTTTTTTACTGAGGTTTGAACTCAGGGCTTTGAGCTTGCTAGGTGGGAACTCTGCCACTTAAGCCCCCACTCCCCTCCCAACTCCTTTATGCTTTAGTTATGTTTCAAATAGGGTCTCACTATTTTAAGCCTGAACCACTATCTTCTTTCTTATGCCTCTCCCAGGTAGCTGGCACCACAGATCTACACCAGCACACCCAATTTGTTAGTTGAGATGGGGGCCTCACTCACTTTTTTGCCTGTACTGGTCTTCAACTGAGATCCTCTTGATCCCTGCCTTTGAGTAGCTGGGATTACAGATGTGAGCCACTGTGCCTGGCCCTTGACTAGATTTCTTAAACATTTTCAGCTTCCCAGGTCTTCATCTGTAAATAGGGATAATAATGATCCTTACCACATAGAAATGTTCTAAATGTGATATGATGTGTAAATCACTTAGCTTTCATAATTGCTTGGTGTTAGCTGTTCATAATAACTAGATTTGTTGTAAAAATTTGGAAAAAGGAGACTCACATAACTTGAGGACTATAATGAAGAGCGTATTAACACATTGGCTTGTTATTTTTGACTGCATAGTTTTGGTCATATGTGGACTATAATTTCATGACTTGCTTTTCTCACTTGTGAATATAGCATAATTATTTTTCCATGTTAAGTTGCTCCGGTAGAACAAATCCAGCATGGGTTGCTGTACACTGGGGTCAGTTCTGAGAATGACCTAGGGAGTCAGTCATATCATGATGCAGTACACTCACAAACCTGGAAGGCGTGGGTCACTCACTTGAGGTGGCTTCTTCACACAGTCGGGAGATGCAGCGGGAACAAGCGGTAGGAGGCTGCCAGCATCATAGCCCTTCAAGCTGTTTAGAGAACACTCTAAAACCATGATTAAAAGTGCTTGCATAATGACATTTTACTCAACAATATATTGTCACTATATCACAGTGGCCCCATACTCTTCTATTGCCTGGTGACATTGTAGTAGCTTAGTTTGTGTAAGCACACTCAGATGTTCACAGAAGGACAAAGTCACCTAACAACACATTCTTCAGAATGTATCCCTGTTGCTAATGACACATGACTGTTTGGTAAATGTGTAAACCAGTGACAGTGGTTTGTGGTCATTACCAGGGATTATATTCGGTACGGAAGTGCGTGCTCTGTGCTTTTCACATGATGGGCAGTCCGGTACATTTGTTTGCACCAGCATTACCACAAACACGGGAGTAATGTGTCCTATTACATCCCTGTCATTAGGCAATAGAAAGTGCTCACCGCCATTGTGATCTTATGGGATCACTGCATGTACAACACATGGGGTTTATCATTAACCAAACCTGCCCAACCCTGCCAAGTCAGTGACTTGCTTTCTTACAGCCCATTTCCTTGTCTGTCCATCTGGTCATGAGGTTGGGAGGATCCCGTGAGAATTACGATGTGTCATGGTCCGGTGACACGTCTGGAAGAAGGTAGAGAGCTGTGTGCATCTATGTCATGTAAGGAAGCAGTCTAAATAGGAAGAGCCTAAAAACGTAATAGCGTATTGATTCCACTTGATCCTAATTAAACGTTGGGGTAAATAGAAAGTCCCAACGGTGAGGTTACTTCTAGCGGCATGGTTTGCACTGGCAAGACACTAAGCTCGCCGTGTTCACCAGGGGCAAGTGTCCCCAAGTGCTACGCAGTGAGAATGATGCCAGAGGCCTGTGCTTTCCAGTAAGATGTCCCCTACGCACATGTGGCTAACGAAATCTAGATTAGTTGAGATAAAATGAAATAAAAGATTTAATTTCTCAGCCACATTTGGCCTATTTCAAATGCTTAGGAGGCCCCAGGTGGTCAGGGCTGCCACAATGGATAACATAGATAGAGAACGTGTTTGTCATTGTAGAAACTTCTAGTGAGCAGCATTGCTCTAGAAGAGTAGTTCTTACATAGAAAGAGAATTCTTATGAAATGGAACGACCCACTGCTTGCAGTGTGTGTGTGTGTGTGTGTATGTGTCTGTCTGTCTGTCTGTCTGTCTATATGGTGTAAATTGCTCTATGGTGCTTGGGGTACCACACACCATTTCTTAATTTTTCTAAATTCAGTGAAATCTTGTCCTAGGTGTTGCCACTCACCAGAGGCTGGAGATTTGGCACTTGTCAGTGATTGTGTTCCCTCTTCCTCCCATAGATTCTGTCAGGATTTCTGGGTGCCTGTCTGGTTAGTGGATTTTTTATTGCTTTTTGCTCCAAATATTTGCCTAGTGTTGGACCTTCTTGTTGTCCAAACTCTCTTAATTCCTGCACCCACCCCAATCAATTACCTTTTGTCTGCATTTAATAGTAATTTTCAAGGGTTGGGAGAGAAGCCACTCTGCCCCATTCCTCAGTTGGGTTGGTGGGAAAGTGTTGTCTATGGACTAAACACCATACTACATAAGGAAACAGCAACAGTAACTTAAAATCCCCTGGGTTCATTGGCAGCCGTTCTCTTTCTAGCTTGCAGACCTTGTGGACACTCTGTAAGAGGGCTGCAGCAGCAGGACCCTCAGCCCCTGCTCCTCCTGGCTGCTTCTGGTCTCCAGGCTTCTGTGTCTGGCCGGTGGGCTGAACCGACACAAATAAAGATGGTGTCCAGCCCTAGCAAACCCTTGTTTCTTGTTGGACTTTCAGCAAACGATTCTAGCTGGCTTCACTGGGAGGGAATGCTGTCTTCCTGCCCGTTCACTTCCCCGCAGCTAAATGCAGCCTTCTGGAGAGGGCTTGCTGTCTGGTCTCACTGTTATTGAAGGCTGTGGCTGGGTTTGTAGACAGTTTCTCAGGAAAGCTTCCTGTTCACCCTTTGAAACCTGGCTAGTGAGTCTCTGTTCTAGAAAACCCATCGCAGAGTTAACCTCCAGCTTTTAACCAGCAGTCTCTACATCACACTTGTTCATGTTGAATGTAACACACAGGATTGTAGTTTATTTAATTTTGTTCCCTCCCCTTGAATGGTTATAAACCTAGATGATTATAAGCATAGCCTAAGTGCTTTACAATATATACTTTTTAATTATTTTAAAATCTGGGATCTTTCAAACATAAAAGAACTGAGAATACTATAACAAATGCTGGTTTTAACCTTCTCTATTTAAATTCAGATTTTCTTTTAAAAAGAAAAATGTGTTGGGGATGCAGTCATAGACTTCCTTCATCCCATTACCTTCTGTCCCACTGTCTTCAAATTGGCATGCATCTTTTCTGTTCGTGTTTTAAAACATTTGTTACTTCCATGCCATTTATAGCCAATGTGTAGTATTTGAAGTATGGTGCATGCTAGTCAATGCTATGATTTGCAGTTGACTTTTCATTTACTCTTGTAGTTTTGAGGCCAGATTGTTGCTACATATAGTTGATCACAACTGTTGTAGAGTGTTCATTGCATGACTATAGTACAGTTTGTTTATTCACCTATTAGGGTTATTTGGGTTATTAACTTATTTGGTTTATTACAGTGACTAGCCACCCCACAGAGAAAATACCGGGCATAACAGCAGAACTTTTTCTCAAAGTTGAGTTGCTGATCAAAGAGTCTGTACATTTCCAAGCTGAGTAGTATTGTTGACTTCTCTGTGACATGGTCCCATGAACTGAGAATGCTTTTAGTGGGTAATAAGGACCCCTCTTTCCCCACATCTCTGCCACCATTTGGAATTCGGAGTACTTAATTAGTTCCCCCCAAGGTGCAAAGTGGTGACTTGCTGTGGCTTTAGTTTTCCTTCCCCTGATTTCTAGTGGGGGGGATTCGGTAGGCTGAGGGCAGGTGTGACCCTTGAAGTGGATCCCCAAGACCATCCGGCACAGGCAGCTGGAAGGTTCTTGTTCCAGTGTTAGTGTGGCAAGACTTTCTGGGCCCAGACTCTGGCCCTCAGGGCTGGGTGGTAAGGTCTGATTAGCCACAGAGGAGAGTGTTGGCCTGTTGTGTGAATTTTGGGTACCCTTGCTTCAGTAGGTAGGAGGCAACAAGGCACGGTTCTGTGCTTCTCCTTCCTGTTTGTGTCTCACTCCGTACTAAGTGTGCACCCTGTGCGAAAAATTCACCACGCCAAGCAGTGGGAGCCTTTTGCTGGGCTTTCCTTCCCATGGAGGCCGCCTTGTGACCTAGATGGTCTGGTTCAGATCCTGGCTGTGAGGATCTCAGCCTCTCCTGAACCACTCTGCCTCAGAGGGTGCTTTTCCTGTAGATTAAATATGGGGCTCTCGGCATTCTCGGGGAGAGGAGATGAGAATGTGCAGGTAAGGTGCTTAGCCTAGTGCCTGGCGCTTACTGAGCCCTTGTCACATGGCAACTAATTCAAGCTCTGAGATTGGCTTTGAGGGTGGGGACGCCATTTCCCTCAGAACCTCCAGTTACGGCATAGAGCAGGTACTCGGAAAAGGTTTGTTGAATGACTTCATGACTTTCCACTTTGTGCTGACTCACTTGTGCTTCAGTTTGTATAGCTGGCCACGTTAAAGCTTTTGAATTTTATTCTAAGAGCACTGAGAATATTCTTAAACCAGGGAATACTGAGATCCCATTTGTGGTCTTAAAAGAGACATGAGGACTATTAATCCATCTAAAAATTTCATTCTTGAAATTTCTAATTGGCAGCCATGAACTTGAAAATCAGTTTTTGAGACTCCTCATTTTCACGTTGACTTTTAAAAACGTATTGCTCCTATTTTCACTCTCCCTGAAATGTTGAACAAAATATATTCAAATGGCTCTTTTCCCTTTGGTGGCTCTAAATTCCTCAGCGTTTTGGAGTTTGGAGTTGACCTTGTCCATGACCTCTGGAAGACATTCTCTTTCATGATCTAGGACCCATTGCAGGGCTAGTGCTCAGTAAGATTCTGGAAGCAGTCCTGAGAATTCATGATACATTACGGCTTTTGCTCAAATGGTTCATCGCAGTCTGTTTTTGTCTCTATCGAAAGTCCTTTTTTCCATCCTAACTTTTGGATTGAAGAGGACTCCCCACTCTGGGGCCATTGTGACGATGAAGATGGTAACTTTCTATGTGCTGGTTCTATGCTGGCTTTCAGGGTGCTGAGCAGCTGCTCGTGGGAGGCTCCAAGTTTCCTGGGCTTTCTGGAGCTCCAGAACACAAGTCCTTATAGTACATTACAGAGCTTTGGAGAATTTTGAAATAGAAATGTCCTTTCTCTAAGAATATTGACGGGAAGACATGCTGTTGACTGTCTTGTGCAAATTTCATAGACTTGAGAGATGGAGGATGGGAGCAGAATGGAAAGAAGGGAAAACCTCTGCAGACTCTAGTTATGTGCGTACATACACAGGGCACCATGAAAAGGACATTGAGTGGATTAAGAACCCAGCGTGGGTGGGGAATGAAGCAGGGTGAAGGGCTGGCTTTGTAGAGTAAATAAGTGCCAGTGGTGCTCTGAGTGAAGACACGGAAATAGTGTAGTTAAGACTCAATCAGATCAAAGCAATACAGTGATGAGGAGGGGACAAAGTAGAGTCATAAAGTGACAGGCGTCAGAACTGGGGTGCAAAGTCTGGAACCCCAAGGACAGCACATTCAATCCCCTTGGCTTTGAGTTTTAGTTACTACCCACTTACATACCTGAGACCGTGGTATGAACGTATTTGCATATGTGTGTGTACCACATACAAATATGCCAGCCTTGGTCTTAGGAAGAACTTCAGCGTTGGAAATAAGAGGTCTTCACACTGTGTCGCTTATTTATCATCTGTTGTCAAATGGCCTATGTGGAATTATGTCACTGGTGTTTTAGAACAATTACTTACTGTTCCCTTACTTGTAAGGCAATGCAGTAGGTGTGGTTGGAGTACAGTTTTCCTTTTGTTAATGGCAATGGTGCAGTCTCTGGTTAGAAGATTTCCAAATTCTTTGTATCCCACATGGAAGAATCCATGGCAGGACATGTGGGTGTAAATGGAGTTTATTAAAGGTTGGGGAGGGGAATTACAAAAGGGGGAATGGTGGGACCAGTTGGAAGCTGGAAGCAGAGAGAGAGTGAGTCTTTCTCTTTTCCAGGTGCTTTTAAAACTTATGCTAGCCTATGGGAAGGGAAGAACCTGGTGATTCCCAACCAATAATTGATGAGTGGGGGTGGGAGGCTCTGGGCGATCCCTGGGCCAGGTGAGGGTGGTTTGAGTTGTCCTTGAGTTAGGCTGTGAGTAACCTACGCACATCTGCAAGTGAAGAGAAGATTCCGAGAAAGAAGGGACTGTTCAACCTGAAACTGTTCAACCTGAAATACAATATCAAGTCATGTATGTCTTAACAGTCCCAAACTTTCCCTAATTCTTGCCTGCATTACCCTGACTTTACGTAATGCAGACTTTGTCAAGAAAGGGACTGTGCTCATGGGTCTCAGAGGAGGTGCTGTACAGTACGTGCTGAGTGAGTTGCAATTCCATGACAGCCTGGGGTGAGTCCCAGGGGTGGGACAGTGTATGATGTGGATGTAGTGAGCTACAAGTATTATTTTGTTGGGAGCAGAGGCAGCAGGAGAGGAAAAGCTAGAAAGAGAACGTACTCTACTGTGAATACTCCTCCCACCAACAGTGTCCCTTTCCTGGGCACTTTGTCCTGGGCCTACAGAAAGTGATGAGTGTCCTGAAGATCCCTAAGAGGAAGGGACTGTCATGATCACAGTGTGGCCCAGCAGGTGGCCTAGGCGCAGAGAAACTCAGCAACTTGTCTGACCTTGGGCAAGGTCTAGGCTGTGTGCCTTTGACTTTTCCAGCCTCCACCCCTGCTCTGTGCTGGGGGGTGATGAGGGCAGCAGAGAAGGGCTGAGTCTGGGTGGTGGGCGATATAGGTGTTGGGAAGCCTCTGCTTTGACTGGTGCTCTATTCAGAAAGTCCGAGGTTGGCCTTCCTGGGGGAGGCCCTGGGTGTGACAGGGGCCTGGCCTCAGTTATCACATGCCCAGCTGCAGGCAAGGGAGGGGGTGGGGGCTGAATCTGGAGACCTGTGTGAGCAATTTCTTTTGCATGGGGAGAATAGAGGCTGCTCTCAGAAATAAACTGGGCTTGAGAAATTGGACTGAGGAAGAAGTAGAGTCAGCTAAATGAAACTGATTCACACAATCCTGCCATTCCCAGACTTGGGTATTAAAAAAGAGAACTAAAGAAACTCAAAGAGTTGGGCTCCTGATGTTGGGTCACCTACTTCTATTTGTCAAATGAGACAATGAAAAAAATTACCCTCTATTATAGCATCACCATTTTATAAAAGAAGTCACGTTTATATAAAAATGCAGCAGTGGCTCATCCTGGGAGTAAAGGCCAGTCCTTCTGGTGGAATACACTCAGGTCTAAGGCAGGCTTGTGGCATTCATTCCTTCATTTTCTCCTCTTGTTGCTGACCAGAGATGGGGTCAGGGATCAGGGTATTCTTATACCACGCCTTTTGGCCCAGCTGGTAGAGACTGTTCTGTCCGGAGGCCTAGTGAGGTGGGAGGTTGTGGGTAATTGTTTTTCAGGTCTGTGGGTAGTTGGAATTTAGGGAACCGTTTTCTAGGGCAGAGGAAGGGGTGGTCCCTGTGGAGATAGGAGTGAGTGAAAAATGCTGGAGAGAGGAGAGAGCGGATAGAGACTGGGGTGGTTGGAACACTAACTTAGCGGTTGCCAGGTGTGCACTTGGAGGGAAATAACCCTGAACTCTCATACAGTGTCTTTGGGGGCAGAACCAGTATTATTCCATTTTACAGATGGAAACTCAAGCTTGGGGTATTTAGTTGGAAGGGCTTGGGAGCATGGCTTATGTAGCAAAGTGTTTGCCTAGCAAGTGCAAGGCTGAGTTCATCCCCAGTACTACCAGGAAAAAAAAAATAGACAACCAAGTTGTGGAGCTAGGGTTCCAGCCAAGTCTGTCCCAGTGTCCCAGTCTCTGAACCCCTAACTCTAGGACGATGTGCTGTCCTGGAACTTTTTAAAGACCTGTTTACTTTATTTAGAGTTGCGTCAGTGATGTGTCCAGGCCTTTTTGTTTTTGATTGTTTTGTGACTCTGTGACTATTTCAGTTGGTTTTGTTCCCCGTGTGTGGCCCCATCACTTAGTAGTAACTGGCAGTGGGACTCTATCCTGTATACATCTCCATTTGATGACTTTTCCCGCCGAGTGCCTCTGAGGGGCACAGCTCAGCCACTTGCGCTTACGTGCAGGTCTTGATGGTGGAATCTGTGTGCCTTTTTGGGTGGGTTGGTTAAACCTGGGAGCGCTCCTGCTTTCTTCCCCTTGGGTCAGAGAGAGGGAAGGAGACGCCAAGGCTGCTGGTGTAGCCAGGCTCTGACCCGGGCCCTGCTTTGTTGGTGGAGCTCTCCTCTCCCTCAACCATCTATGCTTCTCTGCTCCAGTTGGCGTGGACCCCAGGAGGCCTCCCTGAAGACCCCTAATGGAATCTTTGAACAGCTGCCCGAGGACGCTTTTCAGATTTCCAGCCATTTTTCTCCGGTAATGGAAGCTCTGACTGACTAGTTGGTTAATGGGTCCCAGGTTCTCCCAGACCACTTAACTTCCTAATTTTTAAGCATTATCCATGAAGAAATTCACTCTGCAGAAACTGAAGACTTCATGAGCTCAGTCAAAGTCGTCCTCAGGGTGTGGGTAGCAGCTTTGATGGTTGTGATGGGTGTTTTGGGCTCCAGTGCTGGGAGAATGGGGAGAAGGCTCTCCCTGGGATTTTTTAATCACTTCTTTGGCTGTGCATCCTGCCTGGCTCTCCTGGGAGCCAGTGTGAGGCTGCTCAGGGCTTTGTGTCTCCATGTGGCCTGTGCTGCCAGTATGGCTTTGTCTCTAGAAGTTTTCACTCTGGCACGCAGCCAGCTGGTGGAACCAGATGTGCACACCTGTAATAAACCCTCTCTGCTTTCACAGTGGCCTGTGGGCTTCCTTCGTGGCAGAACCAGCTTCTCCAGGGAGGAGGAGCTTTTTCAGAGACCCACTGATAAAATATTTACATCATTCACTTTACCAAGCCCCAGCTTGTTTGTTTTAAAAGTCTTAACAACACAACTGCCATGAGGATGCCAGCTTGTTAGTTTTTGGGTTCTTGTGCCTGTTTTTGTTTTTAGGGGGCCTGGTCTTCTGGGAGAGAAGAGGCTATGTGAGGTGAAACTGTTCTGTGTGTGCCAGCAGGCCCCAGGAACTGTCCTTATCACTTGGGGGCAATTATCTCTTAATCCATTCTGAGTCTTGTAGGTAAGGGGAGTTCTTTGAATTGTGGCCCCCCAGAAAAGATATGTCCCGACTCTAGTCCTTAGGATCAGTGAATGTGACCTTTTTTTGGGAATGGCCCTTAGTAGATGTAACTAGTTAAGATAATCCTACTGGCTTAGCATGGGCCCCATATCCGGTGACATGTCTTTTTATCTGTTTTTTTTTTTTTTTTGGGCAGCACTGGGGTTTGAACTCAGGGCTTTGTACTTGCTAGGCAGGTGCTCTACTACTTGAGCCACCCCCCTTTGTCCTGCCTTTTTTTGTTTAGTTATTTTGCAGATTTGCTTTTTGCTGGGGGCTGACCTTGGACCTCCATCCTCCTACTTAACACCTGTTGAGCAGCTGGGACCATGAGTGTATACCACCATGTTGAGATGGGCGCGCGGCGGGGGCGGGGCGGTCTCTATAACTTTCTGCCCCAGCTGTTCCTTCTGGGGTTACAAGTGTAAGCCACTGCATCACAGAGGGAAGATACCATGTGAAGATAGAAATTGGGGTGGGGCACATACAAGCTGATGAATGCCCAGCATCACTAGTAAGGAAGGAGTTACCCTCAGAGTTTCCAGAGGAATCATGGCCTTGCCGACAATGTGTCTTTGAACTCCAGAATGGTCCTGTTCTTTTAAGCCACTCTGCTGCTTTTAATTGTCATGGAAGCCCCCGGAAATAATACAGTAGGAATTACCTAGAAGGACATTGACCCCAATCTGCAGATGAGCAAGTCATGGCTCAGTAGAGTCAAACACTTTGCCCCAGTGTGGAGACAGACAGATGAGGGTGCCTGGTGGGGCTGCCATTTCTGTACTCTCATTTGCATTGCTGAGTGGGCATGGCGGTGGCTTCTTCATGCTGGTTATCTAGGGCACCTTAATGAGCAGTGCGGGCTCACAGGGAGGGCACAAGTGCAGTGTAGATTGGTTTCAGATCCTAGATTCAGCCCTGCACTTCTGGGGAGCACTTGGTTTTGCTGAGAGAACACAGGCCTGGCACCTTCTGTGCAGCAGGTCTGTGTGTGAGGTGGAGACTCAATGCTGTATCTCCCCCCTGGTGAGGCGCATGATCAAGCCACTAAGCCCCATGCTACAGAGGGGTTAGCAGCCTGGCTTGAATCTGTCTGTGGTTGAGAAAGAGGTGATAACAAAAGGAGCCATTTCTTCCTAGTCCCTGTAGTCCTGTCTCTACCCTTACCCCCATCTGAACTCTCCTCCCACCTGCCCCACATTCCAGTTGGGAGGGACAGAAGTTGGTAGGCTCCTGTTTTGGAAAGGGTATATTTTAAGGGCCTTGGGTACACTTGTGGGAAGATTTTATTGAGGGGAGTGACATGACCCAGTGGACTGAATTGTGGCCCTCAGATTCATGTTGACTCAGAATATTATTCTGTTTGGAGACAGAACCTTTAAAGAGGCTCTTCAGGTAAAATGAGGTCCTGTTGGTGGGCCCTAATCCAGCCTAACTGGTGTCTTTGTAAAAGGAAATTTAGGCATACTGAGAGACACCAGGGGGGCTTGCCCAGTGTGTGAGGACACAGCCCAGCAGGGAGGCCTCAGGAGAAACCGACCCTGCCCACACCTTGGACTTCCAGTGTCCTGACTATGAGAAAATAAATTTCTGTTGTTCTAGGCACCCAGTCTGTGGCATTTTGAATCCAGCAGCAGAGAGGTTTGGCTAGGGCACTCACATTACAGGAACAGAGTCTGTAGGACCTTGAATGGATTATTGCAGTGGGAAAGAAATCCAGGAAGACTCCAGTTTCTGCTTGATGGGTGATGTCTCCATTCCCTGGGAGTCAAGGACACTGGAGAAGCAGGAGCTGGGTTTTGTATCAGGAGCTTGGCTGCGAAACCTGGGCAGGGATCTGGAAAGAACATGTGTCTCCATGACAGGCAAGCCACAGGTGCTAATGAGAGGCACCGTGGAGGGCAGGTGAGCTATGTTGAGCATCGTGCAACTCCAGCAGCTTAGGCATTGAGAAGGGGTTTCCCACAGCACCGTGACAAGAAACTGCAGGGAAATACTGCAGGAAGGTGTCAAGATGTGGGCTGGGGTGGATGGAGACAGGGGACTAGGATGTGGAGGATGCACAGGGTGTGTCTTTTTTTTTTTTGAGATGGGGAGGGTGCTGGGGACTGAACCCAGGACTTCGGGCTATACTCCTGAGCTATATCCTTTGCCCTTGGTTTTTTGAGGCAGAAGCTCACTATGTAACTCAAGGCCTTGAACTTATTATATAACCCAGGCTGGCCTTGAACTTGTGATCCTCCTGCTTCTGTCTCCCGAGGGCTGGGAGTGTGTGCCACCACATCTGGTTCCACAGGGAAAGTCTTAAGAGTGGGAGAGTGGAGGCCCGAGGAGCCATAGTGGCTTAACCATTATTTTAATGGCTGGGTTTGGAATTGTTAGTAAATACAAGGACACAAAGTTTGAAAGAGAATACAGGGAAGCTGTAGTTCCTTCTGTCACCCCTGCTGCCTGCCTGTCCAGTTGACCAGTATGCGTGAGTGAAAGAGAGAGAAGACAGAGTATAAATTTATCTTATTTACAGAACTCATAGTGTAGCATGCATATTGTAGTACAAATAGTATGTATATATTAATTTGAATTTTTATTGTTTTGGAAAGGAAATAACGACCAGATGGTCAGTATTTAAAACATATACAGAGCACACAGTGAAAAGCCTCCTGTGATCTTGGCCTGTCCTTGTTCCTTCTTGAGGGCATCTCCATTTTGTTTTGGTTATTTTTGTTATTCTTATTTACCAAATGGATCAGAGATCTGTCTGTGAGAACAGAAAGAGATTCTGCATGCTGTTTTTAGGGTTCGTGTTTCTGTTATATGTATGGACCCTAAATCATTTACCAGCCTCCTGTTGGTACACAGGTTGCTTTGCATCTTTCTTGTGACAGGCAATGGGGATCATCTTACCCATCTGTCATTCTGAATATCTCTAGAAGTGGAATTGTATCAATGAATCAAGTGCTTTTGTAATTTTGAGAGTTGCTGCCTGATTGTCTTTTTGAGAAGCTGTAGCAATTTATTCCCTATCAACACTCTGTGGGCTGTGAGTTTTCCTGCTTGCTTTCTAATCTACTGTGTTACCATGTTTTTATCTCTCTTGACTTCTCACTATATTTCTGTCTCTATTATAATGAGGGAGTACCTTTTCAGATGGGTGAGAACCACTGTAGCTTCTTTTCTGTAAACTGTTTCCCTTCCTTTTTTCTATTTAGTAGTGATCATTTTTCTTCCTGATTTGCAGAAGCTCCTTAAAGAATAAGGGAATTAGCTCTTTGTGACACAAGTTGCAAATAATATTTTCCCTTTTTTTTGGTTTGGTGGTACCTGAATTTGAACCCAGGGCTTCATGCTTGCTAGGCAGGCACTCTACCACTTGAGCCCCTCTGCCAGCCCAATATTTTCCCTCTTTAGTTAGATGGATCAGTCCTTTTTCCATGCCTTCTGGGCTTCACATCACATTTAAGAAGGTCTTCCTTCTCCCAAATTGCATATTAAAAAGTTTATGTTTTCTCCTTTGATTTGTTTCCCATATTTAAATTTTTCATCCATGGAAATTATCGTGGTGTTGTACGTGAGGGACCCCAAAAAATTTTTGGTGGTTCTCGGGTTTGAACCCGGGGCTTTGTGCTTGCTAGGCAAGTACTCTACTACTTGCCACACGCTTCAGTCCTCTTTGCTTATAGTTTCTTTTTCAGATAGAGTCTTTTGTTTTTGTCCTTGGACTTTGATTCTCCTATCTGTACCTCTGAATAGCTGGGATTATAGATTTGCACCACCATACCCAACCTCAGTGTTTTTTTTTTCCAACCAGCTACCTAGTTGTTCTGATCATTTATTGAATAGCCCATTCTTGCTTACTGACTTGACATGTACTCATTTTCTGTTGCTGTGTAACAGTGTCTTAAAACACTGACAGTATCTTAAAATAGCACACATTAATTGTCTTGTGGTTTTTGTGGGTCAGGAGTCTGGGCACTGCTTAGTTAGGTTCTGTGTAGCTATAGTTCAAGGTGTTGGCTGGGCTGTAGTCTCATCTGAGGCTGTACTGGAGAAGGGCTCACTTCCAACCTATGACTACTGTTAGAATTAATTTTCTTGCAGGAAGTCAGATTCATGGCCTCATTTTCTTGCTAGCTGTCACTGGAGGCCACTCTCTTCCTTGTTACATGAATCTCCAGCATGGCCTCTTGTTTCATCCAGTTAGCAAGAAGAGAGGACTCTGGCATGGTGAGAGCTACAGTAAGCTCTGGTCACCTTTGTCTTATTCTGTGGGTTAAAAGGAAGTCACTGGTCTCACCCACCTTCATAGGAAGATCACCAAAAGCCATGACACCAGGAGGTGGCAGCCACTGAGGATCCTTAAGAATCTATTTGCTACCCTACCTATGTTATAGTTTAACTGTCTGTATTTTAACCTATTTCTGTTACCCCACCAACTCTGTGTTAAGTGAGAGAGGAGGAGAAGCCTACTAAGAGACGGGAAGTAGGTGCCACCAAGCTCTGCTCATATTTCCTGCCTCCCTGGACTGGGAGCCTCGCTCTGGCCTACTGTGGTCTTCATTCACCAAGATCTTCTGGCAGCTGGTTTCATCCTTTGGGTGAACTTAACCAAATGCGGACTTCACATTTCCAGACAAAGATAGCTCAGTGGGCATGGTGGAAGTTTGAGCCTTGCTTCCAGGCACTTGGCCTTGAAATTCTGTGTTTTATTAGGGGTTGTGATCGTATTGATAAATAAGGCTTTCTGGATGCACCACTGCCTGGAAGTGAAAGCGAGTGTATTGCCACTACTTGAACACGGTATCCCAGCAGAACGCAGTAATAGGATAAGCTGTGGGGCGCCTGAGGTGTTGATGGATCAGTGCCAGTTCACCTCCCTGAAGCATGAGAACAAGCGTCTAGAAGGGTGGGAATTCTGGCAACTGTATTCTACCCATTTTTGTTGTGTCTACATTTCCGTAACTCAGTTTTGTATCCCATAATTTGAGGCCAAAAGAAAAAAAAAAGCCCCCATTCTCTTTCCCAAAAGTCATTATGGATTGATTGACCTGTCAAGATTAGAGAATTTAAACTCTAATAAAAAATGGTGGGTTTTGCTGCTGGGGCCAGTGGCTCATGCCTGTCTTCCCAAGCTATGTGGGAGGCTGAGGTTAGGAGGATTCAGGTTCTAGGCCAGCTTGGGCAAAAAAGTTCATGAGACCCCCATCTCAATGGAAACAAGCTGGACTTGGTGGTGTATGCCTGTCACCCAGTGACTGCGAGAAGCCTTATATAAGGAGGATCATGAGCCAGGCCAGCCCAGGGAAAACGCAGTACCGATCCCCAAAATAACCAGAGCAAAAAGGGCTGGGGACATGACTCAATTGGTAGAGTGCCTGCTGCATAAGCGAGAAACCCTGAGTTCAAGCTCCAGACCCGCACCCATCACAAATGCTGAGTTAAAGAAAGCCAGGAAACAAACAGCAGGAACAGCAGTCTGGGCCCTGGGGTGCTAATGGAGCAGAGAGGAGGATGGAACAGTGACTATGGAGGGAGTGGGGTGGGCTGAGCCCCAGAGCTGGCCAGGAGGAGCAGTGGCACCAGGGCAGTTTTGAGAAGTGGAAGGGTATGAAACCAAGAAAGAGCAATCCAGAGTGTCTGGTGGACTCTCAGCAAGTGAGCAGAGAACTGGGTACCCAGCTCATCAGGGACCACAGAGGATGGCGGCCCGTGCTGACATGCAGGGCAGGCAGTCCCATTTCTCTAGGATTGTAGGGTCCCAGGATGGGGAAACCAGGCCTGTGTCCTGCAGTGGGAATGGAGTGGTCCTGGAGTTGGAGGCCATCTGGATGGGACTTTCCAGGCTGTTCTTTAAACTTGTCACTAATGAATTGAACTTGACCTGGGGAGGGTAATTGGAGCATTGCATGGCACGCAGAGCTGTAGGGATGAGTTCTGGGTCTCCAGCTCTTCCTGGGTACACAGGGTTAGTGTTCTGGTGGGACAGGAGGGAACAGGGACTTTGGGTGGTGGAGCTGAAAGGTGTTCCCCACAGCAGGTGTTGGGAGCTGGCTGGTGAGGGGTTCTGAGGGAGGTTGTGTGACGCAGAGGGACGGGGCTCAGGAAGAATGGATGATGATGCTGCCTGGAAATGTGGATGGACAGGAAGGAGTGGGCATATCTTGTATGTGCCCCTGGCCAGAGGATGGATTCCATTTCATTCATCATCAACCTCACTGCATTCCAGGCATTGTGTTGGCACTTGGGGACACTGGTTGAGTACCACACAGTCTTTCTTCTGCAGGAGCTCATCTTAGTAGGGGTGAGGCAGGACACTTTCAGGTATCTGACATGATGTTGAAAATAATGAGGCTTCCTTTCTCAAAGAATCTGTTTTAGTTGAATAGCACGGTAACTTCAGTGGGGTGTGTGTGTGTGTGTGTGTATGTGCTGCTTTGGCCTTTTATTTTTCTTGGAATCTTGGAAATATACATGCTTAGAATATATTTATAATTCTTTGTTTTGGTCTATTGAGATTCAAGCACAAATGTAATAACTCACTTTATTAGCATGAAAACTGTCACTCAGGCATGTGTTACTGTGCCTGTTGAGTGGCTTTCTCAGCCTGCTGGAAGTAGGAAATTCAGAGTGGCCTGCTGACTATGCCATCTGAGTCTTAGGCTGCCTTATGTGTTTCTGTGTTAAATGCCTCATAGACTAAGATGACTGCTTGAGTACCAGCCGTGTCATATGAATTCCAGCTGGAGGAAAGCAGCAGGAAGGATGAACTGTCCTAAAGATCCTTTCTGGAACTCTCACATAGAACTTCTACTTAATCCACATGCTGTTGTAAAGTCAGACTAAGGAATGTGCTTCAGTAAAATTGGAGTTCTCTTAGCAAGTAGAAGAGGACAGTATGAAGGGGGTGGATTCAGGGGTTAATTATGAAGGGAAGGAGGACCAAATATATTAGTTTACTTTTGTGAGCTTGTATAGAGGGTGCAAAGTAGGAAAGATTGAGTAATGTCTCCATCTTCGTCATTTCAGGCTGCTATAACAAAACACCTTAGATTGGGTAATTTATCAACCATAGGAATTTATTGCTCACAGTGCTGGAGACTGGGAAGGCCAAGATCAAAATCCCAGCAGATCTGGGAGGGTCCTCCCCATAGATGGTGCCTTGTTACTGTGTCCTCACATGGTGGAAGGGGAAAAGGACCTTCAGGCCTCTTATTTATCATTAATCCATTAGAATCCCTGCTGCCTAATCATCCTCCCAAGGCCCCATCTATTAATGCAATGGATGTCAACACGTGACTTTTGTAGGGTCACGGATACCTAGTCCATAGGAGGGGCTGAAGGTGCTGGGGTTTGACAAAGCAGACAGTGGTTTCCAACCCAAACTCCCAGGTCCATGGTCATGGTCACCGTGGCGGACGCTCTGGGGTGTGGATACTGATGTGAGGCTGCAGCTCCTTGGCGGGCACGAGGAAGATGGATGAGGCACTGCGGGGATCTTTCAGTGATTTCATGACGGCATGTGATTCTGCAGAGTGGCTCAGGGAAGCTGGCTAATTTGAAACTAAACTAAGAGCTCTCAGTCACGTTTTTGGAAGCCTGTCCACCTTTGTATGACAAGTCAAAATAAAAAGTCATCGCACTATGTACAGTACTGCACAGAGGCAGTGTGGAGACCGGAATCCTCATGACTGGAATTCCTGTCTGGTCCTGCCTTGTTCCCTCCAGGTCTGGGAGCCTCATGACAGTTCATCCTGCTGGTCACATGGTGTGACATGTCCTGGTACTGCCACAGGTTGAGTGTGTTTATTCTCCTGTCAGCTGTCCTCATGTCCCAGATCCTTGGTTCAAGTTGGGGCTGCTTCTTATACATTTTTGAGTCCCCAGCTCTGCTGTGCTCAGGACATGTGGTTCCACCCAGTGCCACATGAGGTCTCTTGCAGGTCAGTACTGCAAGGGATTCTTTGGCCCCTCTACCTGGTGGTCTCACCTAGGCCCCAGGCATTGCTCTACCCAGAGCAGGGAATCGAGCTGGAAAGCTGTTTTAAATGTAAATGGATCACCAGCAGAGTCCAGGAGAGTCAGCACACTGGGACCTATTAAAATTTTAAACTTCACTTTCAAGGTTATTAATCTTACAGGCTAAGTGTTCTAGGTTGAGGGAGAAAAAAGGAGTTCTAGTAGAAGTTACGCTTACGCTTTGAGGGACAGGCTACTGGTGTATCTCCTCCCCGAACTTGGCTCTTTTTAGATTTTATTGAGTGTTTTTCACATTTCTTTGTTAATAATGAACACTAAAATCTCAAATTTGAAAAGGATTCCTTAATAAGGCTGTTCTCAACTTTTTTTTTTTTATTGGCATTTTCTCTTGTAGTTGAGTTGTCTTTCTTCCTACGCATTGAAGAAAGTTCCATTCCAGGTTCAGGTGTCTGCTTGGGTGTTGGTTTCTTAATCATGATGAGGAGGGTCAGTAGGAGGGAGACCATGTCTGTAGAAACTGGCCTGGTTGCTAATCCTGGTGATGGGCACCAGGAAGTAGGATGATTGGGGTTTTGCTGAGTATTGTCACTGAGCAGGATCCAGGTTCCTGTATGGGACAGCATTGTGTTTGTGAGTTTGTCACAGGCCTTCTAGGCTGAAGGATGTTCTGAGAGAGATTTGCTAGGGAAACAGTGTCTCCTCATTCTTTGCTTGTAACTTGAATGTCTTGGCTAATTTTGGGTCCAAACAACCTGTGACCTCTTTGCTCATGGGAATTGAAAGTGCACTGAATTTAGCCCTGGGATGCTGACGGGTGAAGGGTCCTGGGGTCTGTGAGGAAGTGTGTTCTGTGATGGAGGTACCTTCCTGAGGATGGCCGGGTTGGTCCCCACATGGGGCAGTATACTACTTCACGTGAGTTTGAAACCATGCATCACGGTCCATTTGTGTTAGGTTATTGGGGTCCATTTGCCTCTTCCCTAGATGCTGGGATAAGCAAAAGTAAAATCAAGTCCAGTTAGTTCTGGTGTAATGAGACGTTACATGATACCCTGGACTTTGTAGCTCTGCGCTGAGGAACATGGTAGCTGCGTCCCAGCTGGGACAGGGTTACTGAGCTGGTGACCCCCTCTGGGGAGAGTTCTATTGGTCTCTAGGTTTCAGCTGGCTCACAGCTTCTCTAACCTTTTTATTGGCCAACTCTTTGTCAATGAGGGGCTTCAGGAGGCTGGAGAAGGGCCCTATTATCTCTGTGCTACATACATTGAGGCCAGATTAAGTATTCTTGTCTTTAAAATAACAAGGTGATGGAAATTTTTTAAAAAAATGGAACCTCTTAATTGAGGCTTAATTTCCATTGAAGTATTTTTATAAGATTTATAACTGTGTTTAGTAGCTCTCTAATGATATCACCAATTTGCATAATACTGATTATCCAGGCAGTTCACAGCAATTTATAGCTATGTCTTTATTACAGAGTGCAGATATTACCCCATTTCCTTGCTGGGGAAATTGAGACTATTTATAGAGAAATAAATGACACATGAAAATCAAAGCACAGAAAGAAAACAAGTTTCAGGACCTCCTGGGGCTGACCCTGGTAAGGGAACTGGTCTATTTGTTGGTTAGTTAGTTAACCAACTTGGTTGGTTTGAGTTGTTCCTTTTGAAAATGAGATTTCTGTTTCTCTCTATACATTTAAAATGGAAATTCAAGTTTACTTAGCTCCCTCACTGTGAAGGTTAATGAATGAATGTGAACTTTGTTAAACAGTCTGGGAGAATGACATTTTATTTATTAATGATAAACTTGAGTTGTGCCCCCATGAAGATGTTTTCTAGTTTTTCACATATGAATGATATTGTTGTTTGTAAATCCTTGTTTACTCCCTCTCTAACCCCATTGAGGACCTAAAAAAAAAAAAAATCGTATCTTCTCATGAAGCAGATGTTTTGAAATAGCCAGTTACCAAATTGCAGTTATTAAATAATAATTTGTATTGTTAAAACATCACTGAGAGATATTTATAACTATGAGAGTTTCCACTGGAAGGAAGTAGTTATTGTTACTACAAGTGTGTTTTGGTTAGTCAATAACAAAGCTTTTATATGCCTAAATGCCCAGCATTTAGGCAAATGCACAATTTGGTACTGCTTTTGAACTAGTCATGGGAGTCTTTGGCACCCCCAGTGGTCTGGGGTCCCTGGTTTGGAAGCTGTTGTTGGAGACCTTCAGACTACTGCTCACCCCTAGTGGAGTCAAAGTGTTTGTTATACGGATGTTTGTTTTCATATTGGCTAGGGGAAGTCTCATATATACTAGACCTCACTTATTGGAGGTGGATGTGATCCAAGGTCCCCAATGGTCGTCTAAAGCTTCGGATAGTATTGAAACCTTCATATGTAAATGAGATGGCTACTAAGTGACTAGCGGGCAGGTAGTGTACAACACATGGGTACGCCGGGCAGAGGGATGATTTCTGCCCCAGGCAGGATGGCGTGGGATGGTGCGAGATTTCATCATGTCACTCAGAACAGTGTGCATTTAAAACTTATGAATTGTTTATTTCTGGAATTTTTCATTTAATATTTTCAGAGTGCATTTGACCTCAGTTAACCTTGGAAAGTGGAATCTATGCTAAGGGGCCAGGGGACTACTGTATAAGAAAAACAAAAAAAAATGTGAAAAACTTGCCCCTGGAGCCATGGTCGCTTGCTTTTTCAGTGTTCTTTCCTGCATGGTCATGGTCATGAGATCACACTTTGGGGACTACAGGGCAGTGAGGAGGTCAAGTTTGGAGAAGAGAGGGTTTTATGATTAGGGCAAGGGCTCTGCAATCAGAACCTTGAGACCCGATCTGTGTTCTCAGTTTCCTAGCTGTGTAATCTTGTCCCTGTCACATAACCACTCTGGTCTCAGTTTCCTTATCTGTCAAATGAAAGCAATAGCTACCTCGGTGAGTGGTTTTGAAGGTTAAATATGATGCTTGTTTAAAAAAGAAAGAAAGAAAACAGTATCCTGGGCTCTGAATGTAAGTAGAGAAAATAACTCACGGGCATATCCGATCCCATGGGCATGTTTTAGATCCTCATCTTTTTTTTTTTTTCATTTTTCTTTTATTATTCATATGTGCATACAAGGCTTGGTTCATTTCTCCCCCCTGCCCCCACCCCTCCCTTACTACCCACTCCCCCCCTCCATCTCCCCCCCCAATACCCAGCAGAAACTATTTTGCCCTTATTTCTAATTTTGTTGTAGAGAGAGTATAAGCAATAATAGGAAGGAACAAGGGTTTTTGCTGGTTGAGATAAGGATAGCTATACAGGGCATTGACTCACATTGATTTCCTATGCGTGGGTGTTACCTTCTAGGTTAATTCTTTTTGTAGATCCTCATCTTTTTAAAGTACTCTTCTCTAATGTTCACTTAGGAGGTCCTGACATTACAACCTCCACCTCTCTCTTTGGGAGAGAAGTCAGTTTCACTGGGACCTCTACTCTGCCTGCAGTTTACCAAAACCCCCGTCCTGGCAGGGTTGCAGAGAAAATCTAAGGGTGCCTGGTATCGCCCACTGCATTGGCCTTGTCTGGCTTTAGCTACCAGCAAAGCCAGCTGCACAGGGGTGAGGTTGGTAGGTGTCCCAAGGCACACTTTTTTGCACGTCAAAAACCTGTATTTTCTACTCTTGGTTCTTTCACCAAATGCTAAAGGAAGTCTCCCGGTTTGGCTTTGGGGCCTGGTTGCTGGTGATCTTTAGGACCCTCCACCTCACCACCCTAACAAGTACAGACAGATCTCCTGGGCTGCAGTGCTTATTAGTCCCACAGTCAGGGTCAAGTTGGCCTGCTCCAAGGTGCAGGCACAGTTCTTCAGTGGACGTTTCCTAGAGCTGCTGTAAGAAGGCACCTCAGGCGGGAAGGCTTAAATTTTAGATTACTGTCCTCAGTTCTAAGGCTGGAGGTTGGAGGTCAAGGTTAGTTCTTTCTATGAGCTTGGGACCAGTCCCACTCCTCTCCCTAACTTCTGTTTCCTGGTGGTCCCTGGTACTTGTTGGGTTGTGGAATCAGCACCTTGGTCTCTGCCTTCACCTTCTGGTGATATTCTCCCTGTGTCCTCCCTGTGCGTGACCTGTTTCTGTGTCCACACCCCTCCTTTCTCTCAGGATGCCAGTCATACCGGATTAGGATCTCCCTAATGGCCTCCTTCTCACTCGATTACCCCCCTTCTCACTCGATTACCCCCCTTCTCACTCGATTATCCCTCCAAGGGCCTTATCTCTATTACAGTCCTGTTCTGAGGTATTGGGCATCAGGACTTCAGCACATCCTTCTCAGAAATACGACTCAACTCAGAACAGGCACTTTGCTAATTTTTCAGAGTGACCTTCTACTCACCAAGCTGTGCCGCGTGTGTGCGGTAGAGAGGCCTCTCAGATATTCTCCCAAGGGCATGTTTGGGTAGTTGATGCCTTCCCTAGGGTCTGTTGTCCTCCTTCCTCTCTCCCTGTCCATGTCTTTTGGCAGCTTGGCTCTCCGTGGTGCTGTCTCGCTGTATCCATAGCACAGGCTGCGTGGGCTTCCTGGGCTTGAGGGATGGCTGAGGTGCCTGTTGGAGCATCTCAGGCAAGGCTTACTTAACCGCCTATATTGGGGTATAGTGAGTTGAATGATGGTTCCCCAAAAGACATGTTCACTCAGAACTTGTGAATCTCTTATTGGGAAAAGGATGATTAAGTTAAGGATCTTAGTTTGAGATATTCTGAGGTTACCTAGCCAAGCCCTGAAGCCAATGAAAAGTGGCCTTTAAGAAGAGGAGAAGGGACAGACAGGAGAAGGCAGAATCAAGATGGTGGCAGCATTGGAGTGGTCCATTTGCAACAGGGATTGATGGTTACTTCCAGAGAGAAAGGCATGAAGAGTTTCTCCTTCAGAGCCTCCAGAAGAGACAACCTGCCATCACCTTGATCTTCAACCTCTGTCCCCCAGAACTGTGAGAAAATAAATGTCTGTTGTTTTAAGTTGTCTAGTTTGTACTAATTTTTTTTGGGGGGAGGGGCTGTAGGAAAGGAGATGGGAGACGTGGACCTGCTATACCTGAGGTGTGTTCTCTGCAAGAACCAGAAGAAGCTGTTACAACAAGGGCTGGGCTGTCACAGACTACGCCCTCCCCACTGTTATTCTAGAAGTCACAAGAGAAGTGTGCGTGGAATGTCTAGCATAGCTTCTACAATGTTGAAAGGTGCTAGTCCACTGCCTTTAACCTTGAAGATGTAGAGGAAGCATTCCTTTATGCCTGAAATCCTAGTGGTCTAGAGATGGTTGGTATCTAGACATTATGAGATAATTCTGCAAGTTTTTGGTTATTTTCTCTATTTGCTTAAAAGATACAGTTTGTTAATTATGAGGGTTTTCCCCCTGCTTGATGAGAAATCTGCTGTTTTCTTAGTGCTCATTAACTACTTGTTGAATTGAATCACTCTGTTTTTGGGAAAACAGTGTGTCATGCTGGTTTTCCTAGAGATTTTGGGCTCCCACCAAAATTGTAGAAAGAGGCTTCACACTACTAACTGCAAGATAAACATCTTTAGCCCCATGTGCAGCAGACTTGCTTGGCCAGTTTTTGTGTTCATGCAAAAGAGAAAGAACATGTGTTCGTTGTCTCCAGTGCATTAGGCGTGTTTTGCAAAATCATTTCAGCTGCTCCTCAGGCCAGGTTGTGCAGTGGTATTACTGCCCTGACTTATTATAGGTGGTGCTCTGGGTCTCTGAGACTGGCTTGTCCAAGGGGACACAGAACTAGGGAGCGCTGAGAGTCCCACCCCAGCAAGCCACTTTCAGTACAGGGGCCTTTTCTTGATGTCAAGGCTAAGTGTGTAAAACAGGTATCTTTGAGAATTGGGTGGGGTGAAGTTAAGAGGTGGGGGTAGTTCCATTCCCTCTCCTGGTCCTGGAAGCATTGCTGCAGAGCATGGGTTAAACATCACCATGCTTTACTTGTTTCCTCCCACACCCTTCCTCTCTGATGCTGTGGATTTTCCTTGCATTTGTGACTTGAATTAAAAACCCTCTAGTATTGGGAGCTTATCAGGTTGGGAAAGGCAGTGGACTCTGTGGGAAAGAGTATCTGTACAGATCCTTGGAGGTGCTTGGCTGAGTGGCAGGACTTTCTGGAGATTAGGATGGTCTCCCTGAATCTATGCCTTGGGGCCTTTGAGTACCTGGCTTTAGTTGGTCTCTGAATCCCTGAGGGACAGTGGAAGACACATATCGGGGAGCTCAGTTTATGATGCAAGGAAGGAACAAGGTCTAGGCTGGGGTGTGTCCAAGGGAAGGGAAAGGAGCAGTACCTGATGCCTGGGTCTAGAGGGATGGTATTTGACAGGAGACCTGTGCTGATGAGTTTGTGGAAGACACTTGTATGCCAAACATTTGTTGGGTCCAAGAGGATCCAGAGCTATACAGTGGATAGATCAACAAGTAGTCTTGGGAAAACTGGATAGCTGCATGTGGAAGACTGAACCTAGATTCTTATCTCTTTTCCAGTACAAAATTAATTCAAAACGGATCAAAGATGTAGTTGTAGGACCTGAAACTTTGAAGCTACTAGAGAAAAACAAGAAAGACCCTTGAAGATACAGAGATAGGTAACATCTTCCTGAATAGGACTCCAGTTGCTTAGGGAATAAGAACAAGAACTGACAAATGGGATTGCATCAAATTTGAAAGCTTCTGCACAGCAAAGGAAACAAACAGTTACCAGAATCAAGAGACAACCTACAGAATGGGAGGAAATCTTTGCCGACTATTCATTGGTTAAAGGATTAACATCCAGTATATATAAAGAGCTCCAAAACTTAAAACACCAAAAGAATGAGTGATCTAATTAATAAAATGGGCAAATGAATTGAACATGCAGTTTTCAAAAGAGAAAGTACAATGGCCAATAAATACATGAAGAAATGTTCAACATCTTTAGCCATCAGGGAAATGCAAATCAAAATGACACTGAGATTCCATCTCACCCCAGCCAGAATGGTAATCGTTAAGAAAATAAATGTTGGCAAAGATGTGGGAGTAAAAAGAACCCTTACACCCTATTGGGAAGAGTGTGAATTAGTGCAGCCACTATGGACATTAGTGTGGAGGTCTCAGAAATCTAAAATAGAATTACTGTATGATCTGTTATGCCACTCTTGGACATATACCTGAAGCAATGTAAGTCAGCAAACAATAGGGATACCGTTGCACCCAAATTTATAGCAGCACTATTCACAATAGCAGAACTATGGAATCAGCATAAGTGTCCATCAACTGATGAATAGAGTACTATTTAGCTGTAAAGAAAGTGAAATTATTTCATTTGCAGGAAAATGAATAGAATTGGAAATCACCATGTTAAGTGAAATAAGCCATACTGAAAAAGACAAAAATTGCATGTCCTCTCTCAAACGTGCAATCTAGACCTAAAAAAAGAATGATGTAGTGTAAAATGGATTCTTTGGGGTGGAATCATTAGGGGAGTGAAAGGAGAGAGTGAAGGAATGGTGAAGATGATCAAAGTACATACATGTATGGAAATACCACAATGAAACCCCTTTGTACAATTAATCCATGCCAATAAAAAAGAGAAAAAGGGCATACTCTTTGCAATTTATGGAGCATTCTGAGTGAAGCTAGAGAGTACCTAATTATTTTTAGGAAGAGGTTCAATTCTGGAAACACTTCCTGTGTGCAATGCCTTGGATAGGTTACTGGAGAGAGGATTCGTTTATTTTCTTTCTTTTGTATCTCTTTGGTATAGAAGGAAAGAAATCATTTGAACAAAACTTGTATATTATATATTACACATCAAGAATATTCTTGATGTAGGCTGAAGGAATTAGGTAGTTTTATCTTGAAATTTGACTGTTATTTATGCTGATAGGCTCACATAAGAATGTATGTTAGATCATGTATGAGTCAGTATAGCATAGATCTTTGTGCAGTAACAAATTTCCCCCAAAGCTGATTGGCTTAACACATAACAAGTCTCATTTTCAGTCACAAGAATACCCTGCAGGTTGAATGGCAAATGGAAAGGGGCTTCTACTCATAGTTACTGTGACCTGGCTGATCCGTGTCCATGGCCTACAACATTTCCCAGCATGAGAAGAGGCTGTAGGAGCTTTCACGTACTGGCTTCACCCTGAAAGCGATTCACATTTCACTGACTGAAACTAGTTATGTGGCTCCGCCCAACCAGGAAGTGGGGGTGGTAGATGATGGCTACAGAGCATCCTGTTGGTGATTAGGTCACTAAATCTGAGAGAAAGCTCAGCTTGAGTAGTGCTGGGCCCATTGACTTGATGAGAAGATTGAGGCTCCAGTGCCTCAAAGTCAAAGATGATCTTCCTGCAACTCTTACACCAGGGCGTCTGCCTCACACTTTCTCAGCACTCAGCACAAGCTGGTTGAATGGAGTGAATGAGACATTTCAAATCTGTTCTGGATTTTGGCCTGGTTTCTCATAGGGCCCCTCACAGAAGTCTTACTAATGTAGCTGTCAGCTTAGAGATTGTTGATGCCCCCTGTGGTAGAGGCAGGTCAAGAATCAGCTATGACAGATTCCCGAATTTTACTACTTAAGTCTCCACATTCTTTAAGGGATCATCTTCTTTGCACCTGCTCCTAGGAAGGTATCTATAGACACAATGACAGAGTGTGGTGGATGTTAGCTAGTACTGAAGACGTGCTTAGCTAGACTATCTAGGCTCAAGTCCTACTTCTATGTGATTTTGAACTGGTTACTTAGGCTTTTCCCATCTATAAATCGGGCTAGGGGGATAAGGGGGAGAAATGCCTGACCCTCAGGGCTGTCATAGTTAAATTAGTTTTCTATGGTTGATATAACAAATTCTGACAAACTGAGTGACTTAAAACAACAGAAAGTTTATACTCTCCCAATTGTGGAGGACAGAAGTGTGAAATCAAGGTATGTGCAGAGTTGGTCCCTTGTGGAGGCTCTGAGGTCTCCAGATCTCTCTCCTGGCTTCCTCTCTCCTTCCGTGCCTTTCTCCTGACTCCCGTGGATTGCTGGTAATCCTTGGCAATCCTCGGCTTGCAGGTGGATGACTTGACTTTCTGCCTCCATGTTCACATAGCAATCTTCCCTATGCCAGTCACTGGATCTACTATGCCCTCTTCTTACCTAGATGATACCTACAAAGACCATCTTTCCAAATAGGGTCACATTGACAAGTTTTGGAGTTTAGGTCTTGAACATGTCTTTTTGGAGGACTCAGTTCTTCCCACCTGAACAGTATGGTAATGGCCTCACACAAGACTCACAGTAAATGATAGCTTCCATTGCTCTTCTCTGTAGAGTGTTTGGAAGAGCTGTCCTGGAACTTTCTAAATTTTGCAGTCTTTTCAGACCTTTGAGGCTATCGTATCAATAAAAGTAGTGATTTCTGTTGTTCTTTGGTAATGCACACTTTTAGTTGCAGTATATGCTTTTCTAGGGTGTGTGTAAGAGCTGCCATGCATCTCAGTTACAGAATACACTGGGCATTTGGATTCCCAGTGAGTTTAGCCCACTGCTGTCATGGTTTCCTTCGGGCACTTTTGTCTTGCTTAACGATGCAAAACAGAAAATGCACACAAATGGTTACCCAAAATGAGGCCTGTCGTTATTGCTTCTTTTACCTCCAGGGCCCCATACTGCAGAAGCTTATTCACTGCAAAGCAATGAGGGCTCTAAATCTCCCCGCCTTCATATATTACGTTCCATATTACAGTTGAACATGGAGAAATTAATTGTGGCCAAGGCAGGGAAGACAGGAAAAACCTATAATGGTTTATCATATTTTGTGGGCTTTGTGAGGTCCATAAATTTAAGACTTATAGGAATTGTATTTATTCCTTAGATTTTTCAGATTTGTCATGAACCCTGTCCCTGATGGTGACAGGGTTTTTTGGACAAAAAGGTCTCTTGTCCTTGGAGGAGAAAAGGAGGCAATTGTGGGATGACCTAGTGTCATAGAACCTTATAGAGCTGTCCCTGTCTAGGGCTGCTAATAACTAAATTATTAATGCAGGTTCGCTCATGGAAAGATCTGCTTCTAGCCATTGCCTCCTCTTACATCAGCTCTGTAATAGCCACAGTTGTAGGAGTCACATTCCATATGGAGCAGTAAATTGAATAGAGGTGTGTGTGTGTGTGTGTGCGCGTATGTGCGTGTGTGTGCAGCAGGGAGCCTCTGACTATATGACTGTATGCTTGTGAGCACCCTCTGTCTGAAAACTTGTGATGTGTGAATTTACTTCTTGGAATAGGGCTGACTTAAGGAAGTTAACCATCACCAAATTGTCTTGGGACTTCAGTAACTCTTTTGAGCATGGAAATCGCCCTTCTCCCAATCCCTTTGGACAATGAAGATGCATATTCCACAGGTTGAAATTCCTTGGAAAGACTGGCTCCTCAAGATGATAGGGAAGCAGTTTTGGCCACAGAGATTCCCAGGTAGCTGCCTGAACAAGAACATGATCTTGATTTGGTGGTCTTTATTCCTTTTCACAATGCAAAAAGTCCATGAATTGATTTTTTAAAAATCACAGGATGGTGTAACCACTGTTCAGTAGCTCTGAAGCTCACGGGCTTTAAACTTTGTTGACAGTGACCCATTGAAACACATTTGTATGTCCACACAAAAATTTGGGCATGAATTGCTCATTGCAGTATTCATAATAACCTGGAAATGAAATGTCCACCAGTGGAAGACTGGATTAGTAAAATGTGGTATTCCAGAATATTATCCAGCCATGCAAAGGAGAAAATGACTGATACATACTACAATATGGGCAAGACGTTAGTTGCAAAAGATCACATAGCATATGATTCATTTATGGGAAATAGTCCAGAATTGAGAAATCTGGAAAGAGAGGAAGTAGTTTGGGGGTTACCTAGGGCTGGGTGGAGGCTTGGGAGAAAATGGAAAGTGGCTGCCACTGAGTGTGGGATTTCCTTATTGGGTGATGGAATGTTCTTGGTGATGATTGCACAGCTCTGAGAATATACTAAAAGCCATTGAGTGGTACATTTTCAATGGGTGAATTGTATGGGATGTGAATTTTATCTTAATAAGGCTGTTAAAAAATCACATTTGCATTGCAGATTAGAATATCTATATAAAGTTGAATCAAAACCTACTCTTTCTGTGTCTAATACATTCTGATTTATTCAAATCTATTCCATTCCCTGTCTTTAAAAAGTCATGGGATGTGACTCATCATATTGAATCCATAATCCACACTTTTGTAGATTCCTCCCCATTTTACAGATGAAAAAATGAGTCCCAGAATTTAAGAACTAGGTACAAGTTTACTCAGTTTATTAGTGAGTGAGTTGAGGCTATATATGGGGTCTTCTGGCTCTCATCAGCCTGTGGCACCAGAAGATTGTGTGTTCTTTTTAAAAGGTTGTGCAAATGTTGGGGTTAAGAAAAGGTATTGGTGGGCTGGTGGAATGGTTCAAGTCATAAAGCATCCTCCTAGCAAGTATGAGGCCTTGAGTTCAAACCCCAGTTACCTCTCCTCCCAAATAAAAGGTATTGGCTTTGAATAGCATCCTTGTAAACCCCTTCTCATGGGACCTGGGGTGGATAGGGAAACTCAACTTGGCTGCCCTTGACTTTGAGCACAGCTCAGCTCCTTGCCTTTGTGTATTTTTCAGGCAAAGATGCTATTTTCTCAGCATTTCAGAGTAATAACCTTCAAAATTCCTAGCTGCCTGCCCTTTCGCTGAAAGTAAAATTTGAGGTATGGGTATGGGACAATAGAAAATTAGGAAACACACATGCAGGAAATGAGGGAGAAAGGAGGAACTGAGGGTTCCCTGCAGCTCTTGAATCAGTCTTGGCTAGAGATGCAAAGATCAGAGATTTTTTACTGGAGTACAGGATGGGGAGGGGAGTAGAGAGTGAGGTCCAAAGAGTCCTGGGTTAGTCCAGATGTGTGTGTATGATGAGGAAAAGATTCATTTCTGGGGAATTCCGAGCTGATTCAGATCTGCTCTCCCTTTGCCCCCCAGCCAGTATCTTAGAGACTGTTCCATGGCTAAGGCTGTTTTTTTTTCAGCACATTTGCTCAGCATTTGGTTAGTTAATTTTATGCATAAATATTTGCTTCTCCCCAGCAGGACCATTTCCTGTGTTAAAAAAGATTCATAAGACTCCTGTGGATTTTAGTGCTTTTGGTTCTTTGTCCGGTTATGAATTTAGTGCTGGTAAAAGGGGCTCATCTCAGGGGCAGACGACCTCTGCTTAGTTAGGGGGTCAGAGCTGAGGATTGTAGGAGCAAAGGTGAGGGAAGAAGAGACCCCTAGTAGGGCTCCAGGCCCCCTTCATAACTAGGAGGGACAGCTGCCATTGGCTGCTTTTCGTGACCACGAGAGTCCACTATGTTTCAGTGTCAGGTGGCGGTCTCTTCCTTGAATTAAGAATTGATGTCCTTCCCCACCAGATTAAAAGGGTCAGGGACAAGGGACACATGGAAGGAGACGAAGGCAGTAAATATGAATAATTCATGATTCAAATAACAGCAGTTACTCAGTTTTGGTTAAAAGAGCCAGCCCCATGCGTAGTGTACACAGTCTCATGCAAACACCCCCAATAGCTCAGCATAGCCAGTAACATGCTGTTGACCTTGGCAGACCTGGCTCAAGTCCTTACTCCTTTAAATACTCACCCTGTACGTTTGGGAACACCAGTAGATGTGTCCTCATCTGTCAAATTAAAATAGCAATGTCTTTGCTTCATGTTACAGACAACTGAAAATGAGGGAATAAATACATGCGCAGCACTTGATACACAGAATGGCCCGTAGCACTTCCTGGTTTTTATGATTAGGTAGAAACTTTCTGCATTCCCATTTTTCAGATCAGGAAACTGAGGCTCAAACAGGCTATGTCACTTGCTAGGAGTCCACATCCACAAAGTGGTGGGGCCAGGACTTGAGTTCAGGTCTGTCTGATTCTGAACCATGTGTGTTTGTTTATTTACCTCTCCTGGCTTATCTGATGGATGACTGAAAATGTCACGTTTAAAGAGACTATGACTAGGGCAAGAACCTGTGCTGCCTTTTCCGGTTTAAGATCTTCTCTCAAAGGGAGCTGATTCATCCTGGTGACCTCAGGCAGGAAGATCAGAGTGTGGCCATGTTCCCATGGAACTGCCAAAGCTGTTGTCTTTTGCCTCCTCCTCTAACCAGGAATTATGGAGACTGAGGAGGTATTTTCCATCTCCCTTTTGAAGGCCTCTGAGTTTTACTTGTGTTAAGTTTGTTATCCAGTCTCAGTGTTGCTTTTTGTTCCTGCAGTTAGAGATTTTATAATCTGTCATGGCAGATAAAGCACTCTTTCCTCCTCCTTGTTTTTGATGCTTGCAGACGCTCCTAGGCACATTGGTTACACCTGAGAAACAGAGTAGACTAATACCAGATTGATTCTGCGAGGCCCCCCTTGCTGTCTCCTCTCAGACATGGTGTATTTATTCCCTGTTTATCTAACTTGCATGCCCAGCTGTGTAGAGCAGGGCAATTTCAAAGAACAAAAAAACCGAAAAATAATCCGAGAGTGACCCTCTGAAGAAGCTTATCCTTGGAAAATACCTCTGTGATTCCAAAGGGGTCAAAGATGCGAGTTGAGGTTGCCTGTGGTTTGTAAAGGCTGCAGATATTTAACTGGGCTTTGGTCTGACAGCTCCAGGAACGGCTGAACTTGGAGCAGTAATAGTAATAGCAATTTAAAGTAGGCTCATTACTGGAACAGTTATTGCTTTTGTTCAGAATAGCCCATCCAAGTCAGGCCCTATTAAATGCTGCAATTTACCTGACACTTACTGTCTTCAAGGAGATAAATTATCCTTTGGCCTGGTCACCTGCACTTTGAAATTCGATCATTGGCGTAGCTGTGGGGGAGTAGCTCAGCAGCGATGCATTTGTTCATGTGGCTACACTGCAGTCATTCATTCAGCTCACATTTAATGGGAACCGATTCTAGACTGACGCTCTGTGAAGCTTTGATCTATGAAAACGAGGGTGCACTGAGGGTGCTTGCCACTGTTATTCCGTCATGGGACACTGGTTGGGTGCCTACTGTGCGCAAAGCCCTAGGCTTGGCACTGTCCCAGAGACAGGGAGATGGCAGGATGCCTGTGGAGTCCTTACGGTTTGTGGAGTGCAGACTTGCTGGACCCAGCCTGGAATTGAATTCAAGTCCTCTGAGGTCTGAGGGAGGCAGGTATAGAGGATTGGGAGAGCATTGTGGTGGTGGTGGCATTAGTGATCTGCTCTGTTGTGACAGTGGATGAGTCCCAGAGCTGGTAGAGAAGGGGCAAATCCAAGAGCCCAGATGAAGCAGAAGGACCTGGTAAGGTGAGATGGGAGCCTTAGCACTGAGTCCTTCAGGTTCAAGGGAAAGTTGGCATTGAAGTGGTGGGACTGGTTTGCCTAGACCTTGAGGGCTGTGTGTTCTGGCTGCACTGTGGGACCTTCCATCAGGAAACCCCTGGAACAGCAGATTGCAGTGGAAAGAGAGCTTGGAGCAGAACATGACTCCAAGGAAAAGATTGTCATTTCCTAGAGCCTACCCGGTTAGGTCTTTAAGTCTAAAAAATAACCTTTATTGCTGTTCTTATTGTCATTTGCTTAGAAAATACATTTAGGGCTAGGCATGGTGGACTATACCTGTAATCCCAGATCCTTGGAAGGTGGAGATTGGGAGGATTAAAGTTCAAGGTCAACCCAGGCAAAAAGTTAGGGAGACTCCATCTCAATCAGTAAGCTCAGTGTTGTGGTCTATGTCTAGAATCCTAGCTAGACCAGAGGTGAAGGTAGGAGGATCAGGGACTCAGACTGATACAGGCAAAAATTGTGAGCCCCTATCTGAAAAATAACTAAAGCAAGAGTTGCTGGGAGCATGGCTCAGTGGTAGAGTACCTGCCTAGCAAGTACAAAGGCCCCAAGTTCAAACCCCAGTAGTGTCAGAAAAAAGAAAAGAAAATGTATTTGAATAGAAAGAAGAAAACAAAAGTCACCAGTTATCCTACCACTCAGAAGAATTATTTTGTTGTGTTACCCTTTCAGTCACCTTCTATGTAGTGTGCACATGAATATAGCTTGAACCTTCATTTTCCATTCTATACCCGATAAACATTTCTCTATTCATGAAAACACTTCCATTAGTTTTTCCTCAACCTTCTTTACTCCAAACCTCTTGGTCAATGTAATTTTTATGAGCTTTGTTTTCTGCAATCTGTCTTGTGAAAACAATCAGTTTTTAAGTTTTCATCCAAACAAGAGCTCTACTTTAAAGTTCGTTCATTTTTCCAAACTACACAATGAGCCTTTTAAGTGGGCTGCCTTTCTTCCAGGGGGGCTGCTTTGCCATTTCTTCTAAGCCAGTTTTAATGGTGTATTGAAGTGAGTTCAGTAGATGGTCCGTAATTCGCTTAACTACTCCCTGACTTTGAGCATTGAAGTGGTGTCCAGGTTCGGTTTAAGCATGGCCTTGGATGCCATGTTTTTAGCTACTGGCTAGTGCACACAGAGTGTTGTTTCTGCAGAGCAGAAGCTGTCCCAGAAGCCCCGCATCTACCCATGCTCCCGATTTGAAGTGCTTGGAGCAGGGTCAGCTACCTAGCACTGGCTCCTGTAGGGCAGCAGGCCAATGACTCACTATATTGTCTGTGGGTTGTCACTTCTTCCTGTGCATTGTCCTCATTTCTTTTTCACCTAGCAGGGAAGCTATGACCACATCTTCCTGTTCCGTCACCACCCTGCCTGGAGAGGAATGCATGCTATTTTTCAACTGGTCCCTGGTACCCTCAGGGTCATCTCCTCCTGGTGCTTTTTCTGGCTTGTCTTAGCCTCCATCCAGGTTTTCACCAGCCTCCCTAGAGTCCCGGGCTGGGGAGAGGTTCCCTGGACTCTCACCTGGCTTAGGACAGTGAGCACAGACTAGGTCCTGAAAGGTCAGAAATCCAGACAAATAGTGTTCAAATGATTTTTGTTTTGGCTGGCTCAGCATGGACAGGGCTCCTACCCCAATGCTTCCCAACTTCCAGTAAACAAGAACGAGAGGGTCACCTAAATTACAAGATGGCATTTATGCCACAGAAATTCTCAGGCAGCCTACAAATATATCATTTAAGAACAGCCATTTCCTACACAGTAGTGCCAATGTTATGCATCAGCTTTCTGTTACGGAGTAATCCTGAATGTGCTATTAGATTAGCATCCAATATTTGTTAGGTAAAACCATACACATTTCCAATTGAGACAAAGAATGTGCAATTTCCTGAAGTCAGGATTGAGGTCATAACCTGGAGTGCTCAAGAATTCTGAGCATAATTAATCCATCAAAGTATGATTGCAAAGAGGAAATGCCCTATCAATATCTGATATGATGTGAGGGTGACCTGGCTGTGACAAGTGGCTCTTCTCATGGTCACACCTGATCTTAGTGGACCAGGTGGGTCTAGGTAGCATCTCCCATCAGAGTGAGCATGTATCTTCTCTGGTTCTGCCATCTCCTCTGAAACCCTGTTTTTCAGATGCATGGGCTGCTTTTCTGCCATGTGACCTGGGCTTTCTCAGCCTTGATTTCCTGCTGAAGGCTAAGCCACTTCAGTCAGGAGGCCTGGAAGCTTTCTGAGCTGACCAGAGTCAAAGAGAAAGGGAGAAGGTCAATTCAGTGCAAACAGAGTCCTGCTGTGTCCTGCTCCTTGGGAGCAATGACATGTTTTCAATGTCATTATCCATCTTTTACAGAATTATACACCTAGAATGGAGCATCCTATATTAGTAGAGCTTAGAGCTCATGGTGTCCCTTTGGCTAGAGATGACAGAACCCCCGGTGATGATCTCATTACGTTATAGCTCTAGAGAAGTAATTCCAACAAAATAGAAGGTGAAATAGGTGCTGAGGAACTTAAACAAAAAAACCACCACTGATGTGCCTATGATAGATGTGACCTGCCAAGGGCCCACTCTCCCCATCCTGCTGGAGATTTGCATTCAGGGGCCTTGTGGTATGTACCATTGGATATTCCTGCCTGGTCCAGCAGTTTGGTTCTGTTCAATCCTTTTTTCTCCCTAATCAATGCAGGTTCAGTTACCTGAATTACAGTTAACTCACAACTTCAGGGCAAAAGCCATGAGTACAGGAAGCACAGGTGTTGGGTTTACATTTTGGTTCTGCTACTTTCTGGCTGGATTTCTTGGTTATCCCATGGATGTAATAGAGGGGGTGGGACACCTCCCAGAATTTTCCAAAAATGGAATGGGCATCCTTGGTGACAGCTCTCAGCTGCGTGCTGGGTACAGAGGAGGTGGGAGGTAGGAGATGCTAGATGCACGTGTGTGTGGCGTTTTCTCTTTGTCCAAGCCCTGTTGGGCATCTCTGGCTGTCTTTCAGTGGGTGCTGCAGCTCCTGTGTTTTACAGGGGGGTTTAGTGTCACACATACCTGGGTGTGATCTTGGGCAAGTAAGTGCAAGTAAGTTAGCACTGGTTCCGTCCTTCCTTCCTTGTGTGGTGGTGGTGAGGAATCCCGTCAAGACTCAAGTTGTGGGCTCTTAGCTCAGGCCCGGCACATGGCCAGGGCTCAGTTGCCAGTCATTATTCAGAGCGGAATCTCCCATGAACTCAAGCTCATGGATCTAGACTTCATTTCTGGCTGTATTTGCCCTGCTCCAGCTGGCAACGTCTGCTGCTTGCTGGGGAAGCAGAACTTTAAGACAAGAGGGAGGAAGATGCTGCTGCGAGTACCACCCTGATGGAGGTTTAAGCCTTATGCGTCCCCTATTTATGGCCTGATTGGCTCAGTCTGTCCTCAGCCCCAAACAATGGGCCACAGTGCCTCTCTAAATCTACAGAGAGAAAGTTAACAATTCTAATTCCAAGAGCTCTGGAAAAGATCCGCCTACTCAGCGGGCATTACTTATTTATGCTTTAATCTTCATAGAATACTCTGAGTTGCTTGAAGGTCTCCAGAAAGCCTCAAGTAAGTGCACAACCCAAAGCAATTAATGCACTTTCTACTCGTGAGGGAACATGTAATTTGCAGGAATGTGTGTGTCGAGACCCACCCTGCTAAATTTATACCCTGTAATTTACAACGTTTGCTGGCACGGAATCGGTAGATTGGTGAGACCGGCTTACCTGCTTTGCAATTCTATCTGCTGGCTGGTGTTGCGGGCTTGAGTAACTGGGGAAAGGGGATTTCAGTCACTTAAGTAAGCTAGAAGTGGCTCCTGGGACCCACTGGAGATGGCCTTCTCGTAGGGCAGGCTGGTTAATCACATGTCCTTTGGGCAAAGTTTGAGAACTGATAAATGGCAAGGAAGGAAGAGGTGAAGACACATGTCCCGAAGCCTTGCTGGGTGTGGATGAACAGAGGCTTGGGAAGGAATTTCTATCACAGTCTCCTGCACGTGGCCCTTGAAGAAGGAAGACACAGGGCAGATATAATGGAAATGGTTTCATGGCACCAGCCTTAATAATCGGTTCTGGGGACACCCTTATTAGTTGTTCATACTGGACGTTATTTTGCAATATCTACAGACCAATGAGTTTTATAAAACCTTCATCAATCAATTTTCCTTTTTGGAGGACCCACAGGAGAATCTTGTAGGTGCAGTATGGCCTTCTAGTCCTGCTGGGTGCTAGAAAGAAGGTGGAGATGATCAGATTTTCCCATGCCTTTGTTTTTGGGGAGACAGATAAAAGGATCCAGTGGAAGATGAAATGCAGTTAAGCAGACCCGGCTTTGGTATAAATCTAAGATCATCAATTTACTCCACGTGACCTTGAACAGAGTACTTCACCTCCAAGTGGCCCTTCCTCATTTGTGAAATGGAGCTAGGTGTCTCTGTGATTAAAGATGTCACAAATATTAGATGCTTGTAAAGAAGCTTGGCATATGGGGGGCATACAATAAGTGATAATTTTCACCAGTGCCATTTATATTTGGGGAAGGTGTTTTATTTATTGGTTATAAAGCTGCTTGGCTACACAAACCCATTAGTAAACAAAATAGAATCCTTGTATTGCTTCAAAAAGCCATGTATGTATGTTCTTGGAGGCCTGAAAACATGGATTAGATACAGACCAGGCTGTTGCAGGGAGTGGGGTCATAGCTAGAAAAAGGCCTCAACCATCCCAATGCCAGGGTTCCTGGAAGAGGATGGTGTTCTTACTTGACCTGGGGACTGCCTCAAGAGTTGGAATATGTAAAGAGGAATTTAGTGGCTGAGTGTGGTGGGGCCGCATCTGTAATCCCAGCTACTCAGGAGGTGGAGGTAGGAGGATCAGGGCCTGAGGCTAGTCTAGATAAAGAACGGAGAAAAACAAACTAAAATCTAAAGGGCTGGGGGTGTGGCTCAGGTGGTAGAGCCTTGCATTCACTTCCCAGTAACACACACACACACACACACACACACACACACACACACACACACACACACAGAATTTAGAATCTGGAAGACAGAGCCTTTCTTCCTGGAGTTTGTTGTGCGTAGGTTTAAATGTTCTTGTTGCAAGCGTAGGTTTTGAGTTTTTAGATTTGGGGACAATTCTATGGGTATCCTAGACTTGGGAGAGAATGAAAGTATACTTTCTGCGTGTGTGTTGTGTTTATGTGTGCCTGTGTCTACTGCTAAATATTTATGGGTTGGCAGAGAGCAGTTGGAAAAGGCCAGTGTTTAGCTGGCTAAATATTAATAAACATATTTAAGAGAATTGAGGCTTTTGCTTTCTCTTTTAAAGAAATGAATCTTGTTTTTATTCACTGTGTTTCAGCAGGAAGCTGTATGGTGTGAGGGAGAAGACCTGCCTTGTTTTCCTTGTAGGTTTTCCAGCTTGGAATTGGAGTTCCACTGAGGCCTTATTTTTAAAAACATGTTTTTGTAGCAGTGTTTTCACTGTGGAGATTAGAGTAGCCTTTTACAACTTCGGTTATGAAAATAATACAGGCAATCCTTTTATTCCTTCTAAGTGACCATTCTTTTACCTTCCTTTTTCTCCAGATGGTGACAGTGCCAATTATTTCCTTCCTTTGTATATTTTTCTGCCTTCTCCAGCACTCTGAGATCAAGGCCCCAGGACACACTTCCACTCTTATCCTGGCTTCCCGGTATTTACAGAAGTGGGTCTTGTACTGTTGGAAGACTTGTCCTTTTTCCAATTCCTTTTTGTGCTCCTCTACCTTTTTTCCTAGAACTTCCCAGATGAGCTCGTTCCTTATCTTGGCATCGCTTCCCAAGAAACCTCCTTTTGTTTCATCTTAAATCAAATGCTTCCATACCACAGTTCAGAGGCACTGGATAGGGAGCCGTTGTCATAGGCAGGACTTTGATGAAGCCCCTTTGCAGGATGGCCATCCAGCTGGCCAGCTGGTCACCTGGCCAGAGACAAGGCCAAGGTGAAAAGCACAGGAGGCAGTTCTGCAGTTACTTTTCACTTATGTACCTGAAAAATTGGTTTCTATCAGGGTAGAGATGGATTCCCCCTGCCCAAGATTTGTGTCAAAGTCTATCAAATATAATTGGGAAGATGAAATTAAACTCCTGAGGCATGAATGACCTTCCCCCTCCATTGTCATCCCTGCCTTGCATCCTCACAAGCGGGTTTGGTACTGCTCACATGCAGATGGTGCTTGTTCCGCCATCGATTTTCATACAGGAACTTGCAGGTGTTAAATTCATGCAGATAAGGCCGTGTCAGTTCATCTCCTGTGACAACTTTATTACTTCTTGTTATTAGCCCAGAAAAAGTACATCAAAAAGGTAGATCTCGTTTTCAAAAAAGATTGTTTTATTTGTCTTAAGAAGTTCTTATTTTCTAGAATTATGTCAGGAATTTTCCAGCTTTGCACACAAAGTCACTTACTAAGATCTCATTCCATCCTTTGCAATTCTTCTTTCGGCTTTTAAAGATTTCAAGGGAACGGATCTAGTGCTTAGGCTTGGAAAGCTGTCAGCATGGGAGATGGAAGAATATAATCCACTCTTTTGTATTTGTGTCTGGATTATCTGAATGCTAAAATCTGGAGCCTGTGGGTCTCCCTCCCCTCCGTTTTGTTCCTTACGTTTTGGGATTGCTTGCTCCTTGCTCCAGTCGTGCTGAAGAAGTGCAAACAAAGTACAGCATTAGTCTGAGCAAAACATATAACTAGGACAGCAGAGCTGCTGCCAAAAAATACCATCTGCCGTTCTCCAAAGCCAGCAAATGACGACTTGAGTTGTCTTTGCCTTCAGCAAATAGTCAGAGACTAAATATATTTGTTTAAAGTTTCATAATATTTCGGTTTGAAGAGGAATAGACGTAGGAGTTAATAAGGTGAAGCCCTACTCTTTGGTTTCCAAATACATGTCTGAAAGTTGCTAATAGCTTCCAAATTCTATATTCCTACTGTTTTCCACTCTGAGTGTCTTTTGACATAGGATAGCCAGGTTCAGCCACTTGAAGGGTCTCTCATCTCATACCACTCCCCGGTTCAAAAACTGATGATGTGGGTTTCTTATTGTGTGTGAAGTCAAGTCCAAACTCTGCTGCCTGGCTTTAAAGCCCTTCCTAGCCTCATAGTCCCTTCATGACCATTTCTGTTATGCCTGCATTTACCTTGATGTGTGGTTTGGGATGTGTGTCAACATTTTACTCAAATGTAACACCAACCTGGTTGGAAGTTACCTCCTGAAACATTCAACGATGCTGTCCCCAGAACAGGTTTTTCTCCCTCCTCAGTAATGCCCACGTTTTTTTTCATTCTCATTTCTGTGGCATTTATAGCTTCCAGCTCTACTAATTACAGCTAACTAATGTTTACTCTTCTCTTCTGGTCAGCTATAGGTTTTCCTACCCAGCATCCCTGATCACCATATATTCGGTGCTCAGCTGGCTCTTTTGGAGTGAATAATGCATCAGTTGGTTGAATGAATGTTTACTACAAAACAGAGCTCGTGAAAAAAAATGGGTATAGACTAATCATAAATATCTTGTTCTGTGGATCCAATGAAGTGACAAAATGTCATTGTTCAAGGGAGACTGGCTCAGGCATTTCAACAGTGAGTCCAGTGGTCACCAGTGGGGCCCAGTTTCAGATTTGGATGGTCCCAATTCCCAACACTTTGGATGTATCAAAAAATTAAGTTTGGATTAGTGTATCAGAAATTCTACTCTAATTATGACTTTGAGAAGGTGAAGAGGGAACCATAAGCAATTCCAGTGATGTGTTCACAAGAGGGTGCTCTGTTTTTGGGACATGGGTGTGGCCAATAGGAAAGAGTTTTGGGGGAGCCCGATGATCTTGATTTGCATCCCAGTTCTCTTTGACTGATTTGTCCTCTTGAACCTCAATTTTTTTCATTTGTAAAATTGGCATAATAGTTACTCAGTAGGGATCCAGTGCGAATTAAATAATACACATAAAGTACCAGTGTAGCCTCTAACACAGAGATAGCTACTCTACAAGTGTAGCTATCACTTCTAGGGAAGTCTGAGTGGTGGCCTGTCACCAGCATCATTAGTATATGATGTCATCTGACTGCAGAACTGTGGTATGAGAAACTGGCAGGAGGCAGAGTTTTTCTTTCTTTCTTTTTTTCTTTTTTAATTTTTTTTTTTAAGCTATGTAGCCCAAGCTGACCTTGAATTTCCAACTTTCCTACCTTACCCTTCTGGGTGCTGAGATTGTAGGTGCAGACCACCACACCTGGCTTCATATTGTTTTTAATTTGAAAAGTTTAATAACACATTTTGTTGCTGTTGCCTTTGAAAGTGGTTTCATACTATTGATTTTAATTAGTGAACTTAGATTGCCTTCCTGCTATATTCTAAAGTTGCTAGAGGTTAGAAATTCTGTGTAATATATCTCTATTTCAAGATGTGTGCCTCTGGGAATTCAGAAACTTTAAACATAAAACAACCCCAAACCAAACCAAACTAAAACAAAGCAAATGAAACAAAACCAAAACTGGACAGAAAAAGTGGAAAGAAAACAAACCTTGCTAGTTGTGGGCAGAGAATGGAAATACATGCAGTTTAAATTCTTAATCTCTCCACTATGGTTCTGAAGTAAGTTACTAATTTTGAAATACAGAAGAAAATCTATTACGTATAAAATTGGTTTGCCCAAAGGTGATTATGTCTGGTCTATTTAGAGAGAGAAATACTGTTCTTTATTTGTAGAGATATTTTGAAAAACACTTGTTTTCTCAATGTTTCTGAGCCCTTTTTTTTTAGGTGGGGGGGATACTGGGGTTTGAACTCTGGGCCTATGCTCACCACTTTAACCATGCCCCTGGTCCTTTTTTGTTTTAGCTACTTTTTCCAGATACCCTCTTATGCTTCTTTCCTGGGGTCAGCCTTGGACCACAATCCTCTCACCTCCCCCTCCTTCTTAGCTGGGATGACAGCCATGAGCACCACACCAGGCCTCTTTCCAAGCCTTCCTGTCTTTCAGCAGTGCTGAGGACAGTGCTCAATTTGTAGGGGGAGTTTGGTAAAAACTCATGTTTCTGAAGTCCTGCACTAGTTAGCAGAACCTCCTAGCCTTTGGCAGCTTGTTAACAGGAAGAGACTTGGAAGGACAGATGTCTCTTTCCTTGGATGGTGTTTTATGGAGCATATTTCTCTTCTCAGGCATCTGTCGCCACCCCCACCGCCCCCCACAGTGTGCTGGAGTGCTTTTCTTCTGTTTAGCAGCTGGGTACTGACGGGCCAAGGCCTCTTTTTGCTGACTCTGGTTAGGAGTCTGTTGGGATAGGAAGACATTGCAGGAGAGTGGCTTCAAGACTGGGGTGCTGGTATCCCTGTTCCTCCTTAATTAATAAAGATTAAAAAAAAAATCTTTCAGTCAGCTTCTTCTCTTCAGGCTTTCCTGGTACACCCTTTGGATGCAGGACTTGCTGCTGAGCTGTGGCCTGTGATTCTAGGGCCCTGGGAATGTGGTCTGAGGTACTCCCCCCTGTTCTTGGAGGCTGAGCTCTGAGCAGCCTTTCTGTGTTTGGGATTTTTACTAGGGTGGGGGAAGTGTTCGGAGATTGAGTCGCCCTGGGAGGAAGTTTGAGCAGAAGCTGTTTGTTTTGTGGGAATATAGAAGCTAATGAGAAAGAGGGAGGGAGCGAGAGAAAGGGAGGAAAAGAAAACAAGAGGAAGAGGGAGGGAGAGAGAGGGAGAAAGGGCGAGAGGAGAAAGAAAGGGCAGGAGGGAGGTTGACATGCTGATAGGAAGGTACCTGTGTACCGTGGTCCCTTTTATCCACAGTTTCGCTTCCTGTAGTTTCACTTACCTGAAGTCAACCAAGGTTTGGAAATATTAAATGAAAAATTCCAGAAATCAGCAATTCCTAAGTTTTGAATGGCATGCTGTCTCAAGTAACATGATGAAATCTCTATCCTGCTCCAGCCTGCCCCCAGGGATGTGAGTCATCCTATGTCCAGTGAGAAGGTGTTTTCTTTGTCTCCTGTAGAAGTTGGATAACTGAGTCCATCAAAGAGAACTGGCCATAGAACAACAGGAGAGAAGGCATGAGCTATCACAAGAATGAAAATTTAGGCCACAATAACTCAATCAGAATTAGAAGCTTAATCACCCTCCTCATAGGGGAGAGGGAAGTGGTGGCTGAAGGCAATTTTATGGGAGGTAGTAAGTGACTTTTAGGGCTGATGATTGGGCCCAAAGAGCAGACTGTTCCTTGGGTGAGCATCAGTTTCCCTTGGCAGATGTATACCTGGGGAAGGGATTCACAGCAATTGAATGTTTTCTGGTGGATTGGCCTTTAAAGCAGATAGGAGAATTTCAAAGGAAGTCCTTCTGTCCATTTGCTGCTCCTTGGTTTGTAGTTCAAAATGGCATATTTTGCAGTATATTTCTGAACCTCAGAAGTATCCATGTTGTATGTACTACCCACCCACTAGTAGCTGTCTAGGTTATCAGATCTGCTGTCCTGATATTGTCATACTTGTGTATAGGGTTTGATTCTACCTGAGGTTTCAGGCATCCACTGGGCATCTTAGACTGTATCCCCTGGAGAAAAGAGGGGACTGTGTGCTGAATACAAATGGGTGCCTTCAATGAAACACTGTAACACCATCATGGAAAGCGATAGCCTCTCTTGTGTACACACTATTGCAGTGGTTGGGAAGGTGAGTGGTAACCTGTGGTGATGTCTAGAGGTGACTCTTAAAGTCACAAGACTCCCCTGGCTTGGATGGCCCTCCCTTCCTGCTCCCTCCTATCCCACTTGCTGTCCATCTGGAGGAGCGGAAACCTTGCTGGAGAGCTGAGATCAGCCTTCTTCTTCTGGAGCTGAGCCTCCTCTCTCTGAACATCTGGGTAGTGGTCATGATCTGGCAGTGTCTTTGAGAGAACATTATGCAAGGGAGAGAGAGAAGCTGGACTCAGATTTCTCACTGGGCTTCTGGCAGAATCAGGGTTCCGTTGCCTAATCTCTTGGTTCATTGAGTGTGAATCTGTCTGGATTGCTTTTCTCTCTGTATAGTCTGCTATAAACTTTACTTTTTTTGTTTTTGCCAAAGACAACAAAACTTATTTAACAAAAGAAGGAAGAACTAGCAAACTACCCCCATGGAAAAATGCAGAAGACCCTCTAAGACCCCCCCAACAGCCAAACATCACTCCATAAAAGTATGGGGAGTTAGCTCAGTTACAGCTTGAGATGGAGCTGGCTTCTGGGAAGGGACTCCCGCTTTACCCCCACCAGGGATCCAACTTATTTTGAAATGGAACAGAGAGCCACTCAGACTTTTCTGAATACCTCCCAGAGTCTTTGGTTCTTCAGCTGGGCTTCTGTATATGTGACCACAGAGCCTCATGCCAGACCTGAGAAGTCTGCATGCTTGGGGTTTATCAGGGCATGGCTGATGCCATTTTGGGCA
This sequence comes from Castor canadensis, assembly GCF_047511655.1. Lineage (NCBI taxonomy): Eukaryota > Metazoa > Chordata > Mammalia > Rodentia > Castoridae > Castor > Castor canadensis. Next base: position 172,765,814 of record NC_133386.1, read on the forward strand.
TACCAGAAAAAGAGTAGGGCTGTTTTGAGTATTAGGAGAAAATGAGCGAATCAATTATAAATAAATCTTGGACATGCCATTCCCCCTTCTTCACTCTGCCCATTTGCCACCACATCAGTGCATTGTGAGCTACAGGATGTGGTGTGACTTGGACTACTGAGTTTGCTGGTGGCTGGGGTTGTAATGGAAGAAAGGAGAGTTGACTGAGACAGTGCTCCAGAGCCAGCTGCACCACTCAACAATGTGTTCTTTTATTTTTTAAGTAAACTTTTTACAGAAATTTAACACACAACTGAAAGTGCACAGATGTTCAGCAGGGAGCACCATGCATTTTCATGAAGTAAACACACCTGGGAACCAGTGCACAGATCAAGAAGCAGAGCACTGCCAACAGCCCAGGACCCCAGGGACCCCTCACCCCATCCTCCCACCCCATCACTGCCCTGATTTTCAACATCACCGATGACTTTTTTCTGTTGTTGAGCTGGCAAGAGTATCTGGTTTCTTTTACTCAACTTAAAAAATATCTCATTTCCGCCCCTCTTTTCAGGAGGCCATTTGTAGGATGACCGTCTATCCACTTGGGTATCGAGGACAACCCTAAAATCTTGGTGACCAGACATCCTGCCAACCTTGGGCTGTGGACTGGTGTTCATGGTCCCAGGCGCCCTTGAATGAGTTCTGTCTTCCAGTAGAAATCATGGCCTGCTGCCATCTGGAAGATCCAGTAGCGTGAAAACAGGAGTCCTGAGCAGGCTATAATTATGGGCTCACAGGGAGCCACAAGCAAGACTTGGAGAGACAGGCTGCATTCCCTGCAGAGGATGAATTAAATTTATATCCCTTAATCGGAGGCAGAGTCCCTGGTAGTCCCATCTTACCTTGGCCACCCAGGTGTGGGCTCTTGTGGGGAGCAGGGATATGAGGGCCGTGGGTAAGTCATAGGCTCTCTTGTAGAATATGTTTGTGTTCTAAAAGGGAATATAGCCCTTGGGTTACTTCCCATAATAACTCACTAACAAGCAGTCATCCGCAGCTTCTCCAGATGAATCCCTCTTCAGTTTTCCCTTTTACTTTGAGCCAATATTTGGGACTGTTCATTCCATAGCTATGTTAAAGTCTCCTTTCCTTAGACTTGAGTCTTTCAAGTTTTAAGGAATGCTTCATTTTTTTTTTTTTGTTATTTGATGAATGGGATGACCTTTTTCTTTTGGCTTTTGTTTCTTAAAGGAGTCAATCTCTATGTCTCTCTTTCTCTTTTTCTCACTGTCCCCTCTGTCTCTCTCTCTTTCTTACTGTCTCTCTCTCTCTCTGTCATGCTCTCTCACTGTCCTGCTCTCTCACTGTCTCTCTCCTCCTCTGTCTCTCATACTGTCACTTTCTGTCTCTCTCTCATTGTCCCCTCTGTCTCCTCTTTGTCTCTCTCTCTCTCTCTCTCTCTCTCTCACTGTCTCTTTCACTGTCCTCTCTCACCTCTCTCTCTCTCTCACTGTCCCTTCTGCCTGTCTCTTCTCATTGTCTCCTCTTTGTCTCTCTTTCTCTCTTACTGTCCTGCTCTCTCACTTCTCTCTCCCCACCTCGTCTCTCTCTCTCACTGTCTCTTTCACTGTCTTGCTCTCTCACTGTCTCTCTCACTTTTCTCTCTCTTTCTGTCTCGCCTCTCTTTCTCATATGAGCAATATTGTTTAGCAACTCCAGATCACCTTGGCTGCTCTTATACATCCTCTAGGCTTATTTACTGAGGTGACATTTTAAGGAAGAAGTGATACCAATAAAAAATATACCCAGCTCTTAAAAGAACCTCTCAATTACTTCCTGTCAGAGTATGTGCTCCAAGACCTTGCAGATACAAATGTCAGTACAGGCACATATCTATTAAGATGCACATCTCTAGAGAGAAACAAGCACAGGCTATGCTATACATACTGTTTTGCAACTTGGTTTTTTTCTCTCTGACTGTATTACAGACATTCCTCTCCTCAGCCAGTCTATTCTGGCTCCCAAGTTCTTTTTAAAGACTGCCCTGTGCTGGTGGTGTGGATTTGTCATACCATGTCTCCATCTTTGTCTTGGTAGATATTTAATTTCTTTTTAAGTTTGTAAACAAAATAATGCTGTAAAGAAAACCACGCTACCTTGTACGTGTTTCTGTCTGCATGTGCCTATTCCTAGGAATACAGCTCTAGAAATAGAACCAGTCGTCCAAAGGTAAGCTCATGATAGATTGTGCTGGTTACTATTTTATTGCCAGATTGACCCCAGGGAGATTGTACCAATTTATAGTCCCACCAACAGGGTATGCAAGACCAATTTCCTTACACTCATACCAAATCTTGGTTTATTCATCTTTTCTAATGTTTGCCAACCACAGTGTTTTTATAAATGGCACCTGTACTTGCTTCTGTTTAACTGTCAGTGAGCATGTGCACCTTTTAGTTAGTTTATTAACCATCATATATTTTTATGCCATAATCATTCATTTCCTTTGTCCATTTTTCTCTTGATTTGTTTGCAAATTTCTTATTGATTTTTAAGGAGTTCTAATTAAAGACACAGAGAATTGTTTTAAAAGATGCATTTAGGAAAAAAAAAATCATTGACATTCCTGCCTCTGAAGCACTATAAAAGATCAAGTTGCCCTGTTTCTTTTTGGCACTAGTTGAAGGCTTCGGTTTTCTGCTTTGTTTTTATTTAATTAGGTGAAATTTTCCTTCTGGCTGGAGAGTCCTGGCTGCCTGTAAGTGCATTATCGTTGTGCAGCACAGGGTGGATCGTGATGTGAGGTAGAAAGTGAGTGGTGCCAGGCAGGGCAGGAGCCTGCTGGAGCTGATTATCGCGGGCGTACAGTGAGAAGCTGGATGACTTAAAAACTGTGCTTCTTCATATGGTGAGTGTAGAGGCACATGGTCCACCCAAGGAGAGGTAGGGACAGGACCTGGGCTGTGCTACAGTTCTGGTTCAGTTTGTTTCTTCGTTCTGTTGGCATTGCGCACATCTGTCCTGCTGCCTAAACTCTCTTGGCAGGTTCACACGGAGCCAGTATTCTTCTGTTAATATCCAGTGCGTGTGGAGACTTGGCACCTACCATACTGGTAAATAGCCTGGGCTGTTGTTGTTCAGAGGCTGCCAAGGCTGCTGGGAATAAGGGTAGCTAGGGGCCTGGACCCAATGCTTCCACAGCCATGGATGACAGAGTCCCTTCTTTCCTGGCAGGCCACCCTTGACGCTTCCAGGAGCAAAGGGCTTGCCACCGTTTTGCCTGCTCTGGATAAGAGTCCCAGTCCCAAATGTCACGGTGCTGCAGCTGTCACTACTCCCTGGATACAGAAAGAAACAAATAAAGGCCAAGGGTAGGGTGCTGATGGTTTGGGATTTACAACGGGGAGTGGAGAAATCAGCCTTTTGGTGTACAGGGACTTGAAGGATTGACCAAGAGGACATCTCAGCCCAAGGCACACAGGGCTCACACTTAATTAAGGGTGTTATCACTCACCAGATTCACCTGGGTCAAGGTCAGGGGATCTGTGATGGGGATCTGACCTTGACTTCTTGTGAGCTAGATCTGTGAGAATGGGTCACAGGTTACATTTGTGTCATGGTTAGCTGTGTCAGATAGTGCTGACAGCATACGTCAGTGTGTACCAAGTCTTTGTGCCCAAGAGGGCTGGAGGCAAGCTCCTGCCTGCTCACGTTCTGTTCTCAAATTGGGCTGCCTTTGAGTTTTACTTTGAGTTGTGAACAATTAATTACTGGTTTACATTCAAGCCACTCCAGAGGGAAAAATTGCTTTGTAGAAAAATCCCAGCTTCCACGGACTGTTCAGGAAATAAAATAATAATATGAATTGACAATGTCTTTGGTTCCTGCCTCCCCCCTTTTTTTCTTAGTAAGTGAGTTTGAATCAAATTATTATCTGAGCATGACGAAACACGTTTACTTCCATTAGTCTTAAGCTGTGTACACATGTGGACTATCCATAGGATGGAGAGATGATCCTCACTTGCAGGAATAATCCACAAAATGTTTGGTGACATGCTTTTCATAATACAGTATAAAGAAGCAAACACCTGTATGTTTATCCATCTACCCACACGTCATCCGTTCCTCCCTTCTTCCCTCTCAGCAGCCATTCTGTCTGGGTCCGGCACTGTGTTAGGACACATTCTGTCCTCTGGTGTAAAAGCTGCTCACGGGGCTGAGGGGGAGTCAGGCCCACCAAGGGAAGTTTATGGAGTGTTATGGTAAGTGGAGGGATAGAGGTTTGCATATGTTGTGAGAGGTCTGGAGTGTGTGTGTGTGTGTGTGTGTGTTTGGGGGGGTGGCATGTAAACTGCATGGGGGAAGCTAGGGAGGAAATCCCTGAAGAGGTGGGCTGTTTGGGACACACAGGACCTCTTGAGCTGACCCAAGGACCTCCAGCCTCACCCTTCTGAGGATGGAGCCATGGGGACATTTGAAATGTTGAATGACATGGTGAGATTTGCTCTACATCTGTGTGTAGGATACCTTTTACCAGCCAAGACTGGGGCCAGGAAAGCCAGTGAGATTTTTGTTGTAGTGGGAAACAGGAAAGGGAAGGATTTGAAAAGGGTTGTGAGCAGCAGGGATGGGAAGGCACCTGCTGACGGTGTGGATGGGTGACTGTGTGAGGACATTCAGGAAAGTGATGGCTGTCGTGGGTGGAAGAGCATGCTGACTGTAGGTTTGAACCTGTGTGGAAATTAATCATGGTCTCGGTGCTCACCACGCCTTTGACTTCTCACCAGTGTCTTGGTGTTGAGCTGTGCCCATTAGCAGGGAGCAACATAGTAACAGGAAGACCTGGAGCCACTCTGTGGAGTTGTTATTTAATTTGTTGAACTATCATTGCTTAATGAGCAGCTCCCTTCTCTTGCTCTCTCATCTCACCTGGAACAATTCCATTGTGTTCTGTTCGGGGTGGATTCTTGTACAGTTCAGATCACCCTTCTACTAATTACTAATCATGTAGGTACATTATAATGGTACGCCTAGTGAAATGACAAATTGTGTATCTCCATGACCTGTAGTTTTTATATAATAGTAACTCTTTAATAGTGAATAATAACACCTTTAAAAAATGAGCCCTGGTTAATCTTATGGCCTCTTCGTGCTGTCATAAAGTGTGTGAAAAACCTGGACGCTCTCACAGAATTTGTACCATTTTTTTTTTTCCCCTTAAGAAGTTTTTGTGGTGTGTGTGACACACAGTGAGAGTGACAGTGTTTCACATAGTCTGCGACTATGTGGCCATGACACCAATGGATGAAATAGCCCTTGATTTACCCTGGGAGCTTGTCAAGGTTGCAGTGGTCTTTTTCCACTTTGTAGATGAGTAAATTGAGGCACAAGGACTGGGGGGAGGAGCGGTGGTCATTCCCTGAGGCTGGAAGGAGTGGAATTGGAATTCAGAGCTCATAGGCTGTAGTGCTGACTGGAATAAGAATTCTATAATCCCCCCTTAATTTTTAAACTTGCTTTGTTTTCTGGACAGTCATAAACTACCCTTTGCAACCTGGAAAATCCCTTTGATTTACCAAATCTGACAGGTCTCTCGAATAGGTAAATTATTCACCATGGAACTCTGAAAACTGTGATCATCGGTGCTAGCTTCCAAAGTGAGGATTCCAACAGCAAATGCCGCTCAGCTCTCGTGCTTGCTGTACCAACATCATTTGCTGAAGATGTCAGCTAATTCCTCATGATAGAGGGCCTGTTGTGGGCTCAGCGCCAAGGGAGAGGGCCCATGTGAGCAGATTGTAGAAGTAGGATGGACCGATTTAATGGAGTAAGCCACTTAAGAAAAATTTAAAAGGCATGTTGGTTAATATGCATTTCCCCCTCGCCTGGTGATAACAGGCTGCGTTTTTGATTTCCCTGGCAGAGTTCCTGTCCTAATCAGAAGTGATAAGCCATACAATTGCTCATTTGCTGAGACATGATGGAAGATTGTGGGTAATTGAAGTGAGCTGGAGAGGCCCTTGAATCCTCAGGGAACAGGAGGCAGGTCTGACTCTTGGTTCTTCAAAGATATTTTCTCCTGTTGCAGGGGAGCATGGGACCAGCCGTCTCCAAGTAGATGGCAGAGGCCAAAACTGAGTCTCATCAGGGGCCAGAAACTTTGCTTCATTGGCCAGCTCTAGCCCTGCCTCCCAACTGGTTGGTGACCTCTGCCTCCTACTCTGTCTGTGTTTAGACAAGGAGACGGGCAGGGATGGTTTCAATTCTTTAGAGAAAGACCTCAGTGAGAATCCCAGACATTATTTTTAAATGGTGAAGAGGTGGGTGTTTGCGCACCGTGGGTACTGGGTTTATGTTCACAGAAACAAAGAATGAGCATAGTGAGAATTGAAACGGAACTCAGACATCATTTACCAGTGTCTTATTCTACACCTGGGGAAACTGAGGCCCAGGGTGGTGAGGCAATTTCCCCAAATCCCACTGGTGAGTCTAATGTGCCTTTCTCTTTTGACCTGCTGTGTAATCACGATGTTTGGAAGAGTTGCTTCATGTTTTGAGTTTGGCTTCATGTTTTGAGTTGCTTCATATTTCGAGATTCCTAGAAATGATCCATGGAGGGCTCATTTTTCTTAGAAATTATTGAACTAAGATAATTGTGTGCTAGAAGACACACAGACAGGATTCATATTGTGAACTCCTCAACTATGTCCTTAAAATCTGGTCTCTGTCTCCAGGATTTGCTTCTCTGGACCTACGTGGCCACCAGGTCCCAGGCAACGAGCCCCAATTCCAGCAGGCTTCCCCTGAAACTTTCTAGGAAAGAAAGAGACATGGCCTTCTCTGAGTACGACCAACAGTACAAGTGCTGTGTGGAAAGTTAGTGAGAATGTATGGATTGAAGGAAGGAGTAACCCAAGATAATACTATTTATTAAACTTCTTCTCTATTATACTTTATTCTTCTGTTACGTCCTATCCATCGGTTGGTGGGTCTCTCTCTCTCTCTCATCTGTCATCTATCTATCTCCTTCTGTCCCTCAGCAATGCTGTCAGAGAAGTAGTTACCTCAGTTTTGCAAGTGGAGAATTAAGGCTCACAGAGGATAATTCACTTGTCCAAAGTCACACAGCTTGTTATAGTTGCAAGAGAATGAGGCATTTGGACGCTGCTCTGGCTAATTCCTGAGCTCACACATGCTCTTTCATTTTAATATCTGCTTTCCCTGTAGAAAAGAGGGACAAGGTACACTGCTGGTGCTTCACTGTCTGGTTGCCTCACTACCTCTCTCCCCCCACCCCATCTCTTGTGCTCCTTAGTGACAAAAGCCAGGGGCCCTATTTGCCAAATCACAGCCTCAACTGCCCCAGCTGAGCCTCCTTCCCTGGAACTGCGTGCATCCACAATGAGGGATGGGAGGCTGATGGGGGTCCAATCTAAGGAACAGCTTTACTATGGCTTTTCCAATCCTGGCTTCACAGGGAGTTAGTATTTAGAGTATCTGACTTGCTGGCAAGGCCTTACTATTTTTATTTTTGGAATTTCATGGCTTTTTAAGTTGGGTGGGTAAATCTGTCTTATAAGATATGTTTATTTTTTCCTCTACAACTGGCTTTTACCTTGCAACTGTTGCTGCCTTTCAGAAAATGAAGAGTTCATAATAGTCTGAATCTCCCAGATGGAGGACTCCTTGCATTGGTCTTTTCTTGCCAGTGTGAACACTTGTTCCCTTTTATCTCTCATTCCTTTATAGTGAGGTTTTTTTTGAAGCTCAGACTATTCTTGATAAGTGGTTCCATATGTCTTTATAGGTTTCCCCATATGTCAGTGTCATTTTTATTCTTTATAATGAATTTTAATAATGAAACATATTTTAAAGGGTAGAGAAAAAGCTACTGAGAATAACACCAAGCAGACCCATGTACTCAATACCTGGCTGTCAGGGGCTCTGATATTTTCCCCTGCTTGTTTCAGATTGTTTAAATTAAGAAGGACATCTTGTAGTTCTACAGGTTCTACAAAAAGATTCTACATCTGTTTTCCCTCACTTTTTTTTTTATTGTTGTACTGTGGGTACATTGTGACATTTGAAAAGTTCTTACAATATACCAAATATATCATACTTGAATTCTCTCTCTCCATCATTCTCCTTTATCCTCCCTCCCCCATTCCTGGAGTAGTTTCAGCAGGTCTCATTTTTCCATTTGCATACATGAGTACATAATATTCCCACCATATTCACCCTTCTACACCTTTTCCTTATATCCTCCCCCTCCCACTGGTACCAACCCTCCCCACCGCGACTGTACCCGTTCTTCCCTCTTCTTCTCTGATTTTGTTAAAGGAAAAAAAATGACATTTTTGTTTGTTTAAGATAGCTATAGGGAATAAGGGCAAAATAGTTTCTGCTGGGTATTGAGGGGGTGGGGGGGAGAGGGAGGGGGTGGAGTGGGTGGTAAGGGAGGGGGTGGGGGCAGGGGGGAGAAATGACCCAAGCCTTGTATGCACAGATGTATAATAAAAAAATAAAAATTAAAAAAAAAAGATAGCTATAGGGAGTTTTCTTGTGACATTTCCACATATATATGTATTATAACCCCAATTGGTTCATCACCTCTATTTTTCTTTCTACCTTTGTCCCCTTCTTATGGTGATTTTAATAGGTTTAAAAATTCTGTATTCATTCTTGTAGAGAGAATGTATCAACCATATTCACCTTCTTAACTTCCTTCTTTTCACGTTTGTCAGAATTACCTATGTCAATCATGCCATTCCAGGTCATTCCATGAAAGCCCTGGGTGGCCTCCCATTTGTGACTGTGCTCTGATTTCCTCCATTCTCCTTCTGATGAACATTTAGTTTGTCTTATGGCTTCTTATTATGGCAATGTCACAGAATGTTTTCTTGGTGTTATCCTGTGCCCTGTGCATGCACATTTGTCCCTAGCCTAGGGTGAGTACCAAAAGATGATGGGTTGGGTCCAAGTATGTGAGCATCCTAGCTTCATGAGGAGCTAGCTGTTAGATTGTTCTTCCGAGTCCTCCAGCATGTGTCATGTGCCATGTGGGTTCCTGTGCTCCTCATCCTCTTGCCGCTTGAGAATGTAAGCCTTCAAATTCCGGAAGAGAGCTTCCTTGTTTCATTAATCATCCTTTGATTACAAGTGATATTGAGTGCATATTAAGTGGCTATTTGAATTTCTTCATCAGGGGAAGTACCTGTTCCTGTGCTTTGTCCATTTCTCTATTAGATTACTTGTATTTTCTCACAGTTTTGTGAGAAAATTCTAGATATTGATACTTTGTGGATTCAGTCTCTTCTCCAAGTGAGTGACATCTTTTTTTGGAGGGAGGGCTGTACTAGGGTTTGAACTCAGGGCCTTGTGCTTATTAGGCAGGTGTTCTACCACTTGAGCTATTTCACCAGCCCAGAGTAGCTTGTCTTTTAACTTTATAGTATCTGTTGATGACCAGAATTTTCACATTTTCAGTCTTTTTCTTTATGGTCTATGCTTTTTTGGAGTCTTATTTCAGAAAACCGTCCTACCCTGAGCTCACAAAGATATGTTTTGGAGCCTACATGAAATCATCTTACTTTTCTGGTCTCATTCCCTGCTTGGCCTTGGTGTGTTCCCTTCTTAGTCTGCCTGGGCGATCTGCAGGAGCAGAGAGTTGAAAGTCAGCTGCAGAATGTGGAGATTGTTGCACTTATCCCTGGGCACATGGGCTGAATTTAAGGTTAGATCACAATCCTTCTTCCCATGGCTGTTTCTGAGAGCTGCTGAAGTGCAGTGTTGATTGGACTTCTCTTAAGTGTAACTTACTGCCAGCCTGATAAAATTGGTCGTAAAGCTGTCCCCTCTCCTCTCCTTTGGTCTAGCTCCACTGCCCTCCTGCCACTGCTGCTGGAAGCTACAAAGGCAGAAAGCATGGGGGAACCAGCTCTTGGGGTTCTCCCATGGCCCAACACACTCTTTGCTGTTGGTGAGGAAGTGGGAGCATGTGAAAAGAGCTCTTGGAGACTAGTAGGGGCTCTTTGTTTCTGGGCTGCTCCTCCTCAAAGCTTCAAAATGTTCTGTAGACCCAACCTCATTGATCCATGGTATTTTGTACCACAAAGTACAATGAGTTCATGACAGTTTAGATGAATTCACAGAACTTAAGCTGTCAGAGCTGAAAAGGTACTTAGGGCTCAACAGGTTTTGTCTCCACATCAACAGTTACTCCTCGGGTGTCTGCCAGGAACTTGCTACTTTCTCATTGCTGAGGATGCAGCAACGAACAATGACAAGATGATAGCCAAGGTTCTTTGGTGGGGGCGCGGCAGCCATTGGACCGCAGGCTTGTTTCAGTGTGGTGGGTGTTACGGAACGAGGCTGGATACCGTTGTCATTTTTTATTTTACACCGAACTGTTCTTATGGTAGGAGTTGATTGGTGAGTGGGCCACAGCCATTCCAGCACCTGTTTTTAGACATTCTTTGGGCTGAAAATGGTGTTTACATGTTTGAATAGTTGGGGAAAAAAAGGAAAAAAGTAGACATTTGTAATAGATTTTGAAGATAGGGATCACTGACTTTGAACACCAATTAACTGAAATGTTAATTAACCACCCATCCCAGGAAGAATTCCATTCTTCTTCTTGGTAGGCCTGTATTATAGATAACTGTTCTCAATGATTATAAAAATATTTTGAATTTCATCAATAAAAGTTTTGTGGACTATTACTTTCTCTCTTATATAGGTACTGTATAACTTCCTTAATTCGGCCTCTTGGCTTACACAGCTGAAATATTTACTCTCTGGACATGGTAGCCTGTGGTAGCCGTGTGATCTTAGGCACATTATTTCTTTGGTCTCAATTGCTTCATCTGCAAAATGGGCAGGGTGCCTATTTCCTGGGGCTATTGTAAGAAATAAAAAAGAACTGGTGTTAAACTCCTGCTGTGTTTAAGTGCTTCCATAGATCTTAGATCTTCTCTAGTGAAAAGTCAATGATAATTGACTTCTCCAGCACAGTTAAAGGAGCAAAAGAGGGATGGAGACTGGGGGTGGGGCTGGGGCTCACACTGAAGGTCAGTGTCGTGATGAGCACCATCTTCCATTGTTGCCGTGAGGCCCTGGAACTGTGGACATTGGACCTCCCAGTGGCTGTGTCCCGATGACTCTATAGATACCCCCTACATTAACGCTATTCCAACATAATTTTCCTTATGAAATGCAATGAAGCATAGCTAAAAAATGTAAGTAACAGCTTCAAGCCCTTAATGAGGCTATAAACATGGGAAAAAATAATTTATAAAGCTATATGCTGGTGAAAAATTGTCCTTTTCCTAGACCTCTCCACTTTCTCTTTGCTTGCCTGATTAATACTAGCCATTGGCTTTCTTTGCTAACTCGTTTTATAAGAAGAAAACAAAGCATTTATCACTTTATGGGAGAAACAAACCATAATATGTGGACCCTGGGAGGACAGCTAGGCTCACTCACTATGCTGGTGACTTGCTCCATCCATAAGTTTTTCTTAGTGCAAAAATTACACACAATTTTCCTTTGGGGTCATGGATAGTGTTAATATGAAATCTGTGAATACCAAGGGCCAGCTTAGCTTAGGCAGAACCCTGGGGTCATTTTAGACTTTCTCAGCAATCTCTGTGGGCCACATTAGATGGGTAAACAGAGGCAGGACTAGAGGAATGAGTTCACAGGGCAGGGTAGCACTCAGACTATGCTAAGCTCAGGTGCTTGGAGCCAGAGCTACACACTCACCTCACACTTCGATATCCTTGTGTGGCTGCGCCCTTCCTGGTGACAGCTGGAGTGCTCCTCAGCCACTTCCTAAAGCATGAAGTGGTTGTTTGATGGAAACCATTGGGACATGCACAGGACAGATGTCTTTGTCTCTGTCTGATACTGATGCTACCATCTGAGCAGTCTAGAGTTGAAGGGTTCTTTGGGAACTTTCTAGGGATGCTCACAAACAAATCGTTGCAGACCAGCTCACAAGGTGGCTCTTCCTGTGTCTGTGGACAAATTTTGTGTGTGTTTCAAGAAGACAGCTACAGGGAAAATGGTTACTTCAGTGGCCTCATAACAAACACCATGCTCATTGGCATGGGACGGTGGAGGAGTTATTGGTTCTCTGGGGAGGTTTTAGGGAAAATCTGTGTGAGGTCTGCTTATGAGTAGGTTTTTGTGTCCTGCTTTGCTGCTCCTTGAGCCCACAGATCTGCATTGTCAGGAAGTAAAGGAGAAGAATAAAAGCCACTGGGCAGAAATCTGAAAGCAGGGCCTGTTGATGGTTTACAGATGTCAGTTCTGTGTTGCCCCTAGGGAAAGAAGATGAGCAGAGGGCAAGGAGCGAATCCACAGGACTCCAACTGGTGGAATAGAAGTCCCATTTCTCAGCTAGAGAAATCAGTGTCACTAACTGCAAGTACCAGAACAATTCTAGTAGAACACAGCATCTGTTGGAGTTTTTGTAGTCACCTGCATTCTGTTCCCCTCATCAAGTAGAAACTTGTGAGTGCCAGAAACTTCAGAAGAAGCTGCTTGTAGCAGGCTGTGTGCCTTTGCCCAATGGGGGAGAACTTGGATTCTTTTTTTTTTTTCATTCTTGGTACAGATGGTCGAGTTATTTTAAGTAAGTGATGTGCTTGCAGTGAAAATGGGTAACTCTTTTTCATTTTTCAGCTTAATGAAAAAAAGAGAAGGGAGGAGGAGAAACCCCAGCTAGTTGACTTTGTGCGAATGCGTGTCTTTTTTGAATTCTAAATGTGTCCCAGTACACTGAGGTGGGATAAATATTTCAGCCACTAGAAAGGCCTGCTGTCAGGCTGAAAAGATTTCCAAAGTCTTTTAAAGCAGACAGTGTAGTAATTTACTTGTTTAAGCCCAGACACTCTCATGTCTCCTATTTTAACTCTGTATGTACAGATCCCACTTGCAAAGGTGATAGAACTTTCCAAGGAAGTGTAGTGGGCATGAAGAATAAGTTAGTAACGCAGCATTTGGTTTTCTTCCTTGAGTGGTCACATATACTTCTTAGAGACCTGGGAAGTGACAGGTACCTGGGATGCAGAGATGAATGAAGTAGCACCACTCTGACTAGCAGGAGATAGTACAGACACATCAAGACACACAAATTGGGATAAAGGAAAACGCAGGGCATGACCAGAGGGACAAGCTTTAGGTTGGACTTCTGTGTAGGAAGAGTTTGTGATTTAAGCTGAAGTCTGAAGTGTGAACATGAGGAGGCTCACTAGTTAGACTGAATTGCTCAGACTCCCGTATCATAGCATGATTATCTCACAGTTCTGGACATCTGAGATTAAGGTGCCAGCACGATTGGTTTCTTTTCAAACCTCTCTCCGTGGTTTGTAGATGCTGCCTTTGTCCTGTGTCCTCTCATGGTCTTCCCATGTGCCTGTCTGTGTCCTGATTTCCTCTTCTCGGGAGGAACTCCAGCATATTGAATTCACGCTCACCTATGTGACCACAGTTTAGCTTCGCTCCCTCTTTAAAGACCCTGTCTTTAATATGGGTACTAGGGGTTAGGACTTCAGCATATAAATTTTGGGAGTCAAAATTCAGCCCACCACACCAGGTGAGAGGCGAGTTGAGTAATTAAGATAATTAAGTAGTATGTTGGGAGGCCTCATGGCAGGGAGGACATTGGTGAGATGAAGGAAATAAAGCAAAGGAAATTGCAGGAGTGGCCAGCAGCAGGTCATGCTGGGCTTTGAAAACCTTTGCCAGAGTTTTAGATTTGTCCTGAGGGTATAGAGAAACCTTCAGCTGCATTTAAATACCTCACTCTGTGTGAAGAGAAGGAACTGGAAGGAGTGAGAGGTTGACAGCAGGTTGGTTTAAATGGGTTTCTCTACCCTGGCACTAGTGATGTTTCTGGTTCGATGGTTCTTTTTTGGGGGGCAGGTAGAGGGGAGCTTCCTGTACCCTGCAGGATGCAAAGCAACATTCCTGGCCTTTACGTGCTCAATATCTATAGAACTCTCGCCCTAGTCACGACAACCCAAAATATCTTCAGGTGCTGACATATGTTCCCTAGGGGAAAAATTGCTTCTTGTCTGGCTGAAAAAGGGACAAGTGATAATGGCAGATTGGGTTGGGTGGTGCCAGTTAAATGAGGCAGATTGGATGGGTTTGAGGATGGTTTTGAAGACAGAATGAACAGGATGTAACTTCTTTTTACCTTGATTTCTCCCTGTGTTTTTAAGTTTGATGATGTCGCTGTGTGCCCCCTGCATGTGTAAAGGATTGCACAGAGAATGTTCCTCTCTGTTATCATTCATTAGGCCTAGAAACGCTAGGGCTGGCAGGACCACCTGTGTATAGTGGACATGGTATTTAATCTCTGCCTCCACCCATTCATTCGTCAAGTCTGTGTGCCGCCAGCCTTATTGACTCTCAGAGCAAGCACTTTGGAATCTAATCTGGCCAATTTTCTGGTTCCGGAAATCTGTTTATCAGAACAAGATTTCACAGTTGTAGTGGCTTTTCCAGGGGTTGAGGGGTTGCCTTTGAGGAGTTTGCTCTACAAAAGCAAGTGCAAGTGATTTCCAAGCAAAACAGAGCAACAGTTCTGCATTCCACAGCCCTGAAGAGTTCCCTGCTTGCTGGTGATGCCTGCAGCAGTTGTTATGAAACAGCTGGAGTGTGTGGGTTTTCTGAATCGAGCATTTGGTATCTGGCTGGGATCCAGTCACCTGGTTGCCCTTCTGGGTTCTTCCCCATCACACCCCCATGGCATCCTGATCCCTCACCTAGAGATAGTAAGCGCATTTATTTCATGTTTTTCTTGGAGTTAATGGTGACTTTCTGGAGTATGATGTTGAGTCTGGGCTTGGTGGAGCAGGGTACCATGATTGACTATTGCTATCTGGTTGGGTGGTAAGAGAGTGTGGTGATTGACTAGTGATGTCTGATTGGGTGGTAAAAGAGTGCCGTAATTGATTAGTGATGTCTGGTTGGGTGGTAGAAAAGGAGAAATGTACCACAATATTTGCCATTCCTAACAATCAGAACTGTATGTTTTTCATTCGAGACACTTCCTTGCCCTGGGCTGTGCCTTCCTGCACTGTGTCTTTGCTGGCACTGTTTTCTGGACCTGATAGAACCTTACTATTTTTTTTTTTTCTTAAATCTCTGTGTATCTCACAACCTTCTCAGGAAATGTCCTCTCTTTTCTGGAATCTTCCATGATTCCCTTGAATTTTGACTAAAGAATACGGGGGAGACATTTAATTTTTTTTTTTTTAAGGTAAGGAAATGTCATGATTTGTTTTCTGTTTAGAAAGATCCTTCTGGCCACAGAAGGAATTATGGATTGGACAGGTACAAGATGAGAGGCAGGAAGGCCAAGCTGGGAGGTTGTGGCAGGCAGTGATCCCTGAGGAGATGGTGGTTGCTTGGACTGCATTTGTGCATGTGGCAGTGAGACTAGGTGATTGGCCATCTTCAGTGGTGATGGACCAAGAAAGGGACAAGGAGATTTGTAGGCAACTGATGTGGGTGTTTGGGCAGAGTGGAGACCTTTGCCATAGCTTCTCTTCTGGAAGTCTCCAATAAGCTATGAAAGCTCATTTCAGAAGGGAGACATGAGTGCACATTACTAATTCAATACTGTGTGACAGATGGTCTACAAGGGACTATCTATGGCACCAGGGCTGATGTGCTGCTCGCCCATGGCTGAGTCCATTTCAGTTGCTTCTGTCTGCTTGTTCCACTTATGAAATATTTTTAGCATCACCCCAGACAACAGAGTAAGTACTTCTGTGTTCTTGGGGAAGCCAGGGACCACTTCAGAGGGAAGCAACAGAGAAGTTGCTTGCTGAAGGGTATGGAGGCATTTGCTAGGAGACCTAGCAGGTGAAGGGACATTCCAGGGGAAAAGAATAGCATATCTATATTGTAGTGGCATGAGAGAGAATGTGCTGAGGGAGCAAGAGCTCCCTAAGACCTAGAGATGCTTCTTTTTGGCAAAGCTTATAAAAGAGGATCACAGGCTCGTCTCTCCTGTTAGCCCAGGCAAACCTACAAGTCCATGTTCTTAATGCAACAGTGGAAGTAAATCCTAAGTATGTGTATAAGTGCCCAATAAATGCTTATTGAATGTCTCAGGAGGGAGCCCTGGAGCTGTTATTTGCTGAGGGACTGGTCTCCTTTTTTGCCAAGATTATTATTATTTTGGTGGTACTGGGACTTGAACTCAGGGCCTCATGATTGCTAGGCAGTTGCTCTACCACTTGAGCCACTCTGCCAGCCCTATTTTGTGTTGGGCATTTTTGAGAGAGGGTCTCGCTGGCCTTGAGCCTCAATCCTCCTGATCTCTTCCTCCTGAGGAACTAGAATTACAGGCATGAGCCGCTGGCACCTGGCTCGCCAAGAGTAATTTGCTTCCACATGGCTCCTTGTCATGGAGCCATTGATCACACAGGCTCAGACTGTTCACACCAATCAGATCCTGGCTCCCTGGAAAGCCTGCCCCATGGTCATGGTGGATGAATTTTGAACTCTGTCCCACCTGCCATCATTCTGGCCTTCTCGGTTTGCTTTCCTGCCTAAAGGTGGTTTTGGGTGGATACCATCGCACTTTATGATTGTTCAATGGAGTTGAACTTGAACTTGGGCTTGGTTCTAAACCTCCAGTAATTCTTGGCAGGCAGTATAGCAGCCTGGGTAGCCTCCTGGGGGTTGGAAGGCCTGAGTTCAAGTTTCATCTTGGCCTTTCCTACCCGTACTTCAGGCAGGTCGGTTTGTGGATCTGGGCATCCTATTTCCTAGAATGAAATGATCTCTGGGTATTCCTGCCAATTTGGCTCAAATCCAAGGACTCTGTGATTGTAGGGGCTGCAAGTCTGAGGCCTGGAAGGATCCTGCAGTTCCTGCTATTGGGGGTATTTGGAGCCCCATGCACACTCCTGTCTATAACTTTAAATTTTAGCTGTTGCTGCTAGCTTAGCCAAGAACATTTGGGTTTTACAACCAATCTTTTTGATAAAGAGAAGAGTCGTCAGTGGGCACCTAGTTTGTGCCAGGCACCTGAGCCCTTCCCCTATATTTCTCAAGTTTAGCCCTCTCAGGATCTTTAGCAGGGAAGTGGGGCAGTTCTTTGGTCCATTTCACAGAGGAGGAAACTGAGGTCCAGAGGGGCAAAGACAGGGAGATCTCACCTGTGCCTTTCCAGCTGGTGGGGGCTCAGTCTTGGCTGCTGTTCCTGTGCCTTCTGACCCCCCTGTCCCCTCTTTCCGACAGAGAGCCAGCTGCTCCCTGGGAACAATGTCACCAATGAGTGCAACATTCCAGGCAACTTCATGTGTAGCAATGGGCGTTGCATCCCGGGTGCGTGGCAGTGCGACGGGCTGCCTGACTGCTTTGACAAGAGTGACGAGAAGGAGTGCCGTGAGTGACCACCCTGTGGCTGGGGGTGGGAGTGGGTGAGGACAAAACCCCAGGGCCAGGGGAGGAAGCCCTGATCTGACTTTGACCTTGCACAATGTTTGCTGCCAGCTGGTGGGGCTGGGCCTCTGGCCAGCAGTCCTGTCCTGTCTGTCTGTCTAGGCAGCATAGTCTGTGCAGAAATACAGGTTTTGATGATGGCGGAGACATAGCTCGGGTGAGCCAAGGAGCCTCCCTCCCGTAAGGCTCTTGGCTCCCCTCCCTGGGGTGCTGCCTGCACTTTCACTTCAAGCCATCTGAGAATCCCTGGAGTTATGTAGCTGCGGCGTCTCTCCACCAGCAAGGAGCAGATCTGACATTGAACCCAGGGCTGCCTGATCCCAAGGCCCATGCTAGTGACCATCTTGAACACACGTTGGAGTTTCCTTGATGATTCAGTGAGGAATAGCATCATGTCAAGTACCCAGCATGGAGACGGTACTGACCCAATGGTCATTTGCTTCCTCTCCCCTTTCTCTAATGGTAGATGTGGCTGGGCCTTCAGTGGAGCATGCCCTTCACATGGGTACCACCAGGCTCTGGTAATCTTGGCGGTCCTCCCTGTATTCAACCTCCTTTCCATCTTGTGTCCCTGAAGCATGCGTGAATCTGGGTCAGGGATCGACTTCAAAAAGCGAAGCACCTAGGACATAGTGGAGGGGCTCAAGGTATCCAGTGATTATGCTCCCTGCTCCATAGTTTGCCTCTGAAGAGTAAACTTGGCCATGGACCATCCTCCTGGCACCCCAGCAGGTGGGAAGCACCAGGAGGGTGGGCACAGGCTTGTCTGATGGGTGATTGCCTTGGGACCACACATCTTGGCTCTTTCATGGGTTTGGGAACCAGGCCATGTGGCCTCTCTGTCAGGAGGACTCTTTGTTCTGGCTCTGAACCTGCAGTCTCCCTGGAAGCCAGCTGAGGAAATGCCTGAGGAGAGGATAATAAGTTGAACTTTTGGCATAGCCATTGCTGGGATTTAAGGCCCAGTCTCTTGACGCACGAGAAGGAGCACTGGATTTGGAGCCCACCACACAGCCAGCTGTTCCCTCCTCCTCCCTTTCCGTGTGCTCCGAGGGTAGGGTGCCCACTCTGAGACTTGCTCTCGCCCCTATGCCTGCTCCTGCTCTTCAGAGACGTTTGGGGGAGGGAAAATTGGAAAGTTTTTTGGGGGAGAATATTTTATTTTGTTTATTGTATGTGATTTTTCTAGGTAGAATGCTAGACTTAATGCTTTTTTGATTCTTTTCTTTCTTTCTGTTTTTGCAGAATTGCTTTGAAAGGTATTATGTCTGTTTCAACTTTCCCAGTTTCTAGTCTGACTTCAAAGCTGCTAGAAATGTGGTATTTGTACTTTGAATTTCAAGTGAGATAGTTTGTGTGAGCTCTGCCATCTGTCTAGTTTTGAGGATTATTTTATTTTAGGGATTATTAAACACCATATAAATATATGAATTGCTGTCCCATATTTCTGTGGTATATTTTTGAACTCCAGGAATAAGTTAACTGGGAACATTGGGCCCTTGAGAAGTTTGTGAAGGAATGCAGGGTTAGGAGTAAGACCTAAGTTTCATTCCCAGCCTGTTTGTAGCAGCTATTAGTGACTTCTATGACATTCTGTGTCCTCTGTCATATAGTCCCATGATTTTAGAATTCATGCTCCAGCTGAAGAGGTGGTAGGGAGAGAATGTATTTTTCTTTTCTTTCTTTCTTTTTTTTTTTTTAAAGGATGTGCCAGCAGCTGCTTGGAGCTATGCAGTTTGGTTTGGAAAAGACTCATTCTTGGCAATTCTCCATTCTACCCTTTGCCCCTAAAGTGTGGTGGAAACCTGACTGGCATTCAGTTAGTCTTTTGATCAAAACATAATTAAAAATTTTACTATACACAGAAACACACGCATTAACCTCTCCTCTGTTGCCTTTCTTCTTCTCTTTTTTCTTTAAATTGCAAAAACACAACAGTTTAGACAATATAAAGGGAAGAAAATCCCTTTTCCAAGAGAAATTCTACTTTTGTTTAGGATTTCTTACCTATTCTCTTTTAGTCTGGGAGGTGAGAGTATGAGTTTTGGAGAAAGACTGTTGATACAGAAATCTGAGTCCCTTCTCCCTCAGGGAATTATGTGAGCTTGGGAAGGTTTCTAGAATGTTCTACACCTTAGACATTGGGAGGATTAAAGGGAATTCTTTGACCTTCTAGTACCTCAGCTTCCTCCTCTCCAAAGTGGGGCGGTAAGGCTTCTAATAATATTGGGGTGAAGTTTTAATGTTTGTGTGTGTGACGTGTGCAGCCTGGAGCTGTCACTGGGTTGAAACGCTGTAATTGATCTGCACAGCTGTTATGTGGTTGATATGGGGCTGTATGATTGAGTCATGTCCTTTTTCTATTTAACATTAGGGGTCCTTGGTCACATTACTATGTTCTGTAGTAGCCATCGTCATCTTGTGAGGTTAGCTGATGTTCCCTCAAGTAAGTGCGCTGCAATCTAACCATTCTCTTATTATTTAAATCTCCTTTGGTTTTTGTTTTTTTGCTTTTGCTGAACAAAACAGTTAGGATCACTTAAGGAACTTATCTATGCCTAGATGACAGAAATAACACAAGCCAGGGTGTCAGGGCTGAGGTCTGCAAGGTGACCAAGGGCTCTCAGGGGGCAGCTGATGTATAATCTGTGCCACGTTCATCTAGGGAGGGCACCTGGCTCCCTGTGTCACTCAGTCACACAGTCCTGTGTCTTGTTCTTTGGAATAGTGGGTGCTTCAGGGGAAGAGAGTAAGATGACCCCTGCTAGACGTCATGGCCTTGTTTGCCCTAGGAAGTTGTGACATTGAAAAGATAGTATGCTTAGCAAAGAGAGAGTGCTTGCCCTTTCTAAAGGGCAAGGAAGAGCCTGGAGAAGTGTCTTGTGGGAAACAGGCCAGTGAGCAGTTTGTTTTTTTAAATCTGCAACAGAGGGAAGACTTCCACAGACAGGAAGAAATTTTATCATAAAGGTCATATAATCACATATCGTGAAAACTGAGGGAAGGAGGGAGATACACAAAGCAAAAGTATTGGAGTCTATATTCTAATAGATCCGTGGTCAGCGTCTCAGAGACTTTGATTCAGGCCTTTTCCTGGTTGTAATCATCATGGGTGTTCAATTTTTTATTTTGAGTTTTTCCATGTAGCATTTCAATATGTTTTCATTTTTGCATTTCTGTTTATTATTTTTGTGTGTTCTTTCTCTCTCAGTACTGGGATTTGAATTAGGGCTTTGTACTTGCTAGGCAGGTGCTATACCACTTGAGCCATACTGCTAGCTCTCTTTCATCATTTTTATTTCCTAGATAACAATCCATTTTACTTCAGTATTTGATATAACATAGTTTACTTATAATTATTTACTATTCAACATTAATCTTTTTTTTCAGTGCTAAGGATGAATCCCAGGTCCTTGTCCATGCTAGGCAAGCACTGGCATGCCTAGCCCTGGCATTGTTTCCAGTTTTCCACAACTGGAAACGGTGTTCACTGTTGTGAACATGAGGGAAGGCATGACCAGCTCCCTGTTTCGAGAAATTTCCTTAGGCTGCGTTCTTAGAACTGAAATGACTGGGCTGAAGGGCGAAGCTTTTCTGGCTCTGCAGACAGACTGCCCTTTTGTTTTGCTGAAGGTCTGCACCAGTTGGCTCTTGCTGGCCATGTGTGGAAACTGGGACTTTATTTTAGTCTTGGCAGCACTGAATAATATCTTTAAAAAACATTTCTTTG
The DNA here is from genome assembly GCF_047511655.1 of Castor canadensis. Lineage (NCBI taxonomy): Eukaryota > Metazoa > Chordata > Mammalia > Rodentia > Castoridae > Castor > Castor canadensis. The sequence goes on from NC_133386.1 coordinate 172,786,995, forward strand.
ATTAATTTAGTAGTTGAAAACAGTGAATGTATTTTAATTTTTTTAAATTAACAAGCTTGAATGTTTTCCCATACATCTATTTACTAGTCATATTTTCTTGTGAAATATGTTAGTGAACTATAATTAATTTCCCTCTGGGCTAACACTTCATGTTTTCTGCCTTATGCCCCTGGAGAATAAATCTCATTCTCTCTCTCTATCTCTCTCTCTCTCTCCCTTCCTTCTTCCCTCCCTCTCTCCTTGCTCTCCTTTTCCCCCCTCCCTCTCTGTTTTGGAAAACTTTTGAGTGTATTTCTGCTCTCTGTTAGTGGATTACCTTAAATGATTATTTTATCCAGATCACTTTTCATTTCCTTTTGGTCATAAAGGGAATGGGGATATGTTTTAGCAGCCTGTGGCCACTCTGTGAGAGCACTGATTTGTGCGCAGCAATGGTGTATGCTTACTACAGTCTCTTCTGGGCCGCAGTGTCCCAGGCACTTCACTTTTCATTATCTCATTGGGTCATCAAAGCCTTATTGGAAAGGAACAGTTATCATTCTCAGATGAGGAAACTGAGCCACAGAGCAATTAGACAGAGCTTGCCCATTGGCCCAGAGGTTATAAGACCCCATTATCTTCCTCCACCAGAGCCCCCTGGGTGGGTGGTTTAGTCTGTCTCTGTGGCTTTCTGTTACCCTGCTGAATAGGATCTTGTGGATTGTGTGTTATACTATGTTGTATTGTCTGGTGACTATGTTAGGTCACCTTTCCATTGCAATAGTGAAATAATCAACTTGGAAAGAGAAAAGGCTTATTTTTGGCTGTCAGTTTTGGAGGTTTTAGTGGCGCCCCTGTTGCTTTGGTTCTGTGATGAGATAGCACATCATGATGGTAGCGGTGGTGAAGCACAGCCACTCTCTTCATGGCCAGGAAGCAACAGAGAGCTTGTTGAGAACACACCCCCCAATGACCTAAAGACCTCTCACTAGACCCCACCTCTTAAAGATTCCATCACCTCCCAATAGTGCCACCATGGGGACTGAGCCTTTGACACGTGGCCTTTGAGGGACATTCAAGGTCCAAAGTATAGCTGGGCACCAGTGGCTCATGCCTGTAACGTGAGCTTACTTGGAAGACTGAAATTAGGAGGATCATGATTCCAACCCAGTCTGGACAAAAATAGTTTGTGAGACCCCATCTCAATGGAAACAAGCTAGGTGTAGTGTGCGTGCCTTTCTTCCCAGTGATGGTGAGAAGTGTGAAATAGGAAGATCTGGTCCAAGCCAGCCTAGGCAAGAAAGCAAGACCCTGTCTCCAAAATAACCAGAGTAAAAAGGGCTTGGAGGTATGGCTCAAATGGAGAGCGCCTGCCTAACAAAGGCAAAGCTCTGAATTCAAACTCTGGTACTGCAAAAAAAAAAAAAAATCCAATCTATAACAATGGTTACATGCTTTTAACAGCAATAATGTTTTCCTATATTAATGATTTTTCAAATGGCCTTTAGTCCTGTGAGTCTCTGTTTTTCTCTAAGACGGTGTACCTTAATTACTGCCACTCATTATAATAAAGCGATAATCCAGATTTCTAGAAGCCACTTGGGACCTGGAATGGAGTGCCTTTTGATCTCCTTCTGGCTTTGTTTTGGATTTTAGCTGCCATATCTCTGTTTCCTAACAAAATGGGCAGAGACCTTGAATGTTTGGGATCCTCAGAAGTTCAGATTTTTCTTTGGAAAATTGTATTAATTGATGACTTTGCTCAGGCATATACAGACTTTCAAACTCTCAGATCCATTGTAGCTTTCATGCATGCCTCTGTGTGTGCGTGTGCGTATGTGCGTGTATGTGTGTGCGCGTGTGCGTGTGAACGTGTATGTGTGTGTGTATGTGTGCATGTGTGTATGTGCGTGTGTGGCCCGTGTGTGTGTGTGAATGTGTATGTGTGTGTTTGCGGGCGTGTGCGCATGCGTGTGTGCATGTGTGTGTTGGTGCATATGTGTGCATGTGTGCACATGAGTGTGTGTGCATGTGTGTGTGTGCATGTGTGTGCGTGTGGGGGTGCGTTTGTGTATGTGTGTATGTGTGTGCGTGTGTGTATGTGTGCATGGGTGGGTGTGTGCCTATGTGTGTATGTGTGCATGTATGTGTGTGCACGCACGTGTGTGTGTGTTTGTGTGTGTATGTGGGCACATGTGTGTGTGCATGCATGTCTCTCTGTGTGCATGCACGTGTGTGTATGCGTGTGTGTTTATGTGTGTGTATTTGTGTGCGTGTGTGTCTGTGTGTATGTGTGTGCATGACTGATTATGAGTGTGTGTGCACGCACGCGCGTTTGTGTGCGTGCATGCATGTATGTTTTTGTGTGCGTGTGTGCATCTGTGCGTGTGTGTATGTGTCTGTTCGTGTGTATGTGTGTGTGTATGTGTGCTTGTGTGTGTGCATGTGTATGTGTGCGCCAGTGTGTGCATGAGTGTGTGCTGGTATGTGTGTATGTGTGTGCGCCTGTATGTGTGTTTGCATGTGTGTGTATGTGTATGTGTGTGCGTGTGTGTATGTGTGTATGAGTGCGTGTGTGTGTGTGTTCGGTGAAGAGAGGTAGAATAAATTCAAAGATCTTGTCAAATTGTAACATTTTAATGAATCTCCAACTCCAGAGACATGGAATAGTAGGTGCAAAAATGGAATTTGAATTTTATTTGCTTTTATTTTCCCAACTGTTGCTTAAATGTGCTTTCTCATTGCCAGATGGGATGGCAGAAATCCACGAGACAAGATTGCAAGGGCAATTTTGGAATAATGATCACCAAGAAGTGTAAAAGGGGAAGGAATACTCCTTTCCCTTTTGTCTGCGTGTTCATCTTCTGCCTCTAGGTGGCGCAACATGTAACGTTTTCTTTTAAACCTGATGCTACTGAGAAAGCAAAGGCCAGGGAAAAAACTGGACTCCTGAGTTAATTGTCCTTGCCAGGTTTTAACAGGAATTCAGCTGCTTCACCAAGGCCCCTAATATTTGCCTCCAGATGTGAAGTGATCCTGGAAATCAGGAAGCTTCGGTGGATGGCTACAGCATGCCTCTCCCTTTCTTAAGCTGTCCTGGCTTTTTGGAGAACAGGGTGGTGACGGTTGGTGTGTTGTGGCCTGGGAAGGCAGCCTGTCTATGAATTATGATATGCAGCTGCAGGGAGGGTCACATTTCCCACTTTGGCTGTGTCAAAAACAGGACTGTCACAACACCATTGTTTGGGTTGAATTGGGGCTCTTTCCACATTCCAGTGTTTATAAGTCCTAACCTGCAAACCTCAGGACGTGAGCTTATTTGAAGATGGAGTTGAACAGAGGTAATCAGTTAAATGAGGTCACAGAATGGGTCTTAATGACTGATGTCCTTTTAGCAAGAAGAAATTTGGACAAAGACATGTGCAGAAGGAAGACAGTGTGAAGACACAGACCATCTTATGAACCGAACATGGAGGTCAGCATCCTCCTCATAGCCTTCAGAAGGTGACAACTCTGTGGATACCTTGATTTGGGACTTGTGTTCTTAAGAATGATGACAGAATAAGTTTCTGTTTTTGAAGCCAGTCAGTGTGTGGTACTTAGTTACAGCTACCCTGGTAAATTAACACAGCCTAGGATCCATCTGTTTAAGATACTGCTGTATTTTAAAACTCATATAGCGACTGACACTGGTTTTATAGCTGTGCATGTAACATGGTGATTTTCATAGGCATCCTTGTGTTTTCTTCTTTAGCAATTTGAAAGTAAAATTCTTTCTGTAATGGATTGAATTATGTCTCCCAAACACATTGAAGCCCTAACTTCCAGCAGCTTTGTTTGGAAATGGGGTCATTGCAGATGTAATTAGTTAAGATGAGGTCGTATGCAGTAGGGTAAACTCTTAATCTAATCTCAGTGGTGACCTTATGAGAGGGTAATGTGAAGAAATAAGTCGCAGCAGGGACAGAGGTTGGAGTAATGTGGCTAGCAGTCTGGGAAGGGCAGGGGTTAGCACTGCCCCTAGAAGCTGGGAAGAGGCAAGGAAGGATTCCACCCAGAGTCCCATAGGAAGCGTGGCCCAGCTGATGACTTGGTTTCAGACATCTGGCTTCCAGACTGTGAGAGAACAACTGTTGCCGTAAGCCTCTCAGCTTTTGGTACTTTGTAATGGCTGCCAAGGAAAGGAATACATTTAACTTCACCGAGATGCTAATGCTATTTGCCTCACTCGAGCAGCCAGGGCCCAGGGCACGTGGGCCGCCTTTTGCTAACCTGCCATCTTTTGGAGAGGGCTGCCCGGCCTCTCCAAAATAGTCCCAGTGTGAAGTGCTGAGTTCCAAAAGCACTCTGAAGGAGCTGAGCCTAGGAAAACAAAACTCCCTTAGCAGAATGCAGAGCCTGCCACTGTGGTGTAGTGCTGTGTCTATGAAACACTTCTGAATGAAAAGACGCCCTTTCACTGTGCATGGGGAGGACGACCCACGCTGTATGTATCCCCCTGTGTGTTCTTTTCTAATTGAGTCCTTTGGTTTATTTGCGTATTCATTTATAAGAATCTCAGAAAATTCCAGGCACAGCCCCCTCTCCTGACTTTCACTAAATTTCTTCCATCCCCATTGCTTGATCATAAATCTTGTGGTTCAGAACAGGGCTTTGGGGCCAGACTATGCTGGGTTCTCCCAGCCCCGACTTGTGAGCTTCAGGGACCTCGGCACTATTGTACTGTGCCCTGCACTTACTTCCTTACCTGTAAAAACAGCACCCAATGGGAGCATTTTGAAACATTTAGAACGGGATGTATCCAGCTCATTAGAAAGGGCCAACCTTACACCATAGGTATTGCTTCTGGGGCAAAAAATATGAAGATGAGCTCCTAAGTGAGAGAGCGATGCATGAAGCCTGTGGCAGGGTATCTGGCACAAGTGAAGCTTTTAGTAAATACTAACTGGCATTGTCTCCTGAAACCCAAGTGTGTGGATGACATTCCTGCCTAACGTGATACCGGCCCCCTTCCTGCTCTCCACAGTGTAGGAGCCTCTGCCACAGAAACCCCTTTGCTTGCTGAGTTCACATCTTTGCACTTGAGAGAGTCTTGCACACGCAGCCCTGGGCTCTCATGAAACTTTCTGTGGCCAAGAACCCTAGGGAGCCCGCCAAACGCCCAAGCTGGTGCCAAAGAAAAAGAAACAAAGGTTGGAGGGTCTGTGGTGAGCCAGGGCCTTGAGATGGCTCCAGGAGGTTTGTAGGCAATTCCTCCAGGGAATCTCTGTCCTAATGTACCTATAGTTGGTGCCCACTGCCAAAGTGACCACAGCTTGTTCTCAGCTCTGCTGGAGCCCCGCACCATTAAGCACCTAAGTGGATTTGGTAGTGGTATTCTGCTTTGTCACTTACAGTCTCTTTCAGCCTTTGTGGGTGACAGTACCCCCTACCCTCGTCCACTGGCCTGAAACCAACACCACTCTCTGTGGCCTCTGATGTAGGCCTGGGACTTGTAGAAGTAACTGTCTTCCAGATCCCCTGTTGTACACATGCCTCGTGGCCCATGGCAAGGAGAGACTTTCAGCGCTGGTGTTAGAACCATAAACTCCCAGATAGGCACCTGTCAGGCACCTACACATAGACAGGTCTAGGTTGTCAGGATACACTTGGCTTAACATGAATCTGGCCTGTATGGACTTTTCTAAGATTTTTAAAAATGCCAGTAATATTGTCAAAGTGTTCTCAGACTCTCTTGTTGTATCAGTTTCTTAGGGATAAAATACTACAAACTAATGGCATAAAGCAACAGAAATGTATTCTTTCAGCTTGAAGGTTACAATTCAAATGTCAGTGGGACCTGGCTCTCCTGAGGCTCTAGGGAGGAGCCTTCCTTGCCTCTTCCTGGTTCCTGGTAGCTGGGTTCTCTGGCTTGTAGACACATCACTCCAGTCTCTGCCTCTGTCATCACATGGTGTTCTCCCTATGTACCTGTCTCTATGCTTCTGTGTCTGACTTTCTTCTTCTCCTCCTTTCCTTCCTCTTTCCCTACTTCCTCCTCCCTGCCTTCTCCTTAGTGGGCCCCATGCTGTTTCACTTGGGAGTATTTTATTGATGTCTGTTCTACCCTTCTTTATAGCATGGTGGTCAGAGAACAGGACCAAGTGTGTCCATAGAATGGAAGCGGTTTGAAACCCTAAGAATAGTGACTTACATAAGAAAATAAATTATTTTTTTAAAGTTGGCTATATTATTTTATTCTATCACCTGGTGCTTCGACTTGGCCCCCCTTCCATGATGAAAGGTGCTCTGAATTCTAGCTAGTGAAGAGAGCAGCCTGTGAAAGTTTTGTGCCCTTCCCAGCTGTGGGTAGGCACCATGCTAAAGATAAAACAGTGTCTTCAGCCCTGCCTGAAAATTGGGAGGGAGCCAACTGGGGGGTGTTCTTGGCCTGCACAAGGATACTAAAAACATGAGTTAGTTATCAATGTTTGAAAGCTTGCACATAAAAATTGAGATTATTGGGTTTTCTTCAAAAATTCTATTTGGTGATAGAATCCTTTCTGCTGTTACACAGAACTGTGTCCACTCTGCATTTGTCATACATTTTACCATCTTGCTCCTGCTAAGGCATGTGGTACATCCCTAATTCTAAGATGCATATTTCCCCCATACTTTTCCTTGGGGAAGAAAACATGGTGTCCTGGTTTCATTGGCAGAGTTTTTGTTCTTAGTTGTACACAAATTAATGGCATGCTTTGCCATCCACTGGCCTCTTGGATTCAATGAAATGCAATAATTTTCTCTGATTGCTGGCATATGATAGCTATGCCAGGGGTGCTATGCAGATCGGTGTGCCATATGTGTATGTTTTCCTCAGGGTGCTGGGCTGGCAGGGTGGGAGGTGGGGTGCATGGTGGGAGGCTTGGATATATACCACCTGGGTGGGTCCTGGCTCCATCCCCTGGGAGCTGTGTGACCTGTTAAGGTACTTTGCCTTAGTGTCCTTATTACCTCCAAAGGGATTTTGGGAGGACTAAATGAACCAAACCTTGCAAACCTTTCAAGCAGCCTTTCAGCACATGGTAAGCATTCAGTGAACTTGTGTCTACTGTTATGGGTAGTGAAGCCATATTTCTGGTGTGGATTCTAGATCAGCCATGGGCTCACCACTTTCCTTCTTGGAGCCTTGCTTTCTTCATCTATGAAATGGTAGTGGTGTTGGGGTGGGGAGTGTGATGGCAGGCATGAAGTGCTGGGGTCTGTTGACTCACTGATTCTTGGTAAAATACACTTTTCCATCTTCTCCCTCCCCAAGGGGTGCCTCTTGCCCTGTAAGCGGGAGTCTCCAGGGTGGCCAGAGTTTTCATCCAAGCTTCCTCAGGCTTTTTCAGCACAGATAGACTAGGTGATGGTTCACAGATTCTATTTTCCTCAGGTTGTCTAAGCTGTGGAAGGTGGACCACTCTAGTTCAGAAATACTGCGGGTGTTCAGAGTCATAGCACATTGGCCAAAATTAGCTCTTTGCTTCCCTGGGACATTTTCAGGAGATGGAACCCAGGGCCCTGTGAGATGCCCTGTGCATATATGTCAGTCCTGAGTGGGGGCACCCCACACCAACTGCAGTACTCTCAAGCTCCTATTGACCCTGCCACTTCCCAGAAGGTAAGAAGAGTAAGACTCTACCAGGCATCTGATACCTTCTCCCTTGGAGCTGGGACAGAAGACCCCAGACTCTGGGGTGAGGGGAGAAGCTAAGTCAAGTCTATGGAGCCTAGAGAAAACCAGAAGGAACTTACCTAAGATTTAGAGTCTTCCTGGAGAACAACAACTCCTTCATTCCTGAGGTCACTAAGTCTCTGAGTTCCTGAAGAATTTGGTCTTGTTCTTCAGTTAAAGCTTCCTGCCACTATCCCGGTCCTATTCTGGCAATGACAGAGGAACTTGGGTGACATCTGCTAGAATCCCACTATGGCCCTTCTAGCTTCCTATGTCCCTGCTAGATGGCAGCAGCTGCTTGGGGCCTGCTGCTGCTGTCATAAAACTACCAATTTAAATGCCAGTACTGTCACCCCCCCCAAGAACCTAGTGGCATGAAGTCATCTTTTAAATCAACTCTTTGCACAAATATCAGCCTCATTCCCTCTTGCCTGGCCCCCTTGCTGCTTCCAGCAAGCTCCATTATTATCAGCGTCGTGTGCTGTCTTTTTCCTGCTTGCAAGGGGAGAATCTTAATGAAACCCTTGTTAGGGAGGGGTTGGTTCTCGTTCCTGTGTTTCTGGAATAAGTGTGGCCAGCTCCGCTTGGGCCTCTGTCATTCCACATACTCTTGTTGCCAGGACTTGGCTGTAACTGTAAGATGTAGTCAGTGGTAACAGGCTTGGTAATTGCTAATAAAATTTAAATGGCTGCAAAATCACTGAATATCAAAAAAATTTCTTTTTCCTGGCACATCCAGACAAATCTTGCTGATCCAAGTTAGGCTGTGACCATGTAGACTGTATTTTTATTTTTAAATGCAGACTTGCACTTTTAGCTGTGACATAGTTCGTGTATAATTGCTTAATGGCTTTAAAAAAATTCAGAGACAGATGAGAAAATAATAATTAAAAAAGAGAACGTGGTGCATTCTTATAATGCAGACATGGGACCAGAGAGATTCTTGTGCTAACACTGGAAGATCACTTTTCTAAAGGTTTAGGATAGGAAGGGATGCTGGTAGAGCATCTTGAGGTCAAAAGGGGACTGCTTGCCCCTCTTTAGAAAGCATTTTGGGAACTTTTGGCTCTTGACATGGCCCCATAAAATATTGGGTGAGGGTCTTAGCTACAAAAGCCAGTTGTGTTTTCTAGAATTGGCGGTTGGAAGGGGCTAAAACAAGCGACATGCAGGTATTCAGTTTCAGGTTAATTCCAAATTAAGATGCAGTCTGACTCCCTTGGAAAGGTGGCATTTGCCATTTGCGTGTACTTGAGTTGCTCATTTCTGTCACCCATGCCCTTTATTTTGGGAGGATAAGGGTGGGGAGGCAGATAGTCTGTGTCCCAGATTCTTTGTGGGATTTAAGTATGCAGTATCTGAAGATCATCTTGGCTCCTACTGTCTCTTGTGGGGTAGGGATGGGAGTTGTTTGCATTTTCTGTTCTTTTGGGATCTGTCACCAAAGCCCAAGATGTTCATGATTCCCAGAGGGGAGGAAGTTGGGAGAGAAGCCATGCCTTTGCCCTCATGATCTGAGAGGGCTTTGATCTGAATATGGTGGTGAGTCTACAGTGGCAGTAGCCTGCGTGGTTAGACAATACTGTGCTCTAGGAGGTCTGCGTGGTGCATCTTCCTAGTTGGTGAGCAGGGCGCTTGACACTAGAGGAAAATGGTGAAGGAGGAAATTCTGTCTTACAAGGGACCTAAGTCAGGAGATGGAGGAGTCAGCAAGCAGGCGTTTTGGTGGGGCTGATGCATGCTGGGGGAGGACTTGGCTGGGTGCTGTGAAACCCCGGAAGAGGAACACTGAACTTACCTAGAATATCCAGGAGTGTTCCTAGAGACAGCCACTGACTGACCTGAGACTAGAAGGGCAAAGATGCCTGCTCTCAGCAAGTAGTAAGTCTTAGTCCATTCAGACTGCTGTAACAATGTGCCATAGACCCACTGACTTAAACAACAGGAGTTCATGTCTTACAGTTCGGGAGGCTGAAGTCCATGTTCAGGTTGCCTATGTGGCCAGGTTGCAGGAGAGCCTTCTCCTTGTTGTACATGGACAACTTGATGTTGTATTCTCACAAGGCAGAAAAAGTGGGCCAGAGCTCCTTGTCCTCTTGGAATACAGGCACTGATCCCATCATGAGGGCTCCACACTGGTGACATCACCTCCCCAAGGGCCACCTAATAACCATCACTTTGGTGGATGTGAATCTGGGGGAAGGCAGAAACACTGTGGTCACTGCAGGGTAGAAGAGGTTTCATGGGATGGGAAAACTAATACAGCCCTGAGGGTGGTGCATGCTTAGTCCTGTCTCAAGGAATTCCTGGGGTTGGTGGGGAGGGAGGGGGAGATTATCAGGGGCGCTTAAAGAAGCGTGGTGTAGGTCAGTTGTTCAGGGCCTTGTAAGCCAATGGAAAGAAGTAGCTGTGTGCTTGGTGGTCAAGAGCATGGCTCCAGAGTGTGATGAGTAGAAAATTATGTTCATCCACTTCCTAGCTGTGTGACACTGAGCAAGTTACTTAACCTCTCTTTACCTCAGTTACCATATCTGCAACATGGATTGGAGTAATTCCTATTTCATGAGTTAATGAAGATTATTAGGTCACTCTTTTTTAGAGAAATGCTGGGCACACAGGAAGCATTCAGTACATGGTAGCTGTAGTTCCAGGAAGTACCTCTTGCTTTAAATTCTCCTTAAAAAAAAAATCACGAAGAAACAGCCTCAGATGCTTGCTTGCTGTCACCTGACAGTCACCAAGCCAAGTGGAATGCCATGGCTAATAAATTTTCTGAAAAGAAAGGAGGACTATTGTAGGGTTATCTGTGTATCTTAGCATGAAGCTGCTCACATGATGTTGAGGAAGGGAGGAAGGAAAGCAAGGGAAGGAAGGGAAGGGAGGGGAGAGAAGGAGAAGGAAGAAAGGAAGGAAGGGGAAGAGGGGGGAGGGGATGAGAGGGCAGGGAGAGGGAAGGAGGGAGGGAGGAAGGAAGGAAGGAAGGAAGGAAGGAAGGAAGGAAGGAAGGAAGGAAGGAAGGAAGGAAGGAAGGAAAATTTCTCTGAGTCTGCCCCTGAATGACAACGGAATGAAGATCTGTTATACACCACCTGGGACTTCTGGCTCTTAGGGACAGCACCCAGCCAGTGTTTCTTAAAGGGCGCTTGGGTCACATGACTCCTGTGTTAATGAATGTAGACTTCGGGACAGATGACTCAAAACCTGCTGGAACTGAATCCCCAAAATAAGGGAGCCCGGGACCCTGTACCTTAACCAGCAGATGAGCCTGGGGCCTACTGTATCCTGAGTCTGAGTGTCAACGAATGAGGTTGATGAATGAGGACATTGCTTGGACAAATCTTGTTGTCCTCAGCATCTTTCCATAGGCAGGTAGAAGGGATGCTCAACAGGGAGGGCATCCCTTCTCGTAGGTCCAGGCAGGTGAGAGGCATCCCAGTGAGGGTGTTGACCTCAAAAGCAAACTCTTCTGAACGGAGAGTGCCAAGTCACTGTGATGGTGACTGGATGCACCTTTGTGCTTTGTTTTTGCCTGAAAGGGTTCTTCATATGTATTATCTCCTAAAGACATTAGATGGATCACAGGTGCTCTTATTGCAATGCCTATGAGAGAAAATGATTTAATCAGAGCCAGCAAGAGGTGCCTGGCCTTTGGAAATCCCAACAAGCAATGCCAACAAGATTATATCCCCATTAACAGCGAGCATCCCTGGGAGGTGGGCTAGTGGGGAGCTGTTCTTTTCTAATTTCTTATTATTTTTGCAGGCAGGTAGTGTGTGGAGTGCATGAGAGCATACAAGCCTGGTGTCAGCTGGCCTGGGTTTGTCCTGGTTTCTTTGCATATTGAGCATGTCATTTAATCTATTTGTCCCAAGTTTCTCATCTGAGAAATGGGTGAATAATAAAATACGCACACCTGTTAAATATTTAGCACAAGAGCTGATCTTCACTTAGCTCTTGAGAAGAATTAGCCATGATTACTAATGTCATTGTCTTTAAATACACACAATCGGCAGTCTTTGGATAATAAAGAAAAGTTAAAGTGTGTCGAGAAAGACTACCCAGAACACAGGCATGAATGTGTGAATGGTCTGGAATATTTATCATAGGGATTTGGTAGGATTCAGCCCTGGATTTGGGGCTTGAATTTTTCAGTTTTTCAAACTGTGCTTATTGTGGGGAGAAGGGAGTGCAAGAGCAGCAGGGACTTTGGGCTTGGACCCTTTTCCTTGCTGAAAACAAAGTAGCTACAAGTCTAGTAAGAAAACATTCACTGGGCTTTGAATACGGTTTTACTTTCACTGAGGGGGTCAGTGGTAAACAGATGCAGGATGGATTATCACTGGACTTGCTCCCTAAGCAGCCTTTTGTTCTCTTTCCTTAATCCCTTCTTGATATTTGGGATTCCGAAGACAGTACCTCGATGGCCCCTTTCTAGAATAGCATTCAGGTCCAACTCTCGGAACACAGACATGGGAGTACTCAAGAACTTATTCTTATTGCACTGGGGAGTCGTAGGTGCTAAGGAGTTTGCTGGTATTAGAAACACTCTGGCTCGTGATGATTTCAGGCCCCAGTGTCAACTGGCTGTGTGACTGGTCATTCTGTCTACTAGGGAGGAACATGAGGGTGTTCAGTGCTCAGTCCAGTGCCTGCAGATAGCAACATTTGCTGCCCATGACTGCAGCAGCTGCAATGCTACTGTTCTCATAATTAGAAGAACTGGTGAACATCTGTTCAGAATCCATTTCCCAGGACCCTGGAAGAGAGTTGCTAGGATAGGCCCGTCCTTGTTGCAGATAGTGTCTAGGTGACACCATCGAGATCTCTTTTCCCTGTCCCTGCCTGGGGGCCTGGTGTACACCATTTGGAGCCCAAGCCTTCTAAATTTCCTGGAGGTGCTCCGTGGAAACATGAACTGAGCATCCCAGAGAAATTGTGGATACCTCTTAATAGGGCACCACCCCTCACTGCTAACCATTAACTCCACCCAGACAAGGTGATGGATGGGATCTTGCAGGGTCCACCAGTTCCAGACTCTTTGCCCTGCAGGGCATATTTCAGAGGAAAGCAGAAGTGGTGGATTGTACGATTACTCTCTGAAGCAAACCAAACTTTGGCAAGTGTGACCGATTATGAAAACAACACATCTACAAAACACACTTTCCCTGGTCTCTCTATTTGATGTTCCTGGTCTTATGCCAGGTTTTTCCCCATTTTCTGCTTTTCAAAAATATGTTGTTTTCCATTTCAGACAGTGGGAGTACAAAGGCAGATTTGTGTCATCACTTAATTTGTTAATTCTGCCAGACTTTTTCTCCTGCCAATCAAGAATACTCCTTGAAGCTTTATGTTTATGGCTGGCCTTGAGGAAAATTACAGAGAAGCAAGCATCCTGTTTACCCTCTGTATGACTGCAGAGGACTTGAGTGAAATCATAGCAAAACAAACAATTTAAAAAAACAACACAGTGCCTCTGAGTGGAAAGCGAGGGTAGGTGGGTATGCTACAGCTGAGCAGGAGAGGGGAGAAGGCTGTTTCTGTTCTTGACCCTGTATGGCACTTAGAGCTTAGTATTTTACTTTTCTGAGTCTTCGTTTCCTTCTAAGTAAATACCTGCCATCTGGCACCTTCCTGGAAGTACTGATTATTGTTCTTTGACTTCTCTGCTGATAGAGTACAGAACTTGTGTAGCACACCAACAAGCTGATGCTTGTTGGCCAAGTGTGGAGGTACATGCCTGTAATTCTAGCACTCGGGAGGCTGAGGCAGGAGGATTGCAGTTTCAAGGTCAGCCCCAGGAACACCCTGTCTCAAAAAATTTTTAAAAATTTAAAAAAATGAGTGTGGACTGATGGATGGATGCATGGATGGACGGATCAATGAGTGGATGGATAGGTCAAGGGGGTGGGTGGATCTGTGGATCAATGGATAAAGACAAGGGTATCTCATTCTACATTCTACAACCACATCATCTCTCAGAAACCTTCCTCCCCTTTTCCTCAGGTTGGTCAATATCCCCTTTCCTGGTCCCAGAGCACAGCCCTTCTCTACCTTTGACTTGTAAACAAGCAGATACAGTAAAGGACCATGGATGTCATCTTTCAAACAACATTAGAAGCTTCAGGACAGCCAGGAAAGGGCCTGAATGCATCTTGTTCACTGTTACCCAACCTCTTCTCCCCCAAACAGCAGCAGCTCCTGGACATGAGAAATGCTCAGTATGCATTTGTTGAATAAATCAATGAAGGAACAATGACTATTTACAAAGACTTATGTGGGAAAAATTGTTGCTTGATTTCCTGCTTTCTCAGACTTTTTTTCTCTTACCAGGGGGCCAGATGGGATTGCTAAGCAGGAATAGGATTCCTCCCACCTGCAGTGAGTTCTTGGTCTCTCTCTCTCTCTCTCTCCCTCCCTGTGCCTCTCTTCTTCCCTCCCCCCATCCCTTTTGACTTTTTAAAGGGTTGCCTGATTGTTTAGTAACAATCTATCCTCATAGTCTCCCTTTCCCCCTCCCCCGGCCCCAATTCCTCCTTGTTTATTAATCACTCTTTTGAAAGTAAATATTCTCTAAGCTGGGGGCAGGTGGTTCATGCCTGTAAGCCTGGCTACTTGGGAGGCTGAGATCGAGAGGATCGAGATTTGAGGCCCACCCTAGCAAATAGTTCATAAGACCCAACCTCCCAAAATAACCAGAGCAAAATGGACTGGAGGTATGGTTCAAGTGGTAGAGGGCTTGCTTTGCAAGTGTGAAGCCCTCAGTTCAAACCCCAGTCCCACCAAAATATATATATTCTTCTAGGTTCTCTCTTTTTTCCCTTGGGTCCCCAGGGGTGAGCACCCTGGCTCCTCTTAGCTTTTGCATAAACCCCTATTTTCATCAGCTTCCATCATTGTAGCCCAATGTTTTGCTTGGATTTAAAGGCAGTGGTGGGGGCTGATGACAGGCTTTCAGCCTTAGGAACAGTGGACATCTGGCAGCTTCAGCAGCCTCTGCACTTAATTCCAGGCTCATGGGAACTCATGATGCTTAGTGCAACCCCAGGGTAGTGGCAAATGGCACCAGAGAGGCAGCCTTCCCCAGCTCAGCTATTGTCCACAAAGCCTTGATGCCCATGTGCAGGGGAGGAACCAGAGCACTAACTGATAGTTGCCTGTGGCTTCCTTGGTGTATTTTGGTGCAAAGAACTAATTCTTGCCATGAGTGAGCATCCTGGCTTTTCTTGTGTTCAGTTTTCTCATTTCTAAAGTTAGCTTGATCATTGCTAAGTGCCCTTAAAACTACAACGCCTGTAATTTGTGCTCCTCCTTGTGAAAATACAGCATGGTTTTCTGGTACATGGGCATCCACGTGGAGAAATGGGTTTAGATAGGTTTCATCCAATGGTGGACCCTAAGTGGACATGCAGTGTAGAGACTCAGGCCTGTCTGCCCTGGTTGAACATCACTGAACCTTCACGTACTAGAGCACTGTGCCTGGTGCTCTGCAGGGATGATTTCATTCCGACCTTCATTGGCTCATGAACTATCCTGCTGGTATCTGCATTACACAGGTAGAGAAATTCAGTAAAGCAGCATTGGTGCTTGGGTAACAAATGAAGTTTTGAAAGCAGACATCTCGCTAAAGTGAGCCCAGACCCACTCTGCTCAGCTGTCCCCAACAGGTAAGTGTGTGATAAGCCAATCTTATCACTGGATAAGGTGATAAGAAGGTTCACTGGATCTGAGAATGTCCTGTACAACACTTTCTTCCCCTCTGCAAAAATAGATTGCATTTTAGGTGTCAGAACTCATGGCTTTGCTCCTCAGCCATGGAGGGGGCAGCAGGGCCTGAAGCATGAGAACCTTGATGGAATTTCTCTCTGAGACCTTTTGCTGTCTCCTGGGAAAATCAGTATAGACATATCTCAAGGTAGTCTGCACTAAAAATGCCTGGCAGGTGCTCAGTACCTCTCCTCACATCCCCACTGTGTTGCAGTCCAGAGCTTCTTGAACTTTCTGTGCATCCAGAAAGCACACGGATCTTGGTACAATGTGTTGGGGTCCGAGGTCGACCACCCCTCAGAGGAACAAAAGACACTCATGATAATGTAAGCCACAAAGCGAGGTTTATTTCCAGCTAGCTGGGGTCCGGGTGTCCGCGCAACACAATGGGTTTCAACGAGGACCTCGAATGCAAGTTCAGGCTGCTTTTATATTTTTTTAAACATTAGTCATGGTCACACAGCAATTTTTATGGCCCCTGGGGTCACATATTTCTGATATCACCCACATCCTGGTAGTGGAACAAGATTACTTGAAGATTACTTATCAGGAATAAACACCAGGTGTCTTAACTCATTGACTCACATACCATTTAGCAAGATTAACCAGAAACAGTCCCTGTTCCCAGAAACCGTCCCACCCCACCTTTGTGGTGGCTTGGGTCATGTTAGTCATGGCCGGTTTCAGGCTGAGTGGGCTGCAAGCCTCAAAGGTACCCTAACATTCCCCCCTTTAGTTGTTCATAATGAGGAATCATGCTCATCTAGGCGATGAGCGTAAACATCCTCAGGGCTAGATAACTTTTCATATTGCTGTCTCAGGACCATTAGTTGGACTGTACTAATTCGATCTTTCACGAAGGTCACTAGCTTATTCAGAATACAAGGACCAAAGGTTAAGATAAGCAGTAGTATGACCAGAGGGCCCACCAGGGTAGAGACCAAAGTAGTGAACCAGGGGGACCTATTGAACCAAGCTTTGAACCAATTTTCTTGGGCTTCCCTTTCCCGTTTCCTTTTTGCCAGCCCTTCCCTCACTTTAGCCATAGAATCTCTAACTATCCCTGAATGGTCAGCATAAAAACAACATTCCTCCCCTAGGGCTGCACATAGTCCCCCCTGCTGGAGGAACAATAAGTCTAGGCCCTGTCGGTGAGTATCCAGGTTTGCTTGTAGGGCTGGTGATGGTTGGTTTCTGTGAGGCTCCTGCTCTGGGCGTTGAGCAAGGTCAGAGCGACCAGCCAACCCATCCATGGCTCCTCTTGGAAGACTCTGCATGTTCCGGGGTCGCAAAAGCTTCAACTTCAATGGGTTATCTGGGTGCCGCTGTGCAGTCCACTCTCTAGCGTCTTTCTGTTCTTGCTGACTGGCTTGACGCACATGGGAGTGATGGACCCAAGGCCCGATGCCGTCAACCTTAAGAGCAGTGGGGGTAACCAGAATGACCAAGTAAGGACCTTTCCATCTCTCTTCCAGAGTGTGGGCTTTGTGCCTCTTTACCCATACACAATCCCCTGGGATGATGCCATGTTCTGTGTCGATGTGTCCTTTGTCTCATACAAGGCGTGCACTATGGGCCAGATTTCACGTTGGACTTCCTGTAGGGCTTTTAGGCTGGCCAAGTAATTTGGGGCCGTACTGGGGTCTTGGTCCGGTAGGGTTCGGACAACAATGGGGGGCGGAGCCCCGTATAGAATTTCAAAAGGTGTCAATCCATGTACATATGGTGAATTTCGAACCCGGAAGATGGCATAGGGTAGGAGGGCCACCCAGTCACCGCCAGTCTCGATGGCTAATTTAGATAAGGTCTCCTTTGGGGTCTGATTCATTCTTTCTACCTACCCTGAGCTCTGGGGGTTATATTCACAATGTAGTTTCCAATTAGTCCCCACTGCCCAGGCCAGCCCTTGTAGGATGTTACTGATGAAAGCTGGACCGTTATCAGAGCCTAGGGTTTTAGGGATGCCATATCTGGATATGATTTCCTCCAGCAAAACCTTAGCTACAACCTGGGCAGTCTCTTGTTTTGTAGGAAAGGCCTCCACCCAGCCTGAGAAGGTGTCTATCAGAACCAACAAATACCTATACCCATACCTTCCCGGCTTCACCTTGGTGAAATCCACTTCCCAGCTCCGTCCTGGTGCCCTCCCCCGTACCCGTGTACCTGTATGTAGGAGTCCCCTTTTGCTGGGTTTCATAGCCTGGCACCCGACACATTGGTCCACAATCTTTTGAATCTGGGCTGTTTGGCGCGGGAACCAGAGGCGGGCCAACTCAAGGAGGGCGAGTAGTTTTTTCTTGCCCAAATGGTTGGCTCGATGTAGATTGGAGAAGAGAAACAGTCCTAACTTTTCAGGAAGGATCAGCCGCCCTTCGATATCACGATACCAGCCTTGCTGATTGGGCTCCGGGCATTGGTGATCTTGGATCCACTGTTTGTCTTTCGGGGTGTACTCGGGTCGCGGTGGCAAGCATGGAAGCTCGAGCATGGGTAAGGTCAGCGCTAGGGTCGTGGAGGCCAAAGCAGCATTTCGGGCCACTTCGTCCGCATGCCTGTTCCCCATAGCTTCCGGAGTCTGGGCAGATTGGTGACCAGGAACATGTACTACCACAACAGCTTGGAGCTTCTGAACCGCAGTCAATAGTCTCTGGATCTCCGGGAGGTTACATAGCTCCTTTCCTTCTGCTGTAATGAAACCCCTTTCCTGGTAGATGGCGCCATGTACATGGACGGTGCCAAAAGTGTAACGGCTGTCGGTATAAACAGTCACTCATTTTTCCTCAGCCCGCTCGAGTGCCTCTGCCAATGCGATCAATTTGGCCTTCTGGGCTGAGGTCCCCGGGGGCAACAGGGCACTCCAAATTATGTTCCCACCTTGGTCCACCACCGCTGAGCCCACCTTACACACCCCATCTGAGACGAAGCTACTCCCATCTGTATACCATATCAGCTCACTGTTGGGTAGGGCTGAGTCCTGGAGATTGGTGCGCTCTTGGGTGATTTCAGCTATGATCTCCTGACAGTCATGTAGACGGGCTTCCAGGTCTGGATTTGGCAGCAAGGTGGCTAGGTTCAGAGAGACTGGTTTGGAGAAGAGGGTGTGGGGAGCATCCAGCAAGAGCCCTTGGTAATGAGTCAGTTGGGTGTTGGTCATCCATCTTCCTGGAGGGTGCTTTAGGACCCCCTCTATTGCATGGGGGGTTACCACCTTCAGAAGTTGCCCAAAAGTGAGCTTATCTGCGTCCTTTACCATTAGGGCAACTGCCGCTATGATCCTCAGGCATGGGGGCCAGCCCACTGCAACTGGGTCTGACCTTTTGTATAGATAAGCAACTGGATGCTTCCAGGGCCCTAGGTGCTGCATTAGTACCCCTTTCGCTATCCTCCTCCTTTCGTCTATAAAGAGGGTGAAGGGCTTTAGAGGGTCTGGCAGTGCCATGGCCAGGGCTCTCAAGAGGGCGGTCTTGAGCTCCTCAAAGGCCTTTTGTTGATCTGGCCCCCAGGCCCAAGGAGCCTTGTCCTTAGTTGCCTCGTATAAGGATTTTGCCAGTTCAGCATACCCCAATATCCACAGCCGCAGTAGCCCGCTGTCCCCAGGAACTCGCGGACTTCTCGAGCCGAGGTGGGGATGGGGAGTCTGAGAATAGTTTCTTTCATAGCATTCGTTAACCATCTGGTTCCCTCTTTTAGTTCATACCCCAGGTAGGTGACTGTTTGTCTACAAATTTGAGCTTTCTTTGCACTGGTCCGATAGCCCAACTTCCCCAGCTCCTGGAGGAGGTCTCCAGTGGCTTGCCGGCACTCAGCTTCAGATACAGCTGCCAGAAGCAAGTCATCTACATACTGCAAAAGTGTGACGGAACTGTGGCTCTGGCGATATGAGTCCAGATCCTGATTACGAGCCTCATTAAACAGAGTAGGGGAGTTTTTGAAACCTTGTGGAAGTCTAGTCCATGTTAGCTATCCGGGGGTTCCCGTATTTTCATCATGCCATTCGAAGGCAAAAATGTGTTGACTGTTGGGTGCCAGGGCTATGCTAAAAAAAAGCATCTTTCAAGTCCAAAGTGGTATACCAAACATGGGAGGGGGGCAAATGGCTCAGCAAGGTATAGGGGTTGGGGACTGTGGGGTGGATGTCCTCGACCCTCTTGTTTACTTCCCTTAAATCCTGGACTGGCCTATAGTCTTTTGCCCCGGGTTTCTTAACGGGGAGGAGTGGAGTGTTCCAAGCAGAACGGCAGGGCCGTAATATTCCAGCCTCCAGGAGACGGTTTATGTGAGGGGCAATCCCCCTCCGTGCCTCGGAAGACATGGGATACTGACGGACTCGGATGGCCTGAGCCGAAGCCTTGATTTCTACTATTACAGGGGCTTGATGTTCTGCCAGTCCCACACCTGCTATTTCTGCCCAAGCCTGGGGGTGGGTTTGAATCCAATAAGCCATTTCAGGGGACCATGCAATAGGTTTTGGGGGAGGGTCCTGCAAGGAGAACAAGCGATGTTCATCCTCGAGAGACATGGTCAAGACTTGGAGGGGCTGTCCTTGTCCATCTGTCACTTTGATACCGTCTGGCTCAAAGTGAATGTGAGCCCTCACCTTAGTTAGCAGATTGCATCCCAGAAGGGGGGCAGGGCACTCAGGAATGACCAGAAAGGAATGGGTCACCTGATGTCGGCCCAAATCCACCTGATGCTTGCTAGTCCATTGATATGCCTTGGACCCAGTGGCTCCCTGCACAAGACTAATTTTCTGGGACAGTGGCTCAGTAGGTTTATTAAGGACTGAATATTGGGCCCCTGTGTCCACCATGCATCTCACAGGCTTCCTCTCCACATATATGGTTACCCAAGACTCGGGGAGGGGATCTGAGTCCCCTCCCCTCTAGTCACTGTCCATTCCGGCTAACAAGACCCGGGCGTCATTATTGGGCCTGCTATTTGGTCCTGGGAGACCCTGGAGTTTGGGACATTCCTTCTTCCAGTGTCCATATTCCTTACAATAGGCACATTGTCCCTGGTCTAGCCTGGGTCGATCTCTTCAGGGATGTGTGGGGCCGGTCTGGCCAGAACTCGGTCCGGCCAGACCCTGGACTTCTGCTAGCAATGTCTTAGCCATCTCTTTTTGCTGTTTCTTGTTTTCCTTACTCTGGTGTTCCCTGTCCTCCTTCCGAATCCTTTCTTGTAGTTCCTGATTCTCCTTCCTGATTCTATCCTCTCGTTCTTCTGGGGTTTCTCAGGTGTTAAAAACCCTCTTGGCTACTTTCATCAGATCCCAGATAGTCATTTCCCCAAGTCCTTCCTGCTTATATAGTTTCTTCCTGATATCTGGGGCAGCCTGATTTATGAAGGACATTATCACAGCTGACTGATTCACCTCTGCTAGTGGGTCTAGGGGGTATACTGTCTGTATGCATCATAAAGATGCTCAAGGAACGCGGCCGGGCTTTCATTTTCCCCCTGCATTATTGCCTTTACCGTAGCCAATTGGTAGGGCGGTGAGCTGCCGCCATGAGAGTAGACCCGGAGACGCTCCCTGCCTTCTGCGGGTGGTAGACCCGGAGACGCTCCCTGCCTTCTGCGTCCCCATAGTCCCAGTCGGGTCTGTTCAAAGGAAAACGATCATCAGTCAGGTTCGGCAGGGTGGTCGGTCGTCCATTGTCACCGGGGACATTCTTTCTGGCTTCAGTGAGAATCCGCTCCTGTTCCTCGGTGGTGAATAGAGTCTTAAGGAGCTGCTGACAGTCATCCCATGTGGGACTGTGAGTATGCAAAATGGACTCGAACAGATCAGTCAGGCCTCTAGGGTCCTCAGAAAAAGGAGGATTCTGGGCTTTCCAGTTGTACAGGTCACTACTTGAAAAAGGCCAATACTGATAGGTGCATCCCCCATCGCGACCAGCACCACTCAGGGCCCGCACTGGGAGGATGGGGGCCCCGGTGGAAGTGGAGGAGGGCTCCTCCTCTGGGGTTTCCTCATGCTGCCTACGGGGCCTGAGTCCCCTCGCTGATCCGGAGACCTGGGGTGCAGACGGGGAGGCTGACGAGTGGGGAGGCTCAGGGGGGCCAGCTGCCTCTGGCTGGAGCGACGCGGCAGCGGCATATGGCGGGGGATTTACTTCAAAATCTAAGTCTATCAAGGACAGATGGAGAATCAGTTCTTCCTGTAGAATAGGCTTTTTAGGGGAAGTAATGGTAATGGGGGTGTTCCCCGACACGGCCAGTATCATAGGCCGGTCTGCAGGTGACTCATGGATAAATGGCTGCAGCCAGGAAGGAGGGTCCTCTACCAAAGTCTGCCACATAAGGATGTAGGGATATTGATCAGGGTGGCCATGAAGACCGGGTCTATTAATGACATCTTGGGCCTTCCTAATCGTGTCCAAGGAGAAGGTACCTTGAGGAGGCCACCCTACATTGAAGGTTGGCCATTCCACTGAACAAAGGGTGTTAAACTTACCTTTCTTAATTTCCACACCATAATTGTGTCCCTTAGCACGGATTTCTGAAAAATGACTCAGAAAGAGGGTCTTAGAAGTTACCTGAGCCTGTCCCATGATGATCAGGAGAGAGGGACAGAGGAGACAACAAAGAACAAGAGAGACAATTCCAGCAGACAAACAAATTCACACAGGACTCTCTAACATGCACAAGTACAGCCAGTCAACCAGACTACTCTCACAGGTGTAATTCCATTCACACCAGATTCAGAATCCTTACCCAAAGACTGCCCAAACGGCGTCCACTGAGGACGTTGGCACGGTTCCTGACCGTCGGGGATGTCTCCCACAACTTCCAATAGTGGAGCCTCCAGGGCTGTAACCCCATCCTTCCACTCAACGAGAATTCTCAACCAAATTCAGACAGGGACTCTAAGTCCCTCCAAACGGAGGTGGCCAATCCTCCTTCCGCGGTCTTTCTCAACTAAACCTCGATATCGGAGGCCGTTTGTTCCTCTCAGGGAGGGGCCGATATCTTGGTGGGACCACCAGATGTTGGGGTCCGAGGTTGACCACCCCTCAGAGGAACAAAAGACACTCACGATAATGTAAGCCACAAAGTGAGGTTTATTTCCAGCTAGCTGGGGTCCAGGTATCCGCCCGATGCAGCGGGTTTCAACGAGGACCCCGAATACAAAGTTCAGGCTGCTTTTATATTTTTTTAAACGTTAATCATGGTCACACAGCAATTTTTATGGCCCCTGGGGTCACATATTTCTGATATCACCCACATCCTGGTGGTGGAGCAAGATTACTTGAAGATTACTTATCAGGAACTTGATAAACACCAGGTGTCTTAACTCATTGACTCACATACCATTTAGCAAGATTAACCAGAAACAGTCCCTGTTCCCAGAAACCGTCCCACCTCCCTTTGTTGCGGCTTGGGTCATGTTAGTCATGGCCGGTTTCAGGCTGAGTGGGCTGCAAGCCTCAAAGGTACCCTAACAAATGCAGATTTGGACTGAGTTGGTGTGGGGTAAGGCTGATGTCTGAATTTCTAACAAACTCCCAGCTGCTTGCTGATGTGCTGATCTGAGCTCTATGCTTTGCGATTCAAGGGATAAGAGTCCATGTTTTTCAGGGTTCTAAGCTGGCTGTATCAGAATGACCTGGAATTCTCAATAAGATGCTTCCCAGGACCTTCCTGGGAGATTCCCAGTCAGGAGGCTTCCAAGAGGACCTGGGCAGCTAGAGGTGTTCCAAGCAGTATGGTGTGGGAAACATGCCCAGCTCAGTGATTTCTGTGATTATCAGAAGCCTCATGGATTGAGGCATCCTAGGGAAAGATTGGTTCATGGTTCTGGGGTGAGGACAAGGGCTCGCTTGTGTCCTGCTTCCCTGGGTGAGTCTTCCCACACTCGTGTTTAAGAATTATTGCTGCAAATACATCTTCACCTTGTCTGTATCTTTGATCCCAAGATACCCTTCATGCCTGAGTTCTGCCAGCTCTTGTCCTTTATTTCTCCTTGTCAGCCAATTGCGACTCCTCACCCTCTGCAGTCTGCCTTTTGCATCTACCCCAGTAACGCATTTGCTGCAGGGAAGATCTCCTCATTGGCACCAAGCAGAAGTGGAAACTGTCCTTGCTTCACTTGGAGCAGCACTGGGCACCATTGGCCCCATCCTTTTCTTCCCTTCTTTCTCAGTGAGATTCTACCTCTCCACCTCCTGGCTGCCCTTCTTAGTCTTCTTTTGGCCTTTCCATCTAATGCAGTCTCCTCAGAGAGCTCATCTACTCCCATGAATGTTCTGATGTATATTCTCTGAAGGATCTTCCCAAACCACACATCTGATCGCATCACTGCTCCCACACTTACCACAGAGGCAGTGGAGCTGATGTGGGCACTGGAGTTAGCAGGCCTGGGGCACATTGTGGCCCTGCCACTTGTCAGCCTTGAAATCGTGTGTAAGTCACTGAACTTTATGCTGCAGTTTTCTCATATAGAGGAGGGATGGCAGTGCTCAGTGTTGAGGTCAGTGCCTCTGAGCTCCCAGAGGATGCCGGCCTGGAGTTTTCTTTCATCGTTAGGAATAAGGAACAGAAATAACTGCAGTCTCCAGTGGCTCCCAGAACCCCATGGAGTCCACTGAGACTTTGAAGCTGTGTCTTACATAGCCTTCCTGCTGGCCCTGCCTGTCTTATCAGCTGCAGTATTTTCTTTCTGCACGCTACCTGCCCACCCTGTTCCCTACACCTGTGCCTTTGCACACGCTCTTTACCTCTGTGCATCTGCCTTCCTGCTACAGCCATGGAGCACCCCCCCCCCCATAGAGCTGTTCCATCTCTTTCCTGCTTTTGCTCATTCTTGGGGGCTCTTATGAAGCATGTGTCTCTCTGTGCCAACCTGTGTACTCTTTGCGTTGTGTGCTCCTTAAGTTAGGCTTGCATCCCTGGCTTGGGGTACTACTGCACACATTGAAGGCTGTTTGATTGAATGCATGATTGAGTGCTGTGAAAATCAAAAGCTGGCCCATTGCTACAGAGGACCAGCCCTTAGGATGCTCAAAGTGACCTTGCCCTGCTGGTCACAGAACTTAGCAATCAGCCTTGAGTCCTTTTTCTTAGTACTGCCCCCTTGCTGCTCTGATCCATTAGCAAGCTCAGGCAACTCCACTGTCAGAGTGGCGGGTCTCAGCTGGGGGCAGTGTGACCCCAAAGTTCATTTGACAATGTCTGGAAACATTTTCTATGGCCACAACTGGAGGCATTGCTAGTAAATAGTGGATGGAGGCCAGGGATGCCATGAAACTTCTTAAAATTCACATGTTAACCCTCTTCCCCCAATAAAGGATTGTTGATCCCTAATGTTGATGGTGCTGAGGTTGAGGGAGGAGGTCTAGAGGATTCTGATCTGTTACAGCTGTCCATCTTTCCCCCTTCATGGCAGCTCCAGGCACTGTTGTGTCATTCCCCCTATACACACTCTCATCAACCCATAATTCTGCTTCCTTTACCTCCACACCCTCAATGTATCCTCCACAGGGCAGCTGAGTGGTCTTTACAAAGAGTCAGATCAAATAAGGTCACTCCCCATAATGACTTCCCATCTCAACTGGAATCCCCAGCCCAAATTCCTTAGCCAGGTACCCAGCCTGGCTCCTCAGCCTCTCTGACTTGTGCCTCTCTGGTCCCTGAGCATTCTGCTCCAACCATCCTGCTGCCCATCTTTTTGTCCAGGTTCTTTTCAGGTTCAAGTGTGTTCTTGAAATGTTCTCTCTGCTCTCCCTTCTCACCCTTGCTTGGCTGGCATCTTTTTGTCCTGATCTCACTGGAACTGCTCCTGCCTCACATGTTCAAGTTAGCCATACAGTCACTCACTACCACACCTACCTACAACACCTCATAGCACTGCCTGCTTTTTTGGTTGCTTTGTTTTTTCTTATTCCTCACCCCCACTAGAGCTCCATGAGAAGGAGACTTCTCTTGCATTGTGAAGGGCTCTGTCCATGATGTTTAGGACAATCCCAGCACATAGGCAATTGTCAATAAACGGTGATGGAAGTACGAGGAATATCAACAGCTCACATTACATCATGGAGTCTAAGAACTGTTCTGAATGCTTTATTTACATTTAATTCCCACAGCGGCTTTGTGACATGGGTATCATGATCATCACCCACTTTGAAAATGAGTAAATTGAGGCACCAGACATTATGCAACTTGTTGAAGATCATGTATCAAGGTGGCAAAGCTGAGAGTTGAACGGGGGTGCTGTGACTCCAGAGTTGAGGCTGTGAGTCTCTCCACCACACTGAAGAAGTGTGAACATGGACTATGAATGATGGCCTTGGTGGGGGAGAGGCAGGGCGCGGAGGGCAGGGGAGAGAAATGGTCCCAACAGTGTATGCACATGTGAATAAATGAATAAAGAAAAAAACCCAAATATACCATTTATATAAGAAAAAAGAAAGGAATGATGGCCTTGTTCCCATCCCTACTGAGTGCACACATGCTGAGTCCTGTCAGAGGACTGTGATTCAGTTTGAGCAGAGCTCAAATTTTTAATTGACTCACATGTTGTGATTTACATGTTTGTGCCTTGGGGCTATGGAGACGGAGCACCAAAAATGTCCCATCTTATCAAATGTTGAGATTAAGGTTTAAGAGTCCAGTCTCTACCATCACTCTCATATGCTTTCTTTGTTGTTTTGGCTACTGGGAAAGTCAGACTAGAATTTGAGCCCTGATGCTATCGATCACATAATGCTTTAGAGGTGCATTTTTGTCTCCTACCTCCTTTACTTCTGCTTTCCTCATAAAATCCCATTTTCCTCATTTTTAACTGATTTCCTAAATCAACTGAAAATATTTATGGAAATAAATTACAAATTTGTGACACACACACACACACACACACACACGCACGCACGCACGTTAAGTATGTCCCTGGTCAAGTTAATCTCTCAGAAGCTCAGTGTCCTCTGTTGGAAATCATTCTTGCCCCACAGTGTTTCAGTGTAGTACACATGAGGCAGGCCCAAGAAAGCCCAGGGCACACGATAAACATTTAGTAAGTGTTAATGTCTTCTCCTCATCCCGCATTCACAGTTCCTGGCCCAGTGGAGGTATTGGAAGGTGGTTTAATATGTCTTATTGAGTCACTCTGATACTCTACGAACCAGTGAGCTCCATTTCAAAGACCTACAGCAAATGACTGGCTGTCAAGTTGTCTTGATTTTGGTGGCAATTTTGACTACAGTAAATTGGTTTCCAAGCAGCAGAATAATATTAGGTTTAGTAAGTAGAAAAGACTCCATCACAGTGCAGGGGACTTGTATATAAGAAAAAACAAACAAAGAAAAAACATTTCCTAGAAAGAAAATGAATGTGACCCAGTAAAACTTTCTGTTACTGTTACTGTGGCAACTGGTCAGCCCTCTTCAGCTTGATTATAATGTATAGTGAGGAATGTCAACTGTTACATCTCATTGCTAATAGCCCATAAAGTGTTCCCATTTACAAATTAATTGTTGCTAGATAAAAGAACTCTATCTGAGATGACCGAGTCACGCATTTTGTGGTACTAAGGTACACACTGAGCACTTTAAAAACATAGAACACAATAGTTATAATAATAAAAGCTTTTTACTGATTTCAGGCTTCTCATTTAATCTTTGCAATGACTTTGCAAAGTCATTTTATAGATAAGGGAGGAAAGACCAAAGCAATTAGATAACTTTCCCAAAGATACGGACTGGCAGGAGCAGGTCCAGAAGTTGGGTCTAGGTCTGTCTGATTCCTATCACTTTATTCTTTTTTTCCCTCCCTTCTTCCCTCCCACACTTCCTCCCTTCCTTCTTTTTTTTTTTTGAACATGGTTTGCTATATAGCCTAGGTTGGCCCCAAACTCATGATATTCCTGCCTCACTAGCTTCTTACGGTTTATTCTTAATCACTAACATTGTTTATTTTTCTCTTTAAATCAGAAAAGACCTTGCCTTACAAGGTTCTTCAGTCTCAGAAAAATTGACAGATGAGTCTATTTGGGTGTGCTGCCCTGTGCATCCCAGGCTGTTTAGCAGCATATAGGCTCTGCCTATCTGTCAGTGGGATGTTCCCCTCCCATCAGCCCTCACATGGCCACATGTGCCTAAGGAACAAACCAGAAGACTGGAGAGGAATTTGGGCAACATAGAATCTACCTGGAAAAGAGCAACTCTTTTATTTCACAGGTGACCAATCTTAGATCTCAGGAGTTTCTACAAAGTGTTTTTCCTTTATTTGGTTGTGTCAGAGCATTGTGCAGTTATGCCAGTGTCTAACTTCAGCACATTTTCCTCACCTGAAGAAGAAACCCTATACTCACTAGCTGTGCAGTACCTTCTGACATTGAGAAGTATTCATCTTCCAATTTTATCCTTCGTTTTAAACACTATATTGGTTATTCAGAATCTCTTGCATTCCCATGCGAATGTAAGATCAGCCTGTCAGTTTCTGAAAATAAGGCAGCTGAGGTTTTAGTAGGAATCGTATGAATCTGTAGATCCACTGGGGGATAGTGCCTTCCTAAAAACATTGTCTCCCAATCCATGAACATGGGATGTCTTTCTGTTTAGTTAGGACTTTTAATTTCCTTCTATGATGTTCTGTAGTTTTCAGTATACAAGTCTTGCACTTCTTTTGTTAAATTTATTTCTAAGTACTTTTTTCTTTTTGATACTATTGTAAATGGAATTGTTTTTTAAATTTCATTTTTGGACTGTTGATAGCTAGATTGTAGAAATACAATTGATTTTGTTATATTCATCTCGTATCCCGCAACTTTGCTGATCTTGTTTGTTAGGTCTGACAGTTTTTTGTGGGTTTATGATCCTCCTCCTCCTCCACTCCTCCTCTTCCTCCATCTTGCTTTATCTGTATCCCACAAGATTTAGCACGTTACGGTTTTTGTTTTCAGTCATCTCTAAGTATTTTTCTTTGTGCTTTCTTCTTTGACCATGAATTTTTAAAGGGTGTGTTGACATCCACATATTTATGAATTTCACAAATTTCCTTCAGTTACAGATTTCTAAGTTCATTCCACATCTGCTCTCAATCCCAAGGATTCAGACCCACTGTCAGGAAGTTTTTCCACCAAGTAGTGAAAAGCCTCCAGAGGCTGAGTTTTATGACCATGCTTACCTATCATCTTTTAAGATCTTTGTTCCCCTCAAGACTTTGTAGAAGCATCAGCTGGGAAGGTCTTAGATTGCTGCTTGTAGCGTCTCTGGAATTTTCATTCCAATACACGCACACACAAACACGCCCCATACACAGATGGATGCTCTTTCTCAATAGCCAGAATAAATCACCCGAAACCCTTTAGGTTATGAGATTTTCTTACACTAACTCTGCCTAGTTTTTAGCCACTCCCCCCTTGTCATTCTTAATGTTGAGATCATTTTAAAGGACAATCTGGGACACTTTGAATTCTTTTGTTGTTAAAGTGACTTTTCCCCTGAAAACCCAAAGAATATGATAGACTTGTCTTTCTTCAATTCTCTAAGGTTTTTTTTTTTTTTTTGGAATTGCATGGAAGCTGTTTCCTTGACTTACATGGCCTCATAATATCCTTGTGAATCCATAACAATTTTCCTCATGAAAAAACAGATCTGACACATTGCTTTTCTTTATAAGGATGTCCACTGGCTCCCAGGATAAGTGCAGGCTCCTGCTTTTCTGTCACCCAGATTCATCTCCTGCCATATACTCTGTGATCTGATTCCCTGACTTCTCCCAGATCTTTGGGTAAGCCATAACCTGAGTCAGTCTGAACTTTTGTTCGTGCCATCCATCTTGCCTGGAATGCCCATCCCTCTCCTTGTTCACCAGCACACTCAATGAGATAACACTACTTTATGAAGTACTCCAGGCCTCCACAGGCTGAGTCACACCTTGCTTTGAGTCCTTTTGCGTTCTGCCATTTCCTTCCTATAGATTGAGTGTCCACTACTGAGTAGAAACTGAAAATAATAATAATAATAAAGCAATAATAATTAATACTGTTTAACAGTAAATATATAACAACTATATTTTATTATATCTTTTACTCTGTATGAGTTAATGAGACTAGCTGATGTGGAATATACAATAATAGCTAATACAGTACTAGCCATCATAGCTAGCACTGTACTCCAGAGAAAGTTCTAAGCAGTTATTATATTGACTCATTTAGCTGCCACCCAACCCAGCGACGTGAGCAGTGTTAATCTGTCTATGTTCTGATGAGGAAATTGAGGCACAGAGAAGCTAAATTACTTGCCATACATCATGCACACAGTGTGTGGCAGAGTCAGATTTGAGCCCAGGAAGGCATATCCATCCTAATTCTGAACTGCTGTCATTCACTGTTGAAAGCCAATGGCTTTACTTTCCTTGCAACCCTCACCCTTGGGCCTATGTGTGACACAAAGAGAACTTGAGAATGACTGTTAGTGGAATGAATAACTAAAAAGTAAGACATTGGACTGTCTAAAGGTTACATTGATGTTCACCTCCTTCCCAGCCCAGCCATCTGGTGAAGAAGAGCAACTGGTTGACCCACGAACCATGTCAGGAGGGGAGGATATCACCGAATCCCTTCAAGCATGCTGGATTCTCTCTATGCAACATTTCACTTTATTCTCACAATTAATGTGGCCGGTGATACCCTTCCCTTCCTCTACAGATGGGGACGCTGAGACTGAGGGGGGTGAAGTGCTTGGTACTGTCTCAGGGATTATGTGGTAGAGCTGAGAAGGAAACTCAGACCTTCTGAACCCCAAGCTCTTCTGCCATCTTAACCTCAGGTCACAGCCCTCCTATTCTAGTCATAAAAGAGGAGACTTTTTCTATTGGAGAATCTTCTGGCAAAGCTGTTCTGACTGCACGCCTTCTTTCTATATTTATACACCAGTTAGCTTGTGTCTGTTGCTTTTTCATTCCCCAGTGTGCGTGTCTGAAGCAGTCGATATGTTATTTTAGGGAGAAATAATACATGCATATCTGATCAGTGAAACTTGGCATCTGCTCTGGTCATCGTGCGGAGTTGCACTGTTGCAACAAGCAGAGCTCTTTTTGCTCAAGCAATCATGAGTTTGCACAAGCTTGAGGTCTAGGAGCGGATTTGGCTTTCTGCACTGTTTGTTACCTGCTTTGGGACCACAATGAAAGACTTCTTCTTAGATAATCCAGGCAGATTGCTTTTTAAAAGTCCTTTATTTTTATAAGCTTGTCTTTGCTTTCTTGCCCCCAACCATGAAGTCCTTTTTTGGCTTTCAAAAGAAACCACAGTTTGACTTTTCAGAAAATGAGCTGGGGGACTGAGTAAAGAAGCAATTTTAGCTCCATTTTTTTTTTTTTTTGCAAAGTTTTTAGCCACTAATGGCTGTAATGTGGATATTCATTTTGGAGTGTTCTCATATCAGTTTAAATTATGTGAATTTTATCATTTGATTTTTTTTCTTATACTTTTATGTAGCACTTATTCTAATATCTTTAGAGTGAATTGAATGGAGATTGGTTGCTTGGCATTTTTCTTACTAGAAATAGTTAATTTTTTATTTAAAGAAAAGATATGGAGTCCTTTTACTAATACAAAAGCATGTTCATACTGACCTCCTTTCTCTTCCTCCACAGTTCCTACTTCTGTGCCTTTGCACATGCTGGTCCCTTTTCTTGGGACATTCTTCATTCCACAGTTCCACACACTGTAAAATTTCGAACACGGCCAACAGATCCTCATTCTCTGCAGGTGTTGCACAAACAGTCTTTGAGTTAATGTGAGTGGAATGCATAACTGGATGAGTAAGGCCTCATCGAGTTATGTAAACATTACACCGGTTTTTACTTTGGCTAACAGTGGGGTAGCACAGCTGAGGCCCACCTTCCTCTGTGAAAAGCCTTTCCTGACATCAGCCACCACCTGGTTGCAATTAGGCATCTCCTAGCTCCCCCTTCAGGGAACTCGTCACATTGCACGCAGAGGCTCAGCCATCTGTCTCAGCTATCAGTTAGAGAGCCTGCCTAATTCACTGCGGAGCCCCAGACAGCTGACTGTGCCTGACAAAGGTAGGAGGCTTAGGAACATTCGGTTATTAGCTAGGTTTCTCCTTCAACCTATTTTGTATTGTGCACAGGTAAAGTGAAAACCCTTACAAAGTGGACAGAATCAAAGTACATTATGTGCATGTGTAGAAATCTCATAACGAAAGCCATTATTTTGTACAATAAATTCATTTTATAAGAACATTGAGACTCTTAAAGGGCCTTTTTGGTAGGGCAGCAACATGTGTATATGAGCCTACAGCTTTTGTGTGTAAAGCAGAATCATTTTGGGTTTTGTACGTGAATGTGGAAGAGAGGGAACTTGTTTAAATGGGGTGAGGTCATAAAGTGGCCCGTAGCTTCCTTGGGGACACTCTCCTTATTGTTATTTTTCTATCTGGAGTGTCGTTGTTAGAGTTGACTTGATGGACTAATGTCAGAATTGGTCCCCCATTGTCCCTGTAGCTTTGATTCTAGGAGTGGCCTCTGTTTTATGTAGTGACAATGTCAGGAAGAAGTAAATGATGATGTCATTTGTTCTGTGGGTGTAAGACATAAATAGAATCTGTCAGAGTAAGATTTATTAGCTCTTTGTTACTATAATGAACTAGTGAGGCTGGATAAGTTTACAAAGAGAAGTGGTTTATTTTGGCTCATGGTTCTGGAGGTTCAGGATTGAGGGGCTGCATCTGGTGGTGGCCTTCTTGATGGCAGAGTCCTGAGGTGGCACAGGGCATCACATAGCAAGAGATATGTGTATCTCTTTTGGTGTCTCACTCTCTTCTTATAAAGCCACCAGCATCCAGTCTTGGAGTCCCCACTCTGATGACCTTTCTAAAGCTAATCATGTCCCAAAGGCCTTGCCTTCCAACACTACAGTCAGATTACAAGGGGGACTTGGGGGACACTCGAGCCATAACCAGACTGTAGAAAGGAGGTTCACACATAAGCTTTCCTTGCTTGTGCTTAATATGGACGCAGACTCTCCTAGGGGAGAGTCCTGGGGATCTGCGCTTTCCAAAGCATCCCTGTCCAAGGTGGATCCCTGACTTGCTCTTTGTAAAACTGCACTAGAGGATGGAAGATGCTGGAGAAATGGCATGGTCAGTTTTAGAAGCAAGGACGCGCCCTTTGCTAGCACCCTTAGACAAAGGAGAGTGTGCCGCCCAGGAAAGCCAATGCTAGCAGCATCTTCCAGAAACAGAGACACCCTGCATTAGCCTGTGATTTGCACAATGCAGGGACACCAATTCTAGCAAAGATTGACACCATGCACCCAGTGCACATTTAGGAAGGTAAAAAGAAGAGTCATGATTTCATTGACTAGGCACGAATGGTGCCTACTCTGCAGAGTAATGAAATACACAGATGTGAAAATGAAAAGAGGCAGAGATAGATGGAGAATGATAGAGGATGCAGCAGTGAAGGACCAGCCTCACAGAAATGCAGAGGGACCTCGGGTCACTCCCAGTCTTTGCATGTCTAGAAGTAAAACCATTGCCAGCAGGGTAAATCAGCCCCTCTGATGTGATCCTAGACAAGAGGCTTTTCTTGTAACATCTGTGGCCAAAAGGCAGTACTGGTGTCTTAGGGAAACAACAGTCGATGACCTAAAGGTTACCAAAATGTGAAGTGCGCACATCCTTTGACCAAGCAGTTATACCTCATTTGGATGTGCATTGCTTATTAAAAACACCCCAAAAGTTCACTGGTAATGGACACTATGACTTATGCATACATAGATGCAGAAAAATT
The DNA here is from genome assembly GCF_047511655.1 of Castor canadensis. Taxonomy (NCBI): domain Eukaryota; kingdom Metazoa; phylum Chordata; class Mammalia; order Rodentia; family Castoridae; genus Castor; species Castor canadensis. Next base: position 172,820,197 of record NC_133386.1, read on the forward strand.
ACCCATAGCCGTCATTAAAAAAGGCAACACAGACCAGCAGTTATCGACGTAGCAAGATGTCACCACAGTATGTTAGGCAGCAAAAGCAGGTTTCACAATCGTGTGTATTTTATGGATACATCTAAATAAAACTGCACACTCAGATTTCCACTTGTTAACTTAATCAGTAATTATTGAGTAACCTCCATGCTGCACACTCTTGGGGTGTTGGAGATAAAGCAGCTAACTGGACAGTGGCCCTGTGCTGCTCAGCAGTGCCATGCTCGGGGCCAGAAGCATCCCCTGTGACCTTGTTAGGATGCAGAGTTCCAGGCTTCCCCCAAGATGCATGCATTTCTAGGGTTCTCGTGAGCCACCTGCACACCACCTTCAGGATCATGTTTAATAAGATGTCCCCAGGTGGTGGCAAGTCAGGATATTTTTTGCCTTTACCTTTGTACATTTCTGTACTGTGAATTTTTCACATCGAGTGCTAAGTCTTGTGTTTATAAAAGCAAGGATGGTAATTTTGCAAAGAGCTTAAGCCTCCTGCTGCTGCTTCTTCTGTTGTCTCAGCCCCACGCAGGCAGACTGCTGGGCAGGAGTCAGAGGTGAGCAGCCAACCACAAAGGTCTGGAGGGAGAGCCTGGGTGTCCGCTGCTCTGGCTAGAGTTGTAACCACAGCCTGAGGGATGTGTGGCAGACCTGCTGAGCTGAATTCGTGGTTTCCCACTCTGTGGTGTGATGGGTACCTGGGGAGAGGCTTGGCCAGCTGTGGTAGCTGACCAGGTCCACATCCTGCAGGACCAGTGTGCAGCTCTGAGCCCTCCCTGGGTCGATTGGGAGCCACAGGCCTGAAGTCCTGTGAACAGCCTTCTAGCTGAATCCTGGAAAATTCTGGCCATGTGGGAGAAGGATTTTACTAGTTTCATGGCCCCTTTCATGGGGTGTCTCCTAAATCTGATCCCTGGTGAGGAGTCTGACTGGTGTGACCCTATGGCACCTGACCAGGCATGGTATAGCTCAAAGAGGCTGGACTCAGTTGGGACCAGAAGTGAGTTTGAGATTGGTCTGGTCCCCAAGAGCTATGTGACTTAGGGTGAGTCCAGTTGTCTCTTTGAGCCTCAGTTTCTACACCTGTGAAATGTGAGAATTAGTTATTTAATGAACCTTTGTGGTCTGCCTTTGAAGATCTACTCTGTCCAGAGTGTTACAACTTGGTGACACTAGGACATTTGGTGCCTGGTCGTTCTCACAGGGCCCCAAATAATGGTCCTGGGCTTATCTCTGACCTATGATCCAATTGTCTCTTGCCTCTAGTAAAATGAAAAAGCAAGGACAATCTGGTGAACACGCAAGTATGAGGTCTCCACACACTCTTGAGGGTGAGGAGTTCTGTGCCCTGGAAGCTGCCTTTTAGTTCAGGCGACTAGGAGAGGTCACTGCCATTTATCTCTGTCTTTTGACAAACCCTTGGGAAGTGGTGAGTTCAATTAGCCAGTGGACTAGCGTCACCCTGCCACCTTTCTCAGGGCAACTTAAAGACAGACAAGGTCTGCCTTTTGCCATTTGCTGGAGGCTGCTGAAACCTCCCCTTCCTGGAAATGGGGGTGACAGAGGGCAGTTTGGGTCGTGCTCAGGATCCCCGGAGCTCTGTAGCAGGTCCTGTGGGTAGGGAGCAGCTGAAAGACATTGTCATGACTGGCTTCTGGCTTCTTAGCTTCTCTGTGAGCCCCTGCCAGGCGCTCCACTGTGCCTGTGACTGACCACCGTGGTTGCCTTAGCAGGCGTGTGACTGTGCATGTGTTAATCATTGCAGGACAGACTCCCTATGACACATACAGTGACTGAGCATCGCTGGCCAAGCAGGATGTCACATTAGTCATTCTTGAAGAGGGAAGTGGGGGCATAGCAGGGCCAAAGAGTTGGTTAATTGAATAGACGCTAATTAATTTATAATCATTCATAGTCTTGCTGTTTTTTCTTTCTTTGTCTCATGAAGCCTAGGCCTTTGGAGCTGGATGGGGCTTTGGGGAGTCCAGTAGATGATTAAGGGAAGGGTGTGAGTGAGTCTTGACTCTGTTTATTAGCAAGGTGAAGTTGCTTCTCTTCTGGACCTTAGTTTTCCTATCCATAGAATGGGTTTTTATGGGGAGTAAATGAGATGCTATCTGTACAACTAACTGGGCACAATGCTTGTGCTGTGTATCAGTGAATGGTGGCTATTATTTTCCAGTCCCACTTTCTCCTCTCATAGGTTCATTTGTGCATTTGGCAAACATTTATTAGGCACCGACTGTAGGCACTACATAATGCATCTCCTTTGAAATGTGAATGAAATTTTCAAATGAGTTTGTGTTCTGGAGATGGGGAGGCAAGGACATCGGGTAGGATTGTGCCTTATGAAGGAGAAGCAAGGGAGGGTAGGATTAGAGTGACTTAGTTGGAGTAGAGGTTGCAGACAGGACAGTAGCTAGATACCTAAAGAAACAAGGGTCAGCCTAGGTGAACCCTGGAGAAAAGGCATTCTAGGCAGAGGGAATGTGTTGTATAAGCCCCTAAGGTTTGGAGCAAAGAGACCCAGGTGATTGAAGTGTGGAAAGTGGGTAGACAGGACACTGGAGAGCTGTGTGATGCCATGAGGAGGACTATAGGCTGTATTCTACAGTGATGGGAGGTCAGTGACACTCCCAGGGGAGGAGTGACGTGTTGAGATTTATGAGGAAACACATCTAACTTAAATGTTATCTTAGTGAGATTTTGACCAGTATGACAAAATACCTGAGAAAACAACTTAAGGGAGGAAGGATTTATTTTGGCTTGTGCCTTCAGAGGTTTAAGTCCATGGTCACTTGGCTCCATTGCTTCTGGGCCTGTGCATGGTGAGGCAGAAAAATCATGGTGGAAGGGAATGTTGTTCACCTCATAGCAGCCAGGAAGCAGGGAACTGCAGAGAGAAAAGGTTTGGGGATAATACATAGCCTTCAAACACACGCCTCAGTGACCATCTTCCTCCAACCAGGCCTCACCTTCTACAGCACTTCAGCTATGACCTCATCAAAAGTAGTATTACCCACCAATGAACTCAGTGTCCTCATGATCCAGTCACCTTTCAACAGTGTTACCATTTGGGGACCCAGCCTCAACACATGACCTTTTGGAGGGATACTTCATATTCAAGACATAACAGATGTCAAGACCTGGAGATAGCATTTCTTCTCTGATCAGTCACTGTATGTCAAAGGCATGAACCTGGGAAGGACATGATGGCTATAGAGTTGGTCCAGAAGCAGACTTGACCTTGGAAATGGGACTTCTTGGCTTTTCTATTACTGTGTTCTTTCCCCAGCAGGATCCCAAATGCCTGTCTGTACAGAGAAAGAGCTAACACAGCAGGCCTGATAGCTGTCCTTTACAATGTCACGTGGAAGGTTGACTGTTGGCTGGTGTGTTAGTGAGCACAAAATACCTGAGAAAAATCAACTTACAGAAAGATTTTCTTTTTTTTTTTTTTTTTGGCTCACTGTTAGTTGACTCCATTGCTTTGGGCCTGAGATGAGGCAGAACATGGAGGGCAAGAGTGTGTGGTGGAAGCCACTCACTTCATGATAGCCAAGAAGCAAAGAGAGTAAGCGGAAGGTTCCCTTCAAAGGGTGACTACTTTCTCCAAATAGTCCCCACCTCATAATAATAACCCATTCAACTACAAACTTACCAATGGATCAATTCACCGGTGAGGTTTATGCCCTCATGATCCAGTCACTTCTTAGCCACAAGCTTTCAATACATGAGCATTTTGGCAGGGCCAGTTCACACCCAACCATAACAGCTGACATCTGGGAAGTTGGATTTTGGGAGGATTATTATCACCCCAACCAATATGGAGTATCTCACTGTGCCTCAACTGGTTGTGTAGACAGGGCGGTCTATACTGTTTTCCTGCTCAGGATCTGAAGATTTGGCATACTGGAAGTGCCTGTGTGACCAGCCCACAGTGAAAACCCCGGACATGGAGTTTCCTGTGGACTTTCCTTGGTTGACACATTTCACGCTGGCTGTCAGTATGTGTTGTGGGAAGAAGTCGGTGTGTCCTGTGTGGCCACTGGACTCTTGAAAACTTGTGCCAGGTTACTACTAGACTTCACTTAGGTGATTTTCTCTTCACTGATTTTGCTTATGTCTTTTTGCTGTAATAAATGATAGCCATGACTGGCTAGATGCTAAGTCTCCTGAGTGAATCACTGAACCTAGTGAGCCTGGGGACCCTGGCATTGTTACAATGATTTATAATAAGTGAGAATGTGATCCTGAAGTGTTGGGGAAGCAAATGGATTGCTTTGAAGTCTGGCCCATGACAAATATCTGCTAAAGCAGCTCACTTGAGGAAAAAAGTTTATACCCTAGCCCACTCAGTACCCTATTTGCTAGGAATCTAGACTATGAATATTATTTGTAATCCAGGCAAATTTTTATGCACAAAGTTGTTCTTTACAGTCTAATCTATAATCCTGGAAATTTGATTTTAACTAAGTGTTATTATTTGGTTGGTAAAACAAAATAGCTGGGTAATTTCTAAAGAAAGGAGGTTTATTTCACTCATAATTTGGGGAGTTTGGGAGTTTGACAATGATACTTGCTCAGCTCTGGTGAGGGGTCCTTTGTCTGCTAGATGGCCTCATGGCAGGAGGGTATGTGAGAGGGAGAGATCACATGGTGGGAGAGGAGGCCAGAGAGTCAGGCTTCATCTTGCATCACAACTTACTCTTGCTGAAAGGAATTTACTCCTGGAGATCTGCTTAACCTCTTCCAAAGACAGTGGCCTCAATGACCTAATTGCCTTGCGTTAGGCCCCTCCTTTTACAGGCCCCATCACATCCATGCCAGGGCATCAAGTAAACAACATGGAGAGAATGGAGAAGTAACCTTTCTATATGAAGAAGATGAAATATTTCTGCAGCCATAACAACCATTGAAAAATATTTATGCCATAATCCATAATGCTAAAGTGAAAGAATTAGTATACAAAGTTATATGAATTTTCTCCAGAGACTTATGCCGAATGAAAATCAGCCATTCTGAAAAGGTTATACCGTGTACGGCTCCACTTTTATAACATGCTGAAAGGACAAAGTTATAGAAATCTCGAGCATATTGGTGGCTTTCTGGGACTTAAAGACAAGGTGGAAGTGGGAGAGTCATGGTTATGGTTCTAAAAGCACAACATGGGGATCTTTGGGCGGAGGTAATGTTCAGTGTCTTGACTGAGTCAATGCCAGCATCCTGGTTGTGATTTGTCCTGTAGTTTTACAAGACTCTGCCATTGAGGGAAAATGGGAAAGGGGTTCATAGGATCTCTCTACATTATTTTTTACAACTGCATGTGAATCTACAATGATCTCAAACAAAAGTTTAATAGAAAATCCTGGAACATCAGAAAAATAATACGCATTTTGATATCAACTATTTAGAAGTACATTGATTTTGGTTACTTTGGAATAGAGAGGGGGTAGGTCATTTTTTTCTTCTCTGTATTTCTGTGGACTCCACAATGAACATAATTGTAGCTTTGATTTTGAAGTAATTTTAGGTCTGCTGATAAGATGCAGAACAGTACTGAGAGTTCTCATACTCTCCACCCTGCTTCCACTAATGGTGACAACTTATACAGTTGTTGCACAGTTATCAAAACTAAGAAATTAGCACTGGTGCAATCCTACTAGCTATTGTACAGACTTTATTGGGATTTAACCAGTTTCCCACTAATCTCTGTCTTGTGTTCCATGATCCCATGTTGCATGTAGTCCTCGTGTTTTCTTAGTCTGCTCTGGTCGGTGGTAATCCCTCAGCTTTTCATGATCTTGGAGATTGCTGGTTGATTCCACTGTAGAATGTCCTTGCTTTTGGGCTTGTGTGGCGTTTTCTCATGATTACCCTGATGCAAGGCATTTCTGTTAAGAATATCCTAGAAATGATGTGGTGGCCCTCTTAGTCCCTCATGTACAAGGGGTTGATACAGTCGATGTTTTATTACGTCATATTGGCCCGAGTAGTTGATTAAGGCAATGTCTGCCAGTTTCTCCACTGTCAAGTCACTGTTTCCCCCTTTGTAATTAATAAACATATGGGGGAGGGGAGCTACTTTGAGACTATGCAGATATCCTATTTTTCTTCAAGCTTTCATCTTTTAATTTTAGTGTATGTTGGTGGAGCCTGCCTGTGTAATACTTATTGGTGCCCTGTTTCCTTAAGGGTGCATCCCTTCTACATTTATTAATAGGAATTCTTATGGAAGAAGAATTGTCCCTCCCCCACCATTCATTAGTTATCCAACAATTTTTGGTATCACTATGGCCTTAGATACACTCATTTTATCCTCTGGATTTTAACCCAATACTGTTATTTATTTTGTTAAAATTGTTTTGGCTTTGGCCATTGGAAGCTTCTTCAGGTTGACTCCTATGTCCTTTTGGCATGCCTCATAGCATTTTAAGTACTTCTTACTTTCTGGAAACACACATCCTGTATATGCACTCTGGAAGGACTGCTTCTCCATGGAGCCTGGTTCCCTTTACTGGGTGATGGTATTTAGAAATTAAGATCTCAGTACTAGATGTGTTTGTTCACTGTTACTGGGATGTCATTGCTTCTGTCTTTCTCAACAAACAGAGCTAGGATTTGTATCTATGTCTGCCTGTCTGTATCTCTCTCTAAATATATGCATACATATATACACACACATATGTATATACATACACAAATACACCTGCACATACATACATCAGTGTTTATTTTATCTTATCTATATATTGCATAGCTATGTCTATCTGCAAAATTTTTACAAACCTTAAGTTCATTTTAATGTCTTTAATTCTAGTTCAAGCCTTCAGGGTTCATTTTAGCCTTTCTACTTCTTTATTTGCAGCTTCTTTCTTTGACAATGAGACTGCTTACTCTTATTAAGTACATTTACTTATTTGTTCAACTCCATACACACAAAAGGTTGTTTCAGAATTGCTATTCCATACCCACTCTGAGAGACAAACACAACTGTATTGCAGTGTCTGAACAGAGCTCTTTTTTTTTTTAATTAGCCTTATAGAATCCTTTCAGAATAATGTTTCCTGAGTTACCTGGGCTAGTTCTTTCTTCCCATCCCCTTCAGTATGGTGGTGTTCTTCCTTCCAAATAAAGTAATATTTCCTTGTTACTATCTAAATTCCATTCTGAGTTCCCCTGCATGTGATTTTAATTATTTATTTCTGGAGTGTGTGAAACATTGTCATGGTTCTAAGATACATACTTTCTCTAAATAAGTATAAATTGAGATAGATAGATATAGACAGATATCTGGAATACATTTGTGCAAATAGATATGTACTCAGAGAAGTATGCACCCTTCCCACTTCTCCTCCTTGTTACCTTAACCTGTTCCCAGTTCCCCGTTCTTTCTCTTCCTTTCCTACCACGCCTTGGGTAACCAGACTCTTCAGTTTTCAGTGTATCCTTCCTATATTTCTTCCACACACATAAGCCAGTACACATATGTCTTCTTATATCCTCTTCTCTTCCTACATAGAGGACAAAATACTACAGATAATTTTGTACTTTATTTCACTTCACAGTGTATCTTGGAAATCACCTCATGTCAGTTCATAGGGATCTTCCATAATAAGCTTCTTTTTTTTAAACTTTAGTAAACAGAAAAAAAAATTTCTAGTAGCTCAAGGATCAGTTTTAAAATTCTATAAATCTTGTGGTGAGGGTGATGATGATAAAAAGCAGCATTCTATGAGCTAAACATCTGTCATGTGTCCTGCTGTATGCTTGGCATTTTGTGTAGATTTTCTCGCTGACTGCTGACTAGAGCCCTGATTAGCAAGTGTTATCTCCAATTTGCTGATGAAAAAAATAAGGTTTAGCAATATTTAGAAACTTGCCCAAGGTCATCAAAATGGAAGCAGAGTTTGAACCCACGACTCTCTTGGGTTTGTGCATTGAGAACACACCAACCCCACTGTAGATGGTCCAGGTTAAAACAAATCCATGTTTGTTTTTAAAACCTGGACATCTCCCAGGCCTTAACACCCTGTTGATCATGAGTTGGCTGCTGTCAGAGCTGGTGTGTTATGGATGGAAGCAACATGGAGGTAATATACTGCCTATTTGTTCCAGACAAATGGACTTTTCCTTTCTGGAGGACCGTGGGTCCTGCCTTTAAGCTGGGAGACATGCTAGGTGAGGCCTGCTACCTGAACATAGCCATACATCCAATCTTACACCTCCCAGTCACCAGCCAGAGCCACATTACCCCACAGGGCTGTTTGGTTTAGAAGGACACTCAATCAAAACCAACTCACAACCATTTCCAGTCAAACTGTTTGTACAGCAGAAATGCTTGACAAATTTCTTCAGAGCAGGAAGTCTGGCTTCTGTTGTGACAGGGACAGCCTGTGGTAGAGAGGCCATGCCATTCATTGCACTTGGTTAGATCATGGCTTCTGGATTCCTCACACCTGAGCCTCACCCCACTTCAAGGTTTTCTAGCTGTATGACCTAGGACAAGTCACTTAATCCTCAAAGTGCATCCATGAAATGAAGGGCTAGGAACAGTGCCCATCCAAATCCATGGGTTCCATATTTCCAGGAGAGTTCATGGAACCCAGCATATGGTCACCCTCAGGACTGTGATTTCATACAGCAAAAGGATACAAAATGGAATCCACAGAGGTTCAAGGTGGATGCAGTGAAGTCCAGAAGGGACCAGGTTCCCAGGAGTCCTCTCTCACTTAGGGCATACACTATTCACTAATTCCCCTGACATCAGGTTCAACTGTAAATGCGAAGCACTGTCCAAGCTCATTCAGCACCACGTGTCTAAGTGTTTTTATCCAGGACTGGTCACATAGGCATCCTCTGCCTAGTGTGCCCCCAAACTCCAGCCTCCCCAAAGGAAAGCAGGTGTTCAGCATTAACTACACTATTTGTGTAAACAATTTAGGCACGGTGAGCCACTCACCAGTTAGGGTGTTGGAAACCCTCCCCATATCCAATTTCCCAGACTCCAGCCAATCCGCGAGCAGGCCTTTGTAAGGATAGCGTTCTCAGGAGTGTAGCGTTAACTTTTCTGCACCAGGTTGCCTTGGTGGGGATGCTGCTGGGTGGATTAAATGAGAAAATCCTTGCAAAGCACTTGGCACTGCCTGCTATAGAAGCACTGGCTAAATGTCAGCTATGATCGCTTTGATGTCCAGGGAATACGGTTTATTATTTTTATTGTCTTGCTGGTTGGGGGTACATTGTGGCATTTACAAAAGTTACTACAAAATATCAAATATGTCATACTTGAATTCATCTCCTCTATTTTTCTTCTTTCTACCTTAGTCCTCTTCTTATGGTAGTTCCAACAGGTTTAAAAAGTTCCATATTCACAGGGAATGCGTTTTGATTGGTTGTTCAGCACCTACAGAAGCAAGCTCGGTGCACCACCCATCCCCTCACCCACCCGTTCATGCCCTTGTTCTGCACTTTGATGGGGCACGTGCTTGAGTGGGGGCCGTGTCTGGCCTCTTGGGGGGCTTGTGAAGCAGCAGCATTACGATCCCTTTCATAGAGGGTGCTATCTGTGGGTGTCCAGCCAGCTGGGTATCCGTTAGGGGCTTCAAGGGCAACCTAAAAGGACACATTTGCACATGTAGGGTGAGCAGGGTGAGGAAGCAGTGACCTGAGAGCTTCCCCTCCTGATGTCTTGCTGTTTTTCCTTCTCGTCCCACAGCCAAAGCTAAATCAAAATGTGGCCCGACGTTCTTCCCCTGCGCCAGCGGCATCCACTGCATCATCGGCCGCTTCCGCTGCAACGGCTTTGAGGACTGTCCCGACGGCAGCGACGAAGAGAACTGCAGTGAGTACCAGTGCCGCACGCTGTGCCCTGCAGCCAGCCCAGCTCGTCCCCCCTGGCTGTCCTCCTCCCTGGGCTTCTCATAGCCAGAGGCTCCCACTTCCCTCATGTGTAAAGCTGTGAGAGCCTGGCTCCCATTGATAGGGGGCTTTATGTCCTACACTGGGCTTGGTGAGCTCTGCCAGTAGCTGTGCAAATGCAGGGGGATTGTCCCCAGTAAACAACGGGGGAGCCTCACTTGGAGGGAAGTAAATAAACTCATCCAGGCTCACACAGCTTATCAGTAGCAAAGCCATTCCTGGGTTCATTCAAACCTTCATTTGATTCACTCTGAAATATCCCATGGTTATGTGCTCGCTTATTTTCAGTCTTACTTTGAATGATTTGAAAATGCTTACTTATTAATTAGGTGCGATAAGAATATATTCTTGTAAAATATTTCTAGTTAGTACAAATTTCTCCTTGATTGTGTCCACCTTATTCCTTTTGCCTGCTATGTAATATTCCACTACACCGACAGACAACACACACACAGCCTCTTAGCAGTCTCATTGAACTTAACCCCTCCTACACCTGGTTACATTCAGTCCCTTCCTCCCCAGTGTCCACAGTGACTTCACACACCTCAGCCTCAGAGACCTTCAGGTGTCTCCTTCCCACCTTTAATATTGTTTGGCTTGCTCAACAAGGTGCATCCTGTTTGCTCCCGCTGGTCAGTCTGGTCCCTGTTTCTTCTTTTCTTCCTTCTACACTGCTTGAGCCTTTTAACTATTACTGGTTCTGAGTAAATGTATACATTTATTTTCTATGCTTATATTTTAAGGCTTTTTTTTTTTTTTTTTTTTTTTTAGCAATTTCAGTTCATAGCAAAATGAATAGGAGATACAGAGATTTCCCGTATGTCCCTGGCCCCACTGTCACCACCCTACAGCAGAGTACATTTGTGACAGTCTTCACGGACTCTTCACCACTGCAGTTAACATCAGGTTCACTGTTGGTGTTGCACTTCCTGTGGGTTTGAGCAGATGTGTGATGGCGCGTGTCACCATTGTGTTATCACACAGAACAGGTTCGCTGTCCTCCAGGTCCTCTGTTCTCTGCCTCCTCACCCCTCCCTGGCCACCCCCCTTATATATGTTCATAACATTTTTCTTTTCTGGTTATTGTAAAGAACTTACAAATTACAAAAAAAAAAAATACAAAGAGGAAAACAAAATACTACACAATCTCATAAATTAGAATGAAATGCTAATGCTTAACCAATTTGGTGCCTGTCCTTCTCTGTCTGTCTGTCTTTGTCTCTGTCTGTCTGTCTCTCTTTCTAGATACATGCATAGATGCATATGTTGAAGTCACTGGTGAGTCTAAATCAGAAGACTTGGTCCTTGTGCTCTGGCGAGGAAGACTCCAAGCAGATCATGTGGATGTAGTGAGGGAAATAATGGAGTTTTATTATAGGAAAAGGGGAAGGGGATTACAGGTGAGGTCTTTGCTAGGTGCAATGTAGGCACCACGTGCAGGAAAAGAAGGCATGATTTTCTTTTAGGTCATTTTTATGTCATCCTTAACTTGAAGGTGGGGGAGAAAACCTGCATCACTCCCAGTCTGCAGGGTCTCCCTGGCCTGTGCTAATTCTCAGGTACCCCAAGTCCGTGAGGGTGGACATTTCCACTCTAATTTAAGAAAGGCCTAGCAATTGGAATGGAGCTCTCTGGGGTCTGAGGGAGTGGGTCTGGGAGTGGGGAGGGGCGAGTGGGGTGCTCTAAATCAGGCTGTATGGTTTTCAGAAGTCCTGAGCCTTCTCTAATGTCTAGTCTGGCTCACATACACACACGTACACATGCACTTCTTTAATGTGCTTGGTCATGTTTTCCTCGTTATTGTCACCATTTTCTTGTGTTACTCATTTTTTTCCCCCAAACATGTTTTAATCCCTTCCATGACTCTCTTGATAGCTTGTTTGTAATGTTTGAAGGAGGACATTCTCTCCCAAGACATTTGTGCCATTGCTGGGAGCAGTGGCTGGTGCCACCTCCCAGCAGGGACACAGGGAGTTTATGACTCTCGCCCACAAGCCCCCTTCAGTTGCTTTATTCCATTTTCTGAACCTCAAATGGCACAAGCATGGCAGAACCGCTAGATTGCTGTGTGGTTGTAGACTGAATGAAACCCTTCTTAGCAGAGCGGGTGCTGTCACTGGTGGAGGAAAACAACTCTGACGTCCTCTGGGCGTGGGTTCCTGTTCTCCCCTGATAAGCTGAAGGCTGGTCTGCTGCATCGTAGAAGCCATCATGGAAAGATGGCTTCCTTATCTCTGAACTGGGTGTGCTGGCTGACAGCCTGCTTCTAGAGTTGCTGAGAAAACTAGATGAAATAATTAAGAAGTGGTCATCAGTCTTGGAGCTGGCCCAGGGTAATTGGTTTTTAAAAAAACAGTGGTTTAAAACAAAAGTTTGAGTAGTTAAAGGGAAGAGCATGTTTATTGGGATTTTGCTTTTTTGCTTGGAATCTCCAAAGACATACTTCTTTTGTGTTTCATTTAGTCCTTTGGTAAGTGTATATCAGTTTGCTCTCAGCATCCTACTCCATGGGATCTTCTGATCTAAGGGAGAAATACACACACACACACACACACACACACACACACACACAATCCAATGGCAATGAAAAGCAAGTGTAGCAATTATAATACATACATTCAAAATGATTGCATCATCTTTGCCGTAGTTAAAGACCCTGTAAGAGTTACATGGCTGGATATTGGCCTTAAATTATGTAAGCTAATCAATTATGTCCATTCTAAATTTTGTCAACGGGATTAAGCCAGCACTTCCCTCTCTCACATCTACCATTTAAAAATACTGATTCTAAATCACTATTTTGAAGACTGGTAAATAAAAGGAAAGGATCAAATGTGCTTATCCTCCTTTTTCTTAGATCCATTGTACTTTAATTAGATAACAGATTTAAGAAAGGTCTTTTCTTTTAAAGCATACCAGCCAATAGAAGAATAACAGAATCAGAATTGGTGTTTCCATTCTGAAGCCCCTAATGAAGAGGGAACGTAGGTTGATCATCAGATACTTTGAAAACCCTTAGATGTAAATCGATGTAGGCTGCGAACTCCTGACACTGCCCACCAGTCGATCTTTACACAGACGGCTTTGGATCAATATTGCACCACTTCAAGTAGAATGTAGAAACCTCGCTCTGTTGGTCTCTTTATGATATAGGTGTCTTATAGTCCATTGCATTCTTTGAAAACCCCAAAAGACAGTGTTTTATTTTTTGCTTTAAATTTTCAAATCTATTCTAAAGGATTCTAGAAGAAAAGAATATGGTTTTACCCAGATAGTTCCCATTTTTGTTGTCCAAGTCTCCTGGTATCACCTTCCTGCTGTCAGAAGAACTTCCCTTAGCAATTCTTTTAAAAGCAGGTCTGTGGGCAACAAATTCTCTTTTCATTCATCTGAGTGTCTTCATTTCACCTTCATTCCTAAATGATATTTTTATGGCATGTGGAATTGTGGATTGACAATTCTTTTCTCAAAACCCTTTAAATGTGTCACTTCCCTCTGGCTTCTCTGGTTTCCAAAGAGAAATTTAAAGTCATTCGATTTGTCTCCCCATATATGATGGGTCATTTTTCAGCATTTTAGATCATGGTGTTGGGTGTCTAGTTGTGGATTGCTTTGAGCTTATTCTGCGTAGGGTTCTCTGAGCTATTTGAATTTGTAGGTTTGGTGTTTTGCAGTACTTAGTATATTTTCAGCTATTGTTTCTTCAAATTTTTTTAACTACTACCCTCCTTCTTCTTTTGGGATCCTGATGACAACTTCAGATCTACTGTCACTGTCCCACGAAGCCCTGAGGCTCTACTCATTTTTTATCAATCGCTTTGCTTTTTATCATTGAGATAGGATCCTTTTTGTTAACCTTGTCATCAAGGTCCTTTGTCATCTTCAATTTGCTTTCTAGATTCTTTATTCACTGTTGTGTTTTGCTTTAATTTCAGTTGCTGTGGTTTTCAGTTCTGAATTTTCCTTTTGGCTCTTTACTAGCTTCTGTTTTCTTTACAGAGACTTCCTGATTTTCCATTTGTTGCAAAATTGTTTGTGATTGCTTGTTAGAGATTTGTGTAATAGCCACTTAAAAATTTTTTGACACGTAATTCCAGCATATGTGTCATATTGGTGTGGGGAGATTTTGGTTATCTTTTCCCACGTGAGTTGAGACTTTCCTGACTCTCCATATGGCAAGTCATTTTGGAGTGTATTCCGGATATTTTGTTTATTATGTATGACACTCTGGGTGTTGCTTAAATCCTATGGAGAATGCTTTTATTTTTGCTTTAGTGGGCAGATGACCCAATTAGGTCAGACCCCATGTTTCTGCCAGCTTTCTGTGAATTGAGGTCACAGTTTTCAAACTGTTTTTGCCTTGCTGTAGGACCTGCCCTGGTGATCTGTTTCAGAATTCATTCTCAACATTTCTGGTGCATTGAGTACAATCTGACCCACATGTGCCCAGTGGGGATCTGTCTAGGAGTTGGTAAACAATTTTATAAGATGGCTTCCTGAGCTTTCTCTTCTCTGTCTCTAGTTCTTTCTGGTTGCTGGGGCTCCAAGAGGAGACTAAAGATAGTAAACTCAGCAGCATTTTTTGTACTTTGAGTTCTGTCTTCTTCCCCAGTAGGCCTTCTCCAAATTGTGTTTCAGAGTCTAGACTAGCTGCACGCTTCCCAGTCCAGTTTCTAAACTGCATTCTGTGGGAAGCCAGTGTGTGGGGGGGTGGTTCTGGCGTTTGACTGGGAATCTCCCATAAGCCAGTTTGAGCAGCACAAAAAGAGAGAGAACCTGGATGTTATTTGCCTTCCAGTTGCTACAAATAGAACTCACGTTGCCACTGTGAGGAAGTTCTGCCCAAAACCTCCCAACTGGGTCATAAGTCTATCCATTAGTTTATAGGCAATTTTGGAAGAGAGAAACATGTTAATGACTCTGAGGAGAGGCAAACTGCCAGATCCAGAATGGGGGAAATTCTTCATGGCCTGGTCTCAACCATAAGTCAATTCTAAGAGGAAGCATAGAGGAAGGAGGAACCTGTAGACTGAGAGACTTAGAGATGAATTAATCCAGTGTGATTTGTAGACCATATTTGAACTCTGACCCTAAATAAACCAATTGTTTAAAAAAAAAATTGAACCAAGCTCAGTATTTTTGCTCACGCCTATAATCCCAGCTACTTGGAGGTAGAGATTGAGGATTGTTACCAACAGTGTTGTTAGTCTTTCATGCAATAAATAAGACTTCCCATGCTCTTAGTGCTCTCTTGCCTTGACTCCCTCCTAGAATGGTAGCTCCTTAAGAAGAGGAAGGGGTTGTGTTCTACCCCCAGTGCTTAGTAGGCTGCTTTGTTTAGTCAAAGGAAATAGTCAACAATTAATTGTTGAATGCCTGAATCAAGTAATCAACCAAAAGGCTAAATGTGGATGACAGACAGATGGGCAGCCCCTCTTCCCCGCATGCATGTCTTCACCCTCTTGGGTTTTCAGATGTGTGCCTGGAGAGCAGATTTAGGGCGTACATGCTTCACTCTCCTCGGTTCCTGTCGCTTTAAGATTCACATCCTCTTTCCACAGTCTGTATGCCAGACACCATGCAAGATGCCACAGGGTAGGCAGGAATGGGTCAGACACTGAACCTGGCGTGGGAGCTTAGACACAGGCCAGGGAAACAAAAGCATTCCTATGCAAGCAGTTACAATATGAGAGTGCTGTTCCCTCAGGGCTCATTAGCAGGGTGTTGGGGGAAATGAGCCTAGGAGGGTGGCTGCCATTTACAGTGCAGCCTCATGGGCTGGGTGATTCCCAGCTCAGAACCCAGACTGAGGCTGGAAGCTGTGTTCACTGTCCAGGGCATATGAGCCACTTGGCTGACAATCTCTTAGCACTTCCTGTGTGTGACACTTTTCTGTATGTTTCACGTAGATAATCTCATTGCAGGTAAGCAGAGCTATTACTCCCTTTTATGCATAAGAAAAGGGAACATGGAAAGGTTAAGAAACCTACCATGGTCACATTCTTTAAGTAGCAAAGTTGGAATATCAACCCAGGCATATACACCCAGAGTCCAAGCTCTTTCTTTTAATTCAAGAGTGTAATATATAAATATTGAGAAATACAGAGATTAGCTACCTCCTCCCCGCAGTAAACACCTATACGTGTTGGAAGTGGTTACCTCTGAGGTACAAGCAATGAGTTCAAGGGACTTCTGTGTTTTCTTCTAAGCCTTTTAACACTGGAATCCAAACTCTTCACCACTATACTAATATATATCTTGCTTATTAATAATTACAAGAAGCATGTACTAATTAATCACTTATTGTGGACCACATGCTACTCTGCATGCATTATCTTGTTTAATTTTCACCAGATCTTATGACCCAGGCACTGTTTTTGTCCCCATCTCACAGGTGAGGAAACCCAGGCTCAGGGAAGTTCAATAATTTTCTCAAGGTTACATAGAGAGTGGGAGATAGAGCTGAAATTTGAACCCACTTGTGCGTCCCACACAATGTGTGTGCTGGGAATTGTAGGTGAGGGCAGATATGAAAAGTGGGGCCTCAGTTTGTGTTCTATGCTCAGTGAGGAGTGGGAGAGAAGAGGGAGAATTTCAAACAAAGCTGGTGGCTGGAGAGGTGAGACATGGTGGCACCTTTAATAGAAATGGGGCTGTGGAAAGTGGGAGCCATCAGGGCACAGAGAGGAGGATGTCAGTGCCAGACATGTGGAGTTTGAGGCGAGTGGGGCTTCAGGCAGAGCTGTCCACAAGGCATAAGGAGAAAGATGTGTACTACCTGTAGGGATGCTGACCAGCCATTCACAGAAAGGTGGTGGTCGAAGCAGTGAAATTGGGCTTGTTTCCGGGAAGAGGCAGGCTTGGGTGTTAGACAGGAGGCAGCCATGCTAAGGAAATGTTTATGTAGCAGGAAGAGACAGACTGCCATTAGCAATGAATCGGAGTTCTGCCAATGGTCTGGTGCTTTCTCTAGACAAGTTTTAAAAATTAAAATCCTCTGAGTCATTAGAGTTGGGGAAAAGGCAGGCAGGATGCAGCAATCTTTACCTCTTGCTTGCTTGGCAACTCTTTCCTTCCTGCAGAAGAGGTTCTGGCTCCAGGACATGTCTTGGTGTGTGCAAGTGGAAGGGACAGTTGAGGCTGGGCCTGGTGGCGTCTGTGAAAACAGCCCCTGTAAGCAGATTGGAAGTAATGCAAGAACTTATAGCTGATAGCAGACAGGCCCCAGTCAGGGTGAAGAGCAGATTCCAAGCCATGGGGGAGCAGTACTTGGGGCTGGAATGGACCATCTACAGCAAGAACAGCTCAGAGGTCCCTGGTTTGGGTGGTCCCTGGGATGGGTGCCCTCGGTTGTGGAGCAGGGGAGGTCTTGGGGTAGCTCCAGATCTCCAGTTACGTGGTTTGCAGGGAAAGTGGAGCTGGGAGACAAGATCCCCATGGAAGACAAGGAGGTTAGGATAGGTTAGGGCCGGGGAGCAAGTGGCATTCGTGGAGACTGGTGACAAGAAGTTTCCCATTTGTATTCAGTCAAGAACTCGTTGGCGGGGAAGGGAGCTGATTTCACAGACTTAGATAAGTTAAAGAGACATTGCCTAAGTCCTGCTGGAGAATGAGTGCCTCTCTTCATGACCTGGAGTTGGTTTGTTGCTTTTGGGTAACCACAGTGGCCCCTCGGTCCCCTCTGTTTGATGGGGTCAAACTGATGCTCCTAGTTTAATTAACCACTAAGCAGTTCCCTTCACTCTTGCCTCCCTCCCTCTGATGG
Organism: Castor canadensis; assembly: GCF_047511655.1. Taxonomy (NCBI): domain Eukaryota; kingdom Metazoa; phylum Chordata; class Mammalia; order Rodentia; family Castoridae; genus Castor; species Castor canadensis. The sequence continues at coordinate 172,837,916 of NC_133386.1, forward strand.
AGAAAGGCTTGTTCTCTTTCCTGTACATTGTGGGCTGGGAAATAGACCATCAGAACCTTGTGTTTCTTGTGGTAATAATATCCAAGGAGCTTTTGAGCCTACAATTGAGATTTTCAAATTGACGCTACAGACAATTTTCTCCGCCTCCAGTGAAACAGATACTGTCGGATACAGTGCTCTTCTTCTCCTTAGTTAACTGACTAAAATAACACATTTTTCAGTGACCAATAAACTATAGCAAGGACAAAGAAATCATAAACATTTGGAGCACATTAATATTGCTGCAAGATTCCCGAAACAACGTCCTGAAGTACCCACTATCTCCTGGTGACTGTATGAGCTGGTTGGTGAGCACTTACATTTGGAGGTCCTGGCTCAGTCCCCACAGCCACCTGAAGCCTCCAGTGTTGGTCCACTGAGGTCCCACACACTGGTTCTGCAGTCAGGTGTATTGAGGCCCTGGAAGTCATGTAAGGAAACTCAAGCCATCTGGGTCTCTGAAAAGATCCTTCACTCTGGTTTAGCAATTCTGCCTAACAACTGAAAATTGATGGCTTCTATGCCATCGTTAACAGGACTCTGTCTGAGATGTGTTATGACTTCATCAGAGCCTACCTTTTTTTGGTAGCAACCCAGGCTCATTCTTAGGAATGTAAATTTTTTTAGACTGGGCTATGACATGGAGTTGCTTTTGACTCCTTTTTTAGAACTTTCTAGTCTCTTGAAACTCTCGTAGAATTTTGGAACTCTTGGGATTAGCTTTTCTGTCCACTCCTGTAGCTGTCAGCTCTTCTTTCTTGCTTGCCAGTTTGTCTGCAGGGCAGCAAGCAGCCTGTTCGCTCCCTTCTGGTTTGCTGTGTCCTTGGGAACTGTCTTACAAAGCTTATCAAAACTACATAAGTGGAGAATCAATAGACCGAGGGTGGCAAAGGCGGGAGAGCCCTTCTGCAGCTCCTGGCACTTCTGAGGCATGAACACAGCCATGCACACAACCATGTCTTGATGGTTGAAGCCCTTTTGGTTTGGCTTCACGCTGGGCTTGGAGTGTGTTCCTCCACCATCCTCTCCCTATTTCTCTGCCCTAAATTGGGTGGACCAGGCTCAAATCTTAGGGGTTTCTGAAACTCCTGGAGCTACAGAGGAAAGGCAAAGGGAGGAGATCTTGGCAAGGAATCCCAGGTGTGACACAGTGTATGTCTGATTAGTAAACACTTGAGTCATTTCTACTTGGGGGAGGGGGATTTTGTTTTATAACCAATGGCTTCAGTATTCGTTATTGTTTGTTCAAGGGTTTCTCTAGTAGCTCGAAGTGAAATTACTGGGTTGGCAAGTATGTGAACTTTCAACTTTACTACATATTACTAAACTGGTCTCCACTGTGGACCTCCAATTTGACTCCCCCTTGGAATTCACAAGGCTTCCTCTCTCTCTGCATCCTTGGCAACAGCCTATATTTTAAGACCTTGAGTTTGCCCAGTCTGTTGCAGAGTCAGTGCCATTTCATTACCACTGATGGTACACATTGTTTTGTTTTTGTTGACCATTTGCCTGGCTGCATGCGTTGTCTGTTTTTCTGTTGACTTGTCTTTTCTTTTTGGCTGTGATAGCTCTTTACATATTCTTTACTAGTCCTTTTGGTTGTATGCATGAAAGACAGTCTGTGACTTGGTTTTCAAGCATATACACATAAATATGTATACATTTATAGTATGTATACATAAATACATATGCATTTATAGTATATATGTATATGTATAAAAACACACACACATGAAACTTTTCCTTGGGAAAGAGTCTAAGGCTGAAGAAAAAGTAAGCAAATGACAATCACAGGGGTGATTTGGGCTGTGCAGTCTCCCCACTAGGGTGCTTACATAAGCTTGCCCTGCCCCGTCTTGGAGCAATTAGCATGCCTTCCAGGATGTCTGTTGGAGTACGCTGATTATTACTGATGCCTGGGCTGCACAGACATGACCCACAGCATCTCAGGGAAGCCAAAGACCACCCTGTGGGATGCTGATGGGCAGAAGGGTTTGGAGGGCTGCCTTGGACCAAAACCAGATATGATTTGTGGTTTGGGGTTTCTCCGATTTGGTTTTGGATGAAGTCAGACCTTGGTTTCAGCTTGATCAAGTTGAGCCATTCTCTGGCCCACAGTGATTTAAATAATTAAGTCTCTCGTCTTCAGGCCAGACTACTGTTGTTTGACTTTACCTAGATCCATCATCCTCATAACTGAGAGCTTTGGCTTGCGCTATCCCTCAGATTCCTCTGGCCTTTCAAATCAAACTTTCTAGGTTGAATGGTTAAAAAAGCCTGCAGTCCTTTGGGCTCACATACCCTGTGAAGTGTACCAAGTCCCCACAGCTGTGATTGCTGTAGTCTCAACAATAGTTGGGTGGGGGGGACTTAGGGAGCATGGTGATTCCAAATGCCACTCTGCAGTCAAGGACCACCGAGGAATGCTGGAGCTGACTTCCCCTGGTGCCGTGGCCTATTATCTTCAGGACTGGGCCTGGTGCTGCCTCTGCTGTTGTCATCACCTGTGCAGCACAGGAACAGGCTCAGTTTATTATCCAAGATCCAGGATGACCCCTCATCCTCACTACCACTGCTGCTCCTTGCTGGAGGCCACACTGAGTGTCCATGGCAGATGTAACTAGGGAACGAGTGTCATATTCCCCAAGCCTGCACTTCATGTCAGACTCTGAAGTGGACATCTTTTCCTGTGTCTTATTTGATGCTGAAATTCACGCTGTAAATAACAGGATCAGCATCACAGCCCTGTGACTGGTGCTGTCATACAAGTGCCAGTGCTGAACCTCACAGCACGCCACACCTGGCTTTAAGCTCTGCACTGCTTATCTTGAAGCATGTCGTTAATAATTTTTAAACAGCACACCTCACATTTTCAATTTGTACTGGATCTTGAAAATTATTTTACAGGTAAAGCAACCAAAGCTCAGAGAAGTGAAGTAGTTTGCCTAAAATCGCACAGTGAATTAGTAGCAGAGCTGGGACTGCACTCATTTCTACTTGGCTGCTTTGTGGATTGAAAATGAGCCTTAGAACAAGACTTGTTTGAATTGCTGTGCAAGGAATGGGGAAGTGAAGTGAATTGTGCTGTAGAAATAAGTTTTGCTATGGAGGTTTGCTGATGTGTTAAATGGTTTTGTGAGGCCACTCACACTGCCCAGTTACCACTGTGTTCCTGGAGGGGAGCGTCCAGATCTGTCTTTTCTTTTAAGGTCCCTGGAGGTGCCTAGAACAGGGGTCCTCACAGAGGAGCTGCTCAGGAAATGGTCACTGGTCCACTGGTTTCATGGGCTTCCTTGGTGATGAGGAAGAAATGAAACTGAGTTATGTCAGTGAGCCACAAAGAATCAATGAGGAGTTAGCAGTTCATAGCACCCCAGCATGGTGACCTGGGACCAGGGATATTTAGAAGAGGGCAGAGGAGTCTTACCCTGTCCAGGTCATTGGCTGACTAGTCTCCAGGACAGGCTCAGAGTCTGATCCTAGAAAGTGAGCTTCTGCTACTAGAGCAGGACACACAGCTGGCTACAGAAGGTTCTGGGCTCCCAGGGAACCTGCTGACCTCCCTGGTGATCTGCTTTGCTCTCCTTTCACAGCAGCCAACCCCCTGCTCTGTTCCACCGCCCGCTACCACTGCAGGAATGGCCTCTGCATTGACAAGAGCTTCATTTGCGACGGGCAGAACAACTGTCAAGACAACAGCGACGAGGAAAGCTGTGAAAGTTCTCAAGGTAGGAGCCGCTTGAGCTCTAAAAAAGTCATTGCCACCCAACACGGCAGTCACACTGAAGCAAACACAGAAAGGAGGGAACAACACCTACACCCGCCTCCAAACACAGTGTTATGTTCATTTTTGCACTTGGCCTTGCAGCCCTTGTGCGTGTAGGTACACATGATTGTGTGGTCTCCACTCTAATGCACCTGCCACCTTGTCTTCGCTAATCTTTGAATATTAACTGTCATATGTAAATTTCCTCTTCAAGATTGCAATTGACCTCAGCTGCTTTGCATACTGTCATGTTGCTGAACTGTGGTTTTTCAAGTCATGGTGTTGTTGGGGGTCTTCCAAGTCATTTCTTTTCATTGAATTTTTTCAGGATAAATTCTGTGTGGAGTGTGACAAGGCAGAGGGGTTGCAACCACATTTCACCATAGAGCTTTTGGAAATTTTTTTAGTTTACTCTGCTGTTAACATCATCTGTGCCTGTTAATTTTATCATAGTATCATAGTTATTTGTTGCTGTTCTATTTTTTTCCATTTTTGTGAACTTAGTAGTACTGGTATGCTAGCCTTCCCAAATGTTGTCATTTGCATTTCTCTGATTATGAGTAGTTACCCCCACCTCGGGTTTGTTTACTACTTTGTTCCCTCTTGTGTGAATTGCCTGTGCATACAAGACTGTTGATTTGGGAGCTATTTTATGGGAATTGAAGGCTACAGCTGACAGATGGGAAGAGGAGCTTTGTTAGGGAACCAAGGAAGGACACGGTGGGACGAGGTCACCCCTGTCCTGGTCAAGACTGACTGGGTGCCTTGCTTTGCTCACTGACTCTTATTCAGTAAACATGTATTTCTTTGTTGTTTTGTTTATGCTTTTGTGAGACAAGGTCTCATACAGTCCAGTCTGGCCTGGAAGTTGTGATCTGCTTACTTCAGCTTCCCAGGTGCCACAATTATAGGCGTGTACTGTTGTGCTTGGTTGACCTGTGTTTCTAAAGTGGTTAGAAAGAATTACAAAGATTTAAAAATGTGCATCTTATTTTAAGACATCCGAAAGAGTTTAATGCTTCTACTTCTATAAACTGGTACGTTCTTTATGTAATCTTTTGGTTTTTTTCCACTAAATAATAATATATGACTGGGATTCACCATCTTATTGCTTGTTGGTAGAATTCATTTGTTTTGATTGTTACTCAGTATTCTATATGGCTGTGCCACAGTTTATAGATTTAATAAAACTGTAAATAGACGAGCAAAAGTGCTACCTGGATCCTTCTGTGGTGGGGAGTAAATAGGTAAGTTTCATGTGAGTAGCTATAGGCTATTTTCAAGGTTCTAGCTTTTGTTTTGGTGTGGTGGGTGCTTATTACATTATTACAAATGAATAAATGAATGAACAAAGGCATATGTCACTGGCAAGAATGGGCCAACAACCAAAGGTCATGATCAGTCCATAATCATATGCCTGTGGGACATAGAAAAGAAAATGCAAAATGTTTATGGGCATACACTTGTGCAGGGAACAGCTAAGGCAAATGAGTCTCTCATGGTCCTTGCCTGTAAAATCCTGTTCTTGGGTATTCTGTTCAGCCATGGGTCTCACAGTGTGCTCCTAATTCAGCAGCAACTGCATCATGTAGGAACTCTCTAGGAATGCAAATACTGTGGTCCCACTCCAGACCAACTGCGTCAACTCTGGGGCCGGGCTCAGCTACCAGTGTTTGATTTATCAAACTCTCCAGGTGATTTAGTCCACCCTGAACTCTGAGAGTCTCTGGTCTACACTAACCTTAGAGGTTTCTAATCTTGCCAGTTGCCTAGGAATTTCGAAACTTCTGGGCATTACTAAGTCTTTCCACAAAGTCAAATTTTTATAAGTCAAAACATAGGCCACCATGTAGGAAGTAATAGATGTCAGTTGGGGGAGAACCATCACATAAATGAATACTAGTCTAACTAGGAGAGATTGAGGACATTTTTCTGTAAATACGGTTTCTTATGTGTTTATGTATGTTAGACTTCCCTGTTCATGGTGTCCTAAGATGTTTCAAGCCCTATGAAGGACATACAAGTCTAAGCCTTGGAGGTGAGACATGCTGATGGTTTGGGTGAAATCCTCACCTTTCCTGTGCCTATCTGATCATTTTGCTGAGGCAGAGTTTTGCTTGCCTTAGGAGGAACAGTTGATCCTTCTGTAGGCTGGGTGAAGTTAGTATATCTAAATTCTTCCTCCTTCTTTTCCAGTCTCACAATTTGAGGTTAATAGAAGAACTTGGTGGTGTACACTTCCATGTAAAGTGCAACTCTTCAAAAATACCTCACTTGGAGCAACCTTCCTTAGAATCCCATCTTTGTACCTTTCATACCCAAATTATATCTCCTGAGACAGCAAGCTATAGGTTCATCTGCTTCCCCCAGGAGGTCAGTAATACCATTGGTGTAAAGCCTCTCTACAAGGTGCCCATGTGACAGTGTCACTGTTAGCTTCCTGAGAAGGGAAACTATGTCATTTTTGCCTCTTAATCCCACTGGACCTATCTAGTAGCAAGTGTCCTGGTCATAGTAGGTTTTGTAAGTGCTGCAGAATAGGAAAGACTTCTGTTACTGTTATCCTCTGATGAACTTGCAATCTATGTGGTATTACAGCATATATATGTTTAAGTTATGTGAGTGAAATAGCTGCTCTTTATTAAAATAAGGAGAAGTATTGTTATATTGTTTCAGTAGAGTAGAAGGTTCTGTCATTCTCTCAATGGGAGCTTGCCCCAGAGTGAGCACAAGGGGACATCTTAGAACTGAAGTCCCTTTGCCTGCCAGGCGTTCTGTATCCCTCATATGGTTTATATGTTACCCTGTACTGATTGTAACTGGTATTTAAGGGTCTGCTTTTCTCAGACCCTGTAGCCTCTAACTGTAAGTCATTCGCTAATCTTGCTGCTTGAACAAAGAAATGCCAGTGCTGTGGGAAAATGTACCCAGTGCTGGGAGACCAAGCTCCATGTGGTGTCCCCCTGAAGAATCCCAGAGGCATTTTGGCTGGAAAGAAACAGTCTTGTCCATGTGAGATTTTCCACACCCTGTAGTGTACCAGGAACTCTGCTCAGCACCTCTGCAGTGAGCTCATTTACTCCAAAGATGTCCTGTGTGCTTTCCCTGGGCCTCAAAGCCTCTGAAAGAATGCATCATCACTTTCACTTCATTCAGGAAAAGAAAATTATATTTTATATTTATTTGGAGGGTGAAGACAGCTAGCCCCAAGACAAGGAAATGTGGTTGCATGAAATACTTTTCTTTTCATCTGAGTAGGGTATAGAAAAGTGGAGAGTTCACTTTTCTCCACCAGCCTTCATTCCCTTTTTAATCCTTGGCCTTGAAAATATGAATTGAGAGCAGAGAAGAGACTGTGAAAACACAGCCTGCTGTATCTTAGCTTCCCACATGGGAAGCATTTAAACATCAAAGCATGCTAGGGTGGGATTGAATTTTAATTGGAGCTTCATTAATTGAAATCATAACCTGTTCATAAGATACTTTAAGATGTAGTGACTTTGGAACAGGCTTGCTATGGCTTTGCTGTTGCTGTGGAACTCTCTCTGGGAAAGAGTCAGTAGGGGCCACCATGCACATGCTGGTGGTGCTTTGCACCTTGAAAATATTGCCTGGATGTGTCAGCAGTCTCCCGTGATCGCCACCTCCTGGCCTCCATGCCCTGGTATAATCCCATCCCTTTGAACGTGATCTGGACCTCTTGATTTGCATTTTGTCTGTCTATATAGCAGAATATTCAAAATTGATCATTTTAACTTTTTAAGTGTTCAGTCCAGTAGTTGTAAGTATATTCATATTGTTGTGTAACCAATCTGGAAAATCTGAAACTCTTAAACCCATTAAATGGTGAGTTCCCATTAACTTTTTCCTGCAGCCCTGGCAGCTACTATTCTGCTTCCTGTCCTGATTAATTTAATAATTTTAGCTATCTCATGTTAGTAGAGTCATGCAGTATTTGTCTTTTTGTGACTAGCTTAGTTCTCTTAGCATAATTTCCTCAAGGATCATCCACAGTATGCCATGTGTAAGAATTTCTTTCCTATTAAAGGCCGAATAATTTTCCATTGTGTGGATATACTGCATTTGTTTCTTCATTCATCCATCAGCGAACACTTGGGTTGCTTCCATCTTTTGACTGTCGTGAAAAATGCTGTTGTGCATGTGGTGTACAAATTGTGACTCACTTTTAACAAAGAAAATACAGCAAAAGTGGTGGATGGCTGTTCCTGGATTAGGTTAGGAAGACATCCTTTTCTCTTACTCTCTCTTGCCAGCTCTGACTCACTTTAATGGAAGCCAGCTGCCATGTTGTGAGCAGCCCCCTGCAGAGGCCCACGTGACAAGTAACTGAGGGAGGATTCTGATGAGAAGCCAGTGAGGAACTGACACCTTTCAGAGGCCCATGTGTGTGAGACTGGAGGCGGTTCCTCCCCAGAGCCAGGTCTGAGCTAGGGCAAAGCCACTTGCTGATTTCTGGCCCACAGATATTGTGATATAACAAATCCTTTTTGTAAGCCTCCAAGTTTGGGTAATTTGTCACACAGCATTAGACATCTAACACATGGAATGCCTCCCAGGGGACCCCAGTTCTTACTGTTTTGGCCACTAGGAGCTTCTGGTGGCTCAGGTCATGGTGATCAGCCAGAACTTTTGGAGAAGATCACGCTGGGCATCACCAAACAGCAGACACAGGAGCTTGAGCTTTGTGGCAGGCATCATCCCCAGCATTCTGTTTCCCACTCTATTTTCACAAAGTCCTGCTGAGGGTAGTGCTCTTATCAGCCACCGTCATTTTCTGGATGTAGAAGCTGAGGAATGCAGAGGTCATCCTTAGCTGAAACAGCAAGTGGGGAGCTGGGTTGAGAACTCAGGTCATTTGACATACAGGCGGACACTTGTCCTTTTAGTGCAGAAGATTGATGTCACCTCCTGAGGAGCGCTGGCCAGGTGAGCTCTGCCCAGGATGTCGCCATGTGGGGAAGTAATGGCTTGTTTGGCAACTGGGCTGCAGTGCCTTTATCTTGCTTGCTGTGTCCTGATGATAAGGTTGCAGGAGACTTGGAAGGCTGGCTGTGAGCTTTGGCATCTCACCAGAAGCTAACAGTGACAACTTTGTCTTGTTTCTTCTGCAGAATTGTTTGTTTGTTTGTGTGTGTGTGTGTGTGTGTGTGTGTGTGAAAGAGAGAGAGAGAGACTGAGAGACAGACAGACATTGAGACAGAGAATTTGGAATATGTGGAGTTGGGCATTTTTATCAGTAGAGAAGTCATGGGAAGTGCCCTAGGCCCTAGGCTCCATGCTAGGGACCTTGACCTCTTACTTAATTGTGTTCTTCCCTGTCAAGATTCATGTTGAAGTCCTAGCACCTCAGAATGTGGCTTTAGTCAGAAATAGGGTCAGTGCACTTGTGATTAGTTCCAATGAGGTTCTACTGGAGTAGGATGGGCCTTTAATATGACCAGTGTCCTTATATAAAGGGAATTTTGGACACAGATAGGCACACAGAGAGAACAACATGTGAACATGGACGTAAGAATTGGGATGATGTTTGCACCAAAGCTGGCCACCAACCCACGAGAAGCCAGGAGAGAGGCACAGACAGATTGTTTTTCACAATCTGCAGAGGGAACCACCTCTCCCAGCACCTTGATCTTGGATATTTAGCGCTGAACTATGAGACAATAGATTTCTAATGTTTAAGCCACCAGTGGGTGGTGCTTTGTTACAGCAGTTCTACCAAATGCAGATCACAGCCACACCCTTGGTGCAACAACAGGAGTAGTAACAGAGATAGGAAATGCCAGAGAGTGACCAGAGTACAAAGGCAATGTGATGGGAGGACCCAAGGAGTCATAGAAGGGCTTCATGCTTCAAAGAATTGTGTGAGTTGAGAAGAATCCTTTCAGGGAGGGGTGCTGGTCCACCTGCTGTTTTGGAGCCATGCTTGGGTGTTTTTCCTTAGCTCTGTCTCCATAACGGCCTTGGAAGTGGAGTCTGGGGAGGCAGAACCCCTGCACATTTATCAGCGCTTCTGCTTTCCAGGCACCTTGGACCCTGACTTGGGTCTTACACCCTTCAGTGCTAGTGCCCCAGCCACCTAAATTAGTCATTGCTGCACTATTGTATCAAAGGAGCCTGGGCTTACAGCAAATAAATACCTAGCTAGATGGTGGAACCAAGGAGAGAGGTTCTTGTGGCAGCTGGAAGAGGAGTCATCAGTTCAAGCCATCACTGCTAACTCTGTCACACCTGTCAGGGTCAGGGGCATGGTGTAGACGGGTCATTGAGGGGACTGTCCTTTAGCTACTGCTGAAATCTGCAGAAACTTGGACACTGGTGTTCTTTTCTAGGAGCCACCCCTGCCCCTCACCGTGTTGAGACCATATTGGATTGGGTTCCTCTTCTCAGTTCTTCATTTTCTCTCTCTGACCTGTGACTTGGCAAAGTGACCCAAGGAAGCATCCCTGCCTTGTGAAGGCTGCACTTGCCTTTACTGATGGAACTTTGACAGCTGTGATGAGGCAGAGACTCAGAATGTGCTTGCTCCCCAGGGCCTACTCTCTTGTGTTTCTACCAGGACAGGGCACTTACTACCCTGTTAATCCCAGGACAATGTGGTAGCAAGTGGGACAAACCTTACCACCCCACAACCCAGGATCAGTCCTCACTGAGGCCAGCAGAGCTATAGCTATCTCGCAGACCCATAAAAAGGCCATATATATCTTTGCTGAGATTTGAGGATGTGTTTGTTACATAGCAAAAGCTATCTGATGTTGAATCCTTGAGAAATGGTTATATGGACCTGATTTGTTGATTGCTGCTATAAGCTAAATAAGCATTATTCCCTGGAGACACAAGAACATAGCAAATTTTGTTAAATCTTAAGATGCCATCAAGAATTTTGTAAATAGATTTGTTACAGGGTGACCTGTTCTCTAGCTGTGATCTTACCACTTCAATTGGATGTAATTTGAATAAATTTTGTATGGTAAAAGATCAATAAAATGATTTTTTAAGAGTTAAAAGAAAAAAATGCTGAGCATAAGAGCCCCTGTTATTTTATGTTTCATTGAGGAAGAAACAATGCTGACCATTAAATTGTGACACACTATTGATCTAAGATGCATCTCAATTTCAGAATGTTACAATGTGAAAAAAAATGCACATGTTGGAAATCAAGAGCAATAATAGGGAGCCAGACAAGTGTGGTGGCTGTTCTGATGGACCTCATACCCCACAGGAAAGACAGGTGTTACATGGAACACTGGGTGAGGAGTGTGTTGCAAAGCAAATGTGGGATGCTCTGGAAGTAAGTGGCAGGGCTGTTTGGAGGATGCTGAGGCCTTCTTGAGCAAGTGATACAGAAGGACAGGGTGGAGTTAACTGGTCAAGAGAGGGGATGGTGGGGAGACAGAGCTTCCAGCATGGTGGATGGCAGGTGAATAGATCCAAAGGTGAAAAAGCTGGCTACATGGCTGCCCTATGAGGGGTGTCAACAAAAAACCTGAGCTGGATAGTAGTTAAAGCAGTCAACCCAGATTTTATTCAGAAAAATATTGGATTAGAGGAAAAGAGATCTTATAGTATAGTTGTCCCTATATGTCTCATGGGTTTGGTTCCAGAACTCCTCGTGAATTCTAAAATTTGTACTTGCTCAAGACCCTTCTATAAAATGATGCTGTATTTGCATATAGAATACATACATATCCTCCCACACTCTTTAATCATCACTGGAGTACTTACACCTAATGATGAGAATGCCATGTAAATAGTTGTATTATTGAGGGAGCAATGACAAGGAAAAAAGTCTGTGTGTGCTCAATACAGACACAATTGGGGGTGGAGGATTTCAGTCCATGATTGATGGAATCTGCAGGTACAGAACTCAAGCATCTGGAGGACCAACTGGATAGAACTGGACTGCACTCCAAACCCAACAAGGAAAAATAGGAATTTATAGCCAAGTAGAAGGCAAATAAACAGGAGGAGACATCAGGGATAAGGGAGATTTTGACTAAACCTACCTAACAGGATCCTTGCTGAAACCCGGCCAGGGTGATCCACCACCTGGAGATGATGGAGGATGAGGAGTCCAATGAGATATGGTAGATGGGGGTTCTTGCTAAACAGACTTAACGGGATGCTTCTGGAATCAGACAGTGCAGAGAAGAACAAAGCTCAACCTCCAGGCATAGTTGAGAAAAGTTAAGAAGAGCCTGAGTGGTTTGGTCAAAGAGAATCTTTGTCATGAACAGGAAGAGAAAGGTAGCCTGGTGGGAAGCTGGAGTGGTCTGCAGTGGCCTGTTGTTTGTGGGTTGGGGACCTGGACACCAATGAAGGACTTTGTACTTTGTCCTGTGGGCAATGGGAGGTGACCCAGCAAGACAAGTGAAGGTGTTAACAGTGCTTGACTAAAGCTTCAGAAAGTGTTTGAGACTTATGTCTCCAAGACTTGGTGACAGACCGGAGGAGGCCAGAGAGGGGTAGAAACAGCCCACACAGATCACTGTAGGGACACTAATTTTGTGGAAATAAAGGCCGTGCTGAATTATTTTCCAATTGTGCTTGCTTTTTGCTTTACTGCCCCAAGCCTCCCACTAGTCTGTGTAATTGAGAGTAACAAGAGTGCATGCTTTGGGAAGAGACATTTGCTCAGATCCAAATGACTGAGCAGCTAAAGATAATTTCTAGAGAAATTATGGAGGGCATATGGTGGGAGAAGTACTACTTTTTAGTTTAGTTTATCAAATATGGAATGGAAAAGTGCTTTGTATGAAAAAAAAAAAAAAGCCTGAGTTTAGAGGATCCAACCAAAGATGTCACAACCCAAAATTTGATGAGTGGCTAACATTTACCCTGACTTGTGGACACCTGGTGATATCAAGAGCTCCTTAGAGGGGCCATAGGAAAGACTCATCACCCTTAAAGAATTCATTTAACATTACTTAGAATAAAACCACTGGGGGTCCATTTAACAGGAGGAATGAGGAAGCCTTTTTTTCTGTGTTTAATTTAAGAATTTGAAAGCCCAGCTGGGCTGGGAAAGACAAAACTGCTGACTTCATTGGAAGAAACAGAAGGAGGTTGGGAGAAGTTGATTGCTGCCTTTCTGGACCTGTGGGGTTTTCTTCTTGGTAATTGAGTGTTTGCATCCTGAAGCTGCCTTTTCTTTAACCACTACAGTAGGAGTTTGAAGAGTTCTGAAACTCCCTTCATTTAGAAGCAAATCAGGACAATTCTGCACTCATGGCATAATTGCTTCCTGGTGTCCGCCACCATGATAATCTGCAGAGCTCTTTCTTTAGTCTCTTCATGCCTGTCTTGTGCTGGTCCCCTTCCTCTTCCCTCTCCTCATCACTGCCTCCCCTAGGGAATGCAGAGTCCAGCCTAGACACCTGGAGATGTGCGTCACTTGAGGCAGATGGACCAAGTTTCAGAGCAGTGTCTTTTGTTGTCTCTCTCTGAGTCTTTTCTGTGAGTTTTCATAGCCCAGGACTGTTGTGCTACTCAGTGACACAGGAACATTTCTAGGACAAGTCCTGGGAATGACTATTTGTCATTCCTGCCCCCATCAACACCATTTTAAATCTCTTGGCCTTTCCCATTCATCCCTCACATTCTGTTGCAGAGTGTCTGCTATTGCCCAGCCCCTCCTAACGTACTGGAAGAAATTCAAAGGCAGATCAGATCAAAGTTGCTCATGGTCTTACAAGGGAGACACGGAATACCCTACTGATAATTACCCTAAAGAGTGATGAATGCTATAAGAGAGGAATGAGCAGCGTGCTGTGGAGCAAAAGGCAGGCAAGGAATGACGGTTTTTCCTAGGGGGATATGGCAAGGCTTCAGAGAAATGAAATGTCTCCCCAGTGATTAAGGATAAATAAAAGTGGACTCAGATGCAAGCGTGGGGCCAGGCATCTAGCCAGAGGAAAGAGTGCACTCAAAGAGAGATTCCATGGGACCAGAGAACAGTGTGCATAGGCATGTGTGTTGGTGGGTAGGGGTGGGGAGGGGAGAAGTAAAACTATTAGACTACAGTGAGGCTGGCTTCTGGAGGGCCCTCTCTGCATGCACCGTAGGAAGGCGGAGCCAGAGGAAGAACACCAGGAGAAATGGTGTGTCCAGCCCTGGTAAAGGTCTTCATCATAGAAGCTTGTTACCATTGTGTGCAGTGATCACCTCTGGGTCTTATCAAGCTCACAATCCCACTGGCAGGATAGGACTAGAGAATAATAAACCCCGTGAAGTCCTCTGGATGAGAATAGGTTGGGAGCGTGGATGACCTTGGGCTGAGGAGTGACTTGGAAACTGTCTTGGTTATGCAATCTGGTAATTTCTCCTTCTTTCTTTGGTCCCAGTGTGACTATCTGACACTTTTGTAATCTATGAAAAGTGGCAGTGTGCTCTATGTTGCACATGTGACCCACATCTGCCTATTGCTACAAGCAGCTCTTTTTCATTCCCTTGTTTTTCCATGGAAACCCCACAGGTTATCAGTCTGGTTAATATCTGGATCCTTTTGTGGGATGCTACAAAGTGATACCTGCCAACATTCTTCCAGGAATTTTTTTGAGATCTTGTGGCCTTCATGATATTCTTGCTGCTCAAGTTTGTATCTGTAGGTCTGCTTTTTACGGAAGGTCTCCTTTTTGGAGAGCATATTGCTACAAGTGAGAAGTCAAGAGAGTTCCTAAGAGCTGCTCCATTCTCTAACAGCTTATCTTTCAGTTGAAGAGGAAGACAAGAAATACATAGTCACACCTTTGACCATTACTAACTTAGGAAATGTCAAACAAAGCCCGGAAGGTACACATTAATTCCCCAAATATTCTGGGTGCCAAGGTACATCAGGTATGTTGTATTAGTTTCTCTGTTCTCAGTTTCCACTTATGACCTTTGGAATGAGCAGCCCTCCACTCTCTAAAAGACCCCCCCCAACCCCAACCACTTCAAGCACTGTTGATTGAATCACGGTGGACATCTGACCAAAGGCCAGTCAGTTCCTGGTCTGGCCAGATGCAAATTAGATCGTCTTTCTCAAATGAGGACATGCAGGGCTAAATCAGCCTTAGAAGGCTAAGCAGTCATTATGTAGAGGTGGGGCAGAGCCATGTGGAAGCCACAGTTGGGAAAGGCAGAATTCATAGTAGAGAGTACTGGTCTACCTAGAGGCAACATCAATCATGAAGCCAGAGGTAGCAGTCATTCCCACCATCTCCAGAGATGGGGACAATATTTTCTTTTGTCCTGGGTGGTGTCCCAAGTCCCAGCCCTAGTTTCCACGAAGCACTGTGTCTGTGCTCTTCAATGAGTCCTCTGTGTTCTAGAGGAAACCTTTCTGTTCATTTGAACTGACTTAAGTGGGTTGCAAGCTAACATCAAGTGGTCAGTGTCATGGAAGACCTATATTGCATACTTCAGACAAATAGAAGGGAGTGAAGAAACAGAGAAGTCCAGAAAAGGCAGACCTGTTCAAATCCTTTGGGAGACCTATAGGATCTGGTTTTGGAGGCTTCTATGATTCTAACATTAGATTCTTAGTATGCAGAACAGGGGCTCCATATTAGTTAACATAGAGGCTAAGCTGCTGTAACAAAGAGACCCCATCATACACTAGCTAGAATAAAATGGAGGCTATGGCTTGAATAAGTGCCTAAATAAGATAACCCGTATGGAACACCCCAGAGATGAACAGTCTAGGTCAATGCGGAGCTCTGCCCTTGTCAGGGCTCCCAAAGCTGCTCAATCAGATCCTATTTCCCAGGTGTCAGACAGGAAGGAAGAAGGCAGAAGCCAGGTAGGCAGCTTCATCTTTAAGGAAATGGCCCAGAAGTTGCACATTTTACTTTTTACTCATGATCTAGCAGCCTGAACTTAGTCACGTGATCACACTTAGCTACAAGGGAGGTGGAGCGATAACTCATTTCTTGTGGTGGGTTTTCTGTGCCCAGCCCAAACTTAGCAGTTTATACCAGGAAAAAGCAGAAAGGGAAAAGGGGTAAATCCTGGAGATTAATTAGCACCAGCCTCTGCCACAGGCCTTTTTAACCTGAGCCATCAGTGCAAAGGTTAATTTATGCCACTAGCATGTCCGCAGAATTGTCACTGCTCTGAGTGGCTTCAGTTCACACAGCTTGGGACAAAACTCAGTGGATACTTTGCCTCCAAAGGCTATTGCAAGCCACCTGGGCCAGAGCTGAAATGCTTTGCAGAGCCAGCAGAGAGAAGCCTGCTTGTCAGTGCAGGGGACACCAGTAGTGTTGCTGCACCTCTCCCTCACCCCAAATGTCAAGTCGAAGAGGCGCTTCACATATTTGTTTCTTCCTTCATAGGCTCATTTGTCATAAAGCTGTTGTGACCCTTACAGAGTCAAGCTTTTATCTTGATTTGGGAGTGTGACCAAGGTTATAGTTATTCTTCAGATGACAGGAACCTGACTCGGCTTTTTCATTTTTTCCAGGGAGGTCAATTGGCCTCCAATTTAGGTCAATTTGCCTATGAAGGAAATCTCCAAGGACAGATGCTTTGTCCTCACCAGCTGATTTGTCAGCCAGTCTTTCCTTCTGGCTCAGAAACTTTTATAGATTTTCCCTCAAGCTCATTTTGTTCTGCCAGTGCCTGCCTGCTTCCTTTCTGGAAACATGCTGTGTGCTTGTGGGGAAGTGATATGGTGCCTTCCTCTTCCCAATATATGGCCTCTCCACTATCCACAGTCCCCTCACTCTTTCAGCCTCAGTGTCGCAGTCTTAAAGTATGTTCACAGAGTCTTCCGCACACCTCCCTTCCAGAGGTGGCGCCTGTGTCCCTTTCCTGGAAATTGGCCCAGCTTTTGTGACTCACTGACCAATAGAGTCTGGCAGAAGTGATCCTATGTGACTTCTACGCCTAGGATATAAAAGGCTGTGCAGCTTCTTTCTTGCTGTCCAGAGTACTCTCTCTTCAGAACTTCAGCCGCCACATAAACACCAATATGGCCCCCTGAGGCTGTCATATTGTGAGGAAGCCCAAGCTAGTCTTCACCAAGAGACCACGGGGGGTGCATGAGGAGAGAGAGATGCCCCTCACACCCTCACACACTTTAGCTTGCTGCTGTTTCAGCTTCAGCCACTGTCCCTCTGTAACAACTTGTGACACCCCAAGCCAGAACTGCCACTCCCTTCCAGAATTCCTAATTACAGAGACTGTGATACAATGACAATACAGTGTCATTGTTTTAAGCCACTGAGCGTGGGGATGCTTTGTTACGCAGAAGTAGCTAATTGGAAGTACAGTCACCTCAAAGGCACTTCCCTGCTCCATCCATGTGCTCCCCAGCTAGAAGACCTGACCACTTCCCACTCCCAATGTCACCTCATCCAGATGCAGCTCCAGCCCTTCCCCATCCCTGATTTCCAAGAGGCTTTCTTGTGGCCCTGTGTTCCTGCATTGTCTCACAGATGAGCACCCCTGGGTGTGTAGAAAGGTCCAGAAAGGCTTCCTACCCTCCTTAGACCCTCATGTGTCATGTCTTGGTTACACAAAGCTATTGTGTCACCTAGTAGTCACATCCCCCAAATGGAACTCCATTCTCCACATGCCTCAAGTGCAATCTATGGAGGCCACAGATGGTGCTTTTGATAGAAGCTGGGCCTGAGTCCCTGACTCAAGGCTTCCTCAGTTTGAGATTGAAAGGTGGGAGAGCTGTGTTCTGTCTGTGCTGGCCCAATGCTAGGCAGGAAAGATACAGAGCAGAAGGTTGGATGCAAGAAAGTGTTTAAAAAATCTACCAGACTTTGGGTATAAATTTTAGTTGCAAGCTGATTTTGCAAGACCTTCCTCTCACTTTAGAAGCACTCCTATCATATCCATAATATAATCCATTCAGAGCCCACGCTTGGAATGGAGTCAGATGGCAGCTGTACTAGTTAGCAGCTCTGTGTCTTTAGGCAAGTTACTAAACCTCTCTGAGCTTCTTCTACACTGAAACAGCAAGGCCTGCCTCCAGGATTGCTGAGAGAAAGTGAGAGCAGGCCTTGGAACACTCAACAGGACTCTGACGTTAGGCTGCCATTCTGTGGGCCAGTGATTCTAAAGATGGTTACTGTACAGCCAGCAATCATCAGAGCTACTGGCCTGAGCCTTTCCATCTTCAGAGAAATGCCCAATGCCAGACAGCCAGGGAAGTTTCCAGGATACTGTCTTCCCTAGCCTACAAGGGTTTTGTCCTTTTGCCTGTCAACAGGAAGCCAAGACCCAGGCATGGTTTCATCTACCATCTTTCTTCTTGGTCTTACAAAAGTGGAAAAACCAGTGGAACATTCCAGGATGTGAAGATTCAGATACAGCGGGGGTTGGGGGCGGGACAGGCCCTCTTCCTGAAAGGCAGAAGCAGAGTTCTTAGGAGGGGCTCTGCTGTCTAAAGTGCTGGCCATTGTAATGCCCCCGGGTCCGTCCTCAGAGAAACTGTGTTACTCTACTGATCATAATCACTTGGTTCATTCGTTGCGGGTTATGGAGGGTTAGACACTGGGAATGTATCGCTGACCAGGAGCGAGCTCTATGTTGTGTAGTCTCCGTGTCCAAAGTCTGCCATCTGTTAGGAAGCCAAGACTAAAGACTGGCCTTCTGATTGAAAGCGTGAGCGTTTGGAGCAAAAGCTGTGAAGCGGAATCTAGAAGGAAAGGGAGAAAACAACGTCTCTGGAATCATCCATTCTAGACAACCACACTTTGACACATGCGGTGATTTGTGTCACCCTAGAGTAATTTATGGTGTGTTTCCTATTAGAATTGCAAAGTTCTCGCAGTTGGAAGGTGTTAAAATATAGCTTCACATCATATTAAATACATGCTATATTTAAAACTGAGATATGTGATCTGAAACATGAAGCATAAACTGGGGGGAATTATTTTGCTGAATTCTAAACTAACCTTCTTGGTTCTGCCATTGTTGTTTTGTTTCCAACATTCTTACTCACTGGATATCACTGAAATATTTTGAATCTGAGCCATTTGAGTTGTCAAACTTATTCGAGCAAACCTGAAGTACTGATCGTCCTCACAGAGCTAGGACTGAATGAGGATTTGTCTTGAGTTCCTGATTCCTGCCAGCTGGACAGTGTGGTAGCAGCACGGTGACCATGGCTGCCAGGGTGGCCATGGAACTGAGTTCCATGTTGGCTCTGCTCCAGTTCAGGTGCAGAATCCCTGTTGATGGAAGGGCCTTTGGCAGTAGATTCTCTGCTTTGTCACGTTTGCAACTCTTAATGTGGTAGTAAAGTTTAGATGGCTCTGTAAGATTAATTCCTTAGTGGAAAGAACTGGAAGGTGAAAATGGGTGTGATCGAAGTTCACAGAGGCAGCAGTTAAAGGAGAAGGCCAGCTTCAAGGGGGGCTTGGGGTGGAAAGAGTTCCCCCGCCCAATACCCACCTACAGTGATCCTTGGCCGGCAGTAGAGAAAAGCATCGGGCAGAGAGAGAGTGTTTGGAAATGTCACGACATTTATGAGATGCGGTCAGGAAAATTTAACATCCTTCATTTGTAGGCTAGTGTTACAAAGCAAAGAACTGTCACCTCCCCACCCCAAATATCTTAATGCTGTGGGTAAGGGACACTGGACCAACTCTTACATTTGACAGAGAAAATGGAAGCCCAGAGAGGTGATGTGATTTGCCCCAGGCCACACAGCTTAGAAATAGCAACACTGGAATGGGAACCCAGTTCTTCAGACCCCAAAACTCAGCCCTCTTCCCATCCTGCTCTTTGTTAGGAGAAAACATAACATAAGACTTAGTAGCTAGAGGGAGGGAAAGTCTTTGTGGCATTGTATACAGTTATTGGCACACTGTATACACTGGGCTATTTCACACACACACACACACACACACACACACACACACACACACACACACCCCCCTCCAAACAACAGAAGCAAAAAACCAATGTGTGTTTGTGTATGTGCCAACCGGGGATCCTAAACTGAACTGCAAATTCAATGTGAGCATCCTGAGCACCACTATATAAGATGTCAGTCAGTAAGTATATTGCTTTGGTCTTTTAAACAGTGTTTTTGAGACATAATTCATATACTGTACCATACAATTCACCCATTTAAAGTGCACAACTCAGTGTTTTTTAGTATATTCATGAGGTTGGACAACCATCACCACTATCTAATTTTAGAACATTTGCATCACTCCAGAAAGAAACTCCAACCATTCTTCCTTAACTCCTGTATCTTCCCTCCACCCCGGGCAGCACCAGTCCACTTTTTGTCTCTGTAGATCTGCTGTATTCTAGACATTTCATAGAAGTAGTCATTCAATATGTAGTCTTTTGTGGTTGACTTTTCTGCTACCTACAGTGGTGTTATCAAGGTTCACTAAAGTTTTGATATAAATCATTTCTTTATTTCTTTTTATTGCCAAACAACACTCCATTGTATGGGTATGCCACTGTCTGTCTACACATCAGTTGATAAGCATTTCAATTATTTCTACTTTTTAGCTGTTATAAATAATGCTGCTGGGGACATTTGTTTACAGGTTTTGTGCGGGAGTTATATGTGTGCATTTCTCTTGGGAATATACCTAGGAGTAGAATTGCTGGGTCATATGGTAACTCTGTGTTTAGGTTTTGGGGGAATTGCCAGACTTTTTCAAAGTGGTTACATCATTTCCTTCCAGCCGGAGAGTGAGGGTACCACATCCTCCAGCAACACTTGTTATTGTCTGCTTGTCTCTGCTTTTGTTTTTAAATACTGTAGAATCCTAGTGGTATCAGAAAATATATCACTGTGGTTTTGATTTGTATTTTATCCTCCTCCTTCTTTTTTTATTTTTTGAGACAGGGTCTTGCTGTGTAGCCCAAACTGGCCTTGAACTTGTGATCCTCCTGCCTCAGCCTACCGAATGCCAGGATTACAGATGTGTGCCACGATGCCTGGCTTCAGTTTATATTTTCTTTACAATAATGATTTCAAACATCTTCCCCTTGTTTATCGTCCATTTGTAGATTTTCTTGTGAGAAGTGTCTATTCAAATCCTCCATCCATTTTTAAATTGGGTTGTCTTTTTTTTTTGAGTTGTAAGCCTTCTTTTATCTATTCTTTAAAGAAGTCTTTTATCAGATATATGATTTGTAAACATTCTCTCCCATTCTATGAGTTCTTTTCACTTTCTTGACAGTTATCACTTGCAGCAAAGTTTAATTTTGACAAATCCAATTCATCTATTTTTTTCTTTAGTTGCTTATGCTTTTGGTGTCATATGTAATCAGTCACGGTCTTGTCTAAGGTGCCAAAGATTTACTTCTCTGTTTTCTTGTAAGAGTTTTTTTCATTTTAGCTCTTCCATATAGGTCTATGATCTGTTCTGAGTTTGTTTTCGTGTATGGTGTGAGTTAGGAGCACATCCTTTTGGATGTGGCTATCCAGCCACCTCAGCACCATTCATTGAAAAGGCTGTTCCTCCTTCACTGAATTGTCCTTGAACCCTTGTCGTCTTTGTCTCTAATAAATACACCACATAGACTCCCACGGCTATATTTCTAGTCTGGAGACAAACACACAAGGTGTGTGTGACAGTCCCTCCCTTCTAGGGATTATTTATATTTAGTTTGGACAAGTCAAGAGCAAATATGAAGGAAGCCAAGGCTGTGACTGATAAAGCAGACATTATTTTTTCCAGTGTTGGATTGCATCCTCGTGGATGACCCCATCACAGCCATACACCTGCCCTTTGGACAACCAATAGTGACCTTTACAGAACGGTAATGTGCTTGTTCCACAGGCAGGGTTGTCGTGACAGCACTGGCACTATCTGGAAGCCATCGTTTGAGTGTTTGCCTTGCACAGGCTCTTTTCCAAGCACTCCATATATGTCATTCATTTTACCTTCCAAAAAAATCTCACAAGCAGTAATTCTTTTATCCACATTTTACCATCAAAGAAAATGAGGCACAGAGGCATTAGTTAATTTGTCCTGGGTCACTCAGCTACAAAGTGAAAGGACAGGATTTGAACCCAGAAGCTCAGCTCCAAATGCAGTCTATACTTCCAACAATGAGACTAAATTCCCTGCTAGGGTCTGAATTTTGTGTTCCTCCCAACTTCTTATATTAAAGTCCTAACCTCCAAAGTTTATATTTAGTCTTTGGGAGTGATCACATCATGAGTGTAGAGCCATGCTGGATGGATAAGTGTGGCTATCAAAGACATCCAAGGCTCCTTCTGCCCTGTGAGCATGCAGCAAGAAGGCACCACTGGTGAACCAGGAAACAGAGTCTGCCAGTACCTTGATCTTGGACTTACCAGTCTCCAGAACTGGGAGACATAAATCTTTGTTGTTCATAAGCCATCCAGATTATGGTATTTTGTTATGACAGTCTGACACAGGACACTGCCTGTCCAATTCACTATTCTACCCCTCGTGCACAGCACGTGGTTGGCAGTCAGTAGTAACCCTTCGCTGAATACACAACTGGATAAGATGAATAAGTGACTAGAGGAACAATCCAGACAGAGCAGCAGAGGCCAAGGGAAGGGAAGATTGATTTATGGGAGAAAATTAGAGGAATGAAATCCATAGATAAAATTTGCCTAAGTGAGAGTGGTGACCAAAGCTGGCAGGCGCCCGCAGGGAAAGAAACTGTTAAACATGGTGGCAGAGGGTAGAGGAGGAGTGATGGGGTGGTGGGCAGCAGCATCAAGACTGGAATCTAAATGAAGACCCACAAAGCATTTGTTATAGCCCATGGTGTACCACATAAGCCTGTACACCAGAGCAAGGGACCCCAGTGCAGAAAGGGGGCCGGCTGCGGGAGTCTTGGATCTGTGGGTTGCGTTAGTCAGACTTTTGCCACCATGACAAATACCTGAGATAACCAATTGAAAGGGGGAAAAATTTATTTAGAGGTTCAAGTCCATGGCTCCATAACTTTTAGGCCCTAGGCAAGGCAGAAACATCATGGAGGAAGGGCACAATAGAGGAAGGCTGCTCACCTCATTGCAGCCAGGAAGCAAAGAGAGACAGAGAGAGAAAGGGACTATGGACAAGGTTCACCTTCCCAAGATAACTGGGCCCCACCTGCTACCTGCCACCACTGCCTAAAGTAGTGCCACCACCTGGGGACCAAACCTTCAACACGGAAGTCTATGTGGGACATTTCATATTCAAACCATAATGGGCATGGGACAGACCCCCTAGGGCTCACCTTGGAACTAGCAAGACATCAGTGGCTCCCAAAAGATGGTGCAGCATGTTAATTAAATTACCATCCAGCCAAAAAGTTGTGTGTCCAGGTGGAACCTAGGAGAAGTGACCATTCTCAGACATGTTTGGGTAGAACACCAGGTGTTATAAGCAAGGAGAGCCCAGTGCAGCCCACTGAGGCCTCCTCACTTGCAATGCCAGGTCTCCACGCCTCTCACATGGTGCCTTGGAACAGGAGGCTGCCTCTAGCTTGAAGCCAGGCTAGGCTAGAGAGCAAGTGAGGGCATGAGGTCGGTCATCTTCCTCACAAATCCAGAGCCTGCCACCTGCATATGGATGAAGAGAGAATGATGGTGGCTGGTGCGATCATTGGCATTTTACACATATGTCAGAACTGTTGAGGAGGTCACTCCTATAACTGGGAGCCCCACTTCACAGGAGAGGAAAATGAGCCTTAGGGATACAATGAGAGGGACTTAGGTGAGCCAGCATTCAGACCCACTTTCTGTGACCTCAGAGCCAAGCTCTTCACTACTGCTAATACAGGAGCCCTGTACACCAGCATCTCACAGCAAGGTTTGGATGACCAAGAGAACAGAAAACCACTGGGAAGGGGTGCACTGTGTGCCTGAGGGAGGAGGTGAGGTGGAGATTGGACAATTTATAGATCCCATCCAGAATGGAGCAGCAGTGCTTGAAGGACATGGTGACTGAATATGAGGGAGAAAATGGAACAGATGTGTGTAGTTCATCGAAGGGTTAAGAACTCACAAAGGCACCTCCCCAAGCCTCAGTTTTCTCTTCTGAAAAATGGGAACAGAGCCATCTTGTCATTCATTTGTGACTATCCATTGACATCTTGTGGGTAAATAACTTAGCACAGGGCTTGGCACATAGGAAGCTTTCTGTAAAATGTAGTTGCAGTTATTCATTGTTGGGTGGTTATTGCTATTAGTATTATTAAGAACCACTATCTTTTTTTTTTTTTTTTTGAGACATGGTCTTACTATGTAGCCCAGGGTGGCCTTGAATTTACAATCTTCCTGCCTCTGCCTTCTGAGTGCTGGGATTATAGGTATGTACCACCACACCCAGCTTATAGTGCATTATCTTAGGCACTGGAGAGCAGGAGAAAGAAGAGCAGCCCACCTCTGAGGAGCCTGCAGTCTAGAAGAAGGTCACTCCTATCACTGCCTGCTCCTCTGCATGCTCCCCACCCCCTGACAGAAAGTGGGGTGCATAGTGTGTGATTAGCAGATGCTGCCCAGTGAAGAATCCAGGGTGGGTGCTTTTAATAAACTATGTGTGTCGTGAGTTGAGCCAGGTCTGTTGCTGTGCTCATGCAGCCAGGTGTGGCTCTGTTCTGTAATTTGGGTTCAGCTCAGCCCCACTTGTCTGTCTTTCTGCAGGGACCGATGAGCTACCATGGCGTATGGTTTTCTCTTGGTGGTATCAGAGGGAAAGAAGTCCAAGCTCAATGGCACAAGCATTTAAAGCTTTTGTGCATGGCATATTCTGTTGTCCCATTGACAAATGCATGTCACACTGCCAAGCCAGAGCTCAAGGGCAGGGAACTACCATAGATCCTGGGTAACCATGGTGTGTGGTTCCACATAGACTGCAATGGAGGAAAAACCACGCATGCTCAGAAGGTACATTAGCGTACTCTAGAATGACTCAAATTTCCTACACCGTACCTACAGTAGGTCTGGGCATCCATGACTTGAAACCGCATGGGTTGACTACGTGACTGTCACAAAAATGACTACTGCACACATTAGTACTGCTCACCAAAAACTAGATCTTATTTCATGCTGTTTATCTCAAATACTGCAATGCTTGATTCAATTTTTCCATGACATAAGCTGCTAATTTCTGCTAAAGACGCCTTCAACAAATCTCGGATTTTCACCTGATCGCTTCAGTTAAGCACATTGCATGCCCTTTTTGGTTTGGGAAGATTGCCATAAATTTACCTTGCTTTTGGGGCACCATTTGGTTTTTTGAGAGACAGAGTCACACCAAATGGAGGGCAGATCACACGATGACTTAAATACAACCGATAAGAACACGGGACAACTGAGAGCTTCTCCACATCAACCGAACTGCAGAATGTGTGCGTGGGAATTTTACATTTCTGTTTTTGAGGTTTTTAAATTTATTATTATATTCTACCATACTTGGTTAAAATTGCATGTAATAAGTCTGTGAATAAGGCGGGCTGACTGTATGCTCTACCTCTAGTGAGAGAGACAGACTGCAACGTGACAATGGCCAGGGGCACAGGCATGGGACAGAGTGAGGAATTGGGGGGGGGCATCACGCATAGTGACTGGGATGGGGGAGCAGGCTTTACCCACAAACTCTGCCCCTGGCAGTGGTGCAGTGCTGTTCCCTGACTCCTGCCCGAGAGACCGTGCAACCACCCAGACTTGCAAGGCTGCCGACACTGGGACCCAGCTCAGCTCCAGCCAGCATTGCCTTTGATGGAGCCTGTTCTGACTCATTATTTACACAGACTGTAAAATAAAGCTTAACTTGAAGTTCCAGAGCATCCGAGTGAAGCCGGCAGCTGGACCTTCACACTTGAAAGCAGACTAAATACCAGGGGGAGGGAGAAAGAAGAACCACAAATAAACTGTCAGGGATGCTTTATCATGCAAAGGTTGTGTGGCATAAATGTGGCAACAGCTGGTGGAGGAAGCCAGTCAGCCCTATTTATGCATTTCTCTGGTGCCTGTTCCTTAATGGCTATCAGCAGTATTGATCACAGACTAATTTTGCCTTGTACTTTCTGGTTGTTGGCTCTACCCTCAACAGTCTGACCCACTCAATAGGGAACCTACTGAATCTATGGCAGAGAAATAGTGTTATATAGTAATTATTGTCGTTATTCCTGTTTCACAGATAAGGGTACTGAAGCCCAGAGAGGTTAAGTAACTTGATAAAAGTCACATAGCTTGGGACAGCTGTGGCCATCCTGACTGGATTATGCACAGTGGTGTTTTGAGAGTTCTTTCACTGAGTGCAACACACCCCCCTGTGTGGTCTATCTCCCAGTTATTTCCAGACATGTCTTCACCTGACATTCCCTGCCTGCCCAGCATGCTGGTCTCCTTTTTATTTCTTAGATGTGCCAAGCTCTTTCCCAAGGGCCCTTTCAGCTGCTGTTAATTCTGCCTAGAACTGTGCCCCTGCCAGGCTCACTATTGTCCTGGTCGCTCACTCACCCTAAACATTGTCATCCACAGCAAGCAGCCAGGATTAGCATCTGCACATTTTGTGCAGGCAGGGACCACCCTTTTTTGCCCGACCTGGACTGGGACAAGGACCAAAGATGGCAGAGTGCTCAGCACCTGGGCTGTGGGAGAACTGACTGCATCCAGATCCCAGCTCTGCCACTTCCTGTGGGCTATGTGACCATCTGCAGGTGATGTCCTCTCTGTCCTCCATTCTCCATCTGTGATGTATGACAGAGCTGCCGTGGAATGAATTAACTAATGCATAATAGTACTCTTAGTTCAGTGTCTGATGCATGTCAAGCCTTTAGTAATGGTCACTGCTATTACTGTCATCATTATTAAGATTATTATTGTTAACACGTGGTAGATACTACACTGCTTGTGGAGTAGATAGATGAAGCAATTTCTAATCGTAGAAGGGGAAGCAGTCTTCAGCAGGCTGAAGAGTCCATAAGTTCTGCACCCCAGTCCCGCTCAGCATGAGCTGTATCCCAGGTAACACAGGTAACACAGCATCACAGGGTTGTTCTCTCATCCTGTGCTGGTTCCCACCTCAGGGCACCTAGCTATCCAAACCCAGTGTAGAGGCCACCCTTTGTGATTCCAGAAGCCCCTTTGGAGGAGTTGGACAGGTCCATGTTTCCTGCCCCTATGATAGGCAAGGTGGTTCAAAGCCTCATGTACCATGTGGCTGGTGGCTCCATGATTCTGTTCTCAGCCCAGTTTATTCCAGAGATCATTGCTTTTGGAAGGCAGCTAGAGAAGCCATAGCTGATCCTGGGACCAACCAGGGACTTATACAAGGCCAACTTGAAGTCTTCATGGAACCCAGTCAGTGTGCACACCTTGTGGTCTATGTATATGATGCCCACCTCCCCATACTGTATAGTCTTGTTCAGAGCCTAGTCCTGCTCCCTGCTCTGCCCCAGCCCTCTGCTCCCCACCACATCAGCAGGCTCCCCAACAAAGCCCTCACCCACCCTCTATCATGTTCTCCATTCCTCTCTGGGCCTGTCCTCTGCTGGCCTCTAGGATGGGCAGCTTTGCCACTTGGCTCCTAAGTGGAGATCTGTTCATGGGGCACCATTGGCTGTGTCCAACCACTTTCCTGTTCTTAGATTGGGGTGGCACCCACCAAAACAAGGACTGCTTTGTGGCAGTGTGGTCACAATGCACAGATTCTGCTGAAGACACCCCTGCTGGAAAGGGGCAGGGACAGGAAGGAGAAGGGTGGGTTCAGGGGCAGAAGAAGCTGCCTGTTGGGACAGCAAAGTTTAGTCCTAGGTCATCCACCAGGTCTGTCAACCTTATTGGGGGTTTTTAGTCAAAGTTCATTAACATACCCAATAATGAGATGTTGGGGGTTGTAATCTAAGTTGCCTTTTGATTTTTAGTCTCTCTAGCTCCAGCATTCTTGGTGTTCTTTGTTTGGCACGTCTGTGACTTTAATTTCCTTTTTAATTTCTCTTGAAAGAAAGAGCTCTAGAGTTACAATCTACAAAGGACCTGTGTTGTAAGACCAGTGGGGGTCTTGAGTGGCTAATGGTAATTTGGACCTGTGTTGCTATCCCAGGGTTAAACCCACCACCCAGGGAGAGAGTCCCGGGAGCTCGGATCCATAAATGAAATCATACAGTCAGCCTGGAGGAAACCTCACCAAAATGTGGGCAGCAGTCATCCCTGCTGGTGGATCACTGGAGAATTCAATGTCTGATTTTATGCATTTTCCACTTTTTTATACTGAGCACATTAGTTTTTTTTATGTTTTGGAAGAAAGATACAAATTAAAAAATAAAGCCCTTACTTCCTGAACACTTCATGTAATGATCTTAACAAAGAAGATAAAAAAGAAAAAAAACTATTACAAGCTAAATATATAGGTTTTAAGGAGTATATTTTATGATTTATTTTTCCCCATTAAATATTAATATAATAAAACTGCAAGTTTGCAGATGGAGTTGGGGGTTGGTCGAGCGGAGGTTTGAAAGACTATCGGTGGTGAATAATTTATTAAAAAGTCAGGACCAGAAAATAAAACAGTACTAGAGGGAAGGAGTTTTTGCACTTACAGTTTTTAATTTATATATGTGCTGTTTAACTCTGGGCTTGTTCCTTCATCTCATTCTGCGCCTTTGTTTCCCCATTTATAAAATAGGGGTAAAGTAGTACCCCTATTTTATCTCAGAGTTAATAGAATAAGGCTGCAACATAACAGTCATCCATAAATATCCACAGCTGCTGGGTTTGTCTTGTGAAATTTTGGCTTTTGAATACAGCTTGTGCCTCCATCTCAGACAGACCAACAACCCCGCTATAAGGAATGAGAGAATGTGAGTGGAGTTACTACTGCATCTGAGTTGGAGTGTTCAGAGCTTTATTTGGTTACCGCATTGGCATCTCACATCCACTTCCTATCATTCACACCGTCACTGTTTCACTTTACAGATGTGGATGCGGGGGTTCAGCGGGGTCAAGCTATCCGTCCAAGATCACACAGCCTTTAAGAATTTTTTTTTTTCAGTGGTACTGGGGTTTGAACTCAGGGCCTGATGCTTGCTAAGCAGGTTTTCTACCACTCGAGCCACTCTGCCAGGCCTTTTTTTTGTGTGTTGGGTATTTTCAAGATAGGGTTTCGCAAACTTTGCCTGGGCTGGCTTCTGAACCGCAGTCCTCCTGAACTCTGTCTTCCGAGTAGCTAGGATTACAGACATGAGCCACCTGTGCCTGGCCAGCCTTTAAGAATTTGATCCTGACTCCAAAGCCCATGCTCTGAGCCCATTCCATTTACCTAGTCTTCTGTTTTGTGTTCTCTCTAGTTGTCAAACCCCCACAATTTTGTTGCTTTCCCTGGGTGACAGGATCTCTTAGTTGAGCTCTTTTAATGCCCCATAGAAGGGAGGTGCCAGGAATATCTCCACCTGTTTCCCCAAAGCAGGGGCCGAGTCCTCTCCTGGTGGGGGTGCAACTGGGGAGGCAGGAGTCATCCCACCCCTCATCTGAAGCATTGTGCAACTGGGAGGTTCTTAACTTGACTGTTACGTATTGACAGCAGAGGTTTTTATAGCAGATGTAGTGCAATTATACAGCTGGCAATTAAACCTAGAAAGAGCATTGAAAGGTGGAGAATTAATGTCCTGTCTGTAGTACAGTGTCTAGGCAAACAGTTATCAGCATCTAGAAATACCTAGTCCACAGTAAGAGGGGCCTCCTCTGCCTGCCTTTTCCTGGAGAAGTTTCCACAGGACCTGTTCTGCTCAGCTCTGTGCTGTGTGTTTGAAATGTGAAGATTGCAAACCACCATGCCTGGGTGCTCCCTTGGGGTCCACAGGTGGTAATGCCACAGGGCTCCATAATGAAGGGCCGCAGAAACTTGTGGTCCATAGAAATTACTTGATCTCCAGAGCTGGACAGCCCAGAGTGCAGAGAATCGATCAGATTTGCCAGTCTGGCTGCAGTGGAGCAGAGGCAGTCAGAGGCCAAGGTTAACACAGAGATCGTGGCTGGGAGGCCACCTGTGTAACCAAATGAAGCGTGGAGACAGTCTGCCCTGTCAGGTGGAAGGGAAATGGACAGATCTGTGATGTTAGGAAGGTGGAAGTAACTGGACTCTGTCCTAGAACTGATTTTGGAGGGCAGAGAAGGAAGCCTTTCATTCTGGAAGCTCTCAGCTCTGGCATCTAGAATCCAGCCACAAGACATTCTGAGTCCTGGTCATTATCCTCAGGATTCCAGCATCTTCATGCCACGACTGGCCAGAACCTAAACCTGTCCCCCTCGATCCAGGTCTTTCCTACTTCCCCAGATGCAAGTGGATGGAGAGGGTCTGGGAGGCTGAATGGTAGAGGAGCAGCCTCCCTGCCTCTGCACAAAGGAACTTAAGAGGGTGACTGAGCATTTCCCTGCTTACCTTTCAGTCATACTTGTACATGGGTCTCTTGCCTTTCATACAGATGAACTGCAGATGGTGAGATGTGAGGTGACAGCAGGTATACAGAATAACTGTCAGGGCACGGACCTTTCCCTCTGTGATAACCTCCATTGCAGTCTTCCCAAAGAGCAGGGGCTCGGTGTTTCCACGATGAATGGCCGTGTGAGCTGCCTGGTAGCATCTTGGAGCCTGCCAGTAGTAAAATAACTACATTACTACGTTTTTTGGTTGCTCTTTTGGCTGGATGACACTATACCAAAGCAAAGATGGTACCTGAATGCATTTTGTGCTGATTTTTTATGAATGAAGATAGTGTTCCTCTTACTGAAGATGATTTGACTTATTTTTGCCAGTACTGGGGTTTGCACTTGCTATGCAAGTGCTCTACCACTTGAGCCATGCCCCTAACCCTTTTTGATTTAGGTTATTTTTCAGATAGGTTCTTGCGCTTTTGCCCAGGGCCAGCCTCTGACCATGATGCTCCTACCTCAGCCTCTTGTGTAGCAGGGATTATGGGCATGCATCATCATGTCCAGCTTGGGGTTTTTGGTGGTATTAGGGTTTGAACTGCCAAAGCAGGCACTCTGTTACTTGAGCCATGTCTCATGCACTGGCCCAGCTTGTTTTTTAAGGTAGAGTCTGCTAACTTTTTTGCCCAGACAGGTCTCAAACCATAATCTCCCATCTCTGCCTCCAAAGTAGCTGGCATAAACAGGTGTGTGCCACCACTCCTGGACTGATTTGCTATTAAAATATATATATGTATATATGGTGGCAAAATACATAACACATAAAGCCTGCCATCTTAACCATTTTAAGTGTACAGTTCAGTAGCCTTAACTATTTTAATATTATTGGATTATTTGCGTTTTGAAGCCCAGAAAAGAATGCCTGGATGCATTTTGTCCAGAGAGGTATGAACAAGCAGGTAATATGACTTTCTTGGCTACTATTTATGGCTATAACACTTAGAGTTCTAATTCCAGTTATAGAAACCTCTCCTTGTATCACACATCCTGGCTTAGTGAACACACCTGATCCTGGGGTGGGATGGGTGAGGGATGACACTGTGTTGGGTGGCCTTGGTTTCCAGTATGTTCTAGTGCCATCTAGTGTCTGTGGGACTTTGTTCCAGCTGTGCTGAGGCTTCTGGGTTTCCCTAGCTTGGGGTGGCATCTCTAAAAACCCAAGTGCCTTTAAAAGAGCAGTAGGGAGATGTTTGTCTTTTTAGACCCGCTGGTATTTTTTTTCCCCAGCTCTGATCCTGTGGAAATTTGCAACTGAATTTTGTTTTCATTAACAGTTAGAACAGTTTGTCCCTTTGAAGCTCAGACACGGTGAGATTAATATGAACCCGATATTAAGCTATTAAGCATCAATTTGGCAAACCTATTTATAAAAGAGAGCTGAAGATAGCAAGTAAAGAAGACTGTATTAAAAGGCTTCTTTGCCAAATCCACTCTCTTTGGATGGTGAGACTCAGGAACCAGTTTTTCTGTGAGGGAAGAAGAAGGGGGAAAAGTGAGGAGGGTGTTTGCATTAGGAGGGGTGCACAAACACATCCTTTAATGACGTGTGCTTAATTGTGATACAGTCACGCACTGCACAATGACATTTCAGTCGGTGACAGGCCACATGGAGGGTGATGTTATAAGATTACATAGGAGCTGAACACTGCCAACCACCTAGTGATGGCATCGTCACCTACGGTCTTAACACCCTGTATTATTCAGTTTGTGCTTCTGTGAACAAACCCTCAGCATTGTCGGTAGTAGGAAACCATAGCACGCAGCAGTGGACATGATATTGGGATGACAACAAACAACCGTGCACTTACAGGACTGTACTTTTACCATTGTTTTAGAGTGCATGCCTTCTCCTTACAAAGCTTACAATAAAACAGTGTGCTCTTGGGCCACTTGTAGACTCATCCACCTTGTGTATGCTGTATCTCGTTTTTAAAAAATTTTTTTATTGTTGTGCTGGGGGGGTACATTCTACAAAAGTTCTTACAGTATATCACCCCTCCATCATTCTCTTTATCCCTTCCCCCATTCCTACAATAGTTTAAGCATATGTCATTTTTCCGTTTTCATGCATGTGTACACAGTGGTTGTACCGTATTCACTCTCCTGCACCCTTTCCCCACATCCTCCCCCTCCCACTGGTACCAACCTCCCAAGAGGACCTGTTCTACCCTCCTGGTCTCTGATTTTGTAAAAGAAAAAAAATGACATTTTTGTTTGTTTAAGATGGCTATACAGGGAGTGTCTTTGTGACATTTACATGTATATATGTATTATAACTCCAACTGGTTATCTCCTCTGTTTTTCTCCTTTCTACCTTAGTCCCCTACTTATGGTAATTTCAACAGGTTTAAAAATTCTATATTAATTCTTTTATAGGAAGTACATCAACCATATTCACCTTCTTAACTTCCTTCTTTTTTTGTCCCTCTCCCATAGGTGCCTCCCCTTAGCATGACCTATTTTTCATAATACTGCTTTGTGTTTGCATTAGATCTATATTCCACATATGAGAGAAAACATGCGGCCTTTGGTTTTCTGAACCTGGCTAACTTCACTTAAGATGATGTTCTCCAGTTCCATCCATTTACCTGCAAACAACAAAATTTCATTGTTCTTTATGGCTGAATAAAATTCCATTGTATATAAATACCACATTTTCTTAATCCATTCACCAGTGTGGGGCATCTTGGTTGTTTCCATAGCGTAGCTATTTGAATAGCGCTGCAGTAAACGTATATGCAGGTGCCTTTGTTGTAACTGGACTTGCATTCCCTTGGATATATCCCTAGGAGTGGTATTTCTGGATCATATGGCAGTCCTATTTTTAGTTTTTTAACTAAAACTACCGTCCATTTTATGAGGAGCCTCCATACTGTTTTCCATAGTGGTTATACTAATTTACATTCCCACCAACAGTGTGTAGGGGTTCCTTTTCCCCCGCATCCTCACCAGAATTTGTTGTTTGCGTTCTTGATGTTAGCCATTCTAACAGGAGTGAGGTGGAATCTTAAACGTGATTTTGATTATGCTTTGTCTCTTGATTGCATCATTTTCTCTTGAACTTAACTTCATCTCTTGTGGTTTGGTTCATCATGGCCCTGGAAGCAAGAGGCTACTTTGTGTGTGTGTGTGTGTGTGTGTGTGTCCCTACAGCCTGGGTGTGTAGTGTGTTGTGCCACTGGGTTAGCATAAGTATATTCTGTGGTGTTCACACAATGAAATCACTTAACAGTGCATTTCTTAGACAAATCTCCATCACTTAACTGAGCGGCATAGCAGTAAAAGAAGAATGCATTGTAGCAAAACTATTATGTGTCCAGCAGGTTCTAAGTGCTTAATGTTTTGTAGCCTTTTTCCCACCACACTTTTTGCCCAAAGGGGCAAGTGTTAGTTTCCCATTTTGTGCATAAGGAAACAGGCATAGAATGGTTAAGGAATTTTCCAAAGCTCACAAGGCCACAGTAACTATTTTGAGGCAGGAAAATGTCCAAGGGCATAGAAACATGCAGGTTTTGCTTGGGCTTCGAGGCAAGGATGTGTTGGCCCTGCTGCCTCCTACTATCTCTTCCAGCCCCCATGCACAGAGCGCACGTGCTTGCTGAGTGGCTGGAGCCTTTAAGTGCCTGTGGGGTTGGTGGCCTATTTTTTTTTTAAAAGGAAATACTGGGTGTGGGGACAAAAGAGCAACAGCTTAGCCTCAGGTCTGAGTTCTGTCCTTACCTGCCTCGTGGCCCTGGGCAGGGAACCTCCTCTCTCTCTAGACTCAGTCCTCTCTTTTGGGGATAGTAAAGTGAATTTATAGTATTTTTATTTTTCTTTGCTTTTTTGAGAGGATGAACAATGTCACAATTAGGTTCAGTGGCATGTGGTCATTAAGTTTTACCAATGTTACTTTATATTGGGAAAGGTAAACTTATTTTAATTCACCATCTACACTTTTAGGCTTTTCCTGTGGCACTGATGTATGTCTGCCTGTCTCCCGAGAAGACTTTTTGGTTTTGGTTTTTTTTTTTGGTGGTACTGGGAACTCAGTCTTGTGTTTTCTAGGCAGGTGCAGTACCACTGGAGCCATGCCTCCAGCCCTTTTTGCTTTAGGTTATTTGTCAGATAGGGTCTCGAGTTGTTCCCCAGCCAGGCCTCGTACCTCAATCCTCCTATCTCTGCCTTCCTGGTAGCTAGGTTTGCAGGTGTGTGCCACCAGGCCCAACCTCCTATTTCCTGTATTGATAGACAAAACAGTCTAGCTCCAAGCAAATGTGGTTCTAGTTGGAAGAACTGAAAGATGAGAAAGTTTGGCTTGGTCACCTTCTCTCTCTCAGATTCTCGTATGTCTCTGTGACATACAAGTACACATACATGCAGGCATGTCCACCTGGATCACTTTAGACAAAGTGTAACAGTAATGATGTTAATGCCAGGACAGCAGATGTTTAAATGGACAACTAGACACGAGGGCAGTCCGCACATTACTTCCTACAAGGCAAAGCAATAGTGCCAGCATCTTGTAGAAACTATGAGGTGGGAGATCCTGAGAAATTTCCAGTGAGCAGAGGCTAATAAATTGCAGGGCGTAGTACAGTCCTTGTTATTGCAGTTTAAGATGGGTAAGATGTCACCGACAGCCTCCTTAATATGCAATGTGTGCTGTTTTTAAGTAAACTAACAATATTAACCCTCACTTTCATCAGTTCCTGTAAAAATGGAGTTCTCCTAATCCTGTTCTTCCCATCATATTTTAGGTTGCTCGATCACAGAGTGTCACTCCAGGGTCTGTAGTATATGCATGTCTGAGGGAAGTGATTGCTTAATCTGACGATGTGGAGCTCCAGGAGGGAGTTTTGCATCTCACTTCCACAATGGGTTATTGCAGCTCAGGAAGCTCTCCTGGACCCCCTCCCCATGTGATGGAGAAGGTGGCCATGGCGTTTTTGCAAACAGGAGCCCAGACTTTCTTTCTGCTGAGCTGGAGGAACATCTGACCTCATTGAAGAAGACTTATGGTTCTCTCGGGCTCATTCTGTTACAGTGATGCTCCCAGGAACCACCTATCTTGCTGGAAAATCTGTCATCTGATCTAGAGCAGGAAGAGCAGCTGAGACTTGGCAAGAGGATGTGGGTGTCTTGAACTTTCTGCCTGGCCTGTGAGGGTATTAAGTGATGTGACACACTGATCACTTCTTTCAGCTCCCTGCCTCTGATCCTCCTGTCTTTCTCCTTACCTGGCCACCCATGTGAGCCCAGTCCTCCACCCTAATCATCCTTTTATTCCCCCAGCTTTCCCTCTTTGCCTCCTGTCTCCCTGTTTCTCTTCCTCACTGTTGTAGATACAGCAAGATAACGAGTTAGTGCTTGGTAGATAGTTGGACCATCTTTTCACCTTTTTTGGACTCAACCTGGAGAGGCAACCTCATTACTTTTCTGTGTAAATCATCTAAACACAAGGTTTAATTCACACAAAATTTTGCCGTGACTTGTCCCTATAGTAACCAGCTCTTTCAGGTTAAACCCAGAAGTCTTGAGAAATATCTGGGGAAAGTGGAACCTGTCCATCTCTATTCTGTGCCACCTGATTTCTCAAAGAGTCATCACTGGCACTTTACCCTTTCCCCCGGTAAAGGTTTGAAGAGACCATGGAAAGTTGCCATTTCTGACTTGCAAGCCTTGGGTGGGTCTTTTCATTACCTTGAGTGTTTAAAGTAATAACCCTGTCAGGCCCCCCTCCCACTCATCCTCCAAAAACAGCTCTGTGGCTGAAGAAGCATGGGAAATACAGGTTAAACGAGGTAAGACAGGCGTCTCTGCTTGGGAGCTACTACAAACCTTGGATGTACTTGGGTATCAGTGTACCTAAATGGGGAATAGAAACTGACATTTCCAAAATTGCCCAATTCCAGAATTATTTCTTAGCATTACAGCTCACGGATCAACAGTGTAGCTTCCAAGGACCTGCTGGTATGATTCCTTCAGGATGAGATCCTCCTGCCCCAGAGCCCCATTCCTTGTCTATGTGCCTTATGTGCTAAACCCTGTACTCTGTCCAATCTGCCTGTGTGACGGTGTTGCCGTACACAAGCTGACTTGGCTCAGGATGAAGTTAAGGCACAAAACCCCAAGTGCCACCTGTGCACAAGATATCTCACATGTGCTTCTTATGCAGACTTCATTCCAGCCACACAGGGTAGATTTCATCATCCCTATTTTGCACATGTACACATCAGAGCAGGCAAGTCAACTACCCAAAGCCCTACAACTAGCAAGTGGTAGGGCCAGAATTTGGCAGAAACATTAGGAGGGACCCATGGAACAGAAAGCAGCCACGCTCAGCCCCGTTTATCACTGGCCGTTACCTGAAGTTAGCCAGGAAGCAGAGACTGGGGACAGAATCTGTTTCTCTGTTGGTATGTGTAAATAAGAAACATCCCTCCTGCTGAGATGCCTTGGCCACCTGAATATGTTTTAAAATGCAGGACTCATTTAAAAAACCCATGAGTTCAGTTTTTATCTACCCAACATCTCATGCTGTAGCCAACTTTTCTGCTGGAATTAGGAGATCCTGGACAATTTGGGAAAGCTCCAGGGGGAAGATTCCAAAGGTAAAGTCTCCCGGTCCAGCAGCCCCAATGAAACCAGTGTAGTGGTGACCCACGCCTCTCCAGCAGTCAGCCTGGGTCTCTTAAATTGGTTTCCAGGAGGGTATAAGGTTCAGGAGAACAGTTCAGCAGAGCAAAGCTGGTATTACTAAGCAAACGTGCCCATGGACAGCACTGTAGATCAATACAGTATATGCTCTAAACTCAGATGATAAACGAGTACCATTACGACCTAATTAGCAAGCCTCATATTTGGAATGGATAAGTAATAATTCCACCACATAATCCTCACCACTTCTTGACAAATACCCCTAACTAATGCTGCTCTTCCTGCTGCAGAGACAAGGAGAAAGGAGCAGAGGCAAAGCCCATTTGCATATTCATTTTCTTCAGTCATGGTCATGGGCAGCTGTTTTGTCTGTTTTCACAGACTTCTCTAGCTCCACTCATTATTGTTAAGGTTCTTTTTGCCTCTTAAATGTGGAATTTACTAGGCTGTGCATAACTCTGGAGACTGTCCCACCGCCCCCCCCACCCCCCACCCCCCCCCCCCCCCCCGTCCCCCCATACACACTCTTTAACTCTTTAATCTCTTTCATTTGCTCAGCATCAGCCTGAGTGCTTGACTGAATATCAAGATCTGGGGACAGGATCCAAGGCTGGCACTGACACTAGCTGGCTGCCTACTGCAAAAGGACCATTCACTACCACGTGGCAAAACATGGACTCTGGAGTCAGAGACCTGGGCTCTCTTGCTTAATTTTATGAACCTGAACTTGGTAGACATGGGGATGATAACAGTACCTACTTTCTTGGGTTGTTGGAAATATTAAATGAGTTAATGTGTATGAAGTGCTTAGCATGGTGCCTGACTTGTGATGAGGACCAGATCAATGTTAATTTTTATTGATAGTCTCATCTTTTGTAAAGTGAAGTAATGGGAACAAATCAGACATTTCCAAACCGGGGTCTTTAGAGTCCTGGGGTTTCATAAACCTATCAACAGGGGTGACATTTAGGCTATTTTCAGTCTTAATTAGAAATTTCTGATACCTGTCCCTTTGGCTGGACTCATTTCAGCTTCATAGCAACACCCATTATCCAGTGCTGATCAGAGTCTTGGCTTGGCAGTGACATGTGTTTATGATTAATCAAAAATGGGAATCAGATTAATTAGTCCTTAATTATTGCATTTTGGCCACAGATGTTGCAGCCAGACTGCCCTAATGCATCTTACCTGAAAAATGCCTCTGGTTCATAGAAGATGGTGGTTGTCACAACATGTGATCCTTGGGGGAGAAGGGGGGTTGGATGGGCAGACCATAAAGAAGTCTTGCATGGTGTAAGATTTGGAACCTGTGATCTGGATGAAATTTTCCAGTAAGCCTTCTCTAATTCTGAGTCCAGCCTGTCTAGAAAGCTCTGCTTTGTGAGCCAGCAGGAAGTCTGGGCAGCCATCCTCTGCCCTTCAGTGATTACATTTAATAGGGATCATGGCTACTTACCTATTCACACACCCAGCCTTCCCTTCCCCACTCACCATTATCTCTCAGCTTGTGGCCTTAGCTCAAGGCAGATGAAGTCCTTAAAATCTCAGGAAAATTCCATGCACCTCTGTTTCCTGCTGTGCTTTGTGCTACCAGCCTGCCCCAGAATGTTCTTCCCTCTCCCTTGGCCTAATGCAGGGCTCCTCAACCCCAGCCCTATTGACCTTCTACTTCGAGCTCCCTGACAGTCACATTCTCAGCCAGATACAGTTTTAACATCTACCTTTCCGTGAAGTCTTCACTTCCATCCCACAGACTCCGTCAGCTCACTACAGATGATCCCCTCCCAACTTTAGTCTGTGTGCATGTCTTTAGTCTTCTCCTCAACCAGGTGCTCAGCACCAAAGGATCTGAACCACATTTTAACATCTGTGTCTCCATGGAGCAGATCGTACCAGGGCTCTTGGCTTGCTGTTGGTTACCATGAACCAAGTGCTTGGTATGTTCCAGTCACGTTGTGCATATTTTCCCCAATGCTCACAGCACCCCCATCTTAACAGGAAAGGTGTCTGAGGCCCAACATGGGTAAGTGACTTACCTCTCAATCACACAGCTGACAGGACAAGGCTGCTCCCAAGTCTTTCTGTTAACACCACTGGTGCAATCTGTGATCAGAAGACTTCCAAATTCTTTGTGTCCCATGGGAAAGAATCCATTGCAGGACACATGGGTGTTTATTAAAAGTTAGGAAAGGAAAATACAAAGGGGGAGCGTGGTGGAGCCCAGGTGAAATCTGGAGACCGAGAGAGTGTGCTTTTAAAACTTATGCTAACCCATGGGAAGGGCAGAACCAGGTAATTTCCATCCAATAATCAATGAGTGGGTTGGGGGCCTGGGTGGTTCCTGGGCCGGGTGAGGGCAGTCCCTGAGCCAAAGCATGGTTAATTTGTGATGTAATATTTTTCTATGAGTCCCAAACATTCCTTAATTTTAGCCTGCCTCATTTCTATTAAATTGCTCAGCACCCCCAATTCCTGGGAAGACCCCAGGAAGGCCACTGGTGTCTCTCTCTGTCCAGGGCTTAGGATATCCTCGTGGCCAGTGTTTAAATTGTCACTCGGAATGAAGGGAGCACTGGGAGGGCCCTTTGAGGATGGACATTGGGAATTGCCAGTGTAAAAAGCAGTTCCTCTAGGATTCCTCAGTGGCAGGAAGCCAGTGGAAGTGGCTGTTCCATAATTGTAGAGTGGCATGCTGGCTGTTATTGTGCTACAGCCCTGAAGGCTGTGGCCAGTGGGGCCACCTGACGTCCTTGGGTGTGCTCTAGAAAATGACATATCCCTTGTTTTAAGCACTATGCCAGGGGAAGGGTAAGTATTCCCTGTGGCGGCTGCCAAAAGGACAGTGAGCAGAAGAGGGGGAGTGAGTGTTTTGCCTTGGAAAGCTGTTCTTGTCCCCTCTGAATGTAGCCTGTTTGTTCTTGACAAATGCTGACCTGAGCAGTTGACAGAAGAGGAAACGCAGTGAACGGGAGCTCAGGAGGAGATGCTTGCCCTACCTCAAAGCAGCAAGACTCCTCACACCAGAGAAAATTTTGTCTTATGGAGAAGAGGACTGATTCAGGATAATCAGATCTTCCTTGTTTGTAGTAATGAAAAAATCCCAAACAATGTAACTGTCCATCCATGGGGGTAGACAGGTCATCGTGTGATAGGATATCATGCAGCTGGAGTTACAAAACAGTCAGATGTGGATTGACACTCTGATGATGACAAAACTTGCATGCACTATGAAACCAAGTCTATATATTGATGAGGAATATATATGTCTATATGACAGTACTGAAAATGGACTTTAAGGTCACAAAATAGCAGAAGAAAATGATTGCCTAGAGTCAGTGGGCAAGAGAGATGGGCAGACAATGCAGTTAAGGTGAATAAAGAGGACTTCCTTGCTTTATCTGAAAAGTATTAGTGTAGGCTGGGGGCCTGATTAAAGCCTCAGAGCACCTGTCTAGCAAGCATGAATCCC
Organism: Castor canadensis; assembly: GCF_047511655.1. NCBI lineage: Eukaryota > Metazoa > Chordata > Mammalia > Rodentia > Castoridae > Castor > Castor canadensis. The sequence continues at coordinate 172,878,221 of NC_133386.1, forward strand.
TGAGTTGAAACCCTAGTACTGCCAAAAAAAAAGTATTAGTGTAAAAAAATTAGTAGAGATGTGACAAAATCCTAGTTTTAATCTGGATGTTATTAAGCACACACACATATAATTATATATAACACTAATATATATGATGTATAAGACATAATGATACATCATATGTATTAGTGTTTTCTGTATCTTTTAAGTAGCTTCACCCTAAGTGGAGATATATATCATAAAAGTCCAGATGCTTGTGTGGGCTGCACTGGGGTTCTGATGACAGTAATAGATGTGAAAATGCTCAGTCGACCAGGACACCATGCAAAGGCCGGCTAGTGTTTGTTTAATAAGAATAATCACCTACCAGGCTTTTCTTTGGTCCTTGGCTAAGTAGCGTTTGGAGGCCTGGAAGAGTTTGCCATGACTTACATTCTCCATACCTTGAAGTTCATGTTCGTTTGTTTTGTAAAAACTCCCCAGAGCACACAGCAGAGATAAAAATAAAGAGAAAGCTTGGATCAGATTTTTATGTGCAGCTTGGAAGCCTGGGGAGGATGTGGGAGCGATGCTTCCCTCCAGGAAAACGGAGACAGCTGTCAGAGTTGGAAACCGGCAGCCCGTCCCTGCCCTGAGGTCCAGGGTTTGATCCCTCAATAGTCACAGTTTCTGCAGCACATCTGATAAACTTTAGCATGTGCTTGCTGGGTCACTGTGCCCAGAATAGGAGAACTTGGGGATGGGAGGGTAGTGTAGGGAGTCAGCCAATGAAGAGAGTCAGGAATGTGGGAGGAAGGGATGTCTGCAAACCAATATAAATGAAAGGCATGTTCAAATAGTGGTTTCTATGACAACATGTGGACTAAAGCCAGGAGGCTTGCACACTTTGCGTAAGGTGCTCTCCTTTACCCGAAGCAGTATTGTTACCTGCTTAACCTTAGCAAGCTGGAGCAGTCAGGGCACAGGAAGCCAGTAGAATAGCTGGATGGAATGTAGGCTGAAACATAGCGCATAGCCTCATCTGCATTTCTGAAGGCAATAAATTCTCATTTAAGCTTCAATATTGATCTACTCCGTGAAATTGCAGTATCAGTGATTTTTGTAAAGCCGTACAATTGGGACCATTCCCTGAATCTCAGCTAGGATGTGGAGGGGCTAATTTGTTCCATTTTCTGAGAAAAATAAAGTACTGTTGCTTGCTCCCATCCCCTGCCCACCCCCCCTCCCCCGGCCACACACACACACACACACACACACACACACACCTCCACTTTTTGGAGAAGCCATCCAGCAGAGCAGTTCTCAGACAGGGTTTACCTGTGCTTAGCAACTCCTGTGGCCTTCTGTCTAGGATGCTGTGAGCATAGTAAACACACAGGGATCCAATCCATTTGTGACCTGGGGATGGACTGTAGTCTAGAGCCACTTCAGACATCCCCACTGGATTTATTCATTGAACTGAAGAAGAGGTAGATACAAGAATATCCATCCATTTATGTTGGGGCTGTAATCCTGCTTTGTTGCGACTGTAATCATGTTCAGTTTTAATTGCTACTGGTGAAATCTTAAGGTGGAATGCTTAGTAGTGCAACCTGTTTGCCTGCCCACCTTCAGTGTGGCCCACCATTAACTCTAAATGCTATTACCAGTCTTCAGAACATCTCAGCCCTTTAAGTCAAAGCTGATGGGATCCGATTACTTGATTTTTGTGCATGCTAAGCTCACTGTCTGGGTCCTGCAGCCTCCTTCCTACCCTTGAGTCATGAGACAAATGTTTAAAGGAAGTCAGGCAGGTGGGTAGAGGTGTCACTGTGTAAGGAGGATCCATGCACATCGGAAGGCACATGTTCCATGAAGGGGAAGTCCCCCTCTCAACTCCATCCAAATGGAGAGGGGCACTGTCTATACTGCCAAGTCCTCCAGTTTATCAAAGGGGCACCAGAGGTTGGAATTTTTGTGTGAAAGCTCTTGATCTTTAAATATCAGGGGGTGGAGAATAAAAAATCTTAAAACTCAACTTCCTTATTCATGTCACTTAGGGGAATGAATCCAAACTATCCCAGTGGGATTTAGATACAGTTGAAAAAGAAACCAGATTGGTGCAGCGTTTTCATTGGTGCACCTAAGAAACATTTGCTAAGTACCTGCTGAGTGGTTGGCACTGTCTAAGTGCCTGGCATTACAAATGCCCCTCCACAGTGAGGTGGATGGGCTCAGCTTCCTATTACAGACAAGGACATGGAGGGTCAGCTTAGGGAAGCTTTGGGTCACCAAGAGTGATTAGAGCCAGGCTCTGAAACAAGACCTCTCCCAAAGCCTTTGCGCTGGGCACCACACCCTGCCTCCTGCAACCTTGCTCCCCTGTCAAAAAGTCACAAAGAGTCTTTGGCTTGAAATGAACCCCAAGCTGCCCTTTCCTTCCAGGTACTGGCTCTAAATCAGAAACTAGAAGGGTCTGGCAGCTCAGGTGAACATGGCCATGACCACTCTCCCTCCATCTTGGAGTTACCATCGTCTTGACTATTATTGTCATCTTGACTGGGCGGGAAAAACCTCTAACTGGGATTTACATATTTTCCTGCTTCTGCTTGAACTCAAGAAGGTGCCACAGAAAAAAGAGAAACAAGTGTAAAGTTTCCATGCATCCACTCTTCTAGTTATTAACTCAGGATGCTACTACAAAACACCACAGCTGGGCACCAGTGGCTCATGCCTGTAATCCTAGCTACTCAGGAGGCAGAGATCAGAAGGATTGCAGTTCAAAGCCAACCCCAGGCAAATAGTTGGTGAGACCCTATCTTGTAAAGACCCATCACAAAAAAACATGTGGTGGAGTGGGTCAAAGTGAAGGACCTGAGTTCAAACCCCAGTGCTGAAAAAAAAAAAAACCACATACACACAGATTGGTGTCTTAAACAATAGAAAATTATTTTCGAAAAGTCCACAGGCAGAAAGTTCAAGGTCAAGGTTTCTCTTGAGGCTACTTTCTCCCTGGATCCTCACTGGTCTTCCCCTTTCTTAGGACACCAGTGAGATGGAATATGGGCCACACTAAAAAAAAAAATCCCTCATTTTAATACTTTTTAAAGTATTGCATTAGGTGCTCTCCTTTACCTGAGCAGTATTGTTACCTGCAAAATACAAGTATATTCTGAAGTTACATATAGTTTTATTCTGAAGGGTATGAGAAGCATGAAGAGATGCAAATTCTTATTCAGACCTTGCCACCAGCTCAGCCTCCTGATCACATCTCAGCTCAAGTTGCTCATCTGTAAAATCAGAATAATGTTCCCTGTGCTCTCACCTCCCCAAAGGATTTTGAAGATCAAATGTCTGGTGAACATGAGGGCTGCTACACAGCAGCAAGGTTTTGCTCTTAGCGGATCTGTGGATAGTGTGATATAGCAAGAGGCATGTGTCTTTCCAATAATTTTCTCTCTCCCTGTGAACACCCAGATTTTGCTCATCCTTATTATATAATTGAAATCTTCCTATAAATCATCACATAGCTGCTTCTACTTATGATGTATTGCTTTCCCAGGGCTGCCAAGAACTGCCACAAACTTGGTAGCTTCCTACAACAGAAATTGGTTGTCTCCCAGTTCTGGAGGACAGAAGGCCAAAATGAAAGTCTCTGCAGGCTTGGTCCATCTTGTACAATTCCATCCTTCACACCTAGCTTCTAATGGCTTCCAGCAGTCCTGGGCATTTGTTGTCTGGTAGTCATCTCACTCCAGTCTCTGCTTCTGTCTTCATCTGGCATCTTCCCTGTGTGTCTCTGTCCCAAATCTCTCTCACCTTCTCTTTTGAGGACACCAGTCATTGGATTTAGAGCCCACCCTACATCTCAGGTGATCTCATCTGAAGATCCGTGACTTGATTCCATCTGCAAATACCCTATTTCCAATTAAAGTGATAGTCACAGGTCGGTATATAACCAGGGGTCACAATTCAATCCACTGCACACAGTATTGTGTATCACTAAAAATTCTTAAAAATCAAATGTTTCAAAATAGCCCATCCAATGGTTATGGTACCATTTGTTAAACATTACATTTTGTATTCATTCATTTAGTGGCAGATCCAGCTTTTCTGCCTCCTCAGTGGAATTTCACTGCCTTTATTATTTTTCTCTTGCTGTCACTTTTGGAAAATTCTTCTGGCAATTGTTACCAGTGGGAACATAAAGGGGAGGGGGCATGTCAGTCTGGTAGCAGTTCTGGGAGAAGGGTGTAGATTATGGGGTTGAAGGAGGTTTAGGTGAAGGTCTGAGTGGTGGACAAGAAGAGGAAGGAGAAAAAAAAAAAGAGGAAGGAGAAAGGCCACCTTCGGAATTTCCAGCTCTTAGTCCCTGGATAAATGGATGACCCTGGGCACATGTAGCAGCCAAGAAACTGGGCCAGGACCACTGCTTCCCAGCGGTGAGAATACAACATCAAGTTCTAAGGGATGTGAGCTTCAGCTGTCATGGTCTACCTGCAAATTGCCAACTCCATGAGGAAGCTATCACCAGGCCTGGGGAGGCAAAAAGTGTTGGTAATGAATTGGTAACATCTGATCTTGAAGCTTTCGTGACAGAGTGTGGTGGTCTCTGCTCTAGTAAACCCCCTCCCACTCCATGACCTACACACTCCTCCCCAGACTATGAGGTTGGTGAAATGAACCATTTGTCTGTATTTGTTGGTTCCTATTGTGAACCAGTCCGGTGATTGTGCAGGGAAATGAGATCAGGACCCACCCTCCAGAAACTTAGTCCACACAGAGGAACAGCCACAGGGCCCGCTGAAGAGTTCTGTTGAGTTTAGCTCCATTGGGGGGACCCAGAGAAGGCAGCTTTTTGCACAGTTCTTAGACATGAACAAAAACCTTAAGATAACGAAATGAACTCTCTAACAGCTCTACAAAAGTATGGAGTGGTAGCAAGTGCAGAGACTGCCCTGGATAGGGCAGCAAGTGAGAAGAGAAAAGGAACAGAAGTATCAACATGTAGTCAATAGAAAGAAGGGGACAAATGATCCAATTTGGAAGGTGCTAGAAATACAAATGATTCAAGAGACACAAACTGTGGTGAGATGCTGACCTTGCATAGCCAAGTCTACCGGCTGGTGAGAGATGCTGGTGAGAGAGAGTTTGAATCTGCCCACTGCTCCTGTTTATATCTTGTTAAAAAGATGTCCAAGCCACCTATCTGTTTCTGTGCTGGTGGTCAGAGGTCTGCTGTTAACAGCACCCTTCATCATGCCTCATTCATCTTAGACAGTAATTGGGAGGAAAATCATCACCTGGAGCCTGGCACCTGGGGCTGAGGGCATGCTACAGAGTGTGGAAGCTTCTGGAAGTGTGGGGGTCCCTGACCAAGGCTTTGCACCTGTTTCCCTGGGCCCCCCACATTGCTGGGGGAAAGATCAAGTACTGCTTCTTCCTTATGGCACCATTTTTCTGTCCACATGGCCAAGGCAGGGTGGCTGGTGGAGGAGGGGAGTGCGGTATGATGAGGCTGAAGGTGGGGTCCTTTTTCATCCCCAGAAATAGCCTTCCAGAGCTATCTCCAAGGCTACAGGTGGGTGCCTTTACTGGGGAAAATTGTGTTCTACCTTGGACACCATGTTATCCTGGAAACAAGAAGACATGAATTAAATGGATGAGGCATAAATGATTCCTTTTGACAATCCCCTGTGAAGCTAAACATCTGCTCCCTAATTCTGGAAACAGTGGCTTCCTAAGAAGGCGCCCTGCCCCTTGTCTTTCCTTGCCTCCAATTCATTCTCTTCAAAGCCCAGGCCTAAGTTAACTTGCTTGCTCAAAAACAAAATGGCTCTTCACTGCTGACAGCACAAAGCTGAACTACTGGACATCGAAGGCTCTGGAAGATCTTATCTGTTCACTATTACCTGTGCACACTTAGTTTGCCATCTTCCAGTCACACTTTTCCTCTGTCTGGTATGCCTTTCCCAGTCGCAGCCAGGCAAGTTTTCCAGTTCCAATTCTAATTCCGATATCTGCTTTCAATGAACCATGATCCCATCTGGGAGTGACTTGTGGATTCCCTCACAGTTCTGACACATTGTGGCTTCCCAAGAAAACTTGCCATACAGCAACGCCCCAGACAGTGTTAACAGCGACCATGCAACTGAGCACTTACTCCATGTAGATGGCCAGAGCTGCCATGTTAAACGACTTCCAGGGGCGCCATTTACTTCAGAGCACTGCGGGTCAGGGTGCCAAACCCTTTGTATGGATGATCTCAACCTCAAGAGTTGGCTACTGTGGAGTCCATTTTACAAATGAGGGAACTGAGGCTACAGGTGTTAAGTTTCTTGCCCAAGGCCGCATAGCCAGTAAGTAATGGATCTGGACAACAGTCAACTCAGATTTATTTCTGTGACATGCTGCAACCTCCCTAAGAGGGCAGAAGCCCACACCTGATTCGTTTTTAGTCCTATACTTCATCCACTGTGCTTAATGACTGTCCAGGGCTGAAATCACTAACCCTGTTTATTGCCAGTTGTCGGCCAGTGTCTGCTGGAGACTCTGGCATTGGCAGAAATGCAGCTGAGCAGGCTGGGCTTTAATATCAGGAATTAGAATTAAAGAAAGAAAAATCTATAATTCCTTTTCAGGCCATCAAGTGCTGTTGTCTCATGGTACCACTACAAGGAAAGGCTATATCTCACACTGGAGGTGCCAAGCCCTCCTTAACTTGGCCCCAACACCTGCAGTTGAATGACTCTGAGAAATTGACCCAAAGCATCTGCCAAGATTTCTGTGGCCAACATGGCTCTTCTCAAACCAACCCATCAAAACCCCCATTCCTGAGCAAGGATCAAACTGGGAGAACCAAGGAGCGTTGAATTTGCAAATGGCCCTGCAAGAACTCAAACCACAAACTAAACTTGGTGAAGAAATACTCCTACCCCCAGCCTTCTTTCCCTTTGCCAAGGATTCCACACAGGTCCTCACTGTGTGATTCACATACTCCTAAAGCTTTGTGAAACTCAATAGTATTTTTTTAAGTGCACAGGGAATCTCCCTGTTTAAAGGAAGTCTCTTGTCAGTAATAAAACCAATGTCAGAGATAGAAAGAACCTTAAAGGCTATTTAGCTCAGCCTCTTCATCTCATTTTACATCTGAGAAAACCAGAGAGGTTAAGTGACTTGGCCAAGGTCACACATCTCATTAGAGGTAGGAACTGAACCTTAAGTCCTCTAATACTGGAAACAATGTTTTTCCCATCCCAAAGTTCTTTTGTAACAAAATCACCCTGTCCCCTATCCCTCTCCACTCCTACCCTCTGAAGCCATGCACCCCCCATGCCATAATCAACATAATCAGCAGAATCTTTTTATAAACTTTCAGTTGTTAAATCAGAAATGATTTCGTCTAGACCTCTGACTCTGCCTGTTTCCTGCCTTCCTCTGGCCATTTATGCTCCCAGCACATCCAACACCAGAAAGGTTTGCAAAAGAAGGTTGACCCAGCAGACCTGGGACTAGTTATCCTTAGGAAGGCCTGCTTGCAAGGTTGGCTCCTGGCTGGCACCTGAGCTTGGTTTGGAGACCACTCTCCCCACTCTATCTGATGAGTATGTAAACTGTTTGTACAAGCAATGTGGTTTGGGCAGAACACCAGCTTTCCTCCTAAGGGCCTGGAAGGTACCAGGCAGAAGGTTTCTACGTGCCCAGCCTCTAATAAAACCCTGAACCCAGAGTTCAATTCATGGGGGACAACATAGGGGCAGGGGAACTAAGTGCATCCTACGGAGTAAATGCCTAGCAGTGCGCACCATAGTTTCTTCTGGATTTTAACCCATGTGTCTTTTCCCATCGCTAATTTCGCTTTGTATCCTCTTGCTCTGATCAGTTGTACCCATAAGTACAACAGTATACTGAATACTGTGAGCCCTCCCAGCACATCAGTGCACCTGCAGGTGGGCTTGGGGCCACCTACAAACCAGGAAGGGGAGCTTTGAGTCAAGGGCACAATCGGGCAATCTTTCCTTACTCGAGGATGGTTGAGTTTACAAATGAAGACTTGGAGACACCTGGGTTCCTTCCAGTACTGACTCTGCCATTTACAAGGTATTTCCTTGCTCTGAGCCTAGGGATCCCCAGCAGGGGGAAGTAGTACTATGGGTTCAGGGTCTTGGGGAATTCAGGGGGAGGCTGGCATAGGCAAGGGGCTTGCCCAGGTTGGGCTCCATGAGCTGGGAGCTCTGGGTCTCTTGGTCCACAGCAAATATTAGCTGAATTTTTTCTCCAAGAGTGAGTAAATGCCACCTAGCACTGCTGCTGGAAGCACTTGGCCCAGGAGGGAGCAGAGGTTATTGCAGAACAAGGTGAGTAAATTTCATGTGGGCTGACTGGTATCTGGTTCCTGTGGGAGAGACCTGTCATTGAATGGTGTGGGCTTCTCCTCTTCACCCAGACCTCATCTCTGGAGACTTGGGAGTACCCTCCCTCCTGCAGGACACTGGAGCTTCTCTCTGATTACCTAGGTTTGTTTCTGGATCCGCCTATTAAGTTGCTGTAAATGGAGTCCCCGTTACTGAGCACAAGAGCTAATTAGCACACACATTTGGAATGACTAAGTGACTTATCTCCCGGATGCTCCATTTGAACAAAAGGGAGCATATTTATTTGCTCCAGTAGTGAGCAACCATTTGCTTTCCTGCCTTGGGGCCTCTCTAGCCTGCTTTGCTTGCTTATGTTTTCTGTACAGGATAAATAATGTGGAGTGTCTTCTAGACCTACAAGAAGCAGGCTTGCGTGGGAGGGTGGGGTTACTGCCTCTCCTACAGCCTAAGGCCACTGCTTCCCCTGGATCTTTCAACACTGGTTGGAGTTGCACCTTCACTACAGATGGGGTTTGCTGAGCGTTCACACTGCAGGTCCCCAGCTATGGGCACTAGGCAGTCACTGAACTGTCCTTGAGACTTTGGCTCAAGCCAGCCTGTGTCTACAGCCTCTGTTTTTCCATAAAGGGATGAGTTTGAATGATGGCAGAATGCTCCCCGACAGCAGAGTCCTGATTTTGACCTGAGAATGTCACACACTGAAAGTCAGTCACGTGCCTGTTCTTTCCTCACCGCCAAAGTCCCCAGGCTGAGGTTGGTCACATACATGGTAACTCATCTTTGGTGTCCAAGAGGTGACTAGATCCTACATGCTCATCTACTGCTTTTCACCCAAGTATGTTCGGCAAGCACCCCCTTGAAGACCTAAAGCCGTCAATGTACAGCTCTACCTGTGGTTTCATGAATTTGGGAGACCCCCATCCCACTCTGAGAAATCATAACAGAGGTTTGGAACAGTCCAACTGATAAGAAACCTATTTCTGACTTGTATTGAACCAAAGAACCCGTTATTTCCCCCATTTCCATACAAACTTTGCCTTCCTTGCAAACCTTTTCCACAGGTATCTTAATTGTGAATCTGTTCCAACTCACCATTTAGTCTCTATTGGTTAATTCTCTTGGAACTACATCCAGTTTAATGTGACATCATTTGGGACAGCCATCACCAGGCAGCTGCTCCCTGACCTGCTACCACAGTCCTGCTTCAGGGAGACCAGCCTGTCATCAGGCTCAGTCCTCTTGTTTTTCTTTTTTCTTTTTCTCCTCCTTCTTTCCTTGTATTTGTCCATTCTTTGTTGCTTTAACAAAATACCCGAGGCTGAATACTTCACAGAAAAAAGAGGTTTATTTAGCTTACAGTTTTGGAGGTTCAAGGGTGTGGAGCCAGTTTCCTCTTGGCCCTGGAAAAGACTTCATGGTGGATGGTGTTAAAACCATGTAAGCACATGTGAGAGGGAGAGATCACATAAAGCCAGAGAGAGACGGTGGCCCCTCAAGGAGAACTACGTTGATCCTTCCAGTGGCCGTGCCTCTTGTCCCCCCAGTGACCTAATGACTTCCCACTAAGTTCTACCTCTTAAATGTCCTACCACCTCATAACACCACACTGAGGACCAAGCTCCAACTCATAACCCACTGGGGACAAACCACATCCAAACCATGCTGTTTCCCTACTCAGCCTCCTGCCTTCTTCTTGCTTTGAACTCTGCTGGGAAGTAGTTGGCCTTTGATCTCTGGCCCACAATGCTTCCACATTCATCCTGGTTTATTTGCTGTCATTTGGTTTCTCATTGATCAGGAATTAATCAGGGGACCACAGGCTCCCCAGGGTGGATCGCAGCTGTCTAGGAAACCTGCTGATCCAGAAAGATTTTCGGACATTGTTAACAACTCTGAGAGCGTGCTGTCAAGTGTCTTCTTTTTTCAGCCTGTTCTTGGCACCTGAAGCCTGTGAGTCAGCCACTCTGCCTTGTCCTTTTAGTGACATTCATTACTTATTCAGGGCCTTTGAAGCTCTGTCCCATAATGTCACCAACAATTCTAAATTACTTGATTTTCTTCCTCTTTTGTGTAAAGAATTGTCATTAAAAACTTTATTTTGAGACAGTCTGTTTATGTAGCAGTTATTTTAACTTACATTTCTGCTCTGTGGTTTATTTTGGCTGCCTGTATTCTCCCCAGTCTGACTCTGATGTCGGAACAAGTCAAACTCATGTCGCTTCCTAGCTTTGTCACCCTGAGCAAATTGCTTCATATTTCTGGGCCTATACATAGTTTCTCCCTATACAAAATATGCATAATAATATCTACCTCACAAGTGAGGTGACAATTAAATGAGAGGCTGAGAGAATTCAGATTACTAAGCACAGCCTAAGAGCATGGATACCCAGAGGTTAGAGGATGGCAGGGGCCTCTCACTCACTCCTCTGTTCCTACAGGGGCCTGGCTTATAGGGCATGCTCAACAAAATATGAACACCCATGTTTATTGCAGCACTGTTCACAATAGCCAAGCTACGGAAACAGCCATGATGCCCCACCACTGACGAATGGATCAAGAAAATGTGTGTGGGGAGAAGTGGATTATGAGAAGCCTATGAAAACTTGACATAAGCACAGCTGTGTCAAATAACCGGCAGGCTGAGTTTGGCATGGCCACAGCCACAGGAGAGGGCAAAATGCAGCACACTGCTTTTCCCACAATGTTTATGTTCAGAGAAGTAGAATCGCAGGTTTCTCTTGTTACAATGTCATGCCCTTTCCTGAGAACTGTTGCTCCACCTCCTTGTTTGTAAAAGACTCACTGAAGGAGGTCGGTGGATTGGTTGGGGGATAGACTGATTTGTTGGCTGCTTGCGAGGATGACGCTGCTGCTGCTGCTGTTGGCTGTTGTGTGTCTGCGAGTCTGAGGGCCAAGACTTTAAGAGAGATTAAGGAAAATATCAGACAGTGCAAGTCTAAGGAAAGAGACTTTAGAGAACAGAAAAGAAGCAAACCTTTAGAAGTAAGGGTTTAAAGAATAGAGAAAAGAAGCAAAGTCAAAGAAGAGGTACTAGAGAAAAGAAGCAATGAGGTGTTGTGTGTCTCCACCCGAGCGCCCAGCACACCTGGCCCCAGCTTTCTGCACGTCTGTCTTCTATCCTTTGTCCTTTCTGCATCTCCAGTCACCCCTAGTGAGGTCAAGAGAACAGGAGCTCACGAGGCTCACGAGAAATGTGGTATTTATACGCAATGGAATTTTACTCAGCCACAAAGGAGAATGAAATTTTGTCATTCACAGGTAAATGGATGGAACTGGAGAACATCATTTTAAGTGAAGTTAGCCAGGCTCAGAAGGCCAAATGCTGCATATTCTCTCTCATATGTGGAATATGGACCACAAATACAGAAATACGAAACACTGGTCACACTAAGAGGAGGTCACATACGAGGGTAAAAGAAGGAAGCTGAGAAGATGAATATGGTTGATGTACTCTCTATACAAGAATGAATATAGAATTCTTAAACCAGCTGAAACCACCATAAGAAAGGGACTAAGGTAGAATGAAAAAAAATAGAGGTGATAAAATAACTGGGTTACATATAAACATGGAATATCACAAGGAAACTCCCTTTATCACAAACAAACAAAAATGTCATTTTTTTCTTTTATTCATTCTTCTTTTTTCTTCTGCAAAATGGGAGAATAGGAGGGTGGAACAGGTCCTGCCCAGGGCAGGGGTTGGTACCAGTGGGAGTGGGGAGGTGGCTGGGATAGGGTATAGAAGGGTGAATATAATGCAAAAAACTGTGTATACATGTATGTAAATGCAAAAATTATACCTGTTGAAATTATTCCAGGAATGAGGGAAATTATTCCAGGAATGGTGGAGGGGGTGAATTCAAGTATGATATATATGATGTATTGTAAGAATGTTTGTAAATGCCATAGCAACAAAAGGAAGGAAGGAAGGAAGGAAGGAAGGAAAGAAGGAAGGAAGGAAGGGAGGGAGGAAGGAAGGAAATGTTTACAGTAGAGGAGTGGATATATCTAGCCTAGCTCTCCAAAAGTCCCAGGTCTGTCTTTCTTCTGGCTTCAAGGTGCTTACACACCTTAATAACCAGGTGGTCACCTACAGAGTCCCAATGGAGTGAAGAGCTTTGAGTTTTGAGCTCCACATTCTTTCCTGCCTCTCCATTCTCTCAGCATTTGTGCAACCTGGCTGCATATTATAGTCACCATACCAGGGCCATGCCCAGAGGTCTGCCTCTGCTGGTTTAGGGAGGGCCTGGTGATTCTAAAACGCAGCCAGGGTCAAAACCTTTGCTTTAGTGGAGCAGATGTACTGGAGGAGGTTTTGTAACCTCATGGATGGCTAAGTACTTGAAGAATGAAAAAGAACTCCAGCAGTTTGCAGCCTTATTTAGGGGTTCAAGATTGAATCCAAGGCAGTTAATTATCCCTACAGGAAGGGGACCCCCATCTCCACCCCCAGTTTAAGAGTAGTTTGTGCAGACAGTTGTCACAGCAAACTCAGAGCCTACGTTCGTTTAGGTGGCTAACTCTGCCCAGCAAGACCCTGGGAAGGGTCAAGTGCCTTGCCAGAGTAGGGATGAGGTCCCCAGGGTCACAAGCTGAAAGAAGTTGACTCTTCCAAGGCAATGTGGCCTTCCTGCAGTCAACAGCAGCTTTGGAAGACACTTTTTTTATTTTTATTTTTTTGGTGGTACTGGAATTTGTGAACTCAGGGCTTCTCATGCTAGGCAGGGCACTTGAGCCACGCTACCAGCCCTTTTGGCTTTAGTAATTTTTTTCAGATAGGGTCTCACATTTTTTGCCCTGACCAGCCTTGTTCTGTGATCCTCTCTATCTCTGCCTAATGAATAGGTGGGATTACAGACTTGAGACACTGTGCTGCCCTGTTCCCAAACCCAGTTAAGTGTACACAGATTGAGTTTTGTTTATTTGCCCCACAAAACCTTCTGCTGTGGGATGTAAGGCAGGAAATATAGTCACAAGCTCACATCCTCATGTGGCATTATTTGGAAACAATGACTTGCTCATCAGCCTCTCTCCCCTCCTCCCCGCCATGCCACCCACAAAACTGATGGAAAATGACAAAGGAGGAAGGTCAACGTTCATCATCTTTAGCACTGCAAGGCTTCAGAGATTTTTAGTGTTTGATGTGTAACATTTTTCAGAAAGGCAGCATGAATCATATTGGTGATTTTTTTTTAAATTATGTTTAGGGGGGGAAAAAAGCCAAGTCTGAATCCTCTGGGGAGAATGTGTGTGTCAATCACAGCCTCCTTGGCTGTGGCTGAAATACTGCAAATATTTGTCTCCACAGAGTACACTCAGGTTCTGTTGATAATGTCATTGTTACACAGACCTTCTCAGGGGCTCTGAGGAACTCTGGGTGGAGGGTGGGAAGTAGAGTGAGAGCTGCAATTCGCAGCCTGAAATAGAAGCAGCAATTTTAGGCAATTTAAAAAACATTATTAAGGGCAATCTTTGGGTCTCCTGCTAGAAAGAAGACCCCAGTCAGGAAGCTCTGGTAATGCTGATAAGGCTCCAAATTTTGTGCAGCCTCCTGCACCCCCAAACCCATCATACAGGAGCCTCACTCCTCTCACTCCCCATTCTCCTCCATGTTTTAAATCACATCATGAATAATTTCCTGCTTAGGGCTGTATGTACTATAAAAATTAGAAATAAATTGTTCAGATACAGCAAGACCCCTGGGGCTGCCAGACAAACTTGGTCTTATCAGAAGAGAAAAAATTGGGGATGCTGACTGAAGAGTTTCCCACACTGCAGCCTGTGAACAGTTCTGTTACGCTCTTGTTAATTTTTTTTTTTGACATTTCTTTTTACTTAGTCATTTTTTAGAGGCCTGGATGCGCCATAGGCTCTTGGCCAAGAACTCAAATGAGTAGCAGTTAGTCTAGAAAGTTCTTTCCCATCAGACAGACCAAGAGTTGAATTCTACTCTGGACCAGGGGCAGGATGAAGAAAGAGGGGGCCACCCATGTGTGTGTCTCCATTACAAGTGGTGGATGCTGGGACCATCTGCTAAGGAGGAATGAACCCCACAGGCAGGACACAGGGGACTGTCCTCTTGAGGAAATGAGTGGCTCCATTTTGTTACTCCCGACACACACAGAGTCTGGGGAAGTGCTCTCCACTCTCAGACCTCCATTTTCTATGTTCTGAAGAGCCTAGATTTCATGGGGCAGATTGAGGACCCATGTACAGGTCACATCACAATCAAATACAGTGATCCCTCCACATGTGTGGGTTCCAAGTTTGAGGATTCATCCATTTTCTGAAGATATTCAGAAAAAAAAAAAAAAAAACCCAGCAGCTGCACTAACAAGAACACACTTGTTTTTCTTGTCCTTATTCTCTAAACAATACAGTATTACTACTTACAATGCATTCACATTGGAAGTATTGAAAGCAATCTCGAGATGATTTATAGTGCTAAAAACGGGAGATTGTACATAGGTTATATGCAGATACAAATTGAACTTAGCACCCTGGAATCTTGGTATCTACAGAGGTCCTGGAACCCATCTGTGAGGATTAGCATGACTGTGTGCAGAGAGGAATGTCCTCTGCATGCTCCCTGGCATCTTTAATTTATTCTGTTTCCTTCTTTTAATTTTTTGCTGGTCTTGACCCAGTATGGTAGTTTCTCTGCTTCCTATTTGATGGAGAGCTGATGTTTAAAAACACTGCAGCAGTGTATTATACAAGGGGGACTCCAGCACAGCTAGAAGAGATCCAGGAATGTCACTATCTCAGGCCAATTTCTCCTTGTGGTCCATTGAGTTTTAAAAGAAAAGCCCCCTTTGGAACACTCCCACTGCAGGCTCTTTGCACTTGCTTGTTCTTCCTCTTAGAACACCGGTCTTCCAAGTCCAAGGGTCTACCGTTTTGTTCTTTATCAGGTGTCACATTCTCTGTAAGACTGCTTTCCATTTCTTCTGCCTTTAAAATTGTAGCCCATCCCTCCCCCTTCCCCTGCTTGCTCTTTATTTTACTTGCCATGGTCTGTGCTTTTTTGTTGGTGTTTGTTTTTTGCCACAGTACTTATTACCTACTTGCAAAGAATATAGTCTATAATTTGCTTCTTATGTTTATTGTCTGTCTCCTCCCGCCTGCATGTAAGTTCTGTGAGGACAGGAATGTTTGTTTTGCATACTGATGTCTACCAGTCAGCCTGAGAAGTGCCTGTGACGTGATAGATGCTCACTAAAGGTTTTGTGGAATGAATGAACGATTTTAAAATTACAGGCTCTTCTTATTCTGATTTGTTTGGAGGAAGTTAAAAGAAGGGCTGAGGCCTCTCTTGGATTGGAATACAAATGAGGAGGATGAGAAACAGTGGAATCAGAGGTGGTGATAGCAGGATCACAGGGAAAAAGGAGTCAGTGAGTAGACAAAAGCATCCCCTGTGCCCACAAGAGCCCTACCCACCCTGGAGGCAGCAGGACATGATCCCTTCCTGTACCTCTATCCCAAGCCCCGGGCCCCCTGCGGTGGCCCCTCTGACCTCCACAGGCTGCAGAGCTTTTGCAGGGACCCTTTGAAAACCGCTCCATCCCACACCACTGCTTGTTGCCTGGGGCTGATAAGCCCAGCGTGGGAGAATTTATAAATCCTTACTGGCTCTGAGTGAGGCAGATAAGCAGCACTCTGACAAAAATAAAAGCATCTTCCTCCCTTCCCATTTCTTGCCTGAGACACAAAGCATAAACCTGAATGTGTGTGGTGAGAGAACATTGCAGGCAAGTGGAAATAGTAACATTCCAATGTCCTGCTTTATGGGAAATATTGCAAGCTGCTTGGTCTTTGTTTGCAGACCCATGCTGCTTCCTGCAGGCCACAGCCTGAAAGGCCTTTGCCCCCAGAGCTGGAGGAGAACTAGGCTGGCAGAAAGTGGCCTGGCTTTCCAGCCAGTGCAGATAAGGCCTCAGAGAATCCGATTTCTGTTAGTGATGGCAGTTGGGCCAAATCCTTCTTGAAATATTTAATTATAAGATACGTAGATGCAGGTCCCAGCAGCTGTTTTATCCCTCTTAGCCCATATTTAGGCTTGCAGCAACAACAACAAAAAAAATTTCTTCTTTTAATTAGTTTCTCAGAGGTAAGTTTTTTCCCCTAGAATATTTTTATTAGCTCATTGTTCAAGCCAGTAACTCTGCCTGTCAAACAAAAAGAGGGTCTTTGAATAAAATAACAATGATTACCTTTATAATTGTAGTTGACTATTCTGTGTTGGTTTTCAGTTTTAAAAGGTATTTCTACGTAGAAGAAATTGGAACTAAGAATGCATTAGTGATCTGCCCAAAGTCAGACATGACCTCCTCGAGACATGACATTCCTCGAGATGGAAGTCAGATCTTTGACCTCCCCAGAATGCCTTTCTTTCCTTTCTTCACAGCACGGGCTTCTATTTCTCTGATTTCTCATACTGGTAAGAGAGAGGGAAAGACACGCAGCATTTTTCAAGAACTTTTTGGGTGTCCTGCACTGGAATTCCTCCCAGGAATCCTGTGAAACAGGTGAAATGATTTCCATTTTTTCTCATAGAGGAAATGGAAATTTGGACTGGTTGCATTGTAAGTAGAAGTCATACTTTGCTTCTGAAGCAGAATGAGTCATAATGTCCACAGATGGCAGAGAGGCCACCAATATGAAGAAGTATTTCTAAATGGGACAAGAAAGCAGACAAAAATTCCTGTCTGTGTGGAGCCTGCATTCTGTTCATTCATTCTGGGATGGATGATGGATGGGTGGATGGATGGGTGGATGGATGGATGGATGGGTGGATGAGTGGATGGATGGATGATGGATGGATGGATGGATGATGGATGGATGGGTGGATGGGTGGATGGATGGATGATGGATGGATGGATGGATGGATGGATGATGGATGGATGGATGGATGGGTGAATGGATGAGTCTAACAATCTCAGAGGCCAACTCCACTTCCCTTCTAGGAATTACCATCTCCTCTTGCTAAAGAGCTAAAACAGATGTCTTGGTGAACATGTCCAACTTGGGCTTCAGACCAGGGAAGTTTTATTTTGCCAGTAAATTTAGTCAGTGTGGCGACACATTGCCTGACTGATAAGGTGACTGAGAACAAATGGAAGGTCTTCGAGGACACAATCCCATGCCTTAACCAGCTTTCTGTGTCTCACTATACTTATCCTTCACAGGCCCTCATTAAATGTTTAAATGAATGAAACGTGTCAGTTAACATGAGGCACTCTGAGAATAAATTATCATCTATCGAGAGTTATGCAGTCAGCAGACTTCAAAATATCCAAAAATAATCACCCCTGGAGAGATCTCTGAAAATCAGTAATGAAAGAGCTAAAAGAAAACTATAAATCATTCCATTACAGCTTCATACGTTTACAAGTAAGTGGTTTTGGAAGCAAGATTGGTGTAGATGCTGTATTTAGTCTTGGTGTGCTAAGCACATTTGAAGCAAATATAAATCCTGGCATGTTATTTTTAAGCCCCAGTTGTGGGGAGGGGGTCTTAGGGTGCTGTGGAAGGAAAGTTGGAGGAGCATCAGAGCTATTTTGGCAAGTTTAATCTCCATTTTTAGAAAGATGCATTTTTGAAGAATTGGAATATCAGTTACCTCCCACCAGCAGGGTTCTTCATCGAGGGAGAAATGACAGCATGTCTGATTTTCCTCGAGTCACTTCAGATCACGTTATTAAAATGGGTTTTGCTGCTGTGTGCCATGTGTAAGAAGAAACTCTTCCTTGGCATACCTCCCAATCCTTTGCCTCCTTATTTACAGCTTGCAATGGACTTGTTGAGTGTGAAGCAAGAACCCAGACAGAATGTTAATGTGGAAAAGTGACATGTGATTGGTGACATCTTGGGCCTTGAATGCACATGACCATGGGGAGGCCCCATCAGCTGTGGCCCTGCTCCTGCATTAGCTTTGATTTGCTACACATTGCATGAAGAATGAAGCAGTCTCAGCTGTGAGCCTCTCAGACAGGAGCCAAGCGATGGCCCTTAGCTGTATACTCCTCACCCGAAACTGACTTAATTAGCTGGCACTCTGAGCCTCGCTAATGGTGGGCCCAGTGAATGCTTGATTTGCAATGGAAATTCACAATTTGGCATGGAGTCTCCAGTTTTAAAAAGCATTGGCTAACTTTGTAGCATTTCCCTATCCCTTCTCATCACTAGTCTTCCTTTCTGGAATATTTAAAATGCAAGGGATAAGACAGGGTTGTCCTTAGCACTGGATCCTATCCACAGGGGCTGTGCAGTTGTGATACTCAACAGAACAAATTTGGACACAAGACACCAAGCAACTTCTTTCTCCCTAGGTAGTTAAAACAAAGATCTGCTCACTGCTATGCTGGAATATGCCTGCAGGAGTGTTTGGTATCAGGGTAAAACTCTTGGAGCTAAATCCAATGGCTGAAAGAGAAATGCAAATGCATTCGGCAGGAAGCCAGGTGGATCAGGGAAAGGTCTGGCATTGTGGAAGGCTGAAGATAAGCAATTTTGGTTGGATTCCAACATGGGTAGTTGTCTGCTTTAATGTCTAGATAAGAACTTGCTTGTAATTGGTAGATGGATTGCTTGATGTAAATGGAGCCTGAAAAGAATCTCTTCTCTTCCAGCAATTAAACATTCCCTGCCTTCTCTACTGAGCAAACCCTAACACACAGCACAGAATGGTTTCCCCTAGAATTAGCCACAACTCAACTGTTATTGTTTGTGAAAGGGAACATCTTTTAAAATCTTACTTATACAGTTGTTTTAAATTAGTTGGAATTAGTCCATGAGGTCCACATCAAAGAACTTTGGCCTTACTTCCCTATAGATGAAGTGTGATGAGGCATCATAGGGTTGCCAGTGTGAACAAAAGAATTTGAGAGGATGCTGATGTAAGATACCAACCAACTAGAGGAGAGTCCTTTTAAATATCACTTCTCTCTGACCACTTCCTCTCCCATCCCATCACCTCCTCACCCTTTCGACAACTCACTTGAAGTATTGAGAAGTGTTCCAAAGAGGGATGTGTACAAGGTGATTCATTAAGGTTTGAGTAGATATTTTTGCCTTAAAAAAAGAGAGAGTTCAAATCCCAGTACCAGAGGGAGGAAGAAAGGAAGGGAAGGAGGGAGGAAGAAAGGAAGGGAGGGAAGGAGGGAAGGAGGGGGAAAGAGAAAGAAAGAAAGAAAAAGTTTTATATTTGATAAGTGGATTGACAAAGAATTGTGTATATAATATAAATCAATAGGCATATATTGGGGGTTTGTCTAATAAAAATTTATGCCTGAAGATGGTTGACACGCCCACTAGTGTAGAGTGTTGAATGAGGCACCTGAATTTTGCACCCCTTGAAGATGGTTGACACACCCACTAGTGTAGAGCATTGAATGAGGCACCTGAATTTTGCACCCCTTTTGTGCTTTGTCGGTAGCACTGACTGGCTTCATTTTTCACTGTTTTGATCCATGTCCCGCCTGACTGGATTGCAAAAATAAGAGACCCAGAGCTTCCAGGAAGAGGAGAGGCAGTCGATGACATGACTGAATTAAGACATCACTCTTGCCTGCTGCCACTGCCCTTAGTAATCTTCCAGGTTACACAAGAACCGACATCATGACTGAGTGTGGATCTCAGCCACACTCCATCCTGGGCTTCTCAGACAAGCTTTCAAGGTCATTAAGATTGTAAAGATGTCTTGCGTGGGATACCCACATGGGCCTTGGTGGGGGGGTTGCCCATCACAAGCGGCCTGCTGCTACTGCTACTGCCACTAAACCTGTTTGGATCACTGGAGTGTCGCTTTACTTAAAATTGAATGAGAGTCAGCCACTTAGAAAAGATATCAATAAGCTCATCTCTCAAATGAAATTGTCCGCCTGTCCCCACACCTCACATACGGCTTTAAATTGCTTCTCATTTCTAGAAACAGATGGCCTGCTTCAAAAATTTTTGCTTGAATGGGGTCAAAAATCTAGAGCTGACAGCTTTCAAGCAGACTCGCCAAGGAAGGAAAATGCTAGGATTGGGGATGATGGCTGGCAAGGAGCAGTGTCCAGTGTAATCTCTGACTGTCCATCCATCCATCATCTGTTCACCCTACACCATGGATCCACTTCCAATGAATGGATGTCAGCAAATGGAGCGTCTGTGACAACTTGACTAGGGTCTTGTGGTCTAAGGCTGACAACCCTGACTCACAGAACTACTTAACTTGTAGTATGTGGAACAGATATAGATGCTTTGCAGGCAGGCAGCCAGCCAGACTCTTCTATTTCCCAGATCTGGATTTTAGATTAGAAAATCTAGTATTTACAAAAGTGCTTCACGCTGAATTAGCCACGATTCAATTGTTAGTGTTTGTGGAAAGGACATCTTTTTAAATCTTACTTGTACAGCTGACTTGCTTTTCAAAAACACAATAAAAGCTTATTTCCATTATTAAAGTACATTCTAATTACAGGATGTTTGGGAAAGATAGGAGAGGGGAAAATACACCCATATTTCCTGCTTCCGTAAATAATCATTATTTGCATTTGGTGTATTTCTTTCCATAGTCTTTTCTATGCATAGGTAATAGAGGCTTTTTGTTCTTACAGTTGTAATATTTATTGTGTGACATCCTACTTTCTCTCCACTTAGATTCAGTATTTTCTCATATTCTTCGAAAGTCTTAATGAGCATTTCTAATGATTCATGGTGGTCTTTCAAGTGAATGCCTTATTACACTTAGCCACGAGCCTGTTGGTAAACATTTAGGTTCTGCCAGTGAGTTATTATTGACAAAGCTATAATGGTTTTTAAAGCTTTTTTTTTTTTTCTTCGTATTTTAGATTTTCCTTAGGTCAGATTTCTGGAGAATTTATACCAGCTATGAACACTTTTAGGGCTCATTGCACCCATATTACTAGATTGTCTTTGAAATGTACTGTTTCCATTTACACTCCCACAGACAATAGGACAGGCCCCCCGGCCCCATATCCTCACCAACATGGGATATTGTCATTAAAAAAAAATCCTTCCTGCATTGCTAGGTAAGAAATAATGTCTAATAATCTTTAATGTTACAGCTCCTTTGTAAGTGTTGATTGAGGTTTTATTTAGGAAGATTCTGCTGGTGTTTTGCATAGTTAGGGAAATGCTAGGAAAGTGCTCTTAAAAAGGAAGTGATTTATTTTCACTCAACTTTTTCAAAGCTCTCATCTGGTAGTTCCTCCAGTTTTTAAATCATCTTACATGAAGAAATATATAACCAAATTAATGTTCCTAAGATTCCACTTATTGAGATGGCCACACAGTTTTCAAGGCAGTAAACAACTTTTCCTATATTTTGATTATTCTGACTTACAACTTATAGTCAGTAACCACTGAGGACCTACTGTTTCTAGCCCTCCAAATTTTTCCTTCCCTTCTTCTTTCCTTCATTCCCTGCCTCTCTTCTTTCCTCCTTTTCTCCTCCCTCTTTGTCCTTCCCGAGGGGAGGGCGCAGGTGAAGGTGTGACAGGGAAATTAACTGGTTAATCCCTGTGTGGCAGTCCCCAGTTCCTGCTCCTCTTCCTATTGAACATGATTTATAGTCGTTTGGCAGAAGGTCAAAATCTGATTCTGCAGAGTGGGGGTAGAGGGGAAAATATTTGATTTCTTTGACACAGTTCATTAAAAATTCATACATATGGATCTGAAAATGAAACATTTCTTCATGTCAACATGAGTTACCGTGGGAGCCTAGAGCAAGACTGGGGTACTGGAGCGCAGCACTCACTAAGCGACCACGTCAGCAGAGCTGAGCCTGTTGAGAGAAGAAGGAGAAAGGCTATCCAGACTCCGGAGGGTGGAAATGAAATTTCTGTCTTTTGCCTCGGGGTTTTCCTTGTAAACAGAAGTCAGTTTGCTACAAAACTTCTCTTTCTTGAAGAGCCCACTTTAGTCATTTGTCCATTTGTTTGACAAATGTGTATCTAGTCTGAACTATTGATAAGGCAAAATATTGTCAGTAAGAATAATTAATATTAGTCTTATTTCAAAACTCCCTGCTATTTCTGCTTCTTTCTTAGTTCTTCCTTGATCCTTCAGAGTCGTCTGACTTTTATAGTGTCTAGACTCTGAGTCTTTTATTATAAACATCATAAATGGCTGGAAACATGATCTTCTGGCCCAGTATTTCACAAACAGTAATGCACACTCATAAATCGTCCAGAATCTGTTAGAACAAAGGTCCAGGAGAAGGCCAGAGAGACTGCATCTCTTCCAAACTTTCAGGAGATGCCACTAGTGTTATCCACACTCCACACATTGAAAAGCAAGGCTCTACACCACCATTTTTCTAGTGGGCTGAATAGTGTCCTCCAAAAATTCATGACCAGCTAGGTCCTGTGAATGCTACCTTATTTGGAACTAGAGCTTTTGTGGATGTAGTAAAGTGAAGTGTACAGCTGGAGTTATACAGGGTCGATTGATTGATTCATTGATTAATTGATTTTAGAGAACTGTCTCATACAAGTCCAAAATCTTCAGGGCAGAACAACAGACTGAGATCCAGGCAACTGCAGTCATGAGTCAGATGGCAGAATGGAGGCAGAATGTCCTTTTCCTCCAGGGACCTCAGACCTATCTCCTAAGGGCCTCAACTGATTGGATGAGGCCCACCCACATTATCTACTTTCCTCAGTGTCCTCTGGTTTAGATGTTAGTCACATCTAAAGAAATACCTTCACAGCAACTTTTAGACTGGTAGTTTGACTAAAGGCTGAGGATCACAGCCTAACCAAGATGATACATAAAATTAACCATCACGATGAGGTCACCCTATGTTCCTGTGGAGCCTATATCCAATATGGCTGGTGTCCCCATAAGAAGGAAATCTGGACACAAAGATACAGACACACAGAAACACATAAAGACAGAAACAGAGGTTAGAGTGATATGTCTACATGGAAGGATTGCTAACAACCAAAGGTATAGAAAGAGGCAAGGCTGGATTCTTCCCTGAAGCCTGCAGAGGGAGCCTGGCTCTGCTAACACCTTGAATTTGGACTTCTTGCTTACAGAACCATGAAAGAATTCATTTCTACGTTTGAAGATGTCATCTTTGTGGTACCTTTGTTATAGCACCCCTAGGAACCCAACATAGTACTATCCTAAGTAACAGTAGGCCAATGACAAGACTAAGAACATTGTCTCAAAGCCACACACTTGACTTTCCTGGTAATCCAATACCTTGAACAATGAGCCCAAAGTGGGAAAGTGTATCACTAAAGTATTTCATCACGGAAGAGAAGGCTGAGCCACTGTGGCTGTGATTGAATTGGTCAACTCCTGCCCCCCTTCCCTAGGCACTCAAGTTGGCCCAGGAAGGTTCGTCTGTCTTCTCTACTTTCACTTCTTGCCCTGACTTCAGGTTGCAGGGCAGCCCTGTGACAGATGAAGAGGAGTTAAATTTGCTTTTCTTTGAACAAACTATACTAATTAAAATGTGCCCCACTGGGATTGTCATTTGCTATAAGTAATGCATATTTCATTAACATTTGCTTTAAAAACCAACAAGATCATAAAGTTAAAATTGCTTTAGCCTAAATGCTGTCCAGATTTAATATACATAATATAGCCTCCCAGCATAACAAGGAGCTTGAGCAGGCACTTTTGGGTGCCTGGCTGGCTGATGCTTATTTTTAACAGGAGAAGAATCAATACTGGGTGAGGGTTGGACTAACAATGTGAGCTGTCAAGAACTGGAGGAATAATTAAAGTTATGATATTAACAAAGCAATGTGGTTGTAGGGAATGGATAGATGATTTTATTCTGCCCCCTTGCCCTGCCTGGAGCACAGTTGTTGGCATTTTCAGTAGGAGATAGAATCAGGAGATATTTTTCTGCTAGGGAATGTTTAAGTAAATGTCAATGTGGCCAACAAGGTAGCCTCCCAGGAAAGCAGAGCAGGAAATGCCATTTCACTTTAAAGCAACAGTTGTGTGTGTGCATGTGTGTGTGTGTGTTAACCTGAAAAGAGTGACTTCAGCTTTAGCCAGAGTATCAACCAAAACTAGTGGGAAGGAAATAAAATTACCTCGGAAGAGTTGAGTTCCTCTTAACATGGTAGCCTGGAGAAGCAAATCTCCCACTCATATCATTCCTCAACTCATATGACTTTCCTGGTAATCCTATATCTTCAGCAATCAAATTAAGATGACTCTTAGATGACCTGGAAGTGGACATCAGACAGAACACAAGCTGCATCAAAGGACAATGTCTTTAAACTTTTGAGTTTAAAGTGTGGTTGTGAAAGGGAACATACGTGGTCGTGTCGCACATAGTGATGTTAGGTCAGTGATGGACCACGTATAGATGGTGGTCTCATAAGACCGTAATACAGCTGGAAAATTCCTGTCGCCTGGTGACATTGCGGTCATGGTAATGTTACAGCCCTCATATGTTGACTTGTGTGTTTGAGGTGATGGTGGTATAAACAAGCCTACTGTGCTACCAGTCATATAAAGGTATAGCACATATAATTATGTACAGCACAGAATATTTGATAATAATAACAACTTTGTTACTGGTTTATGTGTTTACTATACTTTTTACCATTTTAGAATACATTCCCTAATGAGAGAAGTTTGCTGTGAAACAAGATGCTGTGTTAGGTTGGCAGCAGCCTTGTCCAGCTTGTATTTACTATATCTCTTGACTATATCAAGAGGTCACATTGAGTGTTGAGTGACTGACCTTTACCATCTGGGTTTGTGTAAGTGTGCTCATAAGGCTCACACACGACAGTGCATTACTCAGAAGTCACCCCTGCCATTAAGGGACACCTGGCTGTGATGTCTAACTGTGTTCCCATTGTAGGACCCACCCTGCTGATAGACCACACAGGAAGGGTCTTATTACCAACTTGGAGCAGTGCAGACGTTGTTATCCAGCAGTAACTGAACCCTTGCTAGAACTGGGACCAAACAAATCCTTTGATTGACTTCCTGTGATTAGTGTCACATTTATTGCCATAGTTTTTTGTTTGTTTGTAGTGCTAGCGATCAAACCCAGGGCCTCCAGAATGCTAGGTAAATGCTCTTCCACTGAGCCACAGACCTAGCCCACTACTGCTATTTTAAGCTACCTCTTTCTCAACCCCTCAACCCCATATTAAGGAAGCCAGTGCTTCCCACTTTATGGAGAAGATTAAGGTCACCCTGTGTACATTTCTTCAATTCCTTTCCAGCACAGGATCTCACTCTCCCACTGTCCATCTCTCTGCTCCTGAGGAGCCTCTCCTGGAAAGCATGGACCTTCTTTTAGCTCTGTGGCTTATCTGCCAACAAGTTAGTTTCCCACTGCCTCAGTCTGCTCCAGGCCAGTCCATCATGTATTCATCATCAGATTGATTTTTCTCAGTCTCACCTTCAGTGTTAACTCCTCCATTCAAACTCCTTCCAAAAGCTCCCTTTATCTTTTAGATGAAGACTAAACTCCTTGCCCTGGCATTCACAGCTATACATCTGGCACCAGTGTACTTTGATTTCTAACATGTGCCCCAGCAAAACTGGGTTATTTTCATTCCTAACAGATCTAGTAGTTTCCCACCTCCCACCAGCCTATGCTATTTCTCTTCAATGGAATATTCCTTCTCTGTCTTCACTTGCTCACATTATTGCTTACCTTCAAGGCTCATCTCAAATACCTCCTGCCTGCTGGACCGTGCTGATTGTCCTTTCTATGCCAGAGACCATCCTTTTGAAGAGCCCAGCACTGAATTTGTACCACTTTTCTAACCCTTATGTTAAAGCACCTGTATACCTGACTCTGGCTTCCCTTCATATTTCCATCTATTTGATTATAGCCTTCATGAGGTCAAGGGACATAAGAGAGTGCCCTGTCACCAGACTGTGGGTCATCTGCCTTCACTACCATAGCCCTCTTTAATTGTGACCTGGGTCGAGTTCTCAACAGAGCAAAGCCTAGCTCTGTTTGTAGTGTAGGGAAGGTTCGGTGTTTGAATCTGCTGAAACAAACCAACAATAGGCAGATTAACAGGAGAAAAAAAGGCATACAAATTTACTAATATGCCACACAAAATATGAAACTCAAAGAAGGACCAGAGGGTTGAGTCTTAAAAACTCTCTTCATGAGCAAGATTGGAGGAGAGAGGAGGGGAGGTGCAGGCAGTTTCAGAGGGGCATAAACAATTTTTAGGGGAGAAAATGAGCCCAGAGATCAGACAGGGAACTGGAATAAAGCTTCTCTGTGCTTTACGTGTGCTGTTTGATTTCAGTCTCCTCTGTGATGTGTCTTTTTTTTTCTTTTATTCATATGTGCATACAATGTTTGGGTCATTTCTCCCCCCTTGCCCCCTGTGATATGTCTTTAATCTTCCATGGTTAATGAAATCTCAGTAAGAAGACAGAAGATAATGGCATTCCTTTTTGATGGACTCAGTCATTGGCAAATAAGGGAACATCAGAGAAACCCCTTGCCTGCCTTTGGTGCTCCCCAGGGGGTCTCAGTTTGAAGTCCAAAGCAATGTGTTTTGGATTACTGTTTTCTGAGCCCCCAAATTAGTTTAGTTTTCTCTGTGATTTGAATGGTGGTGAGGCAGGAAGTCTCTGGGCATTCACTAAGCAGAGTAATGGCTGTGTCCGTAGAGATTCTGAAAAGAGGACAGATTCTGAATTACCAGAATCACCAGAACCTGGGTATCTTTAACAGGCAGCTCAAAAGTTTGTTGCTGCTAAAACATTTTATGCAGTGATCATAGGGATCTGAGTTTGAATCCAGTTCTGCATTTTCCTGGACAGCCTGTGAAGACCTGGGCAGCTCCTTATCTGTAAAATGGAGTCATACTTCCCTTTTTAGGCTACTGGGAGGGTTAAGGAAAAAGCATAAGTAAAATGACCAGGTCAATGCATAGATCAGGATAGATGCTATGAGCATCAGTTTCTTCCCCAAAAGTGCAGTATCCAATTCTGCATCCTGCTTTCAGAGGGTTCTTCCTTTCTTCAGTACACTATCATTTCCTTGTCCACAGCATTAGTTGAAGGTCCCTTCCACCCTGCCCCAGCAGCTGTCGTCCAGCTGGGGAATGGACAACTTGTCTTTGGATGGTGTCATTTACTCAACATCTACCTGTTGAGTATATGCTCCATGGTGGACACTGTTTTAGACTCAAACAGCAGTGAGCAAAATGAGCCAGAATCCTTGTCTCTATAGGCTTACCATCTAGGCAGATTACACATACAGAAATCAGTAGAAGGAGGTACAGTGAGCCCTACAAGGTAAAGTCGGGAGCTGAGGAAAAGCAGAGAAGATGGGAGCCAGGTGGTAAAGCTGCTGAGGCATGGATCTGTCCTGTGATGGCTCAGGTTTTTGCAGGGCTCCTAGCTGCTATGCTGAGAACAAACTGTAGGGGGCAGTGATGAGCGCAGTTAGGAGGATCTTGCAGTAATCCAGGCATGAAAGGGTGGCAGCCAGGACAAGCATGGGAAGAGGCAGTGGTGAAAAGTGGTCGATATAGGCCATACTTTGAAAATAGGTCAGTTGGAATTGCTTGTGGATTTGATGTAGAATGTGAGAGAAGGGTCAAGGATGACATCGAGGTTTAGGGCCTGAAGAAATTGAAAGATGGAGTCACCAATAACAGATAGGGGAGGGAAATTTGCAAAGGCAACAGATCAGGAATTCAGCTGGATATGTTGCCTCTTGAAATTCAGTGTGGCCTTAGGTAGCTGATTGTAATTCACTGTTGATATTTTTAACACAATCAGGACCCTGCACTTAACCTGGTGCCTCCAAGAAAATGTATTAATTTCTGGCACTTAAAACTTCTGGTTAGTCTTTAAAATAACTAGTTTGCTTTAACTATAAAAGTAAGACATGCTCATTTTTTAAAAAAAAACCCAAGAATTACAGGACTAAGGTGAAAAATAACTCTTCCTTGCCCCTTGCTCTCCTAGGGTAATTATTGCTAAAATTGCTTTTTGATTTTTGCAGCTAACATTTTTCTATGTGACTGTGCACTGGGGTCTGAAGCTACTGAGTGCTGGATAAGCATCACCTCACAGTAATCCTCTTGCGAACCTTTGAAATGTAGGTAGCTTATTTCGCCACAGTTTGCAGATGAGTGAATGTAATCAGGGAAGTGTCTCCCAGGGCGCCAGGGTAGGGAGGACAGAGGCTCCAGCACAGATCTTCAGATGCCAGAGCCCCTGCCTTGGACCACTGTCTGCTGTCCAGGAGCCAGTGCCCTAGGCTTTCAGGAAGGAGCCCTCTGAAAATTCCCTGGCATCACCTGCTGTGGGGTTGGATATGAACTGTTTTATGGAGACCTTTCCTAAATTAAATGAAAGTGGCCTAATTAAATATGGCCTCTTTAAATAGACTGCCGTATTTCTAATTACAGCTTTCCTTCTCTCCTGAGACGGCAGCCCAACATTGTTTTGAAAAGTTGCTCAATTATTAATGTTGGATAACACTTTGAAAATGTAAAGTGTCATTAAATTGTTAATAAGAAGGCCCTGATGAGAGTCAGTTCTTCTGTTCTTCTCTCTCTCTCTCTCTCTCTCTCTCTCTCTCAACTTTAGCTGAGAGAGTGACCCAAAGCATTGGAAATAAAATGTCAGGCTGACTGATCTTAGCTGCTAGGAACCATCTTATGTCTCCCTCCCTCCCTCCTTCCTTGACTTTGGCATTGACACTGATCTGAGCTTGCACATAACAGAAAGCAGGAGCTAATCTTGACTGGAGCGTGGAAATAACAGGTCACAAATCACTGCAGTGAGGAGAACTAAGGAAGAGAAATCGACCAGTTTTAAACAAGAGGTGGCTCCGCATCCCTCTTTCTTGGAAAGAACCCCTGGGAGGGAATTACATGTTGGGTGCAAGGGTGTTGCTTGTGATCCAGTCCTTTCTAGAAGGAATTCATGAGGCTTGAAACTAGATAATGCTGACCACCAAGAGGTATAAAGGTTTGTGAGTTCAGAGCTGTAAAACATCACACTTGTGTGTGCACATAGACACACACACACACACACACACACACACTCAGAAGGTAACATGGACAGTGAGGAGGTAATGTATGTAGTAATACAATAGCTTTGAGTCATCTTCTAAACTTGGTTTCCCAGGCTCAAAATTTAGGCATCTTGAGTCATTTTTCCTCTCCCTCTCTCTGTCTCTCTCTGTCTCTGTCTCTCTGTCTCTCTGTCTCTCTGTCTCTCTCTCTGTCTCTCTCTCTCTCTCTCTCTCCCCCACTTACACACCAGTCTGCTCTTTTTTAAGAAGATGAGTGGATTTTCATTTTGCAATGTCACCTGCTTATTAGAGCATTTACAGTCATGGGAGATTTGCTCCATTTGTCTTCAGAAGTTCCACACACCCCTCATTCACTCCCTCAGAAGTGGGGACTGTGACCATTGCCAGCTGCCTTCACTTCCCTGCTGAAGATCATGCAGACCCCTGACAGTGTGTGACAGCATTCTGTAGGGAAGACATGATGTCAGGTCACAAATGCTTTCCCTTCATCTGTCATCATCTGCCTCTTTGAGAAGGCATTCCTGGAATGGCCGGGTATCACAGTTCAGTAATGACAGCTTTTAGTTTTTGTTTGACACAAGTAAAGCCTGCTATTAAGAGTTCAGCAAAGGAACCAGACTAAGATAGTTGTGCCAAGACATTGCCATCTTGGAAGAAGTACTCTGTAGGGGTAAGAAAAGGGGTTTATGAGGTTGGGGTACAATTCAAGAAATGGATTCATCATTTATTCATAGTGCTTCCAGTTTTTGAATACTTAAGTGTACCAGGCACCATGCTGAACACTTGATGCATGTCACTGGGGACATCAATTGTAGGATGTCCAAAGTGACACAGAGAGGTTAAGTGACCCATCATGGATGCATAGTGGTAGTTAACAAACCTTTGAGAAACTCTCTTTGTAGGCTGACATGAACAAAAGACAAGCAGCATGTACTTTTACAGAAACCCAATTTACACAATAGTAATGAATTTATACCTACTTGAAACAAATCTAGGGGATGATTGCTTGCTTTGCAAAAGATTATTTAGTTTGGAAACATTCAAAACATATTTTGATTTTTTTTGTCTAAATCCCTACTGGATTAAAGTAATATGTGTTGACCATAATACATGGAAAATATTGCACATTCTACCCAGATACTCTAGGTAGAAGGGTATAATCAATGAGAGGTGAAAAACTTAATGTTGTTCAGACAAAAGAAAAAGTTAATTTCTGAAATTCTCCCCCTGAATTCACCATTGTAATACTTCTCAAAGAATGGATGACCTCCATATCTGTTACCATTACACAGTTCTGGGACCCTTCCTAGTCTCAGAGAATCAAAACAGGGTGGATTGGCACCCTGCAATCCGTATTTTACTAAGCACCAAAGATGATTCTGCTGTAAGTACATCATCATTTAGATTTCTTTTACATCACCTCACTCAATGTCTGTTAACCTGTGTTCTTATTTTCCATGTTCTTCTAAACAATTCCTCCTGGGCTATCTTTCAGTTCATTTATTCTCTTTTCATCTGTGTCTAATCGACTATTAAACTGGTCTATTGAATGTTTTCATTTTAGTTAAAGTATGTTTCACTTCTGCGTGTTCTATTTGGTTCTTCTTTCAAGTCTTTCTCATCAGTTTTTTAAACAGCTTAATGTCTCTGCAGATGGATGTGTTCAAGCTTTTTTTTTACGTCTTAGTGGCATAGCAATGTGCTTATGGTTTGGTCTGATAATTTTAATGTCTGAAGTCTTTGTGTGTCTCTTTCTGATGTCTAATTTTTCTTCCTGTCTACTCAGGGTGCCTTCATTCCCCAAATACTAGGTATTTTTATTGTATACCACCCATTGTCTTTGAGATGTTATTTGTGGGAATTTGTCGAGGACTATGATAAAGGTGGCTTCCTCCAGAGAAATTTGGCATAGCTTCTTCTAGGTTCCTAGGAGAACCACCACCTCAGCACCACTTCATACCAAGTTTATGATATTTCCTTGATCTTTAAGAAATGAAACCCAGGGTACATTGTCTATGAGCGGGAGCCCATGGTGGCAAATTCTTCCCATCTCTCTTGTACCTATTCCAGAAACACCTTCCCCACAGTCCCCTGGGGCAAGGAAGAGGTGGTTGACTTTTGGTTTCTCCTCATCTTGGGAGTTAGCTCTTTGGGGTTCAAACATGAAGGATGGACTCCTTTTAGACTTCTCCCTTTGGGCAGGCTCTGTACCTTGATGTCTGATCCTTTCAGTCTTTAGCAAAATGGAAAACCAAGTTGGTCCAGTTTTTATTGCTCTTGGGAGAAAAGTAGCCTGTTTTCAGGTTTTATTTTTGTCACCTCTTTAATAATATTAAGTTTTTTTTTTAAGTATTTTACTCCAGAATTGTAAGTTTTTTTTTTCCAGTAGGCAAGTTGTTTGCATACATTGCCCTGTATATTACCAGAACTAGAAGTCTTCGTCCCAGAGTATGAAAACATTCCTCTGCCCCCTCCGTTGCTCAGGATTAGAGAGATAGCACAAATGCTGTTGTCTGGCCTATCATGGGGTGGGGGGTGGGGGGACATGTTAGGGGCCTTTACCGAAATCCTGCACCTCTAGGTGGGTCTAGGAAACTCAAACAAGATGGCCCAAGTCTCAAAGCAACAGTTTTTTTAGTGCAATGAAGAGATGAAACAGTGTTTTTTAGAAGGAGGCAGAAGGGACACCATCAAGATTGAGAATCATCAGATGCTGAGAAATGGGGAATGGGACCCATGGCGATCAGATGCACTTGAGCTAATCTTCCTTCTCACGATCCCCATGCACCTCTAGATGGCAAATGCAGTTTGATTAATGCAGAGCACAGGGTGACTTGTTTTCACTGCAGAGACCAATGAATGCGAGTTGGAAAGAGCACTTTAGTTTCTGTCATTGAAAAGTGGGTAGATAGCCTGCACTGTGCTCCACCGCTCTCATTTTCATTATTCCTTCAAATGGATTAATTAGCCTCTTGAGGGGAGATTGCCACTGGTTCTGAAGGATGCCTCTCTTTTGCCATGTTAGTGTGTGCCCTTCACTCTGCTCCTGAAAGTCACTTTCGAAAATACACATTCCTCTCCACATGTGAAATCTGATTCATCAGCCAACTCCTCAGAGAAGAAACAAGATAAAAACTTCTGGCTATAAAACATAGTTATGCATTATGCTCTGTTGGTTTTGTGTCTAGACAGAAGTCAGAGACTCCTTGGTGGCCCTAGCAACATCTAGAGACAACTGTATATTTACCTCTTTACACGAAAGACAGACTTGACATTTTTATGCGTTAGACAGAGGCCACCAAGTCTAGCAGAGAAAGAATAGCCAGGAAGTCAGGAGGTGACACTTTTAAACCGGAGTGCCTGTCCTTCCCTGAATGGGAGGAGGTATAACCTCAGAGACTGGAGTAGACTCAAGTCCAGTCCCCACACTGTCACATAATTCTATGACCTTGGGCAAGTTCCTCATGCTTCTGTGCCTGAACCCCCATTAATGAAGTGGGGATGATTGTAGCACCTGTCTCATGGTGGTGTTTGAAAGATAAATCATGTGAAGGACTCAAAGTACAAGGAGTAAGTACTCATACATGTGAGCTGTCACAATTATCATGCTTGCCCAGAGACACTGTACATAGGTAGAAGCAATGTTTAGAAAATGGTTCCCTGTTCCAATGAGTCATGGCAGCTAACAGGTCCCATTTGGAAGGGAGAAATTGACAGAGGCTTGTTCCAGAATTGGTCTACCTCCAAGGATCGGTTGAGTCCTGTATATCTTTGCCAGACTGATTGCATGTGTGGTCTAGGATTATCATGTCCATTGCCAAGAAACATGAGAGCCAGTGAGCCAAGAGACATACAAATTAGGAGTACACAGAATCAGGAAGTCCCTGGGAAATGCAGGGAACAAAACTTGATACCACTAGGCAAGTCCTGATTCAGGATTAGTGAGCCCATACCAAGGACCCACTCATGGACTTGATCATGGCTGAGTGAGCTGACTCCTACAGATCAGAGTGGCATACAGCTAGGAGATTCTATTCAAATTGAATTTCCCTTATGGGTTACCTGGGAATATGCATTTTTCAGAAAACCTTGAACTGTGCACTCAAGTTGTGTGCATTCTCTGTGTCGAAATTATACAGTTTTTTTAAAAATGAGATCTACCTCTTAGGTTGATAGTGGAACTTGCACAGCCCAAAGGGGCTGTAATGGTTCAAAGGGGAGCCATTGGCTGTTACTGGCCAGAAGGAAATAAACCTGGTCACATGTTTCTAGCACAAGTGTGTGACCTGCCCCCAACTCCTGCTAGTTGATCCAGGCCCCCTTTTTGCCTCTGCTCCACCACCAACTTAACCTGGCTTCTAATTACCTTTGCTTGCAAAGTGTGTGGACACTTTGCCTAGTTTCATTTTCCCTCTTACTCTTTTAATGGGCATTTAATCGTTTCTTTTGTAAGATCAGAAATAGCATGTACATCTCATGAGAAAGAGTACTCAGGCATTATAAAATAAAAAGCAGGAGTCTTTTCCTACCCCCAGTCCCCATCAGCAGAACTGTCTACCATGCTTTGGTGATCAGCCAACCTGGACTTTTTGTGCATGTATGTCTATGTGTCTATATAATACAAATATATGATATGTAAATAAATGCCTATGTGTACACAGGATTTCATGGTTTTGCTGTAGGAATGGAATCACACTTGTGGTTTTTATCACTTAATACTCAGTAGGCATCTTTTCATGACACTTTCTTTAGTGCTACCACCCCAATCTTTCACTGACTGTAAAAATATATCCATTGTTTGCATATACTGAACCACTTGGTTTTTTTTTGTATGTTTTCAAGCCTCATCAAGATGGTCTTGTAGTTCAACTGACAAGCAGATCCATTGTTGGCTTGATGTGGGCTCCCAAGAGTTTCCGCTCACACATTCTTCCTCAGAACACACTGTCTTCCATTCTGAGTGTGTTTACTTTGGGTGATGTGGAACTCTGCCGGCTCTGGTAGTTAATGTTGGGTTGGGAAACACTGTCCCATGTCACATGTCTGTGTGACTAGGGACATTTTTTTTTTGAATGCCACAGAGTGATTTATATGATGATCCCTGGAGAAGAGCATCTCTCCTGAAAACTTGAGATTGGATTTCAGGAGATGAAAGTCGGGTTTTCGTGTAAATAGCAAAGCCTTGTGTTTCTGTAGTACTTTATGCTTTTTGAAGTGCTTTCACAGTCATTATCCTATTTGATCCTGCTAATAACCCTGAAAGTACATAGGGTTGCTGGTTATTATCCTAAGGCTACAAATGAGACCAAGGATAACAAAGTAGGAATCAGAGCTGAAGTTAACCCCTCTTTTCCTGTTTGTGGCCCTGTGTTCTTTTCATACAGAAAAGCTCCCCTATCCAGAAGAAGCTAGAAGGCACAGCACAGGACACACAGAATTCCACTAGTGTTGCTTGCCTGAAAATCCATGTGTCCTAAGTAATTCAGGGGATAAATGATTGATACTTTGAAGACTGCTAGTTTAAAATGGCAACTTGAATACACACACTTACTTCTGTTTCCTTCTAAAAATCCACTAAAATAGTTTTCTAAAGGGTAAACCCATGAAGACAAAGGAAAGGAGAAGAAAAAAACAATAATAAAAAAAATGGAGGTAGATAATAAACAGATTCTGTTTTTGTCGAGTCAGGAAATGGAATCCTAAGCTGGCACCTAAGAGAACCAAGAAGCAACTAGATTTGCTTCCAGCAGGCCAGGGAATTATAGCATGGGATGACTTTTGAAACAGGTGATGATGAGCTAAAAACTTCAGGAAGAAGTCATCACACTTTTGGGTCCCCTCCCCACCCCCATCCTGCACAGCCAGGTGATTGCTGTGCTCACACCTGAAGGCTGGAGTTTGTTCCCTAGAGAGGGCAAAGTAGAGGCCTCTGGAATACTAGATGTCAAGGCAGATGAGGATTCTGATTTCTTTCTGGAAACAGGAACTTGGTGAAAGTTGATATAATAAAATTGAAACTACCAGCCTTTTTTCTTACTCCAGTTCCCAGAACATTGCTCAAAAGAGGGTTTATAAAGTCATTTGTGGGGAAACCCACCAGTTTAAGGGACTGAATGTCTTTAAGGAAATGGCCCAACCAAGTCACCTTACAATGAAGCCCACCATCAACAAGCCTACAAGCAAGAACTTTCCAGTGACTTACACTTAAAACAGAGTGGTCCACCAAGAATCAGCGCATGTCTGAAAAAGCCTTGCATCTGAAAGACAGAACACGCACAGAGAGAGAGAGAGAGAGAAAAAAAAGCACATTAGAATAAACAGGCTATACAAAGAGAAGGAAACAAAACAAAAAAACCTGAATAACACCTAAAGATACTGTATTCTTGAAACAAAAACACAATGACCCACTCCCTTTTTAAAGGAAATAACTCATGGAAATTTGATATATTAAAACGTTGAAGCATCCAGGCACCAGTGGGTCATGCCTCTAAACCTGTCTACTTGGAAGGCCTCAATCAGGAGAATCTTGGTTTGAGGCCAGTTTGTGAGACCCCCATCTCCAGAGTAACCAGAGCAAAAGGAACTTTGCAAGTGCTGAGCCCCAAGTTCATACCCCAGTCAACCAATTGAAACAAAAATGTTGTTGGAATGTAAATTTGAGGTTATATCCCAGAACTTGGTCAGGAGATTTATATCCAAATAGGAATTCTAGAGAGCAGGGAGAAATTGAAGGAAATTTTCTCTGAACCAAAAGAACAGTGGTTTTCAGATAGAAAAGGGCTCCCTAATGTCCCTATCAATGAGTGACAGAAAGCCACACCAAGCACATCATTATAAAATTTCAGAACAGTGGGAGGAAAAATTCCTACAAGTTTCTAGTGAGTGCGTTAAAAAGTGAAATAAATAAGTAAAAACAGGCCTTAGCATCATTGAACATAAGAAGGCAGTCCTGAAGCAAATAATTTCAGCTCAAACTCCATACCATGAAGACATTTTCAGAAATGGCTTAAAAGTTACTTCTACACAGCCTTTCAGGGGCTACTAAGAAACATGCTCTACCAAAACCAAAGGCGTAAACCAAGAAAAAGAAAGGCACAGGCTGTGGGAAACCCAGGGCCCAACATAAGCAGAGTGAAAGGGAACATCCAGAATGGTGGTGGTGGTAAAGGGCCATCACAGGGTGATTGCCATTCAGCAGGCCTGGGTTGTCCCCTGGTCCAGACTAGAGTCAGAAGCTTGAGGGAAGATTCCTATGGAAAAGAATTGATGGGACTGGAAGCGTGGCTTAAGCAGCAGAGTGAGTACAAACTCTAGTACCACCAAAAAAAAAAAAAAAAGGAATTGATTCACAGAGCCAGGAAGACTTTATGTTTGGATGTATGAGAAATACATGGAATATGAAACAATTGGAAGGGAGGCTATATTAACTCTAGGGAAAACAATAAGTCTTCCCAGAAAGAAAAGCATTTAAACCACAATATACTATATGAGCCACCTGTGAATCACATTTTCTTGATCAAGATAACAAAAAGACAGATTATCTAAAATTGCTATCTAGGGTGTTTGAAATGGGGCAGAGACAGTGATAAACAAAAGCTAAATCTTCATCTACCAGAGTGGGAAGACCCCCAGATAATTCTTAAAACTGGGAAATCAAGAAGTAGTACCCTAAGCATGTTATTTAGAGATATGGAGGTAAACTATCAAAAGACCTCACTAAAATTACAGAAAACGATTGCTTCTGGAAGAGGAGGGTCAAAAGAATGCTATTGCTTTTCTCAGACCTCAAACAACTGTTGAACTCTTTAAATTGTGTGCACACGTGACTCGATTTTAAAAACTGAAAGTGGAATTTTAAGAATGTGCTGGTGGGAGCCACTGGACTGAAGCATGATTGAAATTCGTTATGTGTATGTATGAAAATAGCACAGTGACACACATTAAATACCGCCCAAAAAAGAGGGGAAGAGGGAGGAGGGGCAAGAAAGTGTAATAGAGGGGCTAGATTTGTCAAAATACATTATATGTATGTAAGGCAATATCAAAATGAAATCCCTTTGTACAATTAATGTACTGTAATAAAAAAAAAAAAGAGGGGAGCATTTGTACTTTAAAAGTGAGCTAGCAGAGAAAAATCTCTTTCAAGTGTTTTTGACCTTGCTACAGGTGGCCTGGCACGGAACACATCTGTGCCCGTCTCTCAGCCACCTTAATGATGGAAACACAAATGCAGGGCAAACATTTCAGAAGACTATGACCTGGCTTTCTTCTCTGCAGGACACCTGAGATCAGTGATGTATTGAAAAACCCAATTCTGAACATTTGGGTCAGCTGCAAAGCAGAGGGGGTGGCAGAGGTGCCATCTAAATGGGTTTGGGTCACCTGCAAAGCATCACAGGGCACCTTTGTGGGACAAGTTATAAAGCTATCCTGATCTTCGAAAGCATAGCCACGTGGTACGTATAGGACAAGATAGGATTTTTCTCTTTTCTTCTTCTCTCCCAGCCAACCTGGATTAGATCCAGGGGGTGGATGGCACATTGTCCTTTACAAGTGCCAAAGGCAGAATGTGTTCCCTAACTGGCTCCCTGGCGCCCTGTGGCTGGATGGCCATGGCTCCATCCTGAGATGAGATCCTCCCACCTGCTCCCAGGCAGATGGCCAGCTAACCAGCGCCTCAGAGACCAAACGCACCTTCTCATTAGTGCAGCCTTCAGACCACAGGCTGTGGAGCCAAATCCAACCGAGTTCTCACCTTGACCTTTCTACTTACCACTTGGGTGTGACTTAGAATAAGTCACTTTTCCTCCCTGAGATGGTTGCAAGCGTTCCATAAGCTGATGTGCAGTGCTTAGTCCAAAATATGGCATCTAGTGAGTCTTCAATTCACGCAGATAAGTATTAATTTTCTGCCTTTTCCACTTCCACAGCCTGTCCTACTTCCAGCCCCCTTCCCTTCTGCCTGGCCACCCTGAGTCTGTCCCTCTTTCTGGTGTGTTCATCCTGCATTCTGTTGTCAGAGCAGTGCTTCACAAATACTACTTTTATGACTTCCCACCCCTGCTGAGGAACCCGCTGTGGCTATAAGATCGAAACACTCCAGCCTGTTATTTATAGCATCGTGCTGTTGCCTCCTGCTTTTCCTCTTCTCCATCCAAGCCATCACCTCAGTCCTCTTCCCCCTTGTGGCTGCTGCCTCTGTGTGCTGTGCATTGTCCAGGTGCCTCCCCAACTTTGCTCCTAAAAGCATCACTTATTTTAAGATTTGGGTTGATGCCAGGCACCAGTGACTTACACCTGTAATCCTAGCTACATGAGAGACTGAGACCAAGAGAGTCGTAGTGCGAGGCCAGCCCAGGAAAAGTTTGAGAGACTCTATCTCCAGAAATAACCAGAGCAAAATGGACTGGAGGTGTGGTTCAAGTGGTGGATCACCTACTTTGCAAGTATGAAGCCCTGGAGTTTAAACTCCAGTCCCACAAAAAAAAAAAAAAAAAAAAAAGTTGAAATGGAACCCACTTCCTTTAAAAACCTTTTGTGATACCCTCACCCTAATCATCCCTTTATGCCTTGTCTTGGTGGCACATTGAGCTACAGCAGACTCTGGTCTCATGCAGTTTTCAGTTAATTTCCCTGGCCAGGGAAGCCACTGAGAAGAGTGGGGAAGGCTTGCAGCTATGGGGAGCCAACAGAGTTGGAATCAAGTCTTGGCTGGGCACTTCTAGCTGAGAGACCTTGAGATGCTATTTTCCTGCTCAGTGTCCTATATAGAAAAGGAATTTGTAAGCTGGGAACAGTCATTGAGAGAGAAAATAGCACATGGTGGTATTATGAAATAATTTATATAAATCGCTCAGAATCTCATCTAGCATTTAGTTACTTGCACTAATTCTCTTCCCTCTGTTGTTTCATTTGTGCATTTTTTTTTATAAACTCCTTAGGTGCAAGCCTGAGGGTTTTGTTTATGTAGCTTACTGTTGTGGGTCAGTCAGTATGTACTGGATCATGATGTTGTAACAAATAGGCCCAAATGTCAGCAGTTTTAAACATCAGAACTTTCTTTCTTACCCTTCAAATTCATTATGGATCAGTAGGGCAATCTCATTTTAATACTCAGGGAGTTGGGCTACTTACATTTCACTGGCCAATCAAGTCTCATAGTCGAGCCTAATTTTTAATGGTACCGGAAAATCTAACGTTACTGTGTATCTAGATGGAGGGAGATTCAGGAACATTTGTCAAGTGCTCTAATAAGCACTGTGTCCCCCACGTGGCCTTGTACCTGGAAACACCTGTTTGAAAACTGATGTCCCGCAGAGATCTGGTTCTTTCCCAGCCTTCAGAGTCTTTTTGATTAGATACAGACCTTGTCCCCCTGAGTATGTGGTTCCCTAACCCCGATTCACAGTCTTGGCCAGATGCTGGCAAGAACCTAGCCATCTCCACACTGAGCCACAGCTATAAGCAGTAAGTTCATACAAAGAGGGAAACTGACCTGTCTGAAATGATGACCCATGTGCAGGATGCCCAGATCTCTAAACTTTTGTCATCCTTGGTGCACCAACTCATTTATTCATTCATTCACTCAACAGATAATGTATTTATCAAGGTTTGCCATGTGACAGGCACTGTTTAATTTACAAGTAATAACCAAGACAGACATGGGTTCTGCCTGCTCAGATTTGACAAAGAGGCAGAGAAGGCAGTAGACTGAAGTGATTGAGAGGACGGGCTCTGGAGTAGACCACCCATCACTTCCTAGCAACCTTGGGCAAGTTCCTAAAGCCCTCTGTGCCTCAGTCTTACTATCTGTAAAGTGGGAGTGATGATCTTGTTAGTGTTATAGGGCTACCCCAAGGAGGAAATGAGACAGATAATCCACATAAAACATTACATGAAAATGCTGACATGTAGAAAGCCCTCAGTAAATGTGAGCCACAGCTGTACTCTTCACCATCCTTACCCTTAGCATAGCAATAAAATTTAGGGTGGTAGAAATGCCAAGACATTTAGTCAACAAGGAAGGTTTGTACTTTTCTGAAAGACTCTTAGTCAAAAGGGTTGTTTGAGTTGCACATTAGTCCTATTTCTTGTGGACTCAAAGCA
This sequence comes from Castor canadensis, assembly GCF_047511655.1. Lineage (NCBI taxonomy): Eukaryota > Metazoa > Chordata > Mammalia > Rodentia > Castoridae > Castor > Castor canadensis. The sequence continues at coordinate 172,918,712 of NC_133386.1, forward strand.
CACCATAAATGCTACCAATTACAGTCACACTTCACCAGTGTTTATCACATCTCAGGGTCTAACTGATCCCCTGTTACTGACCATTTATGTTCCAACCGATCCTCTATTGCTCTCCTCTGAAGTCTCTGCATCTAATCCCTTTTGAACATTCAAGGAGCTTTTCTTTATGAAGGCTCAGTGGCTGGGAAAAATAACTGAATAGGACTGAACATTTTAATGCAGGAGAAAAGGACTGATAATTCTGAAAGCCAGACTAAAGGATTATAAAGCACCCCCTCCCCCACCAACCAGGCCAGTGCCAGGGCGTATGCACTCATGGCCAGATCTTAGGTCACTGTTCTTAAGGAAAAATACGCTCCAAGTCCCTCTGTGGCTTCCCCACCTCAATCAGGTAGGTCACTTGACCAGGCAGAGACATGGTAAGTTTGGCATGGAGGTAGGAAGGACAGGAAAGCCAGAGACATACCACTGTTAACATCCCACATGGGCATAAAATTCAGACACTGGCGGGTCTGTCTATTGCTAGGTTTAAGATCGGCAGGCAAAGAAAAGGAAATTAACCTCCCTCCCCGAAACTACTGCCCATCAGTATGAACCAGAATGAAGGACATCCTGTGCCAGTCAGGCCCTCCCAATCTTTTGCCAAAACATCCACCCCAAAAGAAAAAAAAAGCATCCCCTATACAAAAAGCTGGTCTAATTAAATCCTGACAGATTGCTGCACTATTTCACAGCTGCCTGGTAGCTGGTCTGATTCTGAGCTCTGGCAGGGAAAAATACATCTGGCTCCACTGAGTTATTTAATACCTTCAACATGAGCCAAGAACAGTAGAAATGGTAGAAAATGTGTTCTTTTCTTACTCGAAGACACAAGAGAGCTGGAAGAAGTACATTATTTTCCTCGTGATTTTAAAATGATCAGAAGAGAGTTCAGTAACTGCTGGTGAAGTCCACTTTTGCATTCCATTTGTAGGACAAGTTGTCGGTGCGTGGTGATTTCTGTAGGCTTTGCAGTGGGTGACAGTTTAACCATATCAAATGCTTAATGAAGCGAGGCCCCATCTCATCGGTATTCAGTCTAGCACTGACATTGCCTACGCTAATCCTGAAACAATAAGCTATAAGGGGGGATTGCTTTCTTGGTTGGAAATGAATGGAGCAGCCTGCATTATTCTCATTTCATCTCCTGCTTTAACCTGGAATGATGCCAGCATGTTGCGTTTTACTCTGGGGAATTCGTATCAAGTGCAAAACTTAAATCAGGTCTGTCTGCCAGTACACGCAGTCCTAATCCATTAAATATTTCTAGCTAACAATGCACATGGGGCCCTTTAGCTCCACAGTCATGTTCTGCTAAGACCATGCAAATATAACCACTTCTGTCTGCATTTCTTTTTTGGGGGAGGGGACTGATAATCCCCCATGCCTGTGTGGTTTCACCCAAATCCCTCACGCAACACCAGATACTCCGCGTGTCTGAACCTTGGAAATAGTTCCCTTCCATTCTCCAGGGCCCGGCTCTCTGACTTTGAGCTCAGGAAGGTTTCAAATGAAGGATTGTCTTGCTCTTTGATTAACTACTTAAGAGGAACCAGAACCCTTGGTTTTATCAAGTTATAGGAACTTGAGCCCAGAATCTGGCTATCAAATGCATATAGAGAGTGGCACTGAACCCAAACAGTCTCCCCACCCTTCTGCATTCGTGGAAATTAAAACAATGGGAATTGAGTGAATCTTGCATGGGGCATTTTTCTTGAGAGTGAAGCACCACGGTGTGGATAAGAACAGCTCTTCCCAGAAAATTCTTTGAGTTTTTTTTTTCCTTTCAAAACTGCATCTTTTATTCCTCTGGTTCATTTCTAGGGGTGTGATTTTTATTTCCCTTCATGGAAAAATGGAAATAACTTTTTGAGGATTATAAGAAGGAATGCATGAATAATCTTTTATTTAGCACATATTTGTCAGGCATCCCTGTGTGCTAAGTGTTGGATAAAAGGCAGTATAACATCTTAATGAGCCTGGGTATGAGGCTGGGCTTTTACCCTTAGTAGCTGTGTAAGGTTGTACTGAGAACACGGCCTTCTTGTGCCTTGGTTTCCACTTCAGTGATATAAGGATGTCAACTACATTTATCTCATTCTGAAGACGTTAGGATCTGGCTCTTTGAAAGTACAAGCTAACTGTTAGCTGCCACTGCTGCCATCTCTGCTTCTGCTGCTACTCTTGACATCATTATTACCATCATCATCATCATTATTATTATGGAACAAAGTTGTCCCCCTAAACAAAGGTCCCTGTCCTGAGGGAAGCAGACACTAAATAAAAAATTATAGTGAGACCATAATGGGCTGTGATCAAAGAGAGAAAAAACAATTCTAGGTAAACACTAACTAGTTTTAGTTAAGAACCACATGAAGAGCCAGGCACCTGTAGCTCACACCTATAATCCTTGCTACTTGGGAGGCTGAGATCAGGAGGATCGAGGTTTGAGAACAGCCCAGGCAAATAGTTCATGAGACCCTCATCAACTAGAGCAAAAAAGAACTGGAGGTGTGGCTCACATGGTAGATCATCTGCTTTGCAAGTGCAAAGTTCTGAGTTCAAACCCCAGTCCCACAAAAAAAAAAAAAAACAGCCAAGAAAGAACCATGGGAAGGCTTCCCTGTGGAGCAAGTGACCTGAGATGAAAGGAAGGCGAGGCCTTCATTCATTATTAAAAAATTAATTCATAAAATCACCTTGTTTGCCATCCGGTGACAACCACTATTAGCATTTTAATATATGGCCTTCCAAGTTTCTTATGAACGAATAGAATTGTACACGCACCTACTTTCTCATTAACAAAGACAGCATCCTGTTCTCATGAAATGTACACTCCTCAGTCTTTCACCAAGTGGCTTACTGCAGACACTTTTCTATATCAGCAATCCGGACTGACATCCTGAGAGCTAAGACCCGCATGGCCTTCCAGATCTATTTCATGTCTTGTTTGCCTTCCTGCCCCATGGCTTCTCTGCCCCCCATGAGGAAAGATGGTTCTGGTCCCAGAGCCAACACTTCCTGACTCCCACCTAACAGTTTTGCTACATACCCTGTGACTGCACCTGCATCTAACTGCAGCACCCAGATGCCCTGAAGCATATTCTCTCTCGGAAGCTTTAAAGCTGTGTCTGAGTACCTAATTTGGGTTTGTGACCAACACTTATGAGACTATCTGGAAGGGGAGCCTGTATTTACATATTTGAGGAAAAAATTATACACAGGTAGGAATACCACCTTACTTCTTAAAATACTTCTTGTGTTTCTGGAGCCTGAACTCCCTGCTATGGTCATAAAAACTCCCAAATCTTAGGAGTCTCTTGGGAGGATGAATTGTTTGTCCTGAAATTGCTGATGGCCCAGGTCACTCAACCTTTGAAAGAGATATTTTTATGGACTAAAAAAAAAAAAAAAAAAACAATGACTTTGTGCTGTGTGAATTGGTTTCCACCTCTTTCTCCTCCTTAGCTACTTAATATCAGGTTGATTCATTCTTGTGCTCTGTGGTATGATTGAAGACATATCTGGTCTCTCGAGGAAGGCCCCTGTTAGCATACTGTTAGGACCGTAGGAAAGCTGTGGTTCCTACTCTGCATTCATTTTCTGACTTGTTCCAGATGCTTATAGTGTGTGATAAGCCTTAGCCTTTTAACTGTAGCTCTTCCAGCTTCCTGTGGGCCACATCTTGACTTGCTGTCCACTTATGTTTTATTTAATATTATCACAGTAGAAGCCCAAAGTATGTGTGGGGTAAGGAACCAAGGTCATTGAGTTAAACTTTGAAATACTGTTTTAGTCGCTCAGACTGCCTTAACTAAACATACATATGGCTTAAACCACAAAAAATTTATCTCTCATGGATCTGAAGGCTGGAAGTCCAAGATCAGGTGCCAGCCAATTTGGATCCTGAAGAGGACCTTCCTGGCTGGTAGACAGCCATGTTCTTACTGTTTCCTCATATAGTAGAGAGAAAAAGAGCTCTTTGCTGTCTCTTTTTTTTTTTTGATTTTTTTTTTCTTTTATTATTCATATGTGCATACAAGGCTTGGGTCATTTCTCCCCCCTGCCCCCACCCCCTCCCTTACCACCTACTCCGCCCCCTCCCTCTGCCCCCCACCCCCTCAATACCCAGTAGAAACTATTTTGCCCTTATTTCTAATTTTGTTATAGAGAGAGTATAAGCAATAATAGGAAGGAACAAGGGTTTTTGCTGGTTGAGATAAGGATAGCTATACAGGGCATTGACTCACATTGATTTCCTGTGCGTGGGTGTTACCTTCTAGGTTAATTCTTTTTGATCTAACCTTTTCTCTAGTTCCTGGTTCCCTTTTCCTATTGGCCTCAGTTGCTTTTAAGGTATCTGCTTTAGTTTCTCTGCGTTAAGGGCAACAACTGCTAGCTAATTTTTTAGGTGTCTTACCTATCCTCACCCCTCACTTGTGTGCTCTCACTTTCATCATGTGCTCAAAGTCCAATCCCATTGTTGTGTTTGCCCTTGATCTAATGTCCACATATGAGGGAGAACATACGATTTTTGGTCTTTTGGGCCAGGCTAACCTCACTCAGAATGATGTTCTCCAATTCCATCCATTTACCAGCGAATGATAACATTTCGTTCTTCTTCATGGCTGCATAAAATTCCATTGTGTATAGATACCACATTTTCTTAATCCATTCGTCAGTGCTGGGGCATCTTGGCTGTTTCCATAACTTGGCTATTGTGAATAGTGCCGTAATAAACATGGATGTGCAGGTGCCTCTGGAGTAACCTGTGTCACAGTCTTTTGGGTATATCCCCAAGAGTGGTATTGCTGGATCAAATGGTAGATCAATGTCTAGCTTTTTAAGTAGCCTCCAAATTTTTTTCCAGAGTGGTTGTACTAGTTTACATTCCCACCAGCAGTGTAAGAGGGTTCCTTTTTCTGCGCATCCTCGCCAACACCCGTTGTTGGTGGTGTTGCTGATGATGGCTATTCTAACAGGGATGAGGTGGAATCTTAGCGTGGTTTTAATTTGCATTTCCTTTATTGCTAGGGATGGTGAGCATTTTCTTATAAGAATACTAATCCCACCATGCAGGTCCACTCTTATGGCCTCATCTAACCCTAATCAGCCCATCTCAAATACTGTCACAGGGGGTATTCTACACATGGATTTGGGGAGGACGCCAGCATTCAGTCATAACAAGCAGGTTACAGGACTAAGAGTAAGAAAAACATGGTGCCAAGAAACTGGCTGGCAGAAGATAAAATGTGAAGTGCCAGGATAGTGGGACAGCAGGAGGCAGCCTGGTATGGTGAAAGAGAATGTTTGGTACCTCGTGCCAACTTTGCCCCTCACTATGTGAATTCAAAGGCCATTCTTATTGTCTCTGAACTCACCTTTCCTTTTGTGTCAAAGTAAGGCGATGACACTCACCCCAAACACTTTCAGTGAATTTTCTTTATTCAATCAGTCAGCCAAGAAATAAGTGTGGATGGCATGGTTGTCAGTTATGGGGCAGGTGCTGAAATTCAACAAAACTCATACCTATCCCTGAAACGGTCCAGGACAGGGCCACCTGGACAATGGTGCACGCCACACCAAAGGTCCAAGCTGGGCATCTGCAAATTCACAGCAGAGTTGAGAAAAATGGCACCAGTGACTGCCTACCTCTTATTTGGGGGGGAAGGCTGTTTGAACTTGTTATGGACAACTTGTTATTCTCCAAGTTCACGTGTTGAAGCCCTGACCCCGCTTGTGTGGCCGTATGTGAGATGGGCCATTGGGAGGTAATTAGAGTTAGATAGTCATGAGACTGGGACCCTATGGTGGGATTAGTGTTCGTATAAGAAGCACCCAATAGAAGTTTCCTTTCTGGTCCCACGCAGATTAACGGGAGTAACTCAAGTAAAGGAACTGTGAAAACAGAATGCAGTGACAGAATGGGTAGAAAGAAATATTTTCCACTGTGTTGCTAGGCGTGAAAGTGAAGCTTCTTACGTGCCCAGATTACAGTTAGGTCTTGGAAATGGGTAACAGAGATGTTTGAGGGTAGAAGTGTGCTGGGGTGATAATGGAAGCCACACACTGATTTTCATCGAAGGCCAGAAATGCAATTACTGAATCTTAACGTGATAAGCCTGCCTCCAAAAGACAGCCAGCCATTGCCAGGCCTCTCCACCATCGCTAGTCATCATTGCTCTGTGGTGGAAGCAAAAGTCAAGGAGTAACTTCTGAGGAATGGAAGGGACTGGCCTTTTATTATAGCATGTCACAGCCCTGTATTCCAGTTAGAAGTTATCACATGACATTTTTAAAGCTGACAAGTCACATTTGCCATAATGTCCAATGGTTGGGGGGAGGGTTGTTGTGTTTTTTTTTTTCTTTTCATATCTTTTAATTTTCAATTAAGTTTGAAAGGACAAAGTATAAAATTAACTAACTTGCAAATAATTTCAACAGTAATTATGCAAAAATTCTAGACAGGAGAAAGATGGGGAACATGGAATAATTAGTTGTGGATTTTCTCACTACCATAATTATAGTGATGAATATGCATAAGGCCATTTGGGAAACGAACTCACAGCAAGCAAGTGTGTGTAATTAAACTTTTATCTGACCGGACTCTGTTATAGTCTTCTCAAACTGTTAGCAAAGTCTCCCCAAACAAATAGCTCCCCCAAAATATAAAGTAATCATGTGCTTTATCATACTCACCACCTCTGTTATTCATTCTTATCTCCCTTCCCCCATCTGTAACAACTTTAATGAGTTTTATTATGCTATTTTCATGCATGCATTTAATGTGTTTCAATTATATTCATCCCATCACTCTTTCCTTTCCCGCTCCCTCTTCCTGCTGGTTCCCTCAAACAGTTCTCTTTTTAATTCATGTCAGGTATGTATGAATACATACATATATATATATGTGTGTGTGTGTGTGTGTGTGTGTATGTTTTTGTATGTATATATGTATTATATATTTTGAATATTCTCAAATATACCTTCATATAGATATGTTTATATAAATATATTTATATTAAAATGTTATATGTTTATCTAACTATAAATATATATTATATTTTTTAACTATAGATTCCACATATGAAAGAAAGCATGTGATACTTGTCTTTCCAAGTCTAGCTTACTTCGTTTAACATGGTGCTCTCCAGTTCCATCCATTTTCCTGCAAACAGCGTGATTTCACTTTTCTTTATGGCTGACTAATACTCCATACCAACCCTTCTTTTAATTTTGCAGACTTCTACCTTCTTGGACCTTTGGTATGCCATGCATTGTTGTCCAGGATGTGACCTGAACAACAATACTCTGGAATCAATTTTTATGGCAAATAAGCACAGCCCAAACTGCATAAAGATGCTACTTGGTTTGAGTTCAGCCTGGTGTCAAAGACGCCTCACTGCTTGACCATTTCTTAGGGCATCCTTGTCTGTAGCACAGGATACAGGAACTGGACTACAGCAGTAGCCTGGTAGCCACAGCACCCCCTGGGCTGGAGCCCCTTCTGTAGAGCAGTCAATGAGCCGAATCTTGGCACACATTGTTCCCTTCCACCCTCCCAGCCAGGGGGTTGAGGCTTGAGGAACTTGCGCAGGGTCACTTGCCTAGTAGTGGCAAATGGAGATTTGGACGTAACTCTTTATCCTAAAACCTATGAACTTTGCCACTCGCTCGGTATCATATTTCTCCAAGTTGAGAAAAGAAAGGAAGTCATTGTAGTCCCCTCTTTAGATGGCAAATGGTTTATTCAATTCCCTTGTTTTTCCAAGTCACCCTCTTAACACAGGTAGATGTCCTGAGTCCTTAGCCAGCAAAAGAGTGCCCTGAAAAGAAGCTGTGAAAACTACCACAGTAGAGGTGGTGATGATGGCGGGGCTGGCAGCAGCAGCAGTTGGTGTTTATTGACTCCTTCCACTACTTGCCACCACTGTGTGGCATATTTTATTTCAACCACTGCTGATCTTCACAAACACCCTGAAAGATGGGTGCTGTTATCCCGTTACACAGAGTTACGAACCCGAGGTGCAGGCGTTTAAGTCACTTGCCAGGATGGCAAAGATATTAAATGATGGAGCTAGGATTCAGACTTGTGTACCTCATCTCCTACCTGTGTTCTGTGCTAGACATCTGTGCATCATCTGAGCTCTGTTCAGTGGCCATGGGCTACTGTCCACCTGGAAGGGAACATGGCCCTATAGAGGCCGTTTTCAGTCTTGCCTGCTGGAAAGAGCCAGATTTCTAGTGCTGGAAATCTCAGCAAATTTCCCTGCTAAGTGAGGCGATACTTGGATGCTTGCAAAGAACATTCTAGAATCTCCATAGGAAAGAGTAAGAGAAGTGTAGATGTATCTCACTGTAATCATTCTGCGTCTTGTTTTTATTTAACACAGAGCACTTTGCCTGAGGTCCCCATTTCCAAGTGCACAGCCCCAAGGAAGCCACTCCACCTTTGCCTACTCTACTTGAAGTCAGCTGTTACCTTCAGAATGTGTGTGAATCCTACAGCCATTACAGCTCACCAGAGAGGCCAGGAAAGTCCCCTGGGAATGCTGGTTCCTCAGCACTTTTCCAATTCTCATTAAACTCAATGGTTTCTAGTTAAAAAAAAAAAAAATCCCATCACAGACATGCATTCCAGACTGCCATTAGCAGAACTGGGAAGAACCTTTTGCCAAGTGAAGCAATTTCCTCATTCTGTAATTAAAGCAATTTGGGGGCTGAATATATTTATGGGCAAACTTGCTGAAGTGAGACAGAAGCATTGTACAGTGTACATGTCAGAGGGAAATCAGAGGCTCTGAGCAAAACATCCTGCGTCTCTCTCCGTCATAAACGTAGTTTTGCAAGTGAGTTAGGTCTGAGCCATCTCTAGGTGAGGGAACTAAGGCACAGAGAAAGAAAGCAGCTTGCCCCAGGTTGAATAGCCAGCCAGCAGCCAAGCTGGTACAGGCTCTGCCTCTCCTCTCTCCTACCTCCTTCTTGAACCCACATGATGCCCTCTTCTCTTGCCATTTTGGGCTTTTTAGTTGTCATCAGAGGAGTTTTTCTGGGGGAGTGGAGCTGCTTGGGTTTTTTTTAATGGTTTCAGTTTTCCTCTGCTTCTTATGTTTAGGGAAGTTTACCAAGGGATCGTTTCAGTATTTGGGCATTCCTGTTCCTGCCACACAGCTACTTAGGTCCTTGTGTCAGCACTTGCTCTACAGAGTCCCCTGATGGATAATGGCTCCAGACTTGCACACCCCCATCCCTCATGCACAGCCCAACCTTCCCTCCAGACTGCCCAGGTCTTCCTTCTCTTCATTCATAAGTGAGCTAAATTCTCTGGAACTAAGATTTATATGTTCCAAGCTCAACTAGGACTCAAGATCAATACTGTGTTCATTTGGGATTTGCTTATTCTTGATTTTCACAAAGCCTGAGGATTTAGAATAAATTAAGGCAACAAAGTCCTGGTTCCTTTTGCATTCTCCGTGGAGTGGAGAGTCCTGCCTTTAGCAGGGCCCACCCTACAATTGACTGTCATTAGCATAAATTCCCCTGAGGCAGCTGTCACTCTTCATAGAGTGACACCCCAGTGCTCTGTTCCATTGACTCCTCTTTGCTTCATGAATAGTGACTTAGGAGTGGGACAGTCACAGGCTTCATGAGGCTGGCCCTGTGATTGTCTTGTCCTCCAGGGATATCCATGTTGAAGGACTAGTTACACAAAATCTTTTATCCACCAGGAAAATGGATGGTGGTAGAAATACCACAAATGACAGTATCTTTCACTTCAGACTTGGAGTCAAAGGCTCATCTGAACCAAAGGAAGCAGGAAAGTTTACCCCATCTCCTCTTATTCCTCCCCCCGCCCCACCACAAATCTTTATAGATCAAAAACTTAAGAGTTTGTTTTTCTGGCATCAAACAAATTGCTTCAGAACAGCTCCAGTTCAGGCGTGGCCTGGTGAGACCACAAGGGAAGTTTGCAATCATGACTGATGATGAGTTTTCCTCCTCTAAAGCCAATGAAAAATACAATTAGCAGAGTCTCCCTTTATCTCCCTCATTTTGTGTGTTCAATTAGTGCAATTGGACATAGATACTGCTGCATGAGGGGCTTTGCCAGGAATAGGGTGACTGCAAACTCTCAGATACATGAGTGGAATATAAATTGCCATAAATCTTGTTTATGCTCCTGCCTGGGAGTCCCTGTTCCCTGAGCCTTCAGTGTAGATCTTAAGTTGGCGTGAACAGCAGTGTCTCCCTCCTCTGGATGGAAGCATCGTCAGAAGGAACACTTCATATAAAGAGATGACAGCATAAAGCTGAAGACCCTTGACTTTAGGTCAGGAGTTGCTTCTTATTTCCTCTAATCTTAGAGATTCTAAAATTGGACAGAGAGCTCATGAGGAATTCAGAAAATTAAATTCTTATTAGAGAGGGGAGCATTCATTCATGAAATATTGAGTGGTGCTAATAATGCTTATAATAGCTAATACTTTGTGCATTAAGTGCCAGAGCTGCTGGGAGATTCTAAACCCATAATTTAAGGCTTATTATTGTGGATCAACTTTACAGATATTATAGTATACTTAATATATGTGTGCAAAGCTGAGCTTACTGCTTAGAAGTGACAGAGACAGATTATAAACATGACTAAGATGAAAATCCAGCCCTTGTGAAGTTTAAGGTTTACTTCATGAAAAGCTTGCTCTGTCAGCAACTTCACGACAGGGGAGGGTAAAATGTGCCATGGCATGGGTCCTGTAAAGTACAGTGGGAGACTGAGGCAGAGAATGGTTATTTCTACATAGAGAGAAATCCAAGAGAACATGGCTCAGTAGCCATTTAAGTCCTGAAGGCTGGCCACCATGTGGCCCGGGGGGCCATGCTGGGAAGAACATAGCAGGTCAAGAAAGAAGCAATCAGAGGAGGGAAGGACTTCTAGAAAGGTGTACCTGGAGATTCCTGTAATGGGTAAGTCTTCACTCACAGCTATTCTAAAACATGATTTGAGGTTACTCTTTAACACACAATCCCTATGGCTGAGGATCTTTCCTGAGGTTGTAGTTCTATCTTTGGCTGAGATTGTAGTACATTTACAGGCCCAACTGGGAGAGGATCTACCACCAATCCCCTTCATGTAACTGTTAGCAGAATCATTCCTTGTGGGTTGCAGGAATGAGGTACTCAACTCCTGCCTACCTGACCATTGGCTGGACACCTCCCTCAGTTCCTTCCCACATGGAATCTCCATATAGCAGTTCTCATCGTGGTTCTCAGAGCAGCTAAGCAAGGGAGTGAGAAAATAAGTCTAAATCCAACTCCCAGGGAAGGGATCCCACAAGGGCATGAAAACTAGGAGGTAAGAGTCATAGCAGGTCACCTTAGATGTCACCCACCACACTGGAGAAAGGGAAAAAGAACATCAGAAACTGAGATCAGAGCTAGAGCATGGGAGCCAGTCAAAGAGTGCTCCCTTGGATTTTGTAAAGACTGAGGGTTCTCTTTAATAATAGTTTAAGTATGAAAGGATTACTATTGTAAGAAAAGGTTGAAAATAGAGCCTGAATGCCAATCAGATGGGTTCTGTGTAAACAAACAATGGCGCATCTCTGTGAATAGCACACTCACTTACTAGGCGGCTATTATAAAGACTTAGTGTTGGGCTAGAGGCATGGCTCAACTGGTAGCATACCTGCCAAGCAATGCAAAGCCTTGAGTTCAAACACTAGTACTGCCAAAAGCTAAATAAATAAAGACAATGTTGGACCTAGGGAAATAGAAGATGAGCCTGAAGCATCTTCTGCCAAAAAGCAAACAAGAAGTCCATAAAACAAACAAACAAGCAAGCATACAAAAAAACCCATAGAAATGTGTCAAAAGATCACAGGAGCCAACCTGAACGAGCTCCCTGTGGCCAAAGTTGAAACAATTTGAGTAGCAGAGTGAATAATAATGTCTTAGTCCATTTCATGGTACTATAAGAAAATACCCAAGACTGTGTAATTTATAAAGAACAAAAATGTTTTTTTCTCACAGTTCTGGAGCCTGACGCCAGCAGGTTGCATGTCTGGTGAGGCCTGTTCTCTGCTTCCAAGATGGCCTTATTGCTGTGTCCCACGGAAGGGACTAATGCAGAGTCCTCACATGGCAGAAGAACAGGTTCATCAAGCACTACATAAAACCTCTTTTATGAGGACCTTACTCCCATTTGCAAGGGAACAGCACTCCTGGCCTACTTACTTCTTAAAGGCCTCACCTCTTAGTGCTGTCACATTGGTAACACCTGAGTTTGGAGGGAATGTATTTAGATCATAAATATTATTGAATTGCAGCTCAAAGAACAAAGTAAATATGCATGAGTCCATCACACACACACACACATACATATTTATATATATATATATATATATATATATATATATATACACACACAGAGAGAGAGAGAGAGTATATATAGAGAGAGATGGATGAATAGATAGATAAATCTTCCTTATAGAAGAATTCCAATGAATGAAGTGTGGAAGCAGTGAGTGAGGGGCATAAAAACAATCACCATGAGAACACCGCGAGTAGAACTTGCCGATAGTAATTCCTGCTGGCAAGATCCTTGATGAATTATAAAATTAATGGGTGAAAGGTAAAGCAAAACAGGGTATTTGCAAGATTTTATGGGGAAAATAATGACATTGCAGTGAAGAATCCTGGCAAGTACCACCTGAACCAAAGTGGTCCAGGTCAACATCATCAGTAAATACACATTGGATCCCCTGGTGGGACACTGACTGCTGCTTGCCATACTCTCTTCAGTGAATGTATGTCCTCTCTATGGGGAAATGATGTGAGAAAAGCCCAGCATGAGGAACTTTCCACAGAACAACTTCTCCATCCTCTGCAAAGCATTAAAGCCATGAAAGACAAGGAAGAACTGAGAACTGTCACAAATGGGAGGAAACAAAGGCCTCATGGTATCCTGGGTTGGATGCTGGGACAGAAAACGGGTGTTAGTGGGAACCATGGTGAGATCTGCATAAACTCAATAACTTAGTTAATATAATTGCTTCAAGGTTAATTCTTAGTTTTGGCAATTATTCTATGGTTAGGTAAGGGATTAACATTAGGGGAAAATGGATAAAGTATAGGGGAAATGTCTGTATTATTTTTGCAATTTTTCTTAAAATCCAAGCTTCTCTTAAAAACATATTTTTAAAAAATAGAGATCCTGTCACTTATAAGTGCTGTACAGGTATTTACTAAATAGACAAAACTGAGCACCTGTGGTTCACATCAATAATCCTAGCTACTCAGGAGGCAGAGATCAGGAGGATTGCAGTTCGAAGCCATCCCCAGACAAATAGTTCATGAGACCCTATCTCAAAAAATACTCAACCAAAAAAGGGCTGGTGAAGTGGCTCAAGTGGTAGAGTGCCTGCCTGACAAGCGTGAGGCTCTGAGTTCAAACCCCAATACCACCAGAAAAAAAATAGACAAAATGGTACTTGATTAAAAATTAGGAAGCTGGGTGTGGTGGCACAGGCCAGTAATCCCAGTACGCAGGAGACCAGGAGCATGGAGACTTCAAGCTCATTCTGGACTACATAGGGAGACCCTGTCTCAAACATCAACAACAACAACAAGAATACATATTGACGTGCTTCATTAAATGAAAAAAAAAAAAGGAAGGTATTATCACTGAAAATTGCAAATATCTGCTAATGCATGCCTGGCTATTTCTGGAAGTCTACACACAAAAAGAAACTGAGCAAAAGAAATACAGGTACCAGTGTTTGTCTCTGAGAGGGAAGCTGGTGGCTAGAAGGCAGGTATGCAAAAGAGCTTACCTGTCTCTGCAAATCCTTTCTTACCTTTTAGGTTTTGAAACATGCATACATTGCCTATTCAGAAAATAAATGTAAATAATCTAAGCAGCCAGGGTAGTCCTGAGTCTCCCAGAGTTCCCTGCACATTGCTTAATGGCTCAGGTCCTGTAGCAGTGCTGGAGCATCTTTTGACACCCTGGCTGTGCTCAGTAAATGTTTAATGAAGGAGCAAGTGAGCCCTGTGTGGGCCCTCCATGGGATTCATCTTTGTACCACATTGATCCACGTGGGTCTTCTTAGTCCTCTGCCTAAGAGGGCCAGCTTGGACTTTCTGTTAGCAACAGAAGGCTTTGATTCTTCACTTGCTCGTTTTCTGCAGACCCATCAATGTTTAAAATGCTTGCCTGAACTCTCCAACTTGTCTTAGGTGTCTGGAAAGCTTTCAACAGGGATACATGGGTTCTAAAACAGCCCCAGGGAAACTTGGTTAGTATTTTCTCCTAAAAGAGCAGAGCAGGTAACTTTGAATCCTCCACAGCCTCATACCCTATAGTTATTCATCTATTATAGAACAGGCAGCTGTGTGACCCACTGCCCAGGAGGCTCCTGGGGTTGGAATGAAGCCTACAGCACCTTGAATTGGAGAACATTAAAATGTTCCAGCAAGCCTTCATCTTAAGAACCATAAATATGAGACATGCAAGAAGACAAGATTGCACAGGCAGGCATATTTGCTCAGTTGTCCAGGGAGGTTGTGATGGCAAAGAGCAGGCAGATTTATTAATTATTCAAATGCTTTTTAGCTAAGATTAAGGCTGAATTTGCAGGAACATTTCCATAGCTTGCTTCTGCAGACAACAAAAAGCAAGAGTCAACCAGGTGTGGTGGTATACATTTGTAATTCCAGCACTTGCAAGGTGGAAGCAGAAAGATAGAGAGTCCAAGGCCACATAGGGACATCCTGTCTCACAAGGAAAAACATTACAAAGCAAGATCAGTGGAGAGACAGTTGGGGGAGGGATATGCTTAATTTCTTGATGTCCTTCTATTTCCAGTAGCAGTTGCAGTCTCCCTGTCATGACTGCCACATTTTGTGTACTAGAATAACTTTCTAAAATTAGCCTATATGGGGGCCAGTCAGTATTTTGTGCTTTGTGATCCTTAGAGTCACTGTTGGAATTGTAACATGAAAGCAGCCATAGGCAATACACAACTGAATGGACATAGTGGTGTACCAATAAAACTTTATTTATAAAAACAGACAGTGAGCTAGACTTTGGCCATCTCTGAGCTGGAGCATGGGGTACTAGAAGTCATTTGTCTGCCCTTGTAGAAGAGTCAAGGGCAGGGTTACAGGGCTATCTCCAGGCCACTGTTAGGAAGTTGGATTTTGACTACAATGAATGGCCCTCACTAGGCATAAAGCAGAGAAAATGCCATGATCTTACTTATTTGCTGAAAAGAGATTTCTGGATGCTGAGTGAGTTGGAAAGGAAGGAATCAGGGCTAATGCCACACCCCCAGCTCCAGTGACTGGGTGATGGTGAGATTGTTTTCTCAGTTCCCACTCATGAGCTATTATTTGCATTGACAATGGCAAGCTTGACATAGATTTTTCTCTCCCCAGTTTTTAGGGTTAGCTTTTCCCTGCAATGCTGTTTTGCAAATATGCAATGCTGTTTGTAGGTGATTACACCACACTCATAACAGATCAAAGCATCTCGCTCCCAGCATCCCGCTTGAGTTAGCTGGATGCTGACATTCTGCTCTGGCCACTGACACATAAACCATTGTATTGTAACTCTCCAAGCCTTATTACTGGACCAGAAACCAACTGACCATTGAGTTTAAAGAATGTCAACTAAGCATTTAATTTTACAACTTCCACAAAACACTCCAGGTAAATAGATATAGTAAGCAATAGAAATAATAATTCTGCACAGTTCTCCTTATTCAGCAAATTCTAGGAGGCACGTATATTCATTTTAGGCACATTGCTTGCAGGAGCAGCTCAGGATGCTGAAGCCTGGGTTTACTGAAGCCACTCTGTGCACAGGAGAGCAAAGTTTTGGAGGCCTCACTTTTGGTGGTTAGAATTAGTAGAACAGGAATTCCAATACATGAGCTCATTTCCAGTCCCACACCCTCCCGGGCTGTCTCTCACTGGCTTTTGCTCTCTTGTGGCCTAGTGTGGAAGAAATAGCAAAGGACTCCTCCTCTCCATTTCCACTGCACTCTTCTGTTGACATTTTTTAAGTGATTATACAATTGAGCAAAGTTCTCAAAAGGCCACCCAGGCCCTAGCTACCAATTACCCTCGTCACTGAATTTTGGTAGCAATCTGAATTCCTATTTTAAAAAATGCTCTTTTTCTACCTTAAATAGCCAATTAAGTGCCTTACTCTCCAGCCAGTTCCGTTAACTGCCCTGGGTCCATTCTTAGCAAAGAGGCCATTAGCCCACAAACTCCCTGGGTCGTCTCTGGTCCCTTCCGCATGAAAGCATTGCTGAGGTTCTCAGTCTGCAGTATCTCTTAGCATGCTTCCGAGAGCTCCGCAGGCATCTGGGGCTTTCCCTCCATTCTGAGAAGCTGTCCTCAGGGTGAGCAGTCAAAATGAGAGGCTATGGATACCAGCTGTCAGTTCCAATGGCACTTATTGAAAGGATGGAGTTTCTGGTTTTCGGTGAGACCTCCTGCCTCCGTTTGCCCTATGGCTGGCACACAATTGGGGGATGAGGACAGCCAGAAGCCCTTTGGTCTCTTAGCATAAGAACAACTGAAAATTCTCAGGGAGAAGTCTGCCTCATTCTGTCTTCAATCTTAAAATTTCTCTCTCTACCCCTCTCTCTCTGATACTCTCCCTCTTCCCTTTCCCTCACTCTCATTTTGAATTTTAGAGCACTTGTCTTCTGCTCCTGCAGTCTGAGGGCCTTCTTGGGAGATGGGTCCCCTCACTAATTTCCCTCTGGCTCAGGGCCTAGATGGCGCCTGCTATGGGCTGACTGATGCTGGGCAGCTCCAGTTTTCCCATCACCCTCCTCTTGGTTAATTTTAGCAACTTGAGTTGCCATGGTAATGGTTCATGGGGTTTTTGGAGTTCTCTTTTGATGCAGTCATTTGTTGGTCTGCCCTTTAAATTAAGCTTTTTCAATCCACATCTGAATTGGGGCAGGAGATGTGATTTGAATAGTGATCCAGGAAGGTGGCTCCAGCCCCATGGGATGTTTGTTTTAAACAGGAAATTCAGGGTGGATGTGGGAATGCCATTGGGTGACAGTGGCCAAGTCGGTGTCTTGAAGCTTCTGGGCTTGAGAGGACATGGCCTGTCAATGCTGGGTTGACACCAGCCCTGGGGCCAATCCCAAGCTGCAAGTGTATCTGGGTGAGGCTTGTGTCTGACTTTGTTTCTGAATTCCAGTACTGAACACAGGGCTCACCCTGATCTAGGCTCCCTCAATGTATGAATACATGTGGCCCTGACCATACTCCCCTCCTCCTTTCTCACAAGGCTTGAAGGCAATAGTCTGTATGTGCCTGAGAATCCCAGTTGCCCTTCCTGTCTTCCTCTTGGAAGCATCCCCTCCTCTGTGCCGTTACACAGCCACCAAACCTTCTTAATCAAGGGTGAGTGAATCATCGTCTTTGTGCAGATGAAAAGAAGCAAGCTTGCCAGGAGTTCACTATGCTCAAATTTAAGACAATAGTCTTGTTTTCTTTTTGTTTTTTGGTTTGGTAGTTTGGTAGTAATGGGGTTTGAGCTCAGGGCTTCGTGCTTGAGCCATGATTCCAGCCTAGAACAGTAGTCTTTAATGACTGTATCAACTCTGCGGGGGCTACAGTTTTATAATGCCAATTTTACCAATGAGGCTTAGAAAGGTAGAGTTGATTTCCCAAAATCACTCATGTAGTCCCTGGCAGAACCAAGACTCTATCTCCGGGACTAGAGGGACCTCATCCATGCTTACACCTCACTTTCACATGTAAACAGACATGTGTGTGGGGGGTGGATATTACAGGCTATTCATGCAGACCTACCACTCCATGACAGGGATATCATATACATTACCTCTGATCGCAAGGTGGATGCTCACTAAGTGAAGAACGAGCATTAAACTTGCCCAAGTGTCCCAGGGATACAGAGGCACAAATTGGATTTGGGAATCTGGGGACATTGGTTGGATCACCAGTGAGAGACTAAACAAATAGATCTTATGGGAAAATAGGACTGTGACTCACAGCCACCAGCCCAGGAAGCCAGCCTGTTGTAGGACAGACTTGTCAGATCGCTATCTCTAGTAACAGTCTAGGGAGCCAAATATTAATTCCTGGAACCATGGGCCCAGATCAGCAAGGACTCGATTAATAACTAACAACTTCCCCAAGTTTGTTCTCTGCTTCCAATTTAGGACTAAGTGGAAGAAGCCAAACATGCTCCCCTAACCAGTTGCATAGGATGCCCATTTCCAGCAAACCCCAGCCTCCCCATGCCAGTAGACCCCACTCAGGGCCCAACTGAAGCTGTTTCTTGTTTCCTATAAACCTTCCTCACCCTCGTCAGCCTAAGTCTCTGCCAAACTCAAGACAGTGACTGACTGCCTTGCTCTGAATACATAGCCCTTGCTATTCTCAGTTAGGTGGTCTTTATTTATTTCCATAAGGGTGAAGTAGATACAGATCTGAAGGAAAGCACCTCCCTGAGAAGGCTGTGCATTGCTGGTCAGCACTGGGCAAAACAGTTGGTGGATTGTGACTATCCTACCTGAAGCCCCTGGCCTCCTGCAGGCTGGTGGACACAAGGTAAAAATTAAGGCTCCATCAGTGGATAGATGGCATGTGCATAGGGCACAGAAAGAGCCCCTTCATTCTAAAAGAGGAGACAGCAATAAGCATCATACACATGGTGGTACTTGAGCTTAGGCTGGGACGAGGCCAGGATGCACCAGGCTGAGTAAGAGAAGCAGAGTAGATGTCCCAGAAGAGGAGGGGGAGCCTTGTGCTGCTGGATGCTCTGGGTGGGTCCTTCCACTCCCAGTCTCTGTGCTTCTCCCTGCATGGATGGTGACCTCCCTGGGCCACAGCTGCTGGCTTGGCCAGTGGGAAGCACCAGCAGGAGGTTGAAGGGAATAAAGAGAAAAAGGTTAAAATATTTGGCATCTGGCAGTGGTTATCTTCTTCCACCAAAGGCACAGCCGTTGTCAGATCTCTTTGGTCCCAGGAGATGCTGCAAACTATGTCCTAAATCCTTCAGGCCTACACTTGTAATGTTGGCTTCCAGCTGTTCCCTTTGTTACACTCCTATATTAAACCAGGAGACCGAGGGACCCAGAATTTTCAGGCCTCAGGCACTAAGCAAGCAAGCGGTGATTGTGTCTGAAGTGCTGTGTTGTAGGCAGATGTGGCCAGCAGGTGGGACGGCACTAGGGAGGAGTCGAGGAGCAAGGACCTCTGTGAGCTTGAACACCCCAGGAGGAGCTGAGGTTCTGCTCCTGTGAAGTAGAAAGTTCTGGAAGGGTGAATGGGAACAGAGCCAGGTCCAGGCTGCAGGGCCCCACAGGGTTGTCCTGGAATAACCATGTCAGAGCAGCATCTCAGCCACTTGAGGAGAGAAGATTTTTATGCACAGCCTCCTCAGTCTCAGGCCTGTGGTGGACCTCTAGATGGCTCCAGAAAAGGATGTCATTGTCCCCATCTAATTGTGTAATGGAATATTCTAGAATGGTGGACTGTATTCTGACATGCAAGCCTTCTCTGTAATCTTGAGCTCAACCCACTGCCCCTCAATAACAGTATGAATATTTCAGCCATGGGGGAGGTGTGTCCATTGCCTGAAAAGAGATCCTCGACACACCTGTCCAATGGGGCCTGTCCTCGAACCTCATGTGCTCTCTTGGTGTAGGTCAGGAGGCCTGGGATCAAGCTTTGACCCTGTCACTTCCTGGCTGAGTCCCTAAGGCACGTTGCTCCACTGTGAGGCTAAATGAAGTCATTTCTATGAAGCAAGTGCCGGGATATCACAGAGCCCAGAGTTAAAGACCCCTTGTCCACTTCCCCTGGCAAACTTTCACTGTTTGGAATATTAGACACACAGGACAAGCAAGCAGAGCATAGCTTTACCCTCCTGCAGTTACATTCCAGTAGGATAGAGAGACGATTAAACGCAAATACAATGTATAATGACAAGCAGTGACAAGTGTGTGGAGGCAGATAAGGCAGGGCAAAGGGGACAGAATGACACAGGGAACTACAAAGCTGTCTGGCTAACGCTGGCCAAGGATCAGAGATGGAAAATAAGGGTGAGCAATGCAGAGGCCAGGAAGAACACGCTGTGCAAAAGGGAGCTAGGCAAGGGTGGCAAACCCGGAGCAGACTCGAGCTCTGGCATGGTCTCCTTGGCATGTCCCAGATCCATGCCAAGGAGACCAAGGCCCATGGGTCTGCAGCAGCAGGAGGCAGCAGTGGGGGTTGGAGTAACTATAAGGACAAGATTATGTAGGGCCTGGGGCCAGGTAAAGACTTTCCTTTATGCTGAGTACAAAGAGCAGATGAATTTATGTTGTAGAAAGAGCATACTGCAGCTATGTAGAAAAGAGAGCCAGAGCGGGGGCGGGGTGAGGTGACAGTGGCTGGGCAGGGAACATCTGAGGCATGGACTCAATGCCCATATATCCTGGCATGCAGGGTCCTGATTGACATCCAGTATGCCTTGACTCCTCTTCATCCTTGTCCTGCCCACCCTGGGTCTAGAGCAAAATGTTCAGTCCTGCCCACCAGGACGCCATGTCAAGGTCATCGTGTTTGGATCTCAAAATCTCAAGAAGCCATGAATTTGTTCATGGTCAATAAAGCTCCCCTGGGGAACCCCGCATATAGTGCTTCTGTTATCTGCCTGTTACTTGAAGTATTCAGAAAGTTTCCTGCCCTCAGCTCCAAGTGTGCCCACTCAGCACTTCCCGGGTAACGAGGTTTCACTGGTAGTCGAAGCACCTAAGTACTGATTCCTCCAGGGCTGTGAGGGAGAGCACAGCGGGCAGCCTTGGGCTCCTTGGGAATTTCAACAGGATTGGCCCCTCCATAAAGTCTTTGTCAAGTGTGGGAGATGCCAGGTGGCCTTTAGCCCTCCCCAGTAGCATCCCTCATTTCACATTAAGGATCTGCCGCTCAGGTGCTTGGTCAGTGCCTGTCGATGGCAGAGCCTCCCTAGTGGTGAGATGACATGTATGAAACATGAAATAAAATCATTGTTGCAAGAACACAGATTCTGGAGTCAGACAACCTAGGCTCCTCCTGGCTCCACACGTGCTGCCACTAACAACAGCTACTGATTTCTCCTCAGATATGGGAAGGACTCGGGCACAATCCTTAGGCTCCTTGGGAGTGTGCTGGGTTCCTTACATGCAAATTGGCCATGCCATACGGGTAAATGTGCTTCCTGGGGGTGCCGTATGAAGTCACCATCACTGATCAGTGGTGGCTCACACCTGTAATTCTAGCTACATAGGAGGCTAAGATTCGGAGGATTACAGTTGAAGGCCGTGTAGGCAAAAAGTTCATGAAACCCCATCTTAACCAATAGCTGGGCTCAATGACATGCACCTGTGATCCCAAGCTATGAGGGAGGCTGAAATGGGGAAGATCCTGCTTCCAGATCAACCTAAGCAAAAACATTAGTGAGACACCCATCTCACTGGGCATAATGGTACACACTGTCATGCCAGCTATAGCAGGAAGCATAAAATAGGAGTGGCCTAGGCTGGCCTGGGCAAAAAGCAAGTCCCTAGCTCCAAAACTTAACCAGAGCAAAAAGGGATAGCAAAGTAGTTCAAGCGGTAGAGGAAGTGTGAAGCCCTGAGTTCAAACCCCAGTATTGCCAAAACAAGAAGAAAGAAATCATTTTACATGGGTGGCTAAAACAGAAACAGAAACGTACCACTGTTCATAGTTCTGGAGGCTGAGTTCTGAAAGCTGGCAGGGTTGTTTTCTGTGATGGTATGAGAGAGAATCCATCCAGGCCTCCCTCCTGGCTTCTAGGGGCTGCCAGCAGCTCTTGGTGCCTTGGCTCAGGTCCATGTGACTCCAGTCCTGCCCTTAACGTCACACAGCTACAGCCCTGTCTGTGTCTGTGTCTTCCTCTTTTCTGCATCTTATCAGACATTCATCCTGGGATTTAGAGTGCACCCTAATTCCCCCTGAGACCTACCTCATCTTAGACCTATATCTCAATGTCATCTGCAAAGATCCTTGTCCAAAGAAGGTCACATTCTGAAGTTCTGGGTGGATGTATTTTTTGGGGAGGGGACACCATTCAACTCCTCCTTATAGACTGTAGAGATTAAAAGGCTTGATATGTGTAAGACACAGGCTATCGCCGTGATAGGGTAGCAACTGCTAAATAAGTATTGTGATATTATTGCTATTATTATTATTACTGTTTTCCAGTTCAGATATGAATGTCATGGTGTTGGTTGGTCAAATCAGGAGAGGGGGACTTGTCACAGGCAGACAGTGTTCCATTACAACTCTGGACTATCCATGCCAGAAACCAATGATAGAGAGAACTTCAGTCTGTGACTGCCTGGCTGAGGGGGTGATGGGAACCATTGAGAGTCACAGATCTGAAAAATTTTACAGGACTACCATGTGACTCAGTGCTGGGTCGTCTTCATACTTATAGGAATGTTGAGATAGATTGGAGTTCAGAGAGGCTGAATGTGTATGACACACATGAAAGCTTCTCTTCCCAGCCTGGATGTGGTCATGAGAAGAAAGATGAGGGACAGAGGCAGGAAAACTGCCCAACAGAACCAATCCCATCTGGTGACTCAGTGTGGACAGAGAAAAGGAGAGAGAGTTCAGGGAACCCTGAGTGTTCAAACTGGGAGACCAGGCAGTCAGGGGAGCTTCCAAGATTAAGATATCAGTGCACCAGTGACCACAGATCGCTAATTTATTTGCCAGCTGTCTTGGACCTGCCTTCATCTGTTTTGTGCAGCTATAACAGAACACCACACACTGGGTTATTTATTAAGGACACAAGTTTATTTCTTATAGCTGTGGAAGATAGGAAGTCCAAGATCCAGAGAGCACATCTGGTGAGGGCTTTCTTGATGCATTACAATAACAACAGAAGAAATCATACAGGAGTGAGTAAAAGAAAGAAAAGAGAGAGAGATTCTTGCATTAATTCATTTATCACTCATAACCTGATCACCTCTTAAAGGTCCCACCTTCAGTACTGCTCAGCTGGGAATGAGGGTTACATTTCCAACACATGAACTTAGGTGGCACATCTGACCATGGAAAGGTAAGCACAGCAAACTGGCCCTCCCCTCATGGCTTTTGCAGGCTGGACAGTCTACCTGAGTGCTGTAGCACTGTTGGCAACAGCGGAAAAGGAAGCAGCCCAATTGAGCTATGGTAAAGGGCCAGTTATGTAAATTGTGATGTCTCTTTGTAGTGTGATATTGCACAACTACTCTTTGATAAAAGTGTGGAGAGGGAGGGGACGTGTTCACATGTAGAAATACATGTCATGAAGGACATTGGTGTGTTTGTGGACAGAGAACAATTCTGAAGGATCTATACTGTGGGCCAGCAAACTACAGCCAAAGCACCCATCCTGACCTGATGACTGTTTAATAAATAAGGTTTGGCTGGGAACAACCATGCTCATTTATCTTTGTATTGTCTGTGGCTACTTTTTGTTCCAGTGGCAGAGTTGAGTGATTGTGACTGAAACCATATAACCCACAAAGCATAAAATATTGACTCTCTGGATCTTGACAGAAAGTTTGCCAACCCTGGTCTACACCAAACCATAAACTGTTTTTATCTAGTGTAGTTCAAGTAGGTATGCAAAGGGGGGTGGCATTTTGTCAGCCTTAGACATTTCTATGTTACTTTAATTTTAATAATTAGCATGGACTTTTTTTTTCTTCTCTTTTTTTATTGTTGTGCTGAGGGTACATTGTGGCATTTACAAAAGTTCTTACAATATATCATACTTGAATTCACCCCTCCATCATTCTCTTTTATCCCCCTTTCCCCCATTCCTGGAATAGTTTCAACAGGTATCATTTTTCCATTTACGCACATGCATATATACACGGTATTTGCACCATATTCACCTCTCACACTCTTTCTCCTGTTCCTCCCCCTCCCACTGGTACCAACCTCCCAAGACAGGACCTCTTCTGCCCTCCTGTTCTCTGATTCTGTAAAAGAAAAGAAAATGACATTTTTGTTTGTTAAAGATGCCTACACAGGGAGTATCCTTGTGACATTTCCATGTATATATGTACTATAACCTGAATTGGCTCATCTCCTCTATTTTTCTTCTTTCTACCTTTGTTTCCTTTCTTATGGTGACTTCAACGGGTTTAAAAATTCAATATTTATTCTTGTATAGAGAGTATATCAACCATATTCACCTTCTTATGTGACCTCCCTTTAACATGACTTTTTATAATATTAGTATGGATTTTTATAATCAGAAATAAGTTCAGTTCAGAAGGGATTCCCTTTCCAAGTTGGCAGTCAGGACTAGTACTGTCTGTTACCAGCACACTTTTTAGTATAAAGATAGGTTCAGAGCTCGATCAAACAGAATAGTCTAGAAATGGACCCAAACCTGTATGGTCAATTGATTTGTAGCCAAGATGCAAAGGTGATTCAATAGAAAAGGATAAAGTGCCTGCCTAGGAAGCTTGAGGTCCTGGGTTCAAACTTCAGAACCACCAAAAAACAAACAAAAAAAAAGCACCTGAATAGGAAAGGAGAGACTTTTTAATAAATGGTGTTGGAAAAAATGAATATCTAAATGAAGAGAACCTTGACTTTTACCTTGTTCCATAAACAGAGATTAATTTGAATAATTTCAGTATTCTTTATGGCTGAATAATACTTCATTCAGTATATATACCACATTCTCTTTATACATGCATCAGTTGCTTGGCTGATTCCATATTTTGGCTATTGTGAATTGTGCTGCTATAAACAGGGATGTGCAGGCATTTCTATTGCATGTTGACTTAACACTCCTCCAGATGTGTGCCCAATATAGCTGGATCATATAAAGTAGTTCTAGCTTTAGTTTTTTAAGAACTTTCATACTGATTTCTATAGTGGCTATACTAACTTACATTCTTACCAACAGTGTATAAGGATTTCAGACCCTACATCCTCACCAGCATTTGTTGTTTGTTTTCTTGATGATTGTCAATTCTGACTGGAACAAGATGTGCAAATACAGAAACAAGTAAGCAATGAGAAGTTAGCCTTACCTCACCTCTATCCACCAGTGTCTCTCCAGAGCTCCCAGTGTTGCCACCTCTGTGTGTTCTCCTCCAGAAACCTAGTATACATTCTTGGAATAGTCCATTTTACATTTCAATAATGAAATACCTAAGACTGGTTGACTTTATAAAGAAGAAAAGTTTATTTAGCTCACAGTTGTAGAGATTCAAGGGTCCATGTTTGGTAAGGGACTTCTTGCTGTCATAGTCCCAGAAGGGTACATGGTGTGAGACAGGGTACACACAAATGTGTCTCTTTTGATTTCCTTCCCTCTTCTTTTGAAGCCACCAGGATCGATCATGGGGACTCCAGCCTGATGACCTTACGTAATCCTAATCATCTCCCAAAAGTCTCAGCTATGAACACCATAGTTGGACTAAGTTTCCACCCTCTTAATACATCACATTTGGAATTAAATTTCAACACATGAAAACTTGGAAGGACACACATTTAAGCGATGTCCAAACCCCAGCAGTTCTGTAGTAGGCTTTCCTTTTTTAACTTACTAATGTATCTTTTAAATAATTACACAGCAGTATGTGTAGTACTGCCTTAATTTTTTAAATAAAGCAATATTGTATGGATACACCATAATTTATTAAGCCAGGTTGCAATGGTAGACATTTAGATTGTGTCTGATATGTTTTGCTATTATGAACAATGCCTTCATGAATCCATATATTAAAAGTTATTTCTGGGTGGGGCATGTAGCACAGTGGTGGATCACTTGCCCGGCATGCATGATGTCCTGGGTTTGATACCCAGCACTGCAAAAATAAATAAATGATGTCACATTTTGTGAGTGTATCTGTTAAGGTTTTTGTTGTTGTTTGTTTTATAGTACTGGGGTTTGTACACAGGGCCTCATGCTTGCTCGGCAGGTGTTCTACCACTTGAGCCACTCCGCCAGCTCTCAGTTAAGTTTTTAAGAAGGGAATTACTGTGTCCAACAATATGTATATTTTAATTTTAATATATAATCATCTCCTGATGTCCATGATGGATTAGTTCCAGGACACCAAAATCCACAGATGCTCAAGTTTATATTAAAACGGCATAGTGTTTACAACCTGCGCACATCCTCCTGTGTACTTGTAGTCATGTCTGGATTACCTATAATACCTAATACCATGTAAAGGCTATGAAACAAGTTGTTATACTGTATTGTTTGGGGATAATAACCAAGAAAAGTTTGTACATGTTTGGCACAGCTGAAAGTTTTTCTTCTGAACATATCTGATCCACAGTTCCTTGATGCAGAACCAGTGGGTGTGTGGCCTGTGGATGGAGTGCAGGCCATATATGTTAACCCCCTTCCCCCTAGATTTGTACTAATTTACCTTCCCGCTAGTCATGCCTGAATTTATACCAGGCATGAATATACCTGTTTTCCCAAGACCTGGCCAGCAAAGTGTGAGTTCACACTTCACCTTTTCTCAATCAGGTAGGAAAAAAAGTATCCTGTAAGAAATTAAATTTGCATTTGGAGGAGGGAATTTGTAGAAGGAAAGGAACACCAAGTCTCAAGTGTCAGCTGCTGTGGTCCCTCTGCAGTCTGGACAGCATCTCTGAGTACGTTAATAGAAGGTATTCCTCCTCAAGACACTTGGCTGCCATCTGCTTGAAAACTGTGGTGATAACTATGCAAAAGTGTGACAACTTTGAAGTGAAGAGTACCCAGGAGTGGCACAAAATCCAGCCTGTCCCACCGCTAGTGAGAATGGGGCAACAGCTGTTTTGAGAGGGCACTGGTCTCTGGGTGGCAACAGATGGCCTGGAATTGATGCACTAGAAGATACAGGACAGGAATTCAAGGTGCTTGCGAGTGCTATACGGGGGCACTTGCTTGAGCGACAGCCAGGATAAGTGGCAACTTCATTATCCGTGGATTACACCCTTGGAACTTAGGTCCCAGGCAATGCTGATGTTACTAATTTGGCCAGCAGGCTCATTAAACTCTTAAGAAGAGTAGGCCTAGTTAATGAATTAATATAAGATGACATTTTACACACACAGCAAAAATGAGAGTAGGCATCACTGAGTTATGCAACATCCTAATTTCTCAAGCAAATGTGATCAGTGATTCTCGCCTGCCAAAGTGGGCAGGTCTGGAGGGAGCCTCCCTTCAGAGACATAAGTGACATCGTTAAGATCCAAAAGCATTTTACTTTCCATTCATTGTAAATGGCTCCCACTTGTATTCTTAATACTGCAAATGGTTACACAGAAGTCAGCCTTTTAAGATCTCTGGACTCGTTTGTCTTCTTTGGGAAAATCCATTCCGTTCCACTGCACCCCCTCAAAAAAAAATGGGGCTCACCCCATTTCTACCAACAGTCCAGAGATGCTGTTAACTAGTTAGAGGTGATAAAAGATCCTAAGATGGACAGTGGTGATAGTTGCATGACAACATGAATTCACTTAGTGCCAATAAGCTGTACACTTAAAATGCTTTTATGGTATGTATATTTCATCATCATCATCATTTTCAAACAATTTTTTAAAAGAAGAACCAGCATTACTGAGTGCAAACCCTACCCTTGTCAAACATTGTGCTTAGCCTTTGTGCATATACTGTACCCTCCTGGTGGTTCAGGGAGATGGGTTCTGTAATTTATGGCCATATTACTGCTTATACTCTCTCTTCAACAAAATTAGAAATAAGGGCAAAATAGTTTCTGCTGGGTATTGAGGGGGTCGAGGGGAGAAGGAGGGGGCTGAGTGGGTGGTAAGGGAGGGGGTGGGGGCAGGGGGGAGAAATGACCCAAGCCTTGTATGCACATATGAATAATAAAACAATTTAAAAAAAGAGTTGAGTCACTTGGTTGAGCTCAAACAGCTCCAAGTGATGGTTCTAGGATTGACCCTAAGGCCCTGTCTGTGACTTTGTAGCTCTGTGCAGGAGATAACAAAATAAAGAAGAGGTATTATTTCAAGCCTGAATTCTGAAACATACATATACATAAGCCCCCACACAGCTTTTAATTATCTAAGCTGAGAAGAGGGTGACAGCTAATTGTCTCCAGAAAAGTCTCAAATCACCTCCCTCCCTTAACTGTACAATAGCATGCTTCTGCCTTTCAGCTGAGATCATACTTGCTTCTTTCTGTACAGTTAAAACGTGGGGATGTGGCTCTGTGGTAGAGCGCTTGCTTAGCATTCAAGAAGCCATGGGTTCAACCCCCAGCATCACACACACACACACACACACACACACACACGGGAAAACGTGTGGAGTGCATTGGAATCTTTGAAACTTGTAGTCTAAGTCTAGGTGTGTCTGGAAAGAAAAGTGAAATGCATAGAAAAAGAGAGTTGAGAAGGAAGATCATCAGTTGTCTTAGATTGGAATTATTTGAGGAATCAAGACACATTTTTATCAGGAAAGAAGAGAAGATAGGGTGTCTGAAATATGTGGGTTCAGTTCTGACTTCTCTGTTGCTTGTGTGACTTTGGACAAGTTAACTCAACTTCTGTGAGCCCATTTGCTTATGTGAAAAAGTAGAAATAATAAATAGCACCTACTTTACTGCTGCATTTGAAAAGACAGATTTTTTCCCCTTATTGAGCTGTATGCATTTATTGAGTGCCTGCAGTCTGCCGGGCTTCATCCCACACCCTTGGGATCAGTGATGAACAAGGCAAATCCGCAGCTGGTGGTGAAGGAGAGAGTAAGTGCATGGTTCTACCACTGCTGCTACTTCAGGTCAACAGCATGACCCCTGAGGACACATCAAACCCTCCGCCTGCTTCCCAGGCAGAACAACTGTAGTCCCCACAGTTGCTCATGGGAATGCATTTAGATTTTTTTCTCCAGCTGGCCATAGTAGTGGGCAGTTGCAGCGCTTACACAGATGAGGGGTCCCCAGCTTTCTGGGAGGAGTGGCCACTCTGGCTTCCTGTGTCTGCCTGGCCTTCCTGAGGCTGCCAGGTACATCCCGTGAGCTGAGAAGTCCATCACCTAAGAATCTGGAGGGTGACTCATTAGCACATATGGATAGAAAGATGTCAGCAGAGGAGGAATATGTCCTGGACCTTCTCCCAAGGGAAAAGGCATTTCCTCTGAGGAAGTGCCTGCTGATTGCAAGGGGGGCTCTTGTCGTAGAGGTCACAGAGCAGAGTGTCAAGGACAAGGCCTTCAGCCTGCATGTCGGGTCAGGAATCCCAGCCTACCCAAGCTTCACTATCCTCATCTTAAAAAGAGCGTGTGCTTCGTGGAGTTGTTAGGAGGTAAGGGCAGATGCTAAGCACACATTTGTGTGTGTTGAGCACTCACCCTTAGCACACAAGGTCAGCTGTTATTCTACTTGCTTAATAATTGTTGACTTATTCCACACTCGAAGCCCTCAGAGCTTCTGTCACTGTTTTTCAGCTCAGGACATGCAGCAAGTAAGTTGAGGGGCTGGGCTGCCTCCAGAGCCCATGTTAGCCTGTGCTGTGCTGACACCCTATCTGGAAAGCCCAACACAGGGCTGGCATAAAATAAACACCGCACAGTCATAAGGAGCTGCACCTACCTGCCTCCCTCACATGTGTCACAGTCTTAATTTCCAGTGAGCATCTGATTTCTGCTAAAAGCACTCTCACTCCTGTTTTCCAGATACGAATTACATTTCCCAGGGCTGACTTTTCAAACAACGTTATTGAGGTCTCATTTATATAACATAAAATTCACTCACCCATCTTAAGGATAAATTTTCCAGTTTGCACACCCATTACCACCATTCAGTTTTAAAACATGCCATAAAGAACAAGCTCTTTCATGCCCACTCACAGCCCAGGCCACCACTACCCTTTCTGTCTCGGTAAGCTTGCCTTTCCTGGACATTTCATATCAACAGAATCACGTAACACGTGATCTGTCATGTCTGGCTTCTTTTACTGCCTGACGGTGTTGACGTTGTCTACCTTGCATCTCTCAGCATTCATTTTGTTTTTGACTGAGTCATATACAGTAAGCTTGCCATTTTTTGTGCATTTATTACACACAGTTTTGACCAAACATGGTCAAAAATAATAACAAATTTTAAAAATAAAAAAAATTACTTTTTTGGTTGGGGGGGAGCCTACTGGAGTTTGAATCCAGAGGAGTTTGTGTTTGCTTGGTAGACACTCCACCACATCAGCCACACCTGCAGCCATTTTTGCTCTGGTTATTTTTGAAATAGGGTCTTGCTTTTTGCCCAGGCATACCTGGACTGTGATCTTCCTATTTATGCTTCCAACAGTAGCTGGGGTGACAGGCACATGTCACCACACCAGCTTTTTCTGCTGAGACAGGGTCTGGAGAACTTTTTGCCGAGGCTAGCCTCAAGCCACTATCCTCCCCAATCTCAGCCTCTAGAGTAGCTAGGATTACAGGCATGACCCACCAGCACCCAGCCCAAAAGAAATTTCAAGAAAAAAAATTTTTACTCTTGCAACATTACTCAGCTGAGTTGATGCAGTGAAGCTCTCAGCCAGTCCCTAATTCCCATAAGTTTCATTTAAGTTGGATGATCTGCTGAGTGTTTCCCTGCCCTTCATTTTGTGAAAATCTGCCTCCCAAAAAGCAAAGTAAAAATTACATAATCCTCCCAAGCCGAATGGTCATATAGTGTGCTTAATTTAGGTGATAAAGTGATAAAGATTTCTTAAAAGGCAGCAAGGCCTTAGTGAAAGTTGGGTAGAGTTATGGAAAAAATAAATCAAGCATCCCCAGTATTGGCGAAAAAGAGCATGAAGTAAGACATAGTTTTTGTGATCAGTACTAATGTGTGCAACAGTAATTTTGCAGATTGTCATTAGCCAATCCACACAGTTTCAAGTCTTGGATGCCCAGACCTATACTATAGGTACGGTGTTGGGAATTTGGGTCATTTTAAAGTACTGAACTCTATGCCTTCTGAGCACGCTGGTGTTTTCCTCCATAGCAGTCTTCTTGAAACCACACACCGTGGATACACAGGGTCGACCACAGTTCATTGTATGGGCACACCGCGTTTGGTATCCCCGTTCAGCAGTCGATGGACATTCTAGCTTCTGTGAACAGTGCAGCAGTGCTCAAGTACATGCAAGTTCTAGTTTTTCTTTGCTGACTTCCTTCTCTTTCCTCTTTGGGATTTCTCAGAACCAGGCAGCGGGCAGGTGTTTGTGACCTCGGAGAACCAGCTTGTATACTATCCCAGCATCACCTACGCCATCATCGGCAGCTCTGTCATCTTTGTGCTGGTGGTGGCCCTGCTGGCACTGGTCTTGCACCACCAGCGGAAGCGGAACAACCTCATGACACTGCCTGTGCACCGGCTGCAGCATCCTGTGCTGCTGTCCCGCCTGGTGGTCCTGGATCATCCCCACCACTGCAATGTCACCTACAATGTCAACAATGGTGTCCAGTATGTGGCCAGTCAGGCAGAGCAGAGCGCCTCGGAAGTAGGCTCCCCGCCCTCCTACTCAGAGGCCCTGCTGGACCAAAGGTGCATGTGGTGGAAGAGATGGGGGAGTGGTGACTACTGTGGGAGGACCTTGCCAGGAACCTGGGCTCAGCGGCTGTGCAATAGCAATGACAGTTGACACTCACTGAATCCTTGCAAAATGCTCCACATGTTATCTCATTTAAACCTCTTGACAACTCCCTGAGGGAGGCTCTGGATTAACCTGTATTTTACAAAGGAATCTGAGACCTGGGACTTTAAAATTACTGGTCTGAGATCACAGTGTTAGGATCCCCATCCCTTGGAGCCCTGCTGCTCCTTGGTTATTCCTCAACGGCCACATTCAGAACTGATGCTCCCAGCATCTCTGGGAGGTTTGGCTAATGTTTGTTGACTTAATGAAAGAACAAATAAGTCCATTAACTTTGCTTGGCTTCATATGTAAGATAGGGGGAGTGAAGTTGAGCAAGACAAGCTTTTCTCAGCAATGGACTTCTCATGACAAATGGCCTTGTACAAGAAGCGCCAAGCAGAGTTCTGTAGCTGCAGTAAGAAAAAGACCTAAATCATGCTTGCTCAGCCTCCCCGACCCATTCTTTGGTGACTTCCAAGGTAACCAAATAATCTGGGTTTTTCTTCTTCTTTCTTTTTCCTTTTTTACTTTAGTGTGTGTGTGTTTTGCTCAGGATCAAACCCACAGCCTCACACATGCTAACATGCCTACCACCGAGTTATCTCACTAGCCCCCTAAATAACCCATTTTGGAAGGTCCTGGACTACAACTGTCTGAGTCCCTTTTGACTCTAATATTCCCATACCCTGCCCTTCAGGATCTTGCTCAGCATGTCCCAGACTCACTCTGTGTGTCACATCAGGCATTTTACAGACCATTCCCAGTGTGACTGGGCTCCTCCTTGGACCCTCTCTGGTGGCAGCTCCTGTATCATTTAATCTTCATTTTCCCTTGTCATCACAGGCAAACAAAGCTTTGGGGGCCCAGGGAAGGGGCAGAGCTTAAGAATCTCTGCCAATAAGAATTGCCAGACCTCACTCCCCTAACAAAGTTCCCATTCAGCCTTTCCATTTGCCACATGCAGTGTGACTGAGGATAAAATTGCTGCATCTGGAAACAGTGTGCTTGGCCTCAAATCCACATTGCTTCTTACTAGTTGTTTGTGATCATGAGCGAGCTAATTGTCCTTGTGCCTCAGTTTCCTCACCAGTGCAATGGGCATAAACCCACTGTGAGTCTGAAAAGAAGGTACTGAATATGAGGTCCACAATATAGTGCCTGACTCACGGTGAACCTTCAGTAATGGGGTCTAAAAACAAAATGTCTTTCCTGTTAAATGATTTTATTTTAAGCACAGTACAGGTGAAGGTGACAGGGTGTTGAAAGGATGTGCTCTCAATCCAAGTCCACAGGAAGCGTTGGATTTTGTAAAAAAAAAAAACCCGGACCATCAAAGGCTCAGTCAAGACACAAGCCCAGCTCGTGGCCACAGGACCGTTAGCTAAGGGAACAAAACTGCTGTGCCCGACCACCCAAGTTGAGCTGGGGGTATTGTTTGTTGACCTCATTCTGGGTTTGCCTGAAGGATGTGGGATTGGCACTGACCAGAGGACAGGAACAGCCAGAGCACACTGACTTTTCTTTTCTCTCTGTTTGTTCCAAACCACTGGGTTTCCTGGTCCTAAAGTTGTCTTTATCCTGGGAGGGAAAATACTCTTTACTTGAAGCATCAGGTCCAGTATGGGCTGATGTTGGCACTGGGTCCACGTCACCTTGGCTCTAATGTGTTCTCTTCCTTCCCCTCTGTCCTCTGCCCCTGTCACCTACCCTCTTTTCCGTTGCAGACCTGCGTGGTACGACCTTCCTCCACCGCCTTACTCTTCTGACACGGAGTCTCTGAACCAAGCCGACCTGCCCCCTTACCGCTCTCGGTCGGGGAGTGCCAACAGTGCCAGCTCCCAGGCAGCCAGCAGCCTCCTGAGCGTGGAAGACACCGGCCATAGCCCAGGGCAGCCTGGCCCTCCAGAGGGCACCACCGAACCCAGGGACTCTGTGCCCACCCAGGGCACTGAAGAAGTATAAAATTCAGCTATTCCAAAGTCCATGTGGGTTAATCTGCTCCAACTTGTTCCATTCTAACAACTTGTGCTTGTGGGAAACTCTTTGAACTCCTTTAAGAGTGTCTCGAGTTGAGGTTTGGGATGTCAGTTGCCTTTCCCTTCCCCACTTCCCCAGATTTGAGGGATTTTCTTTGGTAGGGGGGGAGCCTGGCATTTTTCTGTCTTCTCAGTTGACATGATGCATTGACATCTTTCTAAGCTTCCAGGAGTCATGATTACAACCTTACTCTTCATGTTGTTCTGTGATTGTTGGAACCGTCTGAGTAGGAGTGGTAAGTGTGCAGGCAGCAGGGTGAATTGGTCTTTAAGTAGTCTTTGAGAACACAGTGGTTCTGTGCCATGTTGTTCAGGAGAGCAGAAGGCATTGGACCTGATTCTCTTCCAGGCTGTCCCTTATTTAGGTCCATTTGGGAATCTGGGTTAGGTGATCCCACCAGGAAGCCATCATTGGATGGAGGCAGTAGCCAAAGACAACTTTTGACGTGAGCAACACCCTTCAGCTATCTGCAGGATCATTTTGGTTTTGTGAAGGACTCAGAAACCATCTACCCTGGATAGATTCTGGCTATATAAATTTGCCGAGAATCCTTATTTCAAAAGCTTTCTCTGGCAGTACAGATCCATAGGCTTTATCCTAAAATAGGTTGGGAGGCCCCCGCCATGAGTTCTCAGCTCCTAACTTGCAGGCTTCTAGAGCCTGGGCCTACCTTGGCCCTACAGGCCCTTCCCTGGCTTTGGACTCATCAACTCCCAGCTGACCTGCTGTAACCAAGAGATGAGAACTCAACCTGAGTTGGCCAAAAATCTGATCTGGCCCTTTGTCCCAGTGAACCATGCCCAGCCTGTCTTGCCCATTCATGAAGCTTCCATGGTAGGTTCCTATGCTGCCTTTCCACCTGGGAGTCTATTTCACCTGTGCATTCGGAGTACACTGGTTTCCAACCCAGGAGAGCCAAATTTAGTATCTCCTCTGAGAGCTCCCGGGTCCCCGCTCTGCATACACTCTTGTTTCCCAAAACCCAGGACCAGAACCCCTAGCTAGAGTTAGGGTCAGGCCTCTCCTCATATCCCAGCAGAGTTTCTCCTTTGAGAGACAGGACGAGTACACAGTTTGGAGTCAAGATTTTTCCATTTGGATTGTTTTAAATCTCTTAGAAATGCATTTAAAACAGTGTGTTTGTTTTTTCCCTTCTAGTTAAGGGACTATTTATATGTGTATAGGAAAGCTATCTCTTTTTGTTGTTGTTTTGTTTTTTCTTTTAGTGAAGTCCAAAGAAAGATAAAAAAAAGAGATCACACCTTTGCCCTACCCAGCCCTGTAACATGTCACCTCAGACTAACCTGTGTGCCAGGTATTCGTGCATAGCTGCACTTTGAGGTTATTATTTATGGAGTTTGTGAAGGATGCAGAAGGAGGGATGCATCCCTTAGTTCTTAGTATGTCTGTTTATACTAGTTTTCCTCTTTGCCAACGCCCAGCCAGCTACTGGGCCCACCCCCTGAGGGAATAATGGATAAAAACTTTGGTATTATTTGGCAGAAAACCACACTGACTAACTGACCAGGGACAAAACTGGAACCAGGTGGGCAGCTGTCACCAATTCAAGGCTTCTTTCCACATCTTTTGTAGTAGCCTGTTCAATGCTAATTAAAACAGTGTGCAGGAAGTGGGAATGAAGTGATCTTCAGTGATCCTGTGCTCTAGATCAATTCCTTTTTTAACTGACCTAAAGTTTATTACAGGAAAGCTAGCCACTTGGGGTTTGCTTTTGTTTTAAGTAAAGGAACCTGGTTGCTTGTGCCTTTCCTTTTTAAAATAGCACTTGAGTTGTTTTCTGAGTGAGTAAACAAAGAACTTGGATGGCAGACAGATTGCGTCTGGCTGCACGCGTCATTTCTGTGAGTCAGCATGGCTTTACTTCTCCCTTTGATGGGCCCTTGCTTCTCTTTGGTGCTGTGAAAGTTGTTTAGAGGAAAGAATTTTAATTTTAATTCATTGTGCAGTGAGTTAATCTCACGTGCTTTTCTGCTTCCAGGCATCTTAGGAAAAACAAATGGTTTTAGTAGATAAGGGGATCCTACTAATGTTTTTTTAAAACAAACACAGGGACATTTTTATTATAGATTTGGTTTTTTAATGGATTTTTAAAAAATATATAAATAAGATAGCAAAGCTGCAGGAGTTAGGGGAAGCCTCCCTTCTGTTCATGCGAAGTGCTCAGCAATGTTTTTTTAACTCATTCCAACCAGGATTATTTTTTAACACATTGTCTAAATCACTACACCAACCAGAAAATGATCTCTGCTCTCTTTTCTCAGATGAGATCATATAATTTTAGCATTAAGATAGCTTCCCTGTGATTGCTAGCTTATTGCCTGACTCAGCTCCCTCAATCCTGAAATTGACATTGTTTTTTTAAAATGCAGTTAAGTGATTAATAAATAGTGTGTGACGTTCAAAGGTAATGTAAACTGGAACAGTTGCTTTTTTTTTTGTTTTTTGGTTAGGCTTGGCTTATTTGTTTTTTTTTTTTTTTAATTTTTGTACTTTCAAATAAACTTGCAGTTTCATTCTTTCTATTGGTGTGAATGGTTCTTGACCCTCTCTTCTGCCCTGTAGCAGCGTGAAGAGTGGACAGTTGTTTCTGTCTTAGCTTCAGTGATAAGTTTATGCCTTAATAAAGTGAGAAAAATGAACATATAGATGGGATCTCAAACATGACAGAATGCTTAGAATTCTACATCTGGTATGAATGGAAGACACAGGTGAAGGTGTGGATACCAGTTAGTATCATAGGCCTGGGGACAAAGGTTGGAAGATAGGCATTAACTAACTTTGCTACAGCATTACTCCAGGAAAGGGACAAGTGACTAAAATAACTACTACCGATTCTTACCACATATTTTAGTTGGTTTCAAACCACAAGTGGCTCAGATTGATCCCACCAATGGGAACATCTTTATGTTCTGTTAAGTCTAGTTTAGAGGCCACTTGATTGATGCAGCAGGAACAGGTGCCTAGGAAGTCAGGAGGCCCAATAGGTCATCACCACCACCACCCAGGAGCAGGAGAAGTAACTCCATCCTTGGTTAAAATTGAAATCCACATGAAAATCCAAATGCAAGACCTACAGAACCAAGATTTAGATCATGGGCTGCTCCTCAGCTCTCTTAAAAAGATGGAGCTATCAGACGGGGTATCCTGCCCCAAAGTGGTTTGGAGTTGGCTTTCCCAAGCTGTATGCTTAAAAGGTTTGTTAAGATACTTATTCTGTCGGGAGAAATGAACCAAGCCTTGTATGCACATATGAATAATAAAAGAAAAAAAAATTTGTATAATGCAAGAGATCAAAAAAAAAAAAAAGATACTTATTCTGTCATCTCTCAGGGTACCTTATAAATACCACTTTTTATAGATTCCAGGATACAGAGATGACTATAAAGTTATTAATTTAGAGCAATATTAACAAACTTTCTGCAAAAGGCCAGACAGTAAGTATGTTGAGTTTTGTGGTCATGCAGTCTCTGTAGCAACTATGAAATAACTCATAAGCGATACATAAATGAATGTGTTCCAGTAAAACTCCACAAAAATAGGCAGCTGGCTGGTTTTTGGCCTGTGGGCTATAGTTTGTCAAGTCCTGATCTAAAGGACCATTCCCACATTGAGCTCATGAATCTAAAGTGAACAGCACTGTAGAACAGAAGTGTAACAATGGCGTTAATGGCTTGCAGTATAAGAACCCATGATATGCGACTAACTCCCAAAATTAAAGGTAGAAGTCATGAAGCAGACAACTCAAGGCCCTTTGAAATGAATTAGAATTGACCCTTCTTGCTCCTTCCCAATGAATAAGAAAATACAGGATTAACAGTGGCCTTCCTTATGAGGTCCTAAACAGTTAGCTTGAAGGTAGAGCTCCGAGTCACAAAATCTACTTTCACTGGGTGTTATTCAACATTGTAAAACTCAGACAACAGTCTCCTTTAGAGAAAGTTCATGCAAGTGGGTGACCTGGGAGATGATGTCCATCTTCTCCATTTAGTTTGCAATCCACAGGCAAGGTAAGTAGAGTTAAAGTGTAAATAGTATGAAAAAGAAAGAGATTCAGATGGCTGCAATGGAAGTGTAAGGAGTACATAGGAAAAAATATGCAACCTCTGAGACCCTCAGGAGAAAGGTCAGTGAGAAAATAGTCTGAATTCCTTGATATCCCATAGTTAAACAAGTTCATAAGACATTAATTAGAACTCCCAGTTATAAGTAATAGAAATCCAATTCATATATAAGATTAATTGTGTTAAATTCAGAGGTGTATTGTCTAATGCAATCAAACCCAAGACTATGGAACTATTGGTTTCAAGTGGGCTGGAACCAGTTGATGAACAGCTGTCAGTAGGAATCTATTACTCCCTCACCATTTTCTCAGCCCTGCCTTGTTCATTATTGGTGTCATGGAAAAGAAGTTTCCAAAAGATCCAGTTTTACAAACTCAGAAGAAAGGCACTCTCTAGAATGTATAGAAACTCCTCTGAACTGATTCATGATTGGCAATTCTTGGTCATGCAATCTCTACCATAAGTTAGACTCAGTTCCTAGACTGACAGCTCTATCTATATTTGGAGTGGGAAAGGAACAATTTCCATATAGGAGGGTCTATGAGTACACAAAATATCTACCATAGAGCCTTACCACAGAAAGGAACCCACAAGTGGTGAGCACAATTTTTAATAAGAAAATAGCATACATCATAAACTTCAGGCAACAGATCTTTAGGCATTAAATGTTTTGAAAGGAACTGAGGAAATGTTACAATGAACATTTCAGGAGGTTTAGCAGCCTTTCTCTAAACCTAGGGACAAGATCAGTTTCAAGGTGATGCATGTTAGGCTTGGGCCATGGGTGCACTCATGAGATAGTCATCTGGTGTGGCATAGATGAAGCCATATAGGAGGAAATCTAACTTTAGGGTATCTTTCAGATATCTTCAAGATATCTGAAGGAAATTCATGGGCTCTAGAACGTCTCTAAACTAATAAAGGTGCTGAAATGGGATGATAATCACACAAAGAATTCCTTGCACCTGCACAGCATTTTTAAATAGGTGGATTAGAAGTATGTTTCTATTTACTTCTCTTGTCAAGAGAACTAGAATGCATCCGTATCTAGAGAATCAACCCTTGGAAATTCTGGGACAGCTGATGTCATAGGAGCTGAGGGGCTGAATTCTCATCATATCTGAAGCTTGAAAGTATGACCATGGAGGACAATGTTGGAGGAAGCATGTTGGTTTAAATATGACTGATGCCTCATGAAGGCTGAGTTTGTGGTCAGAGTAAGAATGATTCACTTTTAAGTTCCAATACCAGACTGTATTTGACTTACATGCCTTTCAAGTTCATCCTGGTGAGTCTTGCCCATGAGCCAGCAGAGGACAAAGGAGCACACATGGACACCATTGATAGACCAGACCTGGAAGTAGTACACACCCCTCCACTCATTTCATTGCTTAGAGCCTGAAGAGGGGGAGGGAATGTCCCATAATCAAACCTACTTACAACACAGGCTGAGAAAGTAGATTGACTGTGTGTCTAGAAAAATCAGAAAAGATTTGGTTACCAGACACATGTTGGATTCTTCTTTTCATACATAGAATACATTCACCTCCTCCTGAAAGAAGATACCCACCCATTCCATCTAGCCAAATTCTAAGTCTGGGAGGTGGTGAAAATTTCTACGTCAGATCCAAATGTGGCTACTTTGGAAAGCCATTTTTTCATTCTCACACAGACCCCATCATCTCTCTTCTGGATTGCTTCCCTTCAGCCTATTCTCCAAATCTTTGAATAATGTTCACCTCACTCAGAATAAAAATCAAAATGGTGGTCAGTCAACAGGACCTTATGCTATCTGGCTCCTCCATGACTCATCTAACCTCTTCTGCCACAAGGCAACTGCCAGTCCAGTACCTATTTCTTGGGGTTCTTTCTACTAGAGTAATCTTATCTGGGTTTCTAGAATGTTCTTCCCCATCAGGAGCCACATCCAATTGGAATATTGATATTGATGTCTTTGGTACTTCAGCTGTGGCCTCACTGAGACGTCTGAAGAGATAAGTACCAATCTTCTCGACCAAAATGTAGTTACCACTCAAATGATTTTGAGTGATTCCTAGACAAAGTAGTACATGGGAACCTGGGGAGTGTGTTCACAAAATATAGTATAGAAATCTTATTTGAACCAATGTTAACATGATCCGTGGATCAGGAGGTGAGTCAACTTAAGAAATACCTTGAAATTAGAAATAATACATAAACATGCAGAACCAGAACCTACAAATTGAAGTGGTTCCTGAGCACATGTTCTTTGGGGGCCCTGTATGACTTATAAAAAGTGTGAGTTTTTATAAGGGTACTTGAGTCAGGTCATCATCTTCTGAAGTAATATCCCTGGTATATTAGCCTGTGGGTTAACTAAGAGTATGTGGACATGCCTATTAGACCACAGATTCTATTGTGTTTGGAGGTGATGGTGCCCCAGTTTGGAGATGAGGAACTAACCCCTGGCTCAAATAAGGAAAAGAGTTACAGAAATTATAGAAAGAGAAGATAGCGTTAGCCTCCTTGTAAGTGAAAAGTAAAGTGCTTCAATAACTCGTCCTCTGATTAGAATCAATTGCCAGGAAATGACTGAATGAATATCTTGACCCCACTTGCTGGCTTGGCTTAGATCTAATAAGTGACTCTTTCATGAAAATGATGTTTGTGTTTGCTTGGTGTATCTGCTGGGATCAGTCAGAGCCACTACAAGCATTTTAGGAATAGGGATTTAATATGGAAATTAGGGCTTATACTGATGTGGAAAGAGCTGGTGGAGCGATGGCTGGAAAGTTATAGTTGGAGGATCAAAATAGTTCCCAGCCTGGAGCCTGACACAGGTAAAGAAACAAGTTGGCAATGAAGGCCAAGAAGATACTTCCCTAAATCTCTAACATGGTACCAAAATAAAACTCATGGACAGGACTGTGAAGCCACGTGACTGACCACTCCCACACCTTGAAAATAATGGCATCTGTGTCACTTCTGCCTTCCAAATTTCATGTGGGCTCCTTTCATTGGCACACTTGCACCTGAAACCATAGGAAGCAGGGAACCACAGGAAGTGTGGTCTAAGATGAAGACAGTCATTTCAGCACCCCCACCTGGGGGACCTTAATCTTGGGCGATGCAATGGTTTTCAGAGCAGATACTCCACCCTCCAAGTGTAAGGATTCTTATTATGTAGGAAATTGGAATCAAGGAGTGTTGAACTTTCAATTTTTATGTATTTAATGAGAAAGGAAAATTTCATTTTGACCTTTAATTTGTCATATATATCCTGTAGCTAGAGTTCATAGTTTTCAAAACTGGAGTGATTCCATTCATTATAAAATATGGTATCAACCCTGGTAAATTTTTCAACAATCTGTGTGGGCCCAGTATGTGTTGAGAAACAGAAAGGCATAGTTTTATTTATTTATTATTAAATTTTTTGGCAGTAAATTTTTTGGGGTTTAAACTCAGGGTCTCAGACTTGCTATGCAGGTGCTCTATCACTTGAACCATACTGCCAGCCCTTTTCTACTTTAGTTGTTTTTTAGATAGGATCCCACATTTTTGCCCTGGCCAGCCTCAGACCAGGATCCTTCTACATGCCAGGCCCTGAAAGGCATCACTGTTATTTTTTTTAATTGATGATCAGTTTTGACCCTGAATAAAACCTTTTACTACCCACTGAGTCCTAGGGAGAGTCATAAAGAAGCAGTTGGGAGTGTGGGGGTGGGGGTGGGGAGTTAAAGATGTAAGTGGCTGTCTTCTTCTGACAGAAATGGCCAGTAGGTTGGCCAGAAGTTTGACCATCAGTCAGATAGATTAAAAGAGAAAAAAATGTTGGAAAGTACAAAGCTGCTGAGCTCCTCTCCCTGGCTTCTCCTTCCTGTTTACTGATACCCCATGGGAGCAAATTAACTAGGCAAGAGCCAATCAAGTAAAAACATCAATTGGACCCTGTCAACCCAGAACAGATTGCTCACACAGGGATCTGGAATTTCAGAGATTCCAGAAGGAAAAGAATTAGTTAACCTTGAAAAAAGGTGATTCAAGTCCACTGGCTCCTCACCCTCACCTTCTCCTCCTCTCCTCCCCTCTCTCCTCTCTTTCCAATCCCTCCTTTCCTCTCCTCCCTCCACACCCCCCATTCCTTGCTTGATGAGTTTTTAAGACAGGACTGTTCATGCTACTTGGAGCAAGCAGGGTGGCTAAATGTCCTCACAGTGTAATCTGAGGTTCTGATTCTCCCCACTGGAAGACCTTTAAGTTGGGAACTGAGAAGGAGGGTGGAATAGGAGACACTCACTTTGGTTTCATTTAATACCCATGCTTCTCTAATCAGTCCTCACCAGGGAAACCTATACTTTGAAAATTAGTGGGCATTTAACATCTACTATTAAAACTGATATCTTGATTTTATCTTTGACATTTGCCTCTATACTCACTGAGTTTGCACACTTCCAGGTGAGGGTGTTATTCAACCAACAGATATGTACTCATTAGCTTATAGGTCTCTCTCTCTCTCTCAACAGTTGAAGGAGAGTTCGTGTAAATATCTGGACTTCTGTCTCCTCCTAAAGGTCCAGCAATACTGGGCTCCCTCCCCAGTCAAATTTCTGAGAGCCCTGTATCATGCCCTATTCAAACACACTCCCCACCTCTCTTTATTG
Organism: Castor canadensis; assembly: GCF_047511655.1. NCBI lineage: Eukaryota > Metazoa > Chordata > Mammalia > Rodentia > Castoridae > Castor > Castor canadensis. Next base: position 172,961,157 of record NC_133386.1, read on the forward strand.
CCCACATCCAGCCCACTTCACTCTTTTACTGACTTACATGGCCCCTGTCCTACTTGTTAGAACCTAGAGGGAGCAAGGCTGGGGAATCCAAACTTCTAATTGCTACCCACAGTTACTTGCTGGAAGGAGCAAACAATAGGGGTTATGACAATTGCCACCTTAACCAATGATATTTCTTTTTGCTTTCTGTGCCTCCATTTCCCCTTCTCTAAAATAAAAATATTCCTCATGCCCAGCACTTTTATTTATTTTTTGGTGGTACTGGTGTTTTGATCTCAGGGCTTCATGTTTGTGAGGCAGGTGCTCTACCACTTGAGCCACACCTCTAGCCCTTTTCACTCTGGTTATCTTGTAGATAGTCTTGATTTTACCTAGGCTGGCCTGGGCTGCGATCCTACTTTATACTTCCTGCTGTCATTGGGATAACAGGTGCACATCACTGTGCCCAACTCTTGGTTGAGATAGGGATCTCAACTTTTTGCCTGGCTGGCCTGGAACTGCTATCCTCTAAGTCTCAGCCTCCCCAGTAGCTAGGATTACAGGCATGAGCCATTGGAACCCAGCTACCCCTTTATTGTTTTTTACAATATATTATATATGTTATATATATATAATATATATATAATGTAAAGGTTACCATTTAAACCATTTTTAAGCGTACAACTTAGTGGTGTTATCAGCAAACAATGTTTTCAGAAGATCTTGGTCCTTGTGTTCCAAATAAAAGAATCCCAACAGAACACATGGATGGGATGAGGTAGAATAGCTTTATTGAGGGAAGGGGAGTCACCCATTCTGCCAGGTGAGGGAAGGGAAGAAGGGCCGGGGTCCTTGGTAGGCCATTTTTATACCACCTTGAACTTCACTTGGAGGTGGGGAGACGATATGTCAGCTGGCTCCTCTCATGTGTGGGTAGGGGGAAGAGCCCTTGAGCCAAGACAGGAAACAGTCCCAGACTATCCCTAACCTAGCCTGCTTCAGTAGCACTAAGTACATTCACACTCTTGTGCAGCCATCACCACCATCCATCTCTAGAAAGTGTCCATCTTCTCAAACAGAAACTGTGTACCAATTAAGCAATAACTTCTCATAACCTTCTTTACCCAGCCCCTGATAACCACTATTTTACTGTTTCTATGAACACTCTCCTAGTTACCTCATATAGTGAAGTCATACAATACTGTTCCTTTTCTGTCTGGTCTATTTGACTTAGCATAATGTCTTCAGGGCTCACCCATGTTGTAGCATGTCTCAGAATTTCACTTCTTTATGAAGCTGAATTATAATCCATTTTATAGATACACCACATCTTGCCTATGTATCTGTCAGTGAAGATTTGGGTTGTTTCCCTCTCTTAACTGTTGCTATGAATACAGGTATACAAATACCTGTTCAAGTTTCTGCTCTCTTTCTTTTGGATATATATCCAAAAGTGGAGTTGGCCCAGCACCTCTTAGAGAAATCTGTTCCCAAGTCTTATTTCCTTGAATAAGAAGCTAGTATTTCTCTCCCAGGCTTCTTGCGAACTAGGACCCAAATATGTGGCTTAGGCTCAGCTAACAGGCCCCACACTTGAAAAGCTGTGTTTGCAAGAGAGCAGTGTGGTATATTTCACACCATGCAGAATGTGTTCTGAGGGTGGCAGATGAGCATCAGGGTCCAGGGCATAGTGCATAGTGGGGGCAGACATCTCACAGGTGCCCAACACTGGTGGCACTAGCAGTGGCTCCTGGGTTCTGAGGCCAAGCAGGACGCCTGGCATGATCTCTGGGGTATAAAACATTTCCTACACAGCCTAGAACCTGCTTCTCTGATCCTCCCAGAAATTCTCCAAGCTGCTTAATTAATGTCTTCTTTTCTGTTTATGCCAGCAAGATAGCATGTCTCAGAAATAAATAAAATTTTCAGAAATAAAATACATTTTGGTCTTTTGCAGTTAAAATCCTGACTAATCTGACATTCAGCAGAAGTGGGATGTGGGGGAATGAGCCAGGATTCAGACTCCAAAGACCTGAGATCAATCCAGCTCTGCTCCTGGCTCTCAGGTGTGACTTCATATAAGTCAGCCTGTCTTGCCCAAGTTCAATGTTCTGTCTGTAAAATGGTTGTAATGGTCTTTACCTCTTTAAGAAGTAGTGAGAAAACCACACAAAATTGCAAAGGCAAGTCTCTTGTAAAAGGCAATAGAAAATTTTAATGGGAAGTCATGCCATGGTTCCATCCCTAGGGATTCAAGCTGCCCTTTCTTTTAAATACCAAGCAATTTGGGAATTTGCATTGCACAGACTCCTTCAGGGCAAAATTTTAACAGTGTCTTAACCCAGAAGTTTAAGTGGGCCTATTCACGGGCTCTTTTGGAGAACTGATTTAACAAGTGGGTGAAGGGGGGGTGGGAGTAGAGATAATATAGAGCCTCTCCTGATAACCCAAAGACCAATAATAGCACAGCAATGCTAATAATACTAACAATAATAGTCATAGAATTTATTAGTTCATTTGCTAACATACAATCCTCTGAATTCCGGTTTGGCAAAGTACCACTCAAAATCTGGCCCACCACTTGAATTTTTGTTTTTTTTTTTTTTATTTTTTATTGGTGTGCTGGGTTGGGGTACATTGTGGCATTTACAAAAGTTCTTACAATACATCATACTTGAATTCACCAGCATTCTCCTTTATACCCTCCTCTCCCCATTCCTACCATTTTTCCAGTTACATACATGTGTACATAGTATTTGTACCATGTTCACCCTCCCACTCTCTTTCCCCACATCACCCGCCACAACTGGTGGCAAACACCCCAGACAGGACCTGTTCTGCCCCCGTTCTCCGATTTTGTAAAAGAAAAGAAATGACATTGTTTTCTTGTTTAAGATAGCTACATAGGGACTTTCCTGTGGTACTTCCATGTGTATATGTAATATAGTACAATTTGGTTCGTCTCACCTATTTTTCTTCTTTCTACCTTAGTCCCTTTCTTATGGTGGTTTCAACTGGTCTAAAAATTCTATATTTATTCTATTATAGAGAATATATCAACCATATCCACCTTGTTAACTTCCTTCTTTTACCCTCCTTCTCTCGTATGTGACCTTCCTTTAGCGTGACCTGTTTTTCATAATATTGCTGCATTTGTATTACGTTTATATTCCACATTTGAGAGAAAATTTGTGGCTTTTGGCCTTCTGAATCTGGCTAACTTCACTTAAGATGATGTTCTCTGGTTCCATCCATTTACTTGCAAACGACAAAATTTCATTCTTCTTTACCACTTTTTTTTTTTAAATAAATGTTTAATCTGGGTGCCAGTGGCTCAAACCTGTAATCTCAAGGCTGAGATTTGGAGGATCATAGTTCAAGGCAAAAAGTAGAGTCTTGAGACTCTACCTTGAATAATATCTGGTCATGGTTACTCATGCCTGTCATCCCAAGCTGTGCAGGAGGCTGAGATCAGGAGGAGCAAAAAAAATAGCAGACCCATCTCAAGGGGAAGGGTGGGAGAAGCTGGGCACAGTGTTGTGCACATGACTTTCCATGACAATGGGAATCATAAAATAGGAAGATCATGGCCCAGGCCAGCTGGGGGAAAAGTGAGATCCTATATCCAAAACAAGAAAACAGAGCAAAAAAAGCTGAAGGCATAGGTCAAGTGGTAGAGTACCTGCCTAGCAAGTGCAAAGCCCTGAGTTCAAACCCAATACCACTAAAAATGAGTAAAATAAAAGCGTATTGGGACACAGTTGTGCCCATTCATTTACTATTGCTATGGCTGCTTTTGGTGCAGGGTTGTAGCCTGAAACAGAGACCATATGGCCCCAAAGCCTAAAATATTTGTTGTCTGTCCCTTAATAGAAAAGTTGCAATCCCTGCCATGATAGCCCGGGAGGTACTACTGTTCCGCCATTTGCAGATAGGAAAGCTGAGAGCCTGAGATGTAAGCTGCTTATTCTAAAAACCCAGTTAGCAAGTCTCAAATCTCAGGTTTGAGCTCAAAGGCCAGGCTCCCATCACCACTCACCATTATTGTATGTGAGTGATATCTTCTTTTCCTTTTTAGCTACGGCCTCAGGAAAGACTGGTACATGACAGTTGCCCCTTTTACCTTCAAATGGTGGCATCAGGCCTGGATGGAAGCATCCATCCCAACCCCTGGTTCCTGATCAGTATTGGATGCTTCTTCCCTGGGGTAATTTGCTGCTTTGCTGTTCTCAAAGTCAATCAGTTCCCCAAGGCCAAGGTACTCCTATTTTGCTGAAGGTTGGGAGCTAGATCCAATGCCCCAGGAGAAATTGCCCAGGCAGGGCTGGTTTTGCAGAAACTCTTCCTTCTGGGTCATGGTTTCCAAGGCTTTAGCTCATGTGGTTTTGGCGTCCCTGTGCCACACACCTACGTCAGGGAGCCTGGGGCCCCAGACAGTGTTTTGTCACTTTGCTCTACTTCTTATCTGAGTCCAAAGCTTGTTTGGGATGAATTAGCCTCTGACAGTAAACAACCAAGACTGTCGATGGTGCTCCAGCATATGTCCCCTCAAGAAGGATTCTAGGGGGGTGCTCTCAGTCACTGCCTTGCAAGCAGTACTAAAGAGGGAGCCAGAGGACAGCCACTCACAAGGATTAGCAATCTTTGATCTGCCACCCTCCTAGTTCAATTTCTTCTGCACATTTGTGACACTCCATTGACTTTGTCATCTAGTGTCAAATTCTAGTGCCATGAAACATTTCAGTGTTGGGGAAAACAGGTGCAAGGAGGTGGTCTGGAACCCCCCTGGCAGATGGGTCTGCTGAGAAGGGGTTGGGCCATTGATGTGAAGCATGCAAGAGCTGGTTGGTGCCCACATCCTGCTCAGAAGTCTCTCCCAAGCAAATGAATGCTGATAGGGTGATACTGATTGTCAAAATGAGAGTTCCATGGCCCTTACTACCACTAGAATTGGCTCATTTGTCATCTAGTGTGTGACAGAAAAATATTCCCTGTCGTGCATAATTCCTAAAGATAGACAAGTGTATGCCGGTCCCGGCATCTGTGTGCTCCAGGACTTTTCTCATGCCCAAGGCCCTCACCTAAGCCTCGGCAAGCCCATCTGTGAAAGGGGTGAGCAGCCAGCCAGCAGCCCAAGAAAATCCATAGGTCCCAGGAGACCTGTGGGGCAGACAGCAGTAACAAGCAGCAGCAGAATTCTACTTCCAAAAGTGGAAGTGGAGGCTTCTGCAGAGGGTCTCTCAATCGGCCTTATATCTTGAATAAATTGCATGTTGGAATTTAATTTGGAGCCCCTGCTGTTTACTTGATGAACACAAGCCACACTGCAATTAGAGTGATGAAGCAGGCTGCTGCCACTCTTGACAAGGGTGACCTATTAGAGCGGGGAGGGAGGGAGCAGACAGTTGGCAGGTGGCTGGTGGACCCATGTTGAGCATGTTCCCAAATCTCTCCCCATAGAGAAAGCTCTCAGAGGACAAAGGTTGCATACTCAACAGCTCAAGGAGCTGGGTGGATGGAAGTCTTTCAAAGAACTTCCTCAGATTTCACCCATGGTCATTTGTCCATAGCTGATTCAGCCCAGGTCTCTGGTCTCAGAATCTCACCTTCTCCACTGTCCCAAGAAGGAAGGACATAAACTTCACTGAGCTTTTTCAATGTGCCAAGCACTGGGCTAGTCTCTGCAGGCATCTCATCTAATTCACCCAGCAGCCTCATGAGATAGGTACTTTCATCATGCCCACTTCACAGATGAGAGACCTGTGACTCTGAGAGGTTATTTAACTTGCACTCAAGGTCACACAGCTCCTGAATGGTGGGGTAGGTGGGATCTGAACTCAATGATCTGGGTCCAAGTCTACCCTCCACCTTACCCTTGAAGTATCCAAGGCCCCAGCCTTCCAGAGGCTGAGTTGGCCTCTCCCTGATTATTCATTACATCCTCCAAAGGATCCCTGCTCCTCCTATCCCAGCAGCTTCAAACTGGCTCATTGAAAGAGGAATGAGCTCTCTCCCTACCTTCCTCACAGGAGGAAGACTGCCTTATCTGATAGATACAATTGGGAGAATCAGTGCAATGAATATGCCCTGCTCTCCCATCTTTACAGGGAAAGCACACTCTATGAAGACCACTACTGGAAGCCCCAGCCAGGTGCTGGCTCTTTGGCCCCAGCTGACTCCACCTGGAACTAGGTGGAAAGGTCAGTGTGGCTGTTTTTGCAGAGAGATGGCAGGTAGAGGTAGAAACCAGCCTCATTTTGATCTCCAGTCTGGCCTGCATACTCTCTCTTTTTGTTTTTGGTGATACTGGGGTTTGAATTCAGGGTCTCAGCTTGCTAGGCAGGTGCTCTACCACTTGAGCCACTCCACTAGTCCTGAACTGCATGCTCTTAATGCTGATTTTTAAGCTCCATTTTGTCCAGTTCTTTGTGTTGATACATTATGGGTCAAAATTCGGGAAAGGAAGAAGGAGGCTGTCACTTCAAACCTAACTGCCAAGTTCGGGCACTGGAGCTGGATATCCTTGCTACCAGGCCGTGCTGCTGCAACAGAGCAGACTATGCTAGAAACCATACCCTGATGCCCATGCAAAGTCCTGCTGAGCTCCCAGCACACCGTGCCCCCTGATCTCCAAATCCAGACCATCACAGTGGAAGTGTAGGGAAACCCAGGGAGCTTGCAGAGCCAGGAGCCGGGGAAGCACAGAAGTCATTGGATTGAAAAGTTCACTTGTAGTTGAAGCATCCCTAAACAGCAAAACAAGCATTGATCTCATAGTCAGTGGATATGAACTTAAATCCTATTACCTACCTTACTTGCTGGGTGGCCTTTCTGGGTTAGCTTGCACATACATAAAGTAAGAGGTTAAATGAGTAACTTTTATGACATTAGAATTCTGTGATTCTAGTGTGGTTAATGCCTGGAGAAGCTGGTCAAAAGATTCCAAATCTTCATGGTAACCCCCACAGGAGGCAGATACCAAATATAGATACCAAATACATCTTGGGTCTCAGATCCAATCATTCATTCTGCAAACACATAGCAGAGGCTTGCATTGTGATGACTATACCAGGAGGTGGGAATCCATTATGGAAAAGGAAAGTTCCTAGTCTCATGAAATCACCATTGAAGAGAAGGGGGAGGATCAGAAAAACACATACAGCCACTAATCATCGGACTGTACGGTCAGTGCCACAAGAGCACAAGCACAGAAGCTGACTGCAAACCAATCTAAATCTCTCTTGATTTCGCTGTGGTGATTAGGATGATGGTCTGTCTGCTTGACTGAGACCAAAATAGCATGTGCTCAAAAAAAGATAGATGCCTGTTTCTCAATCATATAACAGTTCAAAAGGAAGGCATAAAGAGCTGTTGTGATGCTATTGGGAATCAGATTCCTTCCATCCTGTGTTTCCGTCATTTCTGTGTGTTACCTTCATCCACATGGTCAAAGATGGTTCACCACCACATCCACTTATGAAAAGAGGAAGAGGAGAAAAGGAGGAGGTGAGCCAAACATGGTTCACCTCACTTCTGTTCATATTCTATTGGCCAGAGGTCAGTGATCTCACTGAACCCAGCTAGAAAGGAAAGAGGGAAGGTGGCTTTCTCTGGGCAGCCATGTGAAGTACCAGTTAAGATCCAAGATTCTATTATTATGTAGAGGAGAGTGGAAAGTGGGAAACCATAAGTCACTGCTTTGATACTTGCTCTCCCCTTCTTTTCAATCACAACTAAAACCAAATAGAGCTGACCAACCCCAAGATAGGATCAAGTACTCTCATAGTCCCAGAGGGCAGAGTCCACATCCTCAGAGCACGTAGACTGGTTGGAGAACAGAGAATGCTGTAGGATTGTCTGCAGTGCTGTCACAGAAAAGGGCCAGTCAGGGAAGCAACCACTATAGGTATTTCAAACAGAGGGCAATTAGTATAGGGAATTGGTTATAAAGAGCTGTGAAACTGAAGAACCCAGAGATAAGCAACTTCAAGAAGCTACTTCACTCTCAGGCAAGAGGGACAAAGAACCCAAAACCATGATTGGTGGTGCCCAGTTAGAGCTAGACCCACAGAAAGAAGGGCTGTTTACTAGGAACAGGAGCCAAAGAGGAGGTGTAGCCACAGCTGGAGCACCTAGTCAGTAGAGGAAGAGTGAAAATGGGGCAACACTGTGGCTTCTCCTCTCTTCCCACCTATGTCAGTACCAATCATTGTCTCAAGTTCCAGGCCAGCTGGAAGAGATTCTGGTTAGTGTAGATACCTGCAGTATGGATCAGGCAGGGAAAGGGTAGTAATGGATCTGAACACAAACAGGCTGGCACAGACCAGCATGGGGCCAGAAACACCCACAGGACAAGCCTTAGGGTAATTCTGGAAAATTATATTTTGCAAAGACTAGAATTAATTAATATTGTAGGCTTTGATTTTTGTGGAGTCAGAATGAAACTGAAGCTCTGATTTCATAAAAGGATAAAGCACATTGGCAAGTATAAGGCTCTTGTATTAGTTTCTGATTGCTGTTATAACAAAATACCATTTACATAGCACCTTAAAACAACACAAACTTATTATCTTCCAGTTCTTGAGATCAAAAGTACAAAATGGGTCTTACTGGGATAAAAATCAATGTTGGATGCAAAATCCCTTCTACCATGTAAGGTAGCATATTCACAGATTTTGGGGGATTAGGATGCTCACACCTTTAGGAAGACCATTATTCTTCCATAGCGGTCATTTCATTTTCCTCCTAGGTATGAATCTAGGTTCCCAAAGACTCTGAGCATGCAAGAAGTGATTACAGCCAAAATACATCAGCCTCTTCATAGGTCTCTTGTGCGCCCTGTGTAGACCATGGCTGCCCTCTGAAGGCTGGTAAATGGTGCATAAGGAAATCGTCATCATTGGCTTCATCCTGGATAGGGTGCCATTGTATCAGTTGGGAATGTTTTGAGCTACAAGTTACTGAAAATCTGACTTAAATACAGTTGTTGTTGTATTGGGTTTTTTAGCAGCAAAAGTCTACTGCTGCTTGGGTTCAACAGGTCAGTGGGCATCATGTCCAAAGTCAAGGCAAGGAAGATGGAAGAGATGGCACCAATGGCTCTGCCCTGCTAACAGGAAAACAAATTTTTCCAGACCCTCTATCAGATTTTCATGTATTTCATTGACTTGAAACAGCCATATCACCAAATATAGCAACAAGGGAGACTGGAAATGCAAGTATTTGCATTCCTAGCCTCTGAAGTGACATCAGGTGAGGGAAAAGGAGATTAGGCATTGAATTAATCAAACAAAAGACACCACCACCACCACCTTTCTTGAAGTCATTGGTTTCTCCCATGGAGAGTTGTTGGGGACTGATCACGCCTAGCAGCAAACTTTATCTCAGCTTTCCTTTTCTTATTTCCAGGGCAAAGTCTGCAGGGTGGGTAAACCTGTGGCGAATATGCACATACTTGAGGAAGCAAGGGACCAGTACAATAGTGGTGGGACTTGGGGAACTCACTAAAGACCCATAGGGTAGATGATTGTGACCAATGGTGGTGATGGTGATAAAAATAATTATATGAAGTAAGTTCTTCATATAATGAAGGGTGGGGAATTGTTGAATACCACCACCAGTAAGAGCTTAAGTTTTTAGTCACTATGCTAAAATACCTCCTGGAATTCACTTTCCAGAAAGAGAAGACCAAAAGGCAGAAAAATCCCCCAGCCTACCAAGGCCAAAGAAGGAATGTTCCAAGAGAAGTGATCCACGTGACATTACAACTCAGTAGAGTTGTAATGTGTTTTCAAGAGGCAACAGACACACCACACACTTAGCCTTGTCCCTCAGTCCATTAATCACCCTCCATTCAAAAGCATTTATCATGGCGAGATCCAATCCAGCCCCCATTAAAAAAAAAAGGCAAAGAGAAAATTACATCTTCCCGGTGACTTCTATGGGGCAAGGTTTAGAGATCAGCCCTATTCATTCATTTAATAAATCTTTATTGAACACTTACTGTGTGCTAGGCACTGTTCTAGATGCTGGAAATCCATCAGGGATCAAAACAAATAAAAATCCCCACCCACATGGGTGTATATGTCTCTCTTCTCCAGTGCAGAGATAGATAACATATAAAGATTGTTACATGGTGTTCCAAATTCCTAAAAGAGCTGATCATTCTACAGACATGGTGACAAGTTTCCACCAGAATTGGTTTTAAACCTGCTTAATCCATCAATGACAGTTCTATAATCTTGGTATCAAATAAACTAAGAGCTAGTTTTAAACTTGATGGATTGATGAATGACAACTTGCTTCAATGAATACAACACTAAAAGACAGCCAATCAGCCACAGCCTGGTGATGTGGACGTCAACTCATCCCTATGGATTCTCATGTGTGAAGATACTTGTAAGGCTGATATTAACCCACTCCTGCCTCTGAAATCAACACAATCCAAAACACTTTTCCCCAAAATTCTATAAAGGATCTGCAAGTTGCTTCACTCAGAGAAAGTTGCCTGACCATCATGCTCTTCTTTCTTAAATAAACTGAAGAAGAATTTCAGATCTGAATAGTAGTGTCTACCATTGATAAATCTGGAGGTTCCAATGAGATCATTTTGATGACCCTCATTTGGCAGCATTCCATGGGATTCCTGACCAACAGAAGTCCTCACCAGGTCCTTTGTGCCCAATTCCACTTATTCTGTGGATGTCTCTGACATGTTTTATTAAAATGCCTTCTTTGGATTCATTTTGTTGCCGTATGATTTGTAACCAATTTTTTCTTTGTTAGTGTTTGTACAAATAGAACTTCTTATCATTTGGTCCATATTTTTGCCATTAATTTGTTTATTCTTTTTTTTGCTTGCTTTGCTTTGCTTTGTTTAACTATTTGTACAAAGTCTCATCTTGTGGCATTTTTGTTTTGATCTAGATGGTCTTGTGTCTGTTGAATGCACATAGAGTGCACTGTCGGGACAGTTAAAGGCATAGACCTAATCCAATCCAAGGCATCCCCAAGGAGTATAAGTTGGAGGTGCAGAACCAATTCAGGCAAAAGTGATGAGTCAGATTTTTCTCCTGGCATGCTTCAAAATTTTATGACACTCCCTGTCTTATTGTTTTTTTTTTCATTTTTCTTTTATTATTCATATGTGCATACAAGGCTTGGTTCATTTCTCCCCACTGCCCCCACCCCCTCCCTTACCACCCACTCTGCCCCCTCCCTCTCCCCCCCCAATACCCAGCAGAAACTATTTTGCCCTTATCTCTAATTTTGTTGTAGAGAGAGTATAAGCAATAATAGGAAGGAACAAGGGTTTTTGCTGGTTGAGATAAGGATAGCTATACAGGGCATTGACTCACATTGATTTCCTGTGCGTGGGGGTTACCTTCTAGGTTAATTCTTTTTGATCTAACCTTTTCTCTAGTACCTGTTCCCCTTTTCCTATTGGCCTCAGTTGCTTTAAGGTATCTGCTTTACTTTCTCTGCGTTAGGGGAACAAATGCTAGCTAGTTTTTTAGGTGTCTTACCTATCCTCACACCTCCCTTGTGTGCTCTCGCTTTTATCATGTGCTCATACTCCAATCCCCTTGTTGTGTTTACCCTTGATCTAATGTCCACATATGAGGGAGAACATACGATTTTTGGTCTTTTGGGCCAGGCTAACCTCACTCAGAATGATGTTCTCCAATTCCATCCATTTACCAGCGAATGATAACATTTCGTTCTTCTTCATGGCTGCATAGAATTCCATTGTGTATAGATACCACATTTTCTTAATCCATTCGTCAGTGGTGGGGCATCTTGGCTGTTTCCATAACTTGGCTATTGTGAATAGTGCCGCAATAAACATGGATGTGCAGGTGCCTCTGGAGTAACAGTCTTTTGGGTATATCCCCAAGAGTGGTATTGCTGGATCAAATGGTAGATTGATGTCCAGCTTTTTAAGTAGCCTCCATATTATTTTCCAGAGTGGTTGTACTAGTCTACATTCCCACCAACAGTGTAAGAGGGTTCCTTTTTCCCCGCATCCTCGCCAACACCTGTTGGTGGTGGTGTTGCTGATGATGGCTATTCTAACAGGGGTGAGGTGGAATCTTAGCGTGGTTTTAATTTGCATTTCCTTTATTGCTAGAGATGGTGAGCATTTTTTCATGTGTTTTCTGGCCATTTGAATTTCTTCTTTTGAGAAAGTTCTGTTTAGTTCACTTGCCCATTTCTTTATTGGTTCATTAGTTTTGGGAGAATTTAGTTTTTTAAGTTCCCTATATATTCTGGTTATCAGTCCTTTGTCTGATGTATAGTTGGCAAATATTTTCTCCCACTCTGTGGGTGTTCTCTTCAGTTTAGAGACCATTTCTTTTGATGAACAGAAGCTTTTTAGTTTTATGAGGTCCCATTTATCTATGCTATCTCTTAGTTGCTGTGCTGCTGGGGTTTCATTGAGAAAGTTCTTACCTATACCTACTAATTCCAGAGTATTTCCTACTCTTTCTTGTATCAACTTAAGAGTTTGGGGTCTGATATTAAGATCCTTGATCCATTTTGAGTTAATCTTGGTATAGGGTGATATACATGGATCTAGTTTCAGTTTTTTGCAGACTGCTAACCAGTTTTCCCAGCAGTTTTTGTTGAAGAGGCTGCTATTTCTCCATCGTGTATTTTTAGCTCCTTTGTCAAAGACAAGTTGCTTATAGTTGTGTGGCTTCATATCTGGGTCCTCTATTCTGTTCCACTGGTCTTCATGTCTGTTTTTGTGCCAGTACCATGCTGTTTTTATTGTTATTGCTTTGTAATATAGTTTGAAGTCAGGTATTGTGATACCTCCTGCATTGTTCTTTTGACTGAGTATTGCGTTGGCTATTCGTGGCCTCTGTGTTTCCATATAAATTTAACAGTAGATTTTTCAATCTCTTTAATGAATGTCTTTGGAATTTTTATGGGAATTGCATTAAACATGTAGATTACTTTTGGGAGTATCGACATTTTTACTATGTTGATTCTACCAATCCATGAGCATGGGAGAGCTCTCCATTTTCTATAGTCTTCCTCAATCTCTTTCTTCAGAAGTGTATAGTTTTCCTTGTAGAGGTCTTTCACATCTTTTGTTAGGTTTACACCTAGGTATTTGATTTTGTTTGAGGCTATTGTAAATGGAATTGTTTTCATACATTCTTTTTCCATTTGCTCATTGTTAGTGTATAGAAATGCTAATGATTTTTCTATGTTGATTTTATATCCTGCTACCTTGCTATAGCTATTGATGATGTCTAGAAGCTTCTGAGTAGAGTTTTTTGGGTCTTTAAGGTATAGGATCATGTCGTCTGCAAATAGGGATATTTTGACAGTTTCTTTACCTATTTGTATTCCTTTTATTCCTTCTTCTTGCTTAATTGCTCTGGCTAGGAATTCCAGTACTATGTTGAATAGGAGTGGAGATAGTGGGCATCCTTGTCTGGTTCCTGATTTTAGAGGGAATGGTTTTAGTTTTTCTCCGTTAAGTATAATGCTGGCTGTAGGTTTGTCATATATAGCTTTTATAATGTTGAGGAACTTTCCTTCTATTCCTAGTTTTCTTAGAGCTTTTATCATGAAATGATGTTGGATCTTATCAAAGGCTTTTTCTGCATCTACTGAGATGATCAAGTGGTTTTTGTCTTTGCTTCTGTTAATGTGGTTTATTACGTTTATTGATTTTCGTATGTTGAACCACCCCTGCATCCCTGGGATGAAGCCTACTTGGTCGTGGTGAATGATCTTTTTGATGTGTTGCTGAATTTGGTTTGCCATTATTTTATTGAGGATTTTTGCATCAATGTTCATGAAGGAGATTGCCCTATAGTTCTCCTTTTTGGAGGTGTCTTTGCCTGGTTTTGGGATAAGTGTAATGCTGGCTTCATAAAATGTGTTTGGCAGTTTTCCTTCCCTTTCTATTTCGTGGAACAGTTTAAGGAGGGTTGGTATCAGTTCTTCTTTAAAGGTCTGATAGAATTCAGCAGAGAATCCATCAGGTCCTGGACTTTTCTTTTTGGGGAGACTCTTGATTGCTGCTTCAATTTCATTTTGTGTTATAGGTCTATTCAGGTGATTAATTTCCTCTTGGTTCAGTTTTGGATGATCATATGTATCTAGAAATCTGTCCATTTCTTTTAGATTTTCAAATTTATTTGAATATAGGTTCTCAAACTAGTCTCGATTTCCTGGACTTTCATGTGTTTGTTGTTATCTCCCCTTTTGCATTCCTAATTCTACTAATTTGGGTTTTTTCTCTCCTCATTTTAGTCGGGTTTGCCAGGGGTCTATCAATCTTGTTTATTTTTTCAAAGAACCAACTTTTTGTTTCATTAATTCTTTGTATGGTTTTTTTGGTTTCTATTTCGTTGATTTCAGCTCTTATTTTTATTATTTCTCTCCTTCTATTTGTTTTGGGATTTGCTTGTTCTTGTTTTTCTAGGAGTTTGAGATGTATCATTAGGTCATTGATTTGGGATCTTTCAATCTTTTTAATATATGCACTCATGGCTATAAACTTTCCTCTCAGGACTGCCTTAGCTGTGTCCCATAGGTTCCGGTAGGTTGTGTTTTCATTTTCATTGACTTCCAGGAACTTTTTAATTCCCTCTTTTATTGCATCGATGATCCATTCTTCATTAAGTAATGAGTTATTTAGTTTCCAGCTGTTTGCATGTTTTTTGTCTTTATTTTTGTTGTTGAGTTCTACTTTTACTGCATTGTGGTCAGATAGTATGCACAGTATTATTTCTATTTTCTTGTATTTGCTGAGACTTGCTTTGTGCCCTAGGATATGATCTATTTTGGAGAAGGTTCCATGGGCTGCTGAGAAGAATGTATATTGTGTAGAAGTTGGATGAAATGTTCTGTAGACATCTACTAGGTCCATTTGATCTATTGCATATTTTAGATCTTGGATTTCTTTATTGACTTTTTGTTTGGATGACCTATCTATTGATGATAATGGGGTGTTAAAGTCTGCCACAACCACTGTGTTGGCGTTTATATATGCTTTTAGGTCTTTCAGGGTATGTTTGATGAAATTGGGTGCATTGACATTGGGTGCATACAGATTGATGATTATTATTTCCTTTTGGTCTATTTCCCCTTTTATTAGTATGGAATGTCCTTCTTTATCTCGTTTGATCAATGTAGGTTTGAAGTCTACTTTGTCAGAGATAAGTATTGCTACTCCTGCCTGTTTTCGGGGGCCATTGGCTTGGTAAATCTTCTTCCAGCCTTTCATCCTAAGCATATGCTTATTTCTGTCGGTGAGATGAGTCTCCTGTAAGCAACAAATTGTTGGATCTTCTTTTTTAATCCATTTTGTCAAACGGTGTCTTTTGATGGGTGAATTAAGTCCATTAACATTAAGCGTTAGTACTGATAGGTATGTGGTGATTCCTGCCATTTAGTTGTCTTAGTTGTTTGAAGGTTTGATTGTGTGTACCTAACTTGATGTTACTCTCTATTGTCTTGCTTTTTCTTATCTTGTGGTTTGGTGCTGCCTGCCTTTTCATGGTTAAGTTGGGTGTCCCTTTCTGTGTGCAGGATCCCTTGCAGAATCTTTTGTAATGGTGGCTTTGTGGTCACTTATTGTTTTAGTTTCTGCTTATCATGGAAGACTTTTATTGCTCCATCTATTTTGAATGATAGCTTTGCTGGGTAGAGTATCCTGGGGTTGAAGTTACTTTCATTCAGTGCCCGGAAGATCTCACCCCATGCTCTTCTTGCTTTTAATGTTTCTGTTGAGAAGTCTGCTGTGATTTTGATGGGTTTACCTTTGTATGTTACTTGTTTTTTCTCTCTTACAGTCTTCAATATTCTTTCCTTAGTTTCTGAACTTGTTGTTTTAATGATGATATGGCATGGAGTAGTTCTCTTTTGATCTGGTCTGTTTGGTGTCCTGGAGGCCTCTTGCATCTGTATGGGAATATCTTTCTCTAGATTTGGGAAATTTTCCGTTATTATTTTGTTGAATAGATTACACATTCCTTTCGCTTGCACCTCTTCTCCTTCTTCGATGCCCATGATTCTCAAGTTTGGTCTTTTGATGGAGTCAGTGAGTTCTTGCATTTTCTTTTCACAGGTCTTGAGTTGTTTAATTAATAGTTCTTCGGTTTTTCCTTTAATTACCATTTCATCTTCAAGTTCTGAGATTCTGTCTTCTGTTTGTTCTATTCTGCTGGATTGGCCTTCCGTTTTGTTTTGCAGTTCTGTTTTGTTCTTTTTTCTGAGGTTTTCCATATCCTTTCAGTTTTCCTCTTTAATGTTGTCTATTTTTGTCCTGAGTTCATTTGTCCGTTTATTCACTGTGTTCTCTCTTTCACTTTGGTGTTTATACAGTGCTTCTATGGTTTCCTTTATTTCTTCTTTTGTTTTTTCAAATTCTCTATTTTTGTTGTCTTGGAATTTCTTGAGTGTCTCCTGTACATTTTGGTTGACCCTATCCAGTATCATCTCTATAAAATTCTCATTGAGTACTTGCAGTATGTCTTCTTTTAAATTATTCTTGTGGGCTTCATTGGGTCCTTTGGCATACTTTATCTTCATTTTATTGGAGTCTGGATCTGAGTTTCTGTTCTCTTCATTCCCCTCTGGTTCCTGTACTAATTTTTTGCTGTGGGGAAACTGGTTTCCCTGTTTTTTCTGTCTTCCTGTCATTGTCTTTGGTGTTGTTACTGTCCCTGTACTGTGTGCAATTAAGTATTTTCTAGCTTGTAATAATAACAATGGTAATATTTAGAATGGAAGGGTGAGCTGAGATGGAAATCAAGAAGTTAAAGAAAAGGGGAAAACAAATATACAGATAAGAGGGAGAAAGCAGAACAAGGTATCAGACAAGAAGCTTTCAAAGGTATAAACAGGGAGTGTTAGTGTACTAATCGACAGTAAGCTGAACAGACATTAGAGAGACAGAGAGAGGATTGAAAATCAAAGATAAAAAAAGTAAAAAATAAGTAAATGAAAGAAATATCTATATATAAAAAATGAATTAAAATAAAATGGAAAATAGAAAATTAAAAAAAAAAAAACCAAAAGACTTCCAAGTTTATATGCAATGCAGTTTCAGTCTTAATAATTTGGGTGTCCGTCTCAATCTCCAGTCCTGGAGTTGGTGCCTCAGATGTTGTTCTGTAGTTGTCTCATCAAAGGGGATGCATAAAGTAGAACAAAACTACACACTCACACACACACACACACACACACACAAAGCCCCACCAAGTGTCCCAAGTTCAAATGCAATACAGTTTCAGTAAGTTTTTCAGCTTGCAGGTGTAATTCGGTTGTTCTCTCATCAAAGGTAGGGAGAAAAAGAAAAAAAAGCGTCTGGAGACAGTTCTGAGAGTGGTATCTGCAACTGTGGTTTGCCTGCCTGCTGCTCTCAGCCTGCTGTAGATGACAGCGTTATTTATGCAGATCTCAGGGGTGAGCTTAGCACTCACCTGGTCCCACAGGCTTTGTTTGCTCAGAGTTCTCCTGTGCGGGAGCCTCTGCTACAGGCTTTCCCCTTTCCAAGCACTGGGAAAGGTGACACTGCACCTGTGTTCTCAGGCCTGCATGTTTATTTACAGTTCATGTGGGAGGTGGGTCTTACCCCCTCTCCTGTGCAGTTTTCCTCCCACTGCCACTTTCACAAGCTTTCCTGCTCCTGCTTACTGGGCGGTGCTGCTGCTCCTGCCGGCCGCCTTGTTTATTTACAGTTCACGTGGGAAGTGGGTCTTCCTTCCTCTCCTGTGGAGTTTTCCTCCCTCCTCCACTCTCACAAGCTTCCCCGCTCCTGGTTGCTGGGTGCGCGCCCCGCTCCCAGCAGAGGCTCTCCGGCCTGCCCGGCTTGTTTATTTACAGTCCCGGGAAGGATTCCCTCCCCCAATCTTCAGCGCTCAGGGCGCCCCACCCTCTTTCCAGCGTGTCTTAACTGTTCTTATTGCTTAGTACTCAGTTTCTCTTTTTTTCCCGGGTGGAGGTCAGTCTGTCCAGGGGGCTATGCTGCTCTGGCCCAGGCTTGTCTGTGGGGCTACCATGGTACCGCAAAGCTCACCTGGTCCACGTCTTCCCAAGCCCTACGGGCGCCGGCCACTGGCGGCCCCAGGGTCCCTCCTCGTTTCTCCGTTTAACGTGAAGTGGAGATTCTCTGCGCCGGCTGGAGATGTGGAGGGGTCAAAGTTATGCCTTTTCTCAGTGATTATGCCTGCAAAGTGTGTCTCCAGCATCTCTCCAAGATTTCACTATAGGAGGGTCACTTTCTGCTTCCTACCTCTAGCCGCCATCTTGGAATCCTCTGTCTTATTAATTTGTAAAAAGAGATCCACTTTGTTCAGTCTATCCAAAGACCAACAATTGTTGAGTTATTGATCATGTAGTCTCTTCCCAGCCTTTGCTTGGGTGGGAAATCTGAAACACCCTACATGAGCACCCAATTTTGACCAGTGGTGGAGGTCTCTTTGTCATGGATTTGGTTATGTCAAAAGTTCAACCTCGTCCTGACTGTGTTGGACAGCTTTCCATCACTATGACAAAATACCTGAGAAATCAACCTATGAAGAGGAAAGGTTTATTTTGGCTCACAGTTGCAGAGGTTTCAGATCATGGTTGCTTAACCCTAATATTTAGGGCCTGTGGCTGCACAGTACATGCAGGAACATGTAGCAGAAAGCAGGCATATTCATCTTATGGTGGCCAGGAAGCAAGGAGAAGAAGAGGCTGGGGCCCCAAAATACCCTTCAAGGGCACATCCCTGATGACCTAACACCTCCCAGTAACACCACAGCTGACAACCAAGCTTCTAACACATGGGCCTTTGGGAGACCCTTATCTAAACCCCCTTATCTAAACCAAAACACTGGCAGAATTTCTCCTTATATGAATTTACATTCAATTTGATAAGTGGCAAAAGAAAATAGTTTTACTTGGTATATTAGCCTGCTAGAGCTGCCATGCCAAGGTTCCACAGGCTGGGTGGTTTAAACAGCAGAAACTTATTATCTCACATTTCTGTAGTCTGCAAGTCTGAGGTCAAGGTATCTATGAGACCTCTCTTCTTGGCTTATAGATGTACCACTTCCCCCTGTGTTGTGCCTTGGTCTTCCCTCTGTGTCTGTGTGTGTCCTTATCTTCATTTCTTACAAGGCCATGCCACATTAAATTAGGGTCCACTCCAATGACCTCATTTTAACTTCATTGCCTCTTTAAGAAACCTCTCAACAAATACAGTTATATTCTGAGCTACTAGAGGTTAGGACTTCAACATATGAAATTTAGGGGGACACAGTTCAAACTCTGGGAATAACTGATCATTTGGAGGAATTTTGACATGTCAATGGTAAGAAATTAATACATTTAATTATAGCTCTAGAAAATTACGAGAAAAATATGTAAAATTCAATTGTTTCTCTGGTTGATATGCTAAAGACTGAATGCAAGAGTGTTTCAAAGATTCTGTGTCACCCCTGCTCAACTTTCACCTACCCCCTGCACACCACTCTCTCTTCTCTGTCATCACCCCCACTTATATCCCTATTCCTTCTGCTCTGTCTTCTGACTTTCTAGGTGAATTTGTCTCAGGAAAAGAACAATCTTTCTGCAGAATATCTCCTGAAAACTACCAGGTCAGAAGGCCTATCTGAAGAAGCTGAAGTCTAACCATGGTCTAGAGCTAAAGTAAATATTATAATTAAAGTATCTTTGTAAACTTCAGGAAGGAAGACAGAAATTTCTTGTAAAAGTCAGGATTTTGTTACACTGATTGTCCAGGGATACCGAGTCACTGAATTGTTAGTCCTTCTGTGAAGGAAAATGTTAAAAATAGCAGTGTTAGAGAGATAAGCCGAGAAACCAGATAATCCAGAGATGCCACAAAATTTTAAATGGCCCTGAAAGGATAAGAAAAATAGGAAAGTTACTAAAATAAAGTTATTTCAGCAGGATGTTCTTTAGAGGCAGTGTGAATGCTAACCACCAGCCCTCTGAGGGCTTGGAAGTGTGGTACTTTACAAGTTCCCACCTCTCCAGTTTCAAGGTAACAACATGCTATTGGTGAGTGCAGCACTGGGTAAAGAGACTGTCGAGGGCAATCCAAGCTAGTTGTAACACACCACTGCCTCAGGGCAATTTGGACAATGATTTAGAATTATAAACCAAATAAGGATGAACAACCAGGGATTCTGGAAACTTTTTAACAGTATTCTGGTGTGTGAACCCTTACCCAAAGTCAAGGGACATTCAACTTCTTTCTTTTTAAATGAAAAAAAAAAAGTTGGAATGAAATGGGCCAATTTAGAAAAGTTCTAACATGTAATCCTATTAGAATTAAGTAATCCTGACATAAAATAAACATCTGGTTTCCAAAGACCAAAAGGTGCTCTGTTTGCTCAGATGTCCAAGTGGAAGGACTCTTGGGAGAACTAATGTCCCCTGTTTGTTTAGAAACTGAAGAACAGCTACCCAAAATCTGCCCAGTGGTGCCTCTCAGAGAGGCATTAGCACCCAATAATACCTACCCTTCCTTGCCCTAATCTCCATGAATATCAGACCTTAGTTATTTTACCTCTGGAGCCAGAACCCACTTTTCATGTGCTCTGAGTGAAGCTTCTATCTATAGATGGTCTCATCTTCTCATCTTTCTCTTCGAGCCTATCAGGTGACTCAGAGGTAGCTAGTCAGGTGCTCTCACCCCATATGATAGCCATATAACCCAACCTGGGCCAATCAGAGTCCTCCTTGCTCTCTAGGATGGCATGTCTTCAAAGGAGTTGCTAAACTAGTTGCAGGTGTCCAATTCTCCTTATGCCTGGGTTTAAGGCTTCTGCTTCTATTTCTCCTGCATTGCATTTCCAGCCATCCTCCTCCTCTTCTCACTACCTTATGGCTGCTGCTTTCTCATGGTGTCTGCAGGCCTTCCTAGTTCATGGCCTCCC
This sequence comes from Castor canadensis, assembly GCF_047511655.1. NCBI lineage: Eukaryota > Metazoa > Chordata > Mammalia > Rodentia > Castoridae > Castor > Castor canadensis. The sequence goes on from NC_133386.1 coordinate 172,982,060, forward strand.
TAATTCTTGCATTTACTCTGTGCAATGTTCCACTTATGACTATTTCACTCCATAAAGACAGGGAGCATGCCTAATTCGTGTACTACTGTATATCCAGTGCCTGCAATAGTTTTGAATAAATTAATGATTTTTTACTTTCTCTGAGTTTTCCATTAAAATGTGCCAATAAACGGGATGCAATGGGGGCTGAGCCTCCACCAGTTGTTTTTGGTCAAGCTCCTACCCTGGCCCAATCTACTATGGCCAGTGTTATGGACTCACTAGCTGGGCTGCCTGTGTATAAGGCATTCCCCACAGGTAACGGAAGCACAATATGTAGACACAGCCTGTTCAGCCCAAATAAGCTTTAGGAGGCCAATTCTGACATGGCCCCCCAATGATCCCTGGTACTTGTGCCTTTGTGTATTCCCTTTCCCTTGAATGTGGGCTGGATTAGTGCCTTAAAATATGGCGAAAATGACCAAATGTCACTTTCGTGGTTGAGTTAGAAAAGACTATGACCTCTATCTTGTTGGTAGTCTATCTTGATCTCTCCTGTTTGTTTATCTGATGGAGAGGGCCTTCTGGCAAGGAGCTGTGGACCACCTCTATCCAATAGCTAGAAATCAACAGTCCTGTGACTTGGGAAGGGTTCCCACCCGAGCAAAGCCTTCAGATGAGACCACAACCTCAGCTGACACCCTGATCTCAATTTTTGAGATGCCTTAAAGCAGAGGACCCATATAGGCTGTGCCTAGGTTTCTGATCTACACTAACTGAGATAATAAACGTCATAGTAACCACTACATTTTAGGATAACTTTTTATGCAGCAAAATATAACAACATACAAGTCAAATAATACCTCATCTCCATACCATTTCTACCATTATTGTTTAAAGTTCTGTTTCTTTAACCATTTGAATCAGTCCTCCTGGGTTGAACATTCATTCTGGTGACAGAGCTAGCAGTTCCTTCAGACTTTCTGCATTAAGGGCTAGAGGCAGTGGGAGGCCTGACTAGATGACCCTAGAAGACCTCCCAACTTGAGCCTATGTCCGTGGAGACAGTAGCTACCTAAATCCTGGATCCTTGCAGCATCCACACTGGGAGTCAAGGTGTCATTACTCTGGGAATGGGTGACAAACCCTTTGAAAAGTGGCCTGGTTCCAGCAGAAACCAGTGACAGTGAAAAGGTGACTCCTGTTGTGGCTGAATCCTCTTCTGTCACCTTCAGAGTATGGTTTATATTTTGGCCTGATGAGGCCTCAGGGACTTCACATTCAAGACTCTGAAGCAAACATTAGCTGCTATTGGGTTAAGCCATCGGCTGCCCTCTCTTGATACCTTTTTGTTGCACTCCAGGTTCTTAACTTTGAATGAGAGGCCCCTGTCCAGAAAACCCAGGACTCATGGTCCCAGTACCCCCTAACCCTCAGCCAGAGCCAGGACATGGAATGCCCAGCAAGGGGCAAGTAGAGGCCTCTTCCCATTCTCCCCAGACCGGCTGTCTCCTTGAGAACATTAAACACCAAGGCCCAAAGCAGAAGAAAAACAAATCACTACCAAATCTCCACTTTCTGTCCAACAAATTAGGTGGCTCCTTAGAGGGTAGCTAGGAAACGCAGGACAAAAGAGACAAAGAACCAATGTTTGTATGCTCTGGAGGCTGCTGGGGTGGTGTGTGTGTGTGTGTGTGTGTGTGTGTGTGTGTGAGTGAGAGAGAGAGAGAGAGCAGAGACAGATAGAGATTGGATCAGGAGCTGCCTCAGCACTTTCAATGTTGCTCCCCCAGGGCTGGGGAGGGCAAGGAATTCCTTTTTTTGGAGTTTCTGTGTTAAGGCCCTCTCCCTCTCTTTACCTCAGTGCTTCAGACCAGAGCAGAGCCCACATGCTCTGGAGGGTCTAAAGAATCTGCCATCATGTCAGGGGGTTAGGTATAGAAGAGTCCCAGAGTGGTTTTTGCCCTCTCTGGGGTAGCACTGAGAACAAAGCTGTCCACTTTGAACAACACTCCTCCTCCAGGCTACGTACCTGAGACTCTAAGGAAATACTCTGGGCAATTTTGTGCACTAGAAAGAGCAAAGGTGCTGGGAACTGAATCCCACCCCAGCCACCTGCAGGGTAACTTCAAGCAAATTACCTGCCACCTCCTTTCAGCAGCCCCATCTGTACATATGCTGGAATTTATTTGCTCTGTATCAGTACCTCCTGCCTTGAAGGGCTCAACAGGGTTGGCACTCAGATGAGACAAGTGAGACACTTGCCTTGGGCACAAATTTAAGGGCATGCCAGAAAGCTCAGTAACCAACATAATTAATGTTCTAATGCAATATTTAAAAGAATCAAAACTAATTCAGAAAACTCATGGTAGAGGAAATCACAATTATAAACAAAGGCAGGATCTGCTCCTAGAAACATCTCACAAAGGCTGTGAATGTTAGGAGGCTGGGAAGGTGGTTTATAGCCTTATAAAGAGACTCTGCTGGCTAGTTTTAGCCCAAGTTCAAGTGCACTACACTTATTTGCACTGTATAGTGCAATGGTTAGTTGTATAGGCAAGGAGGGCCCATAGACCCAGATCTCTGCCCTGTCTTCTCTTCTTACCATCTCTGTCACCTTGGATGAGTTATTTTGTCACTCTAAGCCTCAGTTTCCCTATGTATAATTTAAAGATAATGATCACAGCACTTTCTTCACCAAAGGGTTTTGTAGCACAGGATATCTGACCCACAGCAGGTACTCAGTCACTGTGGTTGTCATTATGGCATCATTGAACAGATATCAGAATAATGTGGAAAATTCCCTCAGCAGGGTGAAGGATAAAACAGGCTGGCATTTTGTGGCTGCCTGCTTGCTGCCTTTGTGAACCCTCCCAATAAGCTGCACCTGTCCTGCTCTCTTGTTAATCAAATGCACAGCTGGCCTTAGAGCTGCTGCCCTGGAGCTGCCTTTACTATTGTGACTGCTGCCATCTGGATAGCAGAGGGAGCACAAAGAAGGGGTCCGGACCATGGCAGGAACAGCTGGGCAGAGGGTGGGAGAGTCCAGGCCTCAATCTGTTTGCTGTGCATGCGTTGAGATGCATGGCTTTTGGCAAGGAACAAAATAGCATCTCCAGATAAGCAAGCCACTATTCCTTCTTCTTGGCATGCAGGGAATGTGGGGGTTCACCCAGTTTTGACCAGTGATCTGCTTTGAGGGCTGAGCTATCCACTTTGAGGACAGCTGGGGGTGCAGGTGACTCCAATGGGAAAAAGGAGGACATTTTCCCAAGCATTTTGGGCAGACTTTTTCCTTTTAATGCCTCTGACCTTGTATGCAAGAGAAAAGGTTTTGAACACCAGTAGGTGACAGTGCTAATTTGTTCATTTGGTAAACTCCAGTCCTACGCTAGGACCTAGAGGGTCTGACAGATGGAACAGGAAATCTGCACAACAGCAGATTTCAGGTTATCAAACTTTAACCTGTCTCAGAACCACCGGAGGGCTCATTAAAAATGGAGCTGTGCTTCCATAGTTCTGGGGTGGGGCCCAAGAATCTGCATTTCTAACAAGTTTCCAGGTGAGGCCCAGGCTATGGCTCTGACGACCACTGATACTAGTGGACCTGGGCTCAAGCTGTCTGGGTTGGAGTTAAGATCAACACTACTCCTTACTGGCTGTGCGACCATTGGCAAGTTAATCTATGAATCAATTTCCTCATCTGTAAAGTAAGGGTAATAATAACAGCACCCACTCCTTGGGTTTCATCTGAGACTAATATGAGTTATATTATAAAGCACTCATAGGAAGCACTTGACATACATTAGCTACTATGATCCTCAGTATTTAAGCATTTAACAATGAGAATTATCACAAGTGTGCTTTTATAAACAAACTAGAAAAGGTAAATAGAAAAAGCTCCCTATGTATTCATGCCTACACACAATATTTGCATATAATTTCAAGGGGTCAGAGGCCCCTAGAAACTCATCCTTCTTACTGCCCCTGGATAAGTAGATCATAATGGCTATCATCTTTACAACATTTCTTTCTTTCTTAGAATTCACAATTTCAAAAAAACCTTATAATAGCTAATAGCTATCATCTTTGAGACTCTTCTCTGTTGTATGACTGTAGCAGGTAATCTACATTTCTAAATGACTTCAAAGGCAGACTTCGTCATTTGTATTTTACAGACAACATAACTGAGGTCTGGAAAACTTGCCAAGTGAGTGCTACAATCAGGATACACCCACACCTGTCAGACTTTCCGTCACCATGCCACTCTTCACTTCCTTAGAATGATAGCATCACCAGTTTATATAGAGGAATATATGTAATGATGAAGTGATCAGCCAGATAGGACAAAAAATTAAAGGTTGTTCTTGACCTCAAAGAACTTACATCTAACTGAGGAGTCAAGATGAACATATAGGGCTGGGAATATATCTCAATGAGTGCTTGTCTACCATGCTCAAGGCCCTGGGTTCAGTTCCCAGCACTGCCAAAAATAAAAAAAGAACATATAAATATGCAAAACAGTATCATCATCACAGTCCAAAAATGGATGTGGCAGAGCACTGTTGTGGTTCACAAGATATTCATTTGCTTGTCACACTTCCCAGCTTCCCTTGAAGTTATATTAGGGTCATGTGACAGGCTCTGGCCTGTGGGTAGGTGTGAGAGAAGTTACTTGCAGGGTTGGCCCATATCAACCTGTCATATAATCACTCCTTTCTCTCCTGTGCCTTGAAGCAATGATTTAGGAAGTTATTTGTTCCAGATAACAATTCGAGATGGAGGAAGACTGCTCACTGGTTATGAGTGAGACAAGATAAGGAAATAAACCTCTGTGGGTTATGTCATAAGATTGATTTCTGGTTATGACAGCATAATCTAACCTCCTCTGAATAGCCAAATGGGATTGCTGTAGTTGTGTACAGAGGACTTCCAGGAAGATTAGTGAGTACTGAAACACTCGTGTTGAATCAGCTGAAGGCCCCATTCTAGACCTAATGAATCAATACAATTAGGGAAGGGTTTATGGAGTTTTTTGTTTTTAATAAGATGATACTAAGCATTGGCCAAGTTTGGGAGCTCAGCACTGTGATCTGATCTTCCCTGCAATAGAGACATTGTCACATGACCATCCAGAGGGTAGGCTCTAGGGTAGGACTTTCTGATCCAAAATTCTATCTAGCTATGTAGCTAAAATCTACTTTGTAGAGTTGTTGTGAAAATTAAATGAGATAATGAATGAATTATTTACTACTGCTGTACAATCAAGTGCCCAAAACTTAATTGCATAAAACTACCACCACAATTTTATATCTCTTGCAGTTTCTATGAGTTAGGAATTCAAGGGTACTCCATTTGGGAGTTCTTTCATGAGAATACTGTCAGATGTTGGTTGGTGCTGCACCATCCGAAGGCTCTAGAGGGGCTGGAGGATCCACTTCTAAGTTGTCTCACTCATTGGGTTGTTGACCAGAACCTCAGTTCCCTTTCCACATAGGCCTCACCGTAGGACTGCCTAAGTGTCCTTGCTGTGTGATGACTGCCTTCCCTTAGATAGACTGATCCAAGAGAGCATGCGGAATGCGTTGATGCTCTAATGCACAGTCTCTTCCATCTGGATGTCTTAGGCACACTGGTCAGCCCTGACTCAGCATGGTAAGGGACTAGAAGAGGGTACGAACACCAAGGGGGAGAGAATCATGGGTGCCATCTGTAAGGCTGGACATCACAGATATTTCAGTTAATATCTAAAATGCTTCAAAACATGCCTGACACATGATTAGTGCTCAATAAACATTAACCATTTGTACTACTAACAGAACAATCAGTGAGCTTTCACACAGAACTCCATCATCCCCACTGTGTTATCCTTCTTCACTCATTTCCAACAACCTCTCTAAACATCTGTGTCCCTGTTTTGCCAGGCTGTGTGCTGGGCACTTGGCTTCCAGAAAGAAGGATCCTACCTGGGTACCTCTGTATCTCTGGGGTGGAAGTAAGCTAACAGAGACACAGATATGCTAGGAGCTTGCATTTCAAAAGTTGGGTTCACCTCCATTATCTTTCTTGAGGAATATGAGGTGAAGTGCTTAAGACTGCAAAACTCTAGAACAAGATTGCCTGGTAGGAAATTCTAGTTTTCCTTACTAGTTGTGTGACCTTGGGCAAAATAACTTTCCTGGGCCCATTTTCTTATCTGTTAAAAATGAAAATAATAGTTCTTATTTACACAGGGTTGTTGTGTGAATTAAATACACTAAATGTTTGAAAGGCTCAGAACTGTGTCTGGTTTGTAGTAAATGCTCAGAAATGTTAGCTACTGTTTCTCCTTCTCAAATTATCCAGAGGTGGGAGTAAGGACAAGATACGGAAGGAAATAACAAGATGAGCGACCAAGTTGGACTGGTATACCTGACACATCAACAAGTACAAGGTAAAGCTGGTGTTAAAATGTAGCTTTCTAGGACTTTTCCTGTACACTCTAGCTGGGTTGAGGGTGCTGTTCACATTCAGGAAAGCTTGACCAAGCGTTTGCTCGTGATGCTGTGGCCACTGGACCATAGCTGAACCCCCTCAGAGCTATCTGGCAGGCCTCTGGTAGCTCTGTTCTCCTCCTTCCTTATTCTTGTCTTGTTCTCTCTTTCTAGTTTCCTTTGTTTGTTTCAGATAAACTTGGAGGCTCCTGAGTGGGTCTTACTTCCTTTGATGGGGAATGGCAAGGGAGGAGCAGCTGGGGCCCAGGGCCCTGTCACTGGGTAAAGGCAGATGGAGTGAGGCGGGGCAGCAGACAGGTAGAGGAAATCAAAAGGCTCAGCATCAAAGGAAGAGGAGTCAATTGGCTGGAGGATTCTCTGTCCTCTGAGATTGAATCTGCCCTGTAATTTTTGTCTTGGTTAAATTTCAAAAAACAGAAATAAGGGGCTGCCAAAAGATGTGGCACAGACACAGCCCTGGTGGGGTTCTAAAGAGCAGGGAAGTTGTAAAGTTGTAAAGGTAGAGACACCACAGAGAAAATGATATGAAAGGTCCATGTGCTCCTGGAGCCTCCTTCTAGTGGGAGGTTCTTCTCGCTCACCAGCTGACACTACACACATCCTTTTGGAAAGTGTGATACATAAGGAAGAACGTGCTATGTTTTGTCAGATTGGGTGACCAAAGAAGCCTCCCTGGGAAGCTCAGATTTGGGCGGAGCCCTGAACTGCCACATGTGGATCTGAGGACACGCATTCCTGGAGAGGAAAGAGAGGGTGCTTAGGAGAGTTTCATATGGTTGAGGAACAGCAGGGAGCTAGCATGGTGGTAGCAAAGCCAGCAAAGGAGAGGTACCCACACAAGGTGGGCCTCAGCCTGGGACAAAGAGCTCAGGTGTGTAGGTTTTTAGTGTAGGAGCCAAGCAACCACTTGGCTACTAGGTACAGAATGGGGACAATAGAAGTGGGAAAGCTTTTAGGAGGACTTTAGGAGTCCAGGTGAGAGATGCTCCAGCCTGAGCTAGTAAAGACCTGAAGGGACTGAGCCTGTTGGAGCTGTGTTTAACTACAGAGGAGAGAACCTCTTTTTGTTACTCCTGAATGACAACCACAAAGGACCTTGTCTGGAGCTAGGCTCCAGGGTGGGGGCTTGGGGAGGAGTAGATCATGGCCAGAAAAAAAGAAAAGAAAAAGCATTCCCTAGCCATTCTATTACAGCCTGGGACTTAGCCTATGGGAGGACAGGGTCACTGACCCCGAGCCTGGGCAGGTGATGGCTGATATTCTTTCTGACAAGTACTTCTCCTATACAATTCAGTAGTGCAGAGCCTGGGACGTTTGGAAAAGAGAAGTGTGTTGGATGAGGCCAGTATGTGTGTGTTGTGTGTCCAGAGCTTTGTGTCATGGTGGACTCTGGGGAGAGGATCATCCATGTGGATGGGCCTATAGACAAAGACTGAAGAAGGACAGGATGCCCACAGAGGCTCCTCCAGTTAAAGCACAGTTTTTACACCCACACCTCCACTCCCACCAGATCCAGAGAACATCCCACAAAACCAGCCAATCTTTTCTGCTCATTCCCACCCCCTCCCAGGCCCCAACCTTGCCCCAGCTGCCTGCAATATGCATCCACGGCATGACTTTGGTATTAGCAGCTTTCTTCTTTGTTTTCCTCCCAACTCCTCCTACAAGGCCACAAGGACCCCACAACCTCCACAAGCCCCTTTGACCTCTCTGATTGGATTGGTCAACAGGAAGGCGGCCTGGGGCTCACAGCTTCCAATTGCCACCCTTCTGGATGGTGACTTCTTGTTGACATTTGTTATTTTCTGAGGATGTTCATTTTTTGCACCATAACATCTGGTGCCTTCAGAAGACCACTGAACTTGGGACCAGACCCAACTGTGTGACCTCCTTGGAGATTTCACATTTCCAAAGCTAGGCTCTGCTTCCTGATCGAAGGATGTGGAGATGGTAAGACCACCCACTGAGGGATGCTGGGAGGACTCAAAGATCTAGTACATGACCATCAGATGCTCAGTGTGAAAAATTCTGGTGTCCAGTGTTAAAAGTGGAGACGCTGTTCTTTCTCTGTGGGATCATCCGAAGTACACACAGGCTCCTGATGGTGGTGCTCAGAAGGACTGTGATGGAGAAAAGCACCCAGAAACCCTAAGCCTCCACCACTACATGTATGTGGGCTGCGCTGAGCCCAGAGGCCCATCCCCAAAGCCTCACCCCTAGGAATCTGGGAAAGGCTTTCTGAGGTGGCTCACCTGGACACTCACATAGCCTCCTCTAGTCCCAGCAGCTGCCTGGTGCTGGACTTGGGAAGGTCAGAGCAAGAGACTTTGGCAGGCAAGGAGCCAGAAGATGAGCTGACTCTGCCAGACTCATTCATCATTGCTGTGTGGAACAGAGCCTGGGCCAGCAGGACATCTTTGCCCTCAGTGAAGGCTCATGAGGTCTCCTCTCGGGAGGGAATGATAGCCCCCCTCCTCTGCCACCCAGAGAGGCCATCACCCAGACTGACCACAATCCCAGGGGCTTTCTTGTGGTCTCACTACATCTTAGCAGTGACATGAGTGGTGCCAGGTTTCTAGTCCCCATGGCACAGGCTGTTGACTTTCTAACCAAGGCTCTAAAATACATCAAATACTGCTAAGCACAGGGCGTGGAGTGTTAAATAGACCCACATGTTCCCTGCTCTCAGACAGCTGATATGGGGACTTGTGTTCTGTGGAATCTTGGCACAGAGTAGTCCAAGTCATCACCAGGGAGTCCAGCCTCTGCATACCTCTTCCCAGCCACCAAGACCCTGGAACAGTGAAAGACATTGCTTCTGTTCTGCAGTTTCAATCTTGGCTCCTTGGTTTAGAGTTCAATTTCTGCTGTTATTTTTTTTTTCTTTAAAGCTCAGAATGGAAGCAGTGCTTGGGATCATAAAGGACAATTGTCCAATGTCCCTTTGGCTCATTCACTGGCTGGTGCTCTTGTCTGCACCTTGGCACTCACGGCCATTTGCACCTTTCCCTCTTTAGCATAGACCTAGTGAGGAGGCTGGAAAGTGAGCTCAGGAGCAGTCATGAAGAAATTCTAAGGGGCTCCCATGGAGTTGAGGTAATGGGAAGCTATTGACTGACAAATGTAGGGCAGTGACACCATGGATAATCCATTCACTCATTACCTTAATGTAACAGCTGTTTATTGAAAATACATGCTGTGTCAGGCCTGTGCTGGGCTCTAGATATATAGTCTGAACAAAATGGGCTTCTCACCCACACGGTTCATCCAATGGGGAGATATACAGCAAATCTGTTGAGCAAATAAGAACATGTATAAATTCATTGAATTAGTATGACTTTATTTTGGGGGTGATGAGGATGACCAGGGTAGTGACGTGACCTGTAAACTGATGTTCCTGCTAAACAAGAGAATTTTTTTTCCTTGCCTCTCCAAATGCTCTGGATTCCATCTGTGAGAGCTGAGTGAGCAGACCAGCAGACCAACCAGATGGAGTTCTTTTTAAAGAACTTAAAGATGAAACCACCATATGCAGGGGAGTGAAGGCGAGTGAGGTAGAAAATGGGGTAGCGAGAGAAACAAGGCCGAGGCTGCAGCAATGTGTTTTCCGCAGCCGACTGTTTGTCCTGGTGAGGAAGCTCTGGGCGCCATCTGTGCCAGGGAAAACAACAGCCTGGGAAACAGATGGATGGGCAGCCACACCCACACCCTGGCTGACCAGGGCTTTGCAGGCAGGTGACCTTCCAGAGAGGTTTAGGACTGAGCACTCAGACAGGCTGCAGGCACAGCAGGCTTTGGGGTTTCTGCCCTTGGTGTCACCATTACTTCTCCCCTACAGCTGGGCCCAGCTAAGATGGTCTCTTTCCTCCTTGGCCTCACTGTCCTCTAGCAGTGCCCTTTCTAGCCTCTGAGGTCAGAAAAAGGCAGGGGCTGGTGAACACTGAAAGTGGTCACTCAGTCAACCCTGGGTCCTGTCAGGACATTCATTCATTCGTGTTTGTATGCACTCAACAAATACTGATTAAGCATCTAGGACTTCAAGCACTGTCCTGGGTGCTGGGAACAAAATGGTGAGCAAGACCTAGACTTTGTCCTGGAGGAAGGGCAGATCAAGACCTGGGTAATGCTGGCCACCCTGGCCTCTCACTCTCTTCTTCCTCACTCTGCCCCACTTCCCATTCTTGGAGCTATCCAGAACCATCCCCCAGGACCTGTGATCCCTACAGGTGCTGGACTATACATAGTTGATTCTAGTTTAGGTCCACTTCTTTCCTTTTTTTCAAGATACTAAAATGTAGGCAGATACCAGGTTATAAAGGACATTGAATAGCATTTTTCTAAGTTTGGCCTTCATTCTGAGTACATTAAGAAGCTATTTAAAATTTTTAGGCAAGAGAATGATATTAGATTCCATTTGGGATGCCCAGACAGGAAATCCAGATGAGAGATAGCCAGGTCTCCACACCACCCCCAACAATCTTACTCAAACCTCAGAACAGAACCAAGGCCCTTGGGCCTGTGCCAGGACTTGCCCAGCAGAGGCAGCTTACACATAGTTGACGTTTAACCAACACCAATAGGCATCTTCCATTTCTCAGATACCTTCATGCATAATTAACCTCCTCCAAGTTCTGTTGTCAAAAAAAAAAAATGAAACTTAGTTGTTTTTAGAGATGAAGAAACTGAGACTTTGCTCCAAGCAAACCTGAATTTGAATCCTGCCCCCACCACCTGCCCAAGGTATGGAAAGTTCCACCATTGGCTGTCATTGTGATTGCCAATAAGCAGTCCTTAACTGGAAGAACTGTGTCTGATTTGCCCGAATGGTGAGACTTCCTGCACCATCAGCCTGTGGTAGAAGCAGTGAGGAGGCAGTGGGTATTACCTCAGAATGGAAGCAGTCCTGAAGGTGAGCTATGGGAGGGCTTGCCTTGCCTGTCTCCCTCCCTCTCTCTTCCCACCTTTATTGCCCTGGCTCTGAGAGAAGAGCTCTGGAAGCAAAGAGGTCTGACAGCTCTGCCCCCACCCTACCTTCCCCACTCTTGCCTCTTCTTTGTGTTGGTTCTTAGACCAAGGAGGAATAATAAGGAGAACAATCGCGCCATCTGCTGGGTGTATCAGGCAAGCTCCAACTGCGTCAGGTACACAATAGGTGGGAATTACCTTCCAGTTTGGATTCTGGACATAAGAACTTGAGCCACCAAAGAAGATATGGCCGCTTGACAAGTGACCTCGTTTATAGAAGTAACCTCAGGGACAGAATCCCAGTTCAGCTGGTGACAGGGAACTCTCAGTATCAGCAAGTGCTGCCTGTTTCCTGTGTGCTCAGGTGTGGGGGATACAGTGGTGAACAGTGTGGAGAAAAGCAGGCAAGTAGTATTAAAATGCAGTGCGGTATAGGTAAAGAAGGGCTTACTAACCTTGGTGTGGCTGGACAAAGCGAAATATTTATTTACATTTGAATTATTATGTAATAATAACTAACACTGCTCAAGAAGGTTTTCTATCTCAACAAGATTTATACTAAATTTTGTAAAAATAACTTTTTAAAAAAAAATGCAGTGGGGCAAAAGAAATATTAGGGAAGATCCAGGCAGAGAAGACAGACCAGTTAGGTTGGCTGCCTAGGTCCCTGTTAAGCCCTGTTCCTGAATCCACAACAATAACAAGCAAAGCCTGGGCCGAGGGACAGGATTCCCCAGAGAGGGCATAGCAAAGGCAAAAGATTGGCTATCTGGGCTGCATCTCTACCCAGGCCCAGGCAAGTTCCTCTTTTCTTTCCCCTCCAGCAGTTGGAAAGAACTCAGGACCTTCTTTCCACTGGCCTCTTGGAAATGCTGCTCCCTGTACTCTAACAGTGGCAGGAGCTCAGGGTGCCAATGTCTGCACCTCCACCATCACCTTGGCAGTGGGTTTTCTATTTCCATTCAGGTATCCCATCCTTTCCTGTTCCATCCCAGTAAAACCATTGTTGAAAGATGGTGCTATGAAAAAGTACCCTCACACCCATGGCCTTGAAAGTCAAAAAGCCTGGTGGCAAAATTGGAGAATGGTCCAGTTCAGGTAGATTTAGGAAGAGCAATGAAAATGAATGTCAATCATATCAATCTACCATTCTAATCCATTCAATATAATTCAACCATTGTTTACTAAAATGGATCCTGTATGACTTTATAGAGGATGGTAGGACACAAGTAGATAACTATTGGCAGGCTTTGATGTGCTAAGTAGGCACTGTGGTGGCTACCATGTAGGCCAAATTAATGAGACATGGTCTTCATCCCCAAGAAGCACCCACATATCCACCTACCCCCCATCATCAGTGTTCCCCCCATGAAATCTGATCCCAGGAAAGCTACATGGAACTGTAGTCAGTTCAGTAGATGTTTACAACATTGACAGTGCCTGTCACCTGTCTCTATCCATTCTTCTTATTTTAGTAACAAACCCAACCAATCTCTAAGCTCCCCACCCCCATTCCCAAGTGTTAGCTAGACACATGACCGTCAAGCTAGAGGCTATATTTTCCAACCTATCTTGTAGTTAAGCATAGGGTATGACATTGTAAGCAGTGAAATATGAGTGGAGATCATGTGGCAATGTCTGGGGCACACCCTCTTCATCTTCCCACATTCTCATAGCTGGGATATGGACTTGGAACATAGGGGTGAGGAGGCTTTGCTCACAGTGATGAGGGCAACACCTGGTGGGTGGAGCAGAAGATGGAAAGAACCTGTGTCTATGAACATCTCTGCAGCAGAACCATCCTGTCCCCTCAAGCCTTCTACCAGCTCAAACTTTAAACTTCCAAATTCCTTAATCCATGGAAATTGGGCTTTTATTAAAGCAGACAAGTCAGTGCCTAACTAATACAGTGGGTCTTATTCTCTGAAGCTTACTAGGCAATTGAGCAAAATACCTTGAGCAGGAGTTGTATCAGAGTCCTTGTAATCCTAACAAAAGGCCCTCTGTCCCCTACAGGTGGGGACACTGAAAGTTCATAACAATGTCCCCAGTGTCCTCTGATATCCTAAAGCATCTCTCAATTTATCACTGAATTTGTCAGAACCATCTTTACTGTATGGCATGTGCCTAAGGTTATGTGGCTAGTGCTGCATTGATGCCAATAGTCAAGAAAGTTCCATTCTTCAGGCAGAGTCTATACAGTTTACTATAAACCTATGAGATACATTACCTAAGTAGTTATCTCATCTCTACTTACAGATGAGTATGAGTACCAAGAGCCTAGAGCTAATAGAAACCGCCTTTCAGACATACCTTTAAGAGCCCTTGATATTTCCTCAAAGAATGGCTCTTTCCTGGAGATTGGGTCCTCTGGAACCAACCAGGGACTACTATTAGCAAATATTTTTTTTCTTACTTAAAATAGTTATAAAAAAGATGATCAAACTATAGAAATATGAGCACCAAAGAAGGAAGTTGTATAAAGGTCAACATCATACAGTTAAGAGAATGTTTAAGATCTTTTGATATTTGGAAGTTAGCAGTTACAGGTTCCAAATACTTCTTGTATATGTTCAACAGCTGGAAAACTTTCAAAATGCTGGGTAGACAATGGCTTCTAGAATACAAAAAGGAATTAAATTAAAGAAAATTTCTTCCTTGTGATAACACCTCATCTTACTGAACAAAATAACCAAGAGCTTCTCTCACCACACTGGGCTCGCTTCCTGGAAATTTGTAAACACCAAGCCACAGAGCTTGACCAGTGACCATTCAGAGTGCCCACTGTGCCTGTGTGGAGTACTGGCTGTGTGGGAAGAATGCAAGTGGCTCCTTCTCACGCCAATTTTTCTTTGACTCTGAGATCCAAGAAAAGGAAGCAAAGGATGATCATGACCCAGAAGGAGTGAGGCAGGATAGATGTGGGGCACTGAGTTCCTCAAGTTCAGGGGAAACTTAGGCTCAGATTTATTATGAGAATTATGAATCTTCTTCTCCCCAAATTGAAGGGGAAATGGAGAAACTGAACTAGATTTGAGTTGGAACTCAGCCCCAGATCTCTAAGCTGCCTTCTCAATAGAATGCCCAAACACTTGACCAGCGATTGATTCACCACTGACCTCAGGGGAATATGGGGGGGAGAGGTAAGACATTTGGAGAAATGTTTCAAAAGCTTTCAAGTGCCACACAGGTGAGCTCTGTCATGAGAAAAGGCACTGAGATAAAGTACTTGCTATTACTCACACTTCTTTTGTTTAAAAGTGCAAACTAGCTTAAGAAAAGAGAGATCTTTTCGTTTAACTGACAGGGTAGGGTAGTCATGAGAACAATCACAAAAAATTCCATTATTTTCTTCCTGGCACATAGTAGGATTGAGTTTCTCTGTCCTCTTTGAAGTTAGATGTGACATGTGACTTGCCTGTCATTCCTGGGCATAAGCTGTAAGATCACAGGTGCTATTTGCCACACACCCTCATTCTGTGTTGGCGACAGTGGAGGTCTGTGTTGAGATGGGGCCTCCAACATCCTGTGTGCCTTAGTGACTACAGCACTACAGCAAGCAGAGAACCAACCCTCCACCCCAACCTTTATGACTGCTTAGCATGGTGAAAGGAACTTTTGATGTGTTAAAAGCCATTGTAGCCATTGTAGGCCATGGCAGCTCACACCTGTAATCCTACCTATTTGGGAGGCAAATTTGGGAGGATAATGGTTTGCAGTTTGGGGCCAGGCTGGGCAAAATTTTGTGAAGCCTCATCTCAACCAATAAAAGCTGGATGTGTTGGTACTGACCTGTCATTCCAGCTATAAGGGAAGCATACATAGGAGAATCTTGCTCTGGACCTGGTCTGGCATAAATATGAAACCCAATTTTTAAAAATAACTGATGCAAAAAAGGTTTGAGTGATAGAGCACCTGCCTAGCAAGAAAAAGACCCTTAGTGCAAACCCCAGTAAACCCCCCCCCCAAAAAAAAGCCACTGTAACTTTGGGATTATATATTATTGCAGCAGCATTTCCTTGTATTGTCTATATACTTTGATTTTATGTATTTTTGATGCTCTAGCACTTGGGTCCTTGATCTTGGAGAGACTGACTCTCCCAGGGCTAGCAAATTCCTATAGAGAGCAGATGACACCCTGCAAGCACATCTTTGATGTACAAACCAAATAATCCAGAGCTCACATGCCCAACTATCTCCTTTACCAAAGCCAATATTCTCTCTGCCCAAATCATTCCAGGTACTGGACAATTTGGGAATACTCTTATAAACCAGAACCCACCAAAATTACTCAGACTATCCAATCCTAAATTTAGCATGCCTATCCTGATTTGACCATTCCTGTCAATGAAAACCCCAATAAAAGCTTTGGGCTCTCCCTTTTTAGCTCTGGAAAAATACTGAACTTTCTCATGTGGCTCAGTGTGCCATGCACTGACTCATGTCTTCTTTCAAGACAATCTTTTCCATGTCTTTGTGTTTTACCATTCCTGACTAAAACAATTTAGAACAATGGGTGCAGACAGCAATGTGGTTTCATGCCAGATGAAGATAGTAAGCCAACCTTAGACTGCTATGACATACTACCTGGACCCAAAGGCAACAGCCACTGCTTGGAAAGGCAAGGGTTGTTGGAGTACTTGCTGCTGCATTGTTTTTGTTATTGTTTTGCCAGTTGTTGCCATAAATTCTCAGCCTAAAATTCAGGGGCTTGAAAAGTTGGGCCTCCCTGAGCTACCTTGTAGGCTGGTGCAGCAAGTGTCTGGGGCTGAGTACCCAAGGCACTCAGCGTATTTCTCTACACTGGTGGAGTGCCCAGAATCCAGGATCAAGCACCTGGGGTTATTTAGGCAACTGGCTCTGCAGAGGTGAAGGGGATGAAGAACAACAGCCCTGTTAGTGCCCAGGGACAAGTCTGACCAACTAACTGGGCAGCACTGACAATGGGCCATCTGAATCATTTAGATGAAAGTACCTAGTGTCTGGGATGTTATGTGCTCCCAGGGGTACTTGATAAACCACTCCCCCCTTCCTCTCTGAGCTTTGCTGAGTTAATTTCAGCCTGCTCTTCACAGTAGTGGGACAGTGCTCTGATGGCTCACTCTTGTGTCAGGGCCTATTGTGGGGTCAGTGTTAGTGAGATCACGGTACTCATATGTTGATTAGGCTGCATACTACTCTACTGTTGTCAACTTGGTTCAGTGACTTCTTCCCCAACCTGGTGGGATATAAAAGGTCCTTTCCTTGATGACTGGCAACTCAATGTTTAATGAAAAAGATGAAAGGAAAGCACTTGGTTCCAGCTCACCCCAAAGCCATGGAGAGGTGATTCTTTCTCACGTGGCCTTGTATGGCATGACATGTATTTGTAGGGCTCAGTATAAACTTCATGGCAATCTTCTGTGCCTGCATATATTATCTTGCCTGATTAAAACAAATTGTGGAGGAGAATTCCAAGATGGCGGCTAGAGGGAGGAAGCAGAAAGCGAGCCTCCTATAGTGAAATCTTGGAGAGATGCCAGAGACACACTTTGCAGGCATAATCACTGAGAAGAGGCATAACTTTGACCCCTCCACACCTCCTGCCGGCGCAGAGAAACTCCACTTCATGTTAAATGGAGAAACAAGGAGGGCTCCCGGGCCGCCAGTCGCTGGCGCCCATATGGCTTGGGAAGACACGGACCAGGTGAACATCACGGTAACGCGGTACCCCCACAGACAAGCCTAGGCCAGAGCAGCATTGCCCCCTGGACAGACTGACCTCCACCCCAGGAAAAAACAGAAACTGAGTAATAAGCAATAAGAACAAATAAGACATGCAGGAAAGAGGGTGGGGCGCCCTGAGTGCTGAAGATTGGGGGACGGGAATCCTTCCTGGGACTGTAAATAAACAAGCCGGGCTGGCCGGAGAGCCTTTGGCGGGAGCAGGGGCGCGTGCCCAGCAACCAGGAGCAGGGAAGCTGTTGAGAGTGGCGGAGGGAGGAAAATTCCACAGGAGAGGAGGGAAGACCCACTTCCCACGTGAACTGTAAACAAACATGGCGGCTGGCAGGAGCAGCAGCACAGCCCAGTAACCAGGAGCGGGAAAGCTTGTGAAAGTGGCGGTGGGAGGAAAACTCCACAGGAGAGGGAGAAAGACCCACCTCCCACATGAACTGTAAATAAACACGCAGGTTGAAAACGTGGGTGCAGTGTCACCTTTCCCAGTGCTTGGAAAGGGGAAAGCTTGTAGCAGAGGCTCACGCACAGGAGAAATCTGAGCAAACAAAGCCTGCACGGCCAGGTGAGTGCTAAGCTCACCCCAGACATCTGCATAAATAACGCCTCCAGCAACGACAGGCTGAAAACAGCGGGCAGGCAAGCCACAGTTGCAGAAACCATTCTCAGAACTGTCTCCAGACTCCTTTTTTTTTTTTCTTTGTCTCCCTACCTTTGATGAGAGAACAACTGAATTACACCTGCAAGCTGAAAAACTTACTGAAACTGTATTGCATTTGAACTTGGGACACTTGGTGGGGTTTTGTTTGTGTGTGTGTATAGTTTTTTTCTTCTTTATGCGTCCCCTTTGATGAGACAACTACAGAACAACATATGAGGCACCATCTCCAAGACTGGAGACTGTGACTTCACTGCATTTGAACTTGGAGGTTTTTTGATTTTTTTAAATTTTCTATTTTTCATTTTATTTTAATACATTTTTATAAATAGATTTTTCTTTCATTTACTTTTATTTTTATTCTTACCTTTATTTTTTTCATTTTTGATTTTCAATCCTCTCCGTATCTCTAATGTCTGTTCAGCTTACTGTCAATTAGTACACTAAAGCTCCCTGTTTATACCTTTGAAATCTTCTTGTCTGACACCTTGTTCTGTTTTCTCCCTCCACTCTGTGTATTTGTTTTTCCCATTTCTTTAACTTCTTGCTTTCCATCTCAGCTCACCCTTCCATTCTAAATATTACCATTGTTATTATTACAAGCTAGAAAATACTTAATTGCACACAGTACAGGGACAGTAACAACACCAAAGACAATGACAGGAAGACAGAAAAAACAGGGAAACAAGTTTCCCCACAGCAAAAAATTAGTACAGGACCAGAGGGGAATGAAGAGAACAGGTACTCAGATCCAGACTCCAACAAAATGAAGATAAACTATGCCAAAGGACCCAATGAAGCCCATAAGAATAATTTAAAAGAAGACATACTACAGGTACTCAGTGAGAATTTTATAGAGATGATACTGGATAGGGTCAACCAAAATGTACAGGAGACACTCAAGAAATTCCAAGACAACAAAAATAGAGAATTTGAAAAAACAAAAGAAGAAATAAAGGAAACCATAGAAGCACTGTATAAACACCAAAGTGAAAGAGAGAACACGATGAATAAACAGATAAATGATCTCAGAACAAAAATAGACAACATAAAAGAGGAAAACAGCCAGGATATGGAAAACCTCAGAAAAAAGAACAAAACAGAACTGCAAAACAAAACGGAAGGCCAATCCAGCAGAATAGAACAAACAGAAGACAGAATCTCAGAACTTGAAGATGAAATGGTAATTAAAGGAAAAACCGAAGAACTATTAATTAAGCAACTCAAGACCTGTGAAAAGAAAATGCAAGAACTCACTGACTCCATCAAAAGACCAAACTTGAGAATCATGGGCATCGAAGAAGGAGAACAGGTGCAAGTGAAAGGAATGCGTAATCTATTCAACAAAATAATAACGGAAAATTTCCCAAATCTAGAGAAAGATATTCCCATACAGATGCAAGAGGCCTCCAGGACACCAAACAGACCAGATTAAAAGAGAACTACTCCATGCCATATCATCATTAAAACAACAAGTTCAGAAACTAAGGAAAGAATATTGAAGGCTGTAAGAGAGAAAAAACAAGTAACATACAAAGGTAAACCCATCAAAATCACAGCAGACTTCTCAACAGAAACATTAAAAGCAAGAAGAGCATGGGGTAAGATCTTCCGGGCACTGAATGAAAATAACTTCAACCCCAGGATACTCTACCCAGCAAAGCTATCATTCAAAATAGATGGAGCAATAAAAGTCTTCCATGATAAGCAGAAACTAAAACAATATGTGACCACAAAGCCACCATTACAAAAGATTCTGCAAGGGATTCTGCACACAGAAAGTGACACCCAACTTAACCATGAAAAGGCAGGCAGCACCAAACCACAGGAAAAGAAAAAGCCAGACAGTAGAGAGTAACTTCAACTTAAGTACACACAATCAAACCTTCAAACAACTAAGACAACTAAATGACAGGAATCACCACATACCTATCAGTACTAATGCTTAATGTTAATGGACTTAATTCACCCATCAAAAGGCACTGCTTAATGAAATGGATTAAAAAGGAAGATCCAACAACT
This sequence comes from Castor canadensis, assembly GCF_047511655.1. Taxonomy (NCBI): domain Eukaryota; kingdom Metazoa; phylum Chordata; class Mammalia; order Rodentia; family Castoridae; genus Castor; species Castor canadensis. The sequence goes on from NC_133386.1 coordinate 173,001,896, forward strand.
TGTTGCTTACAGGAGACTCATCTCACCGACAGAAATAAGCATAGGCTTAGGATGAAAGGCTGGAAGAAGATTTACCAAGCCAATGGCCCCCGAAAACAGGCAGGAGTAGCAATACTTATCTCTGACAAAGTAGACTTCAAATTTACATTGATCAAATGAGATAAAGAAGGACATTCCATACTAATAAAAGGGGAAATAGACCAAAAGGCAATAATAATCATCAACCTGTATGCACCCAATGTCAACGCACCCAATTTCATCAAACATACCCTGAAAGACCTAAAAGCATATATAAATGCCAACACAGTGGTTGTGGCAGACTTTAACACCCCATTATCATCAATAGATAGGTCATCCAAACAAAAAATCAATAAAGAAATCCAAGATCTAAAATATGCAATAGATCAAATGGACCTAGTAGATGTCTACAGAACATTTCATCCAACTTCTACACAATATACATTCTTCTCAGCAGCCCATGGAACCTTCTCCAAAATAGATCATATCCTAGGGCACAAAGCAAGTCTCAGCAAATACAAGAAAACAGAAATTATACCGTGCATACTATCTGACCACAATGCAGTAAAAGTAGAACTCAACAACAAAAGTAAAGACAAAAAACATGCAAACAGCTGGAAACTAAATAACTCATTACTTAATGAAGAATGGATCATCGATGCAATAAAAGAGGAAATTAAAAAGTTCCTGGAAGTCAATGAAAATGAAAACACAACCTACCGGAACCTATGGGACACAGCTAAGGCAGTCCTGAGAGGAAAGTTTATAGCCATGAGTGCATATATTAAAAAGATTGAAAGATCCCAAATCAATGACCTCATGATACATCTCAAACTCCTAGAAAAACAAGACCAAGCAAATCCCAAAACAAATAGAAGGAGAGAAATAATAAAAATAAGAGCTGAAATCAACGAAATAGAAACCAAAAAAACCATACAAAGAATTAATGAAACAAAAAGTTGGTTCTTTGAAAAAATAAACAAGATTGATAGACCCCTGGCAAACCTGACTAAAATGAGGAGAGAAAAAACCGAAATTAGTAGAATCAGGAATGCAAAAGGGGAGATAACAACAAACACCATGGAAGTCCAGGAAATCATCAGAGACTACTTTGAGAACCTTTATTCAAATAAATTTGAAAATTTTAATGAAATGGGCAGATTTCTAGATACATATGATCATCCAAAACTGAACCAAGAGGAAATTAATCACCTGAATAGACCTATAACACAAAATGAAATTGAAGAAGCAATCAAGAGTCTCCCCAAAAAGAAAAGTCCAGGACCTGATGGATTCTCGGCTGAATTTTATCAGACCTTTAAAGAAGAACTGATACCAACCCTCCTTAAACTGTTCCACGAAATAGAAAGGGAAGGAAAACTGCCAAACACATTTTATGAAGCCAGTATTACACTTATCCCATAACAGGCAAAGACACCTCCAAAAAGGAGAACTATAGGCCAATCTCTTTAATGAACATTGACGCAAAAATCCTCAACAAAATAATGGCAAACCGAATTCAGCAACACATCAAAAAGATTATTCACCACGACCAAGTAGGTTTCATCCCAGGGATGCAGGGGTGGTTCAACATACGAAAATCAATAAACGTAATAAACCACATTAACAGAAGCAAAGACAAAAACCACTTGATCATCTCAATAGATGCAGAAAAAGCCTTTGATAAGATCCAACATCATTTCATGATAAAAGCTCTAAGAAAACTAGGAACAGAAGGAAAGTACCTCAACATTATAAAAGCTATATATGACAAACCTACAGCCAGTATTATACTTAACAGAGAAAAACTGAAACCATTCCCTCTAAAATCAGGAACCAGACAAGGATGCCCACTATCTCCACTCCTATTCAACATAGTACTGGAATTCCTAGCCAGAGCAATTAAGCAAGAAGGAATAAAAGGAATACAAATAGGTAAAGAAACTGTCAAAATATCCCTATTTGCAGACGACATGATCCTATACCTTAAAGACCCAAAAAACTCTACTCAGAAGCTTCTAGACATCATCAATAGCTATAGCAAGGTAGCAGGATATAAAATCAACATAGAAAAATCATTAGCATTTCTATACACTAATAATGAGCAAACTGAAAAAGAATACATGAAAATAATTCCATTTACAATAGCCTCAAAAAAAATCAAATACCTAGGTGTAAACCTAACAAAAGATGTGAAAGACCTCTACAAGGAAAACTATACACTTCTGAAGAAAGAGATTGAGGAAGACTATAGAAAGTGGAGAGATCTCCCATGCTCATGGATTGGTAGAATCAACATGGTAAAAATGTCTGTACTCCCAAAAGTAATCTACATGTTTAATGCAATTCCCATCAAAATTCCAATGACATTCATTAAAGAGATCGAAAAATCTACCGTGAAATTTATATGCAAACACAGGAAGCCACGAATAGCCAAGGCAATACTCAGTCAAAAGAACAATGCAGGAGGTATCACGATACCTGACTTCAAACTATATTACAAAGCAGTAGCAATAAAAACAGCATGGTACTGGCACAAAAACAGACATGAAGACCAGTGGAACAGAATAGAGGACCCAGATATGAAGCCACACAACTATAACCAACTTATCTTTGACAAAGGAGCTAAAAATATACGATGGAGAAATAGCAGCCTCTTCAACAAAAACTGCTGGGAAAACTGGTTAGCAGCCTGCAAAAAACTGAAACTAGATCCATGTATATCACCCTATACTAAGATTAACTCAAAATGGATCAAGGATCTTAATATCAGACCACAAACTCTAAAGTTGATACAGGAAAGAGTAGGAAATACTCTGGAATTAGTAGGTATAGGTAAGAACTTTCTCAACGAAACCCCAGCAGCACAGCAACTAAGAGATAGCATAGATAAATGGGACCTCATAAAACTAAAAAGCCTCTGTTCATCAAAAGAAATGGTCTCTAAACTGAAGAGAACACCCACAGAGTGGGAGAAAATATTTGCCAACTATACATCAGACAAAGGACTGATAACCGGAATATATAGGGAACTTAAAAAACTAAATTCTCCCAGAACTAATGAACCAATAAAGAAATGGGCAAGTGAACTAAACAGAACTTTCTCAAAAGAAGAAATTCAAATGGCAAAAAAACATATGAAAAAATGCTCACCATCTCTAGCAATAAAGGAAATGCAAATTAAAACCACGCTAAGATTCTACCTCACCCCTGTAAGAATAGCCATCATCAGCAACACCACCAACAGGTGTTGGCGAGGTTGCGGGGAAAAAGGAACCCTATTACATTGTTGGTGGGAATGTAAACTAGTACAACCACTCTGGAAAAAAATTTGGAGGCTACTTAAAAAGCTAAACATTGATCTACCATTTGATCCAGCAGTACCACTCTTGGGGATATACCCAAAAGACTGTGACACAGGTTACTCCAGAGGCACCTGTACACCCATGTTTTGTGGCACTATTCACAATAGCCCAGTTATGGAAACAGCCAAGATGCCCCAACACTGACGAATGGATTAAGGAAATGTGGTATCTATACACAATGGAATTTTATGCAGCCATGAAGAAGAACGAAATGTTATCATTTGCTGGTAAATGGATGGAATTGGAGAACATCATTCTGAGTGAGGTTAGCCTGGCCCAAAAGACCAAAAATTGTATGTTCTCCCTCATATGTGGACATTAGATCAAGGGCAAACACAACAATGGGATTGGACTTTGAGCACATGATAAAAGCGAGAGCACACAAGGGAGGGGTGAGGATAGGCAAGACACCTAAAAAACTAGCTAGCATTTGTTGCCCTTAACGCAGAGAAACTAAAGCAGATACCTTAAAAGCAACTGAGGCCAATAGAAAAAGGGGACCAGGAACTAGAGAAAAGGTTAGATCAAAAAGAATTAACCTAGAAGGTGACACACACGCACAGGAAATCAATGTGAGTCAATGCCCTGTATAGCTATCCTTATCTCAATCAGCAAAAACCCTTGTTCCTTCCTATTATTGCCTATACTCTCTCTACAACAAAATTAGAAATAAGGGCAAAATAGTTTCTGCTGGGTATTGAGGGGGTATGGGGGAGAGGGAGGGGGCGCAGTAGGTGGTAAGGGAGGGGGTGGGGGCAGGGGGGAGAAATGACCCAAGCCTTGTATGCACATATGAATAAAAAAGAAGAACACACACACACACACAAAAAACAAATCGTGGATACACTTTAAAGCAAGTCTCACTCATCAGGATTGTTAGACGTACTAGGAAGAAAAGGATTATCAGGTGCACTGGATTGTCTCATCCTTTTCTCCCTCTCTGGGCTCTGAATGGACTACAGATGGATTTTCTCTGCAAGGCAGAAAGACGGACCCTAATATTGCCACCTCATGCTTACAGTAGAGGCAGGAGAAGGGGGGTCTTCTCTCTCCTATGCTCTTCCCAGCAGGGAGAGACTGGCCTAAGAGGAGGACTGGGCTGCTGTTCATCCTTGTGGCTGGGAGGTGCAATGTGTTGGGCAGCCAGTGCAGTCACTGCATAGAGATGGTTACCCTTTTGCAGCTCAAGCCTTCCTGCACCCTAAGGAAGGGAGTTTGCAGAGTTGCTACCAAACAGGTAGAAACTAGGTCCTTCTGAAATTAGGTCAGGAGTACCAGAAATATGTCACTTGCAAGCAATCCATCCTGAGTGGAAAATAAACCCCTTAAATGAGGTGAGGTGACAAACAGTAAACACTTATTTGCCTTTTCCAGTTAAGCACTGAATGCCCTGTGACTTGCAGTCAGAAGGCCCCATTCAGATAGAGCTGGCTATAGGAATGTTCAACTGCCCAGCTGCCTATATGGGGCTCCTGCTTCAAGTTACTTTCTTATGAATGCCCATGGAAGACTGAGTGGGATTTGAGATCTCTGTGGGAAATAGACCATGGAAAGAAAACAGAAGGTGAATTTATGACAAGGCTGAACTCAACTTGAGGGTAGACTAGGGGTTGTCAACCTGGAAATAGTGGGCTTGATTCTGGGGTCCCTGATCCTGTCCTAGTGAAAGGCTCCTCAGTTCTCATTAGATTCTCAATAGCTATGGTCCCAAAAGGGTTAAAAGCAGCTATTTTAAAAGCAGGCAGCTCAGCTTCCAGGAGATAAAAGGCAAAGAGATTTTCTTTGTCTTGACTTTCCAGTATCTCACTGGGTGGGAAGAGGCAAGATCTCATCTATACTATTTCAGAATTTTCCAGATGGTGTTAGTTATAGAACTTCATGTCCTTGTATTGCAAGAGAAAGCTAGACAAATCTGGGCCCAAGTCCTAATGAGACTACTGAGCAGCAGGTGACAAAACCTCAATGAACTGGTTTTCTCATCAATAAAGGAATGATAATAACTCTTTCTCACACCAACACTGTTAAGAGTAGATGAAACAGGAGCTTTCTATTTTCATTTCCGCTTATAGTCAAAGCTAGTATCACGGAGTCTTTCCTACTAGCAAACAGTGCTAAGTGCTTAGGTATGTTGTATCAAAGTCCTATAATTGTATCCGTTTAATAAAAGAGGAAAAGAGGGGTGCATACTGCCTGACTCCCAAGTGCATGTACTTTTTTTTTTTTCCTTCAGTAATGGGGTTTGTTTGAACTGAGCCTCATACTTACTAGGCAGGTGCTCTACCACTTGTGTCACTCAGCTAGCCCCCAAGTGCATATTCTTTACTGGAAGTTCTACCTTCTTCACGTATCCTCCACCTGCCCCCCCCCCCCACACACACACAGCTGCCAAGACAAAGAGTTCAGCAAACAGCTGCCACAGGAATGATCTGTATAATTAAGGAGAAAAGGTCTTCACACATGGGGTTTCTATGATATGTAAGGCATAGGACTGAGATGACCTCATGTGGCTAAATGCTAAGGAGTGCTTTCATCATGCCTTTCGTAATATGTGCATACTGACTGTCAATAGGGTTTCTATTCTACATCAGTAAAGATGGTGAGGTTCTTATGCCTGGTTTTATGTCACACCAGCAGTTGTGGGTTTAGCTGGGTATTAGGAAATTGGGCTCAAATTCAAGAGTAAGAGGCAGCACTGACTGAATGCAACAATTAATGTGAAAAGAATCATGACTAGAATCATAAAACTGGTATTTATTTCCAACTGTTCCCACTTCCTCACCCAGGAGTGGTAAGAAACAGTATGTGCATCAGACTTCCTGAATAGGACCCAGGGGGCTCAGGGAACTATCTGGAGGGCCTGTGCTGTGATGGCCCAGCTCTGTGGATTTATTTGGCTTTTCTGATAGAGATTCAAGTGCTGCTGGCATCACCCATGTGATTCCTTCTGTGTGATCCAGGGCTGGAAATGAACTCATCAGGCTAATGCCGTAAATGAACTTATTACGTAAGCTCCACAGTTTGGCCTGAGTTTCTCAAATGACCATGCAGAGGCCACTGAGAAGTACATGTTCCCTCACACTGCCACAGCAGTCCCATACAGGGATCTTTCAAAGATGGAGGCTTCTGTGGTCAGAAAGAGGAAAAAGAGGATGAGAACAGCAAGAGGCCTGGCTGCTTCCTCCCAATTCACCTGTGCCTCTGGATCCAGCAAGGTGCACAGCAGCCTGTGTGGTGAGAGGTGAACACTGCAGAATAATAGCTGGGGCATGGCAGTGGCAACAGCAGTGGGTCAGCTCATTTATTAGCTACAGCAGAAAGCTGGTCTCGGATGCGGCCCAGCCCATCCAACATGGTGTCCAGCGTTTCTTTGCTTAACTCCACAGTCACTGCAGAGATGGAGGGTTTGTCCCCACACAAACTGGGGTCCTCTTGGATCTGCAAAGAGAACATGTCTCAGAAAGTTAAAGCTGCCTCTCTTCTTATCTCACAGTAAGTGAGCCCTACTTAGTTCTGTTGGCCCTGTTTAGAGAGACTCTTCGCTGAGAGGTACAGGGAAGTTTGGCTCTTGAGTCACTTAGCAACTGGGGAGAGTGAAGGAGATGCTCAAAGGCCTGGCTCACTTTCCATTTCCAGCAGTGTATTGGATGGGAACCTGATGTCCAAGTTAAGGCTCAGTTACCTTTCCAACATCATAAGTTTTAGCACTCAAGCAAGAAAATACTGCGTTTTATACTTGAACACTGAGAAGTAGGCTTTATGGGATACATAAAACAATCTTTTGGCTGTAGGAAAAACATTTCAACTTCTAGTTATAGTTATTTCATCTTTAAAAAAGGAAGAAATCAAGCTTTGTTAGTATTGAAATTTGAGTTGTACCCTCACTTTTTCATCTTCCTATAAGTGTTGCATTTCTGGGTACTAACTTTAACTAAACAAACCATACGAAATGGATACGTGACTTTAAAAGATTCCTGAAAAGAACTATCAGTGAGGATAATGAGGCAAGGGCATGTGAACGGGAAAATGAAGAGCTGACACTTCTCAACTGCTAACAGAAGCTAGGCTGGCTGTACTGTGAACACTGATAGCTTAACCCTACCAGCCAAGAAGTTGGTGAAAGTCTACTGAAATGATCCTGAATGCACATTACTACTGCTAAAGTTAAAATTTTTCACAAAGTGTACAACTTAAAAATACAACATTCTACATTTGTCTCATTGTTTTCAAACTTCTACCTTCAGTATAACTTTTATTCTGATCTGCATGTATACTTTGTGCACAAGTACATACATTTGGGGATATACTATTTACTTATACTGGTCCTAGAACTTTGGTGGCTGATTTGTAGATGGCCAATATGGCACTGACTCATTCCTGCTCCCACTTTCTTCTCATGGGCCTGACAATAGACGTACCTTCATCTGGAGTAGGCAGGTGGGGACAGCCATACGGCTGATGCTGTCTGAGGAGGTTTTGATATCCACTCTCCAGTCCAGGTCAACCAGGCGTGGCAGAGAGACTGTGGAGGGGATACCTCAGTTCAGAGCTCATGCTACCCATGTTTACCAGGCCTTTACTCTATGGTGGGTGGCTTTAAGGGCTACATACACATAATGCATTGGATCTACAAAGCACATTTCTGGGCATCATCTCTTAAGCTTCTGTTTGAACACCAACCTTCCAGATGTCAGGATAGTATGAGAGGTGGCACATGATAGAAGGAAGACATACCCTGACTCTTAGGAAAAGTGCAGCCTCAGCAATAGTGGTGCGACACCTTGTTTTAAAGATGAACAGACTTGGTTTGAATGTAGGTTCCACTACTTGCCTAACCTGTTTCCTCCTCTGGAAAATGGAGACAATTTTAGCCTAGCTCACAGGGTTGTTGGAGGACTAAATGAATCAGTACAGAAAAGTGGCTCTAGCCCTGTGACTGGCTCAGAGGAAGTGTAATGACTGGGTATTAGACACACTTTCATCCCACCTTTCAAAGCGTTTTCAATTATTGTTAAGTTTTCTTCACTGAATTGAATAAATAGTCCAATTAATAAATGGTTAAATAAACAGTTTTCAAAAGGAAAAATAAAAATGGCTAACAAATACATGTGGAAATGTTCAACACCTTTAGCTATAAAGGAAATGCAAATCATCACTAAGATTCCATTTTGGCCCAGTTAGAATGGCTAGCATCAAGAAAACAAACAAATGCTGGCAAGGATGCGGGGGGAAAAACGGACATTTATATACTGTTGGTGGGAATGTAAATATATGCAGCCCCTATGGAAATCAGTATGGAGGTTCCTCAAAAATTAGATAAAAGTACCATGATTCTGCTATACCATTCCTGGGCATTTATCCAAAGGAATATAAGTCAACATACAGCTGAGATACCTGCACACCCATGTTTATAGCAGCACTATTCACAATAGCCAAAATGTGGATCAGCCTAGGTGCCCGTCAATTGATGAATGGCTAGATTATGTGGTATATAAACAAAATGGACTATTATTCAGCCACAAAGAATGAAATTATGTTGTTTGAAGGAAAATGGATGAAGGTAGAGACCATGCTAAATGAAATAAGCCGATTGAGAAAGACAAATACTATATGTTTTCTCTCATATGTGGAATCCAGTTCTTAAAAATGAATGACAAGAATGTGAAACAGGTTCTGTTTGGGGGTAGGTGCCAGTGGGAAGGGGGGCGGCTAAAAGGAGAGGATGATGGGGGGGAGTGAATACTTTATAATAATGCATGAAAATATAACCATGAAACTTGCTGAAAAATTTTTAAGAAGGAGGGGGATGGGAAATGAGGGGGAGGAATAGAGGGGGAGAATTTGATCAGGGTACATTGTATGCATGTGGAAACATCATAATGAAATCCTTCTGTACAACTAATATATGCTAACAAAAATGTAAAAACAAAAAAATAATTATTTTAAGAGTTTCACTTTCTGTTTTAGATATTTCTATGATTTTTTGACAACATGCTTTTATAATAATTTTTATAATCAGAAAAAAAATTAAAGAGTGGAATTAAAAAGAAAAAGCACAACACATAGGGTTTGGTTTGGGACTACAATAGTTTCCTTTGATTTTTGGCTAAAGTCTGGTCACTGGTGGAGCTGGCGCTAGGAGCAGGGTGAAGAAGTACAGACAGATGTCTCAATACTCACTCTGATTTGCTTGGGCTTCAGTTCTCCAAGAAGATCTGTTTAAGAGAGAAAGATGAGGAAAACAATGGAAAAGAGATGAGGCGAGTTTTCTGATAGTGAGAGAGACCCTTGGACCTCAGTCTTTGCCTTTTCTCTGATATTCACACCTCCTAGCAGGAAAGAATCTCACAAATCCCTCCCTCCAAAAAAGCAATTTTTTCATTGTTTTACAACACTCAGTGACATTAAGACTGCTAGTGCTGCCAGTTAGTTTTTATAGTTTAGGACAAAAAGAATGAAAAGGCTTAATGCATTGTAATATTAGTGTGCTATTGTTTCCAAAGACACACAGAAAAGATCAACTGACCCTCTATTTTACTGGACACCGCCTACACAGAGTATTGCATGCTATGCAAAAGCCTACAAACAGACCTGACTACTGCTAGAGCAAACAGCGTCACAGTCAGATGTGACAGTCAGAGAAGTCAGAGAAAGAATAAAACATGGTCACTTATAAGAAAGTTCTAAGTAAACAACAAATCCTTGGTAAAAAGGCATTTTCAGTTATTGCTATTAGAGAGGACTGCTCCAGACATGTGGTAAGCAATAATTAGTTCTACTTAATTTTTTGTGTTTAAAAGGATCTGCCCAAGTTGGGAGCCAGCAGTTCATGCCTATAAGCCTAGATATTTGGGAGGCTGATATCAGATTGAGATTCAAGGCCAGCCCCAGAAAAAGTTAGCAAGACCACATTTAAACCAGTAACTAGGCATGGTGACATGCACTGGTCATCCCAAGCTATGCGGGAGGCTAGCTAATCAGGAGGATCATGGTAGCAGACTAGCCAAGCTTATCTGCTTGTGAGACTCCGTCTTAATAGAAAAGAGCTGATTGGGGTGATATGTGCCTGTCATCCAAGCGATGGTGGGAAGCTTAAAATAAGAGGATTGTGGCAAAAAGGGAGACCTTATCTCCAAAATAAGCAGAACAAAAGGGGCTGGAGGTGTGGCTCAAGTGGTAGAGCCTCTGCTTTAGTAAGCATGAAGCCCTGAGTCCAAACCTCAGCACAAACACACACAAAAAAAGGATCTTGCAGACAATTCACAAAAGAAATTAAAAAAACTACTAGTAATTACTAGTGTCAAAGATATGTAAGTTGAAACAAGGGACCATTTGGCATTTGTGGAACTGTGGAAAAGCATAAGAAAAAATCCCTTCAGTGAAGGTGCAGGGAGTCCCACTGATGGAAAAAGAGTTGGTGCAATTTTTTTGATCGCCAACTGGATAATACAAGGCCGGAACTCAGTATGTTCATGGCCTTTAACCTAGTAAGGAAATAATTAAACACATGAGCACAGTTTCCACTATAAACAGCTCACTAAAGTGAGACACTGCCAATATGCTAAATGTTTAACACTAAGGAATTTAAAATTTATACCCAATTCCTTCATGTAATGGAATAAATTTTACCTTTAACTATTAAAAAGACATTGAAAGTAACTAATTAATTGGAATTTGAGTGATATTAATACTGCTTACTGAAAAGAAGCATGGCCTCATCCTTTTTTGCTAAAATCAAAAACAAGCTATCAACCCCTCTACGTATGTGTAAAGAGAAACAATAAACAAGTCCTGAAAGGCTGTCCATTAAGGAATTAATACTAATAACTTCTGGGTGATGGAACTATATAGGTGTCTTATTTTCTTCTTTTAGCTTACCCGTATTTTCTAAGTTTTCAACAATTAACGTATTTCTAGAACAGGAATAAAAATAATAAGAAATATGAAAGTTAGAAGGAACTCTCAAAAATGAGCACTTACACATGTTCTAGGATGATTTTTGTCAAAAGGTTTTTGAGATTTTGGTGGAAATTTTCTGGAAAGAGAGCCAGAACGGCCTCGGCTGAAGACAGGTCATGGAATGCCACCAGTCTAGTGAGGCGATGCAGAGCCTGGAGCAGCTGTAGGATACAGAGGGCAGTCCTGAAGCTTCAGGAGAAGCAGGGAGCAGGGTGGAGCTCCATATCCCATCCCATGGCTACACAGTGCCACAGTGACTCAAGTCGCAGGAGTATGGAGGGCTCTATGGTAGATGCTGGTGCCCCACATATCTCCACCACTCCCAGTTCACCCACTGCTCTAGAAGACAGGTGCAAGCTGCCTGACCTAGGAAGCTGCTAGCTTGTCAGAAATCCTTAGCTTGTAAGCAAAGGGTTAAGACATCCCTTTTCTTTCTGTGGGAGAATCTGACCTTCAGTTAACTTTCTGGTGCTGTTTCCCTGGTAACCTGAGAGAAATGGAAAGTCATCTGGGTTACTAGGCAACCCTGCATTGGTCCAGTGCCTCTGGACTGAGAGGACTGCATAAACACCTGGGGCCCACAGCGCTGGGCACCCTAAATGGGGTTGTACACTCCTTGCAAGAACCTGAAGCTGTACTTATTGAATTGTGACAAGATATATTGGGTCCTGTGGCATTTGGGATTTGAATCCAGGGTGACAGAAGTCTCATGCCCTTGCCCTTAAGTTGTTACAAAGGAGGGAAAACAAAGAAAATGAAACAGCTCCTATAGGCCATGTGGACTCCCTCTGTGAAAGAGGAGTACTGGATCCCACCCTGCTATGTATTACCATTCTACACTTTTTTTTTTTTGCAGTGCTGGGGATTGAACCCAAGGCCTTGAACATGCTTGGCAAGGGCTATACCAATAGGCCACATCTGGAGTTACCATCTTATGTCTTTCTATGTAGATCTGTAGCCACTTGTGGATTATGGTTGATTTGTGAATATGATGATGCTTAGCTGAATCCAGGAAAACTCTGGAGGTACCTGTTTCTCTGCTTTAGGGCTTTTTCTGTTCTCACTGAAGGTTGTCTGACTACTACATATGGACATAACCCAGAAGTGAGGGGAAGTTAACCCTCCAACAGTGAGGGTGGGAGTTAGTGTTACAGTGGTAACTCCTCATGAACATACCATTTTACTGGTTTATCTCCAGTCCCTGCTGGATTTTCCCCAGTCCCTCCTTTGTACTTTTCTAGAATCACCACCCAGATCACCAGCTATACCCAAGTCCTTGCCTCATGTCTATAAAAGAACCCAAACTAAGTCTCCAACTCACTTCTATAATCTTACTTCTGTTTTTTACTTTTCAATAGTTGGTTTCAACGAGCAAAGCTCTAGATTAAAAATAAAAATAACAACATAGATATATTTGGATGAAGCTACTCCTGTTTAGAAGCATACTGACCCAACGAAGTTAAGCTGTCACTGCTACATAACTTCACTATGAGTCACCTTACTCTTCATCTTGGCCACTTGCTGAGATGGGGGGGTGGGGAGGTGGAGCTGAGCAGATTTCCTTAGGGCAGAGGAATGAAAAGGGAGAGTGGTACACAAAGCACCCCAAGGCAGCCTGATGGAACCCACTAGTGTGTAGTCCCTGATGCCACTCAGGTCCACCCTCCTGTCCACAGAGCCCTAAAAGGTCTGCCTCAAACTATCCAGTTGCCAATTCATCAAATCTGCAAGTCAAAGGCTGGAAAAGAAAATCACAAAAAGGTTGGCTTTTGTCCACAATGTCAAGGTAATAAGTTTGAAAAGAAGATGGTCAGGAGCCCTGATTATTTATCATAAGGTTCTTATTTATCTTAAGTAAGGTTTAAAGACAAAAGCTTTACAATTAATTTGGTTTTTAAAATGTCTATCTAAAGTTTGCAGTAATGTCAACAGCTATTTCAGAGAAAATTTTTCTTTGGATATGGGAATGACTAGTAAGTCAATACAGAGATTAACAAGTGACAATCGCTAGTTACCAAGGTTCTCTCTGACTACTTACTTGCTCTGCCTCCTCCTGGGTCACAGACAAGCTGGAACATGTAATATCCAAGAGTTTTTTGGAGTCAAGGGCTGAACTGGAAAAGCTCTCTTGACACAGCTGTCTGACAACATCTTTTGAGGATGCCTATGAATTAATTCACAGATGGGAAAAAAACAAAGTCAGACTTTGAAAACACATGCTTATCGTATTCATTTTTGACATCTTTGGGGCTTAAGACTTAAAGGTACAAGGATACTTCCACTCATGGGAAGATGGATCAGATATACTTTTCCCTATTCTTTCTGTAAAGTACAACTAAAATCCCTGAGCACTTACAGAGATACGATGACTCTGAAAGGGGAAGAGAAGAAGGTAGATGTGCTAGGACCTCAAGACTCAGGGAATAATATGATGGTGAGTTCCCTGGGCTTTCTTTTTCATATATCTCAGACTCCAAGCTGAAGAAGAGGGAAAGCAGAAAATGAAAATGGATACAGAAAAAAAAAACCCCAAAACCTCCAATAAATATCAGGTCTCTCCAGCCAAAGGACCAAGAAAGGGGCAGCCTAAAAAGACAGAAAACTTTTGTACAATAGCTGTGGATCCATCTTACTGATGTCTACAATGGCTGTGCTGGAAACCTAGACTTGAGTGGGAAGCCCTGTGAGGCAGTAATGGGGTGCCCCAACACCTCCACTAGGGTGATGTCAAGGCCAAGCAGGGAACTATCTTTATCCTTACCACCCATTCAAGTTGCACTACCCCATGGTATTAATGGAAACAGCTTCCACCCATACCCAGCAGTAACAAGAAACCCCTGCTTTCAGGTACCAATGGGAATCAAGTGGGGAACTTCAACTTCTACCACCCCTTGGCACCAATAAGATGGTGCCCCCATTGTACCTTTGATACCTGCCCGCACAGTATCAGAGAAAGCCAGCTAAAATATAAGATGTGAATAAGATCCAGAGTCTCAAAACATAATATGAACGTGTCCAAATTTTGGTAAAAATCACAAGAACAGAACAATCTCAAGCTGAATGAAAAAAGACAATCAATCAAAAGATGCCACAGGAAGCTGAAGCAGGGGGTTGCAAGTTCCAGTCCAGCCAGGGCTACATGGTGAGACCCTGTCTCAAAAACAAACAAAAAGATGTGAACACCAAGACAGCAGATGTTAAAATTATGAAAAAAAGATTTTAAAGCAGGTCTGATAGCAATATTTTAATAATTAGTTATGAACATGCTTGAAATAAAAAAGGAGGCAGTCCCAGCCAATAAACAGAAAATATTAAGAATAAAATAAAAATTTTGGAACTGAAAACTATAATAACCAAAACAACAATAACAACAACCAAAGTCAGCACATGAGCTGGATGCCGGTGGCTCATGCCTGTAATCCTGGCTACTCAGGAGGCAGGGATCAGGATTGAGGTTCAAAGCCAGCTGGGCAAATAGTATGCGACACCCTATCTAGAAAAAAAACCTACAAAAAAGGGCTGGTAGTTCAAGGTGTAGGCTCTGAGTTCAAACCCCAGTATTGGGGGGGAAAAAAAAACCCTCAGTAGATGGGCACAGCACACAACAGTATGAAAAACTACAACAGATCTAGACTGAAATCCTGATAGGAGACAAAAGAAGGCTGTACAAAAAAAGTATTAAAAGAAATAACAGCTCAAACATTCCAAGTTCAGCTAGAGACCTAATGGTTGTATATTTCAAGAACCAGTGCAAATTTTAAATAGAATAAATAATAAAAAAACTATACCAAGACATATCATAATTAAACTTCTACTGAAGTTCTACTGAAATGCAAAGAAATCTTGTAAGCAGTGAGAGAAACAACACTTCACCTAAAGTATAAACAATTACTATGACAACAGCTTAAATACCAGAAACCACAGAAGCAAGAAAAAAGTGGCAAAATATTTTTTAGGTGCTAAGAGAACTGTCAACCTAGAATCCTACAGCCAGGAAAAAGGTCTTTCAGGAATAAAGATGTTCACTGATATAAGAAAATCTGTCACAAGATCTACCCCAAAAGAATGGTTACATCAAGTTCTCTAAAGAGGAAAGAAATAACAGAAGTGCAAAGACAACTTGACCTGGTGGAACCATCTTGAGTTGTAACCTCCATGACTGCCCTGGTCTGTTTTCCCCGAGAAAGCAATGGAGTTTCATGGGGCGTTATGTGCGGAATCCTGGTTGCCATCAGCACTAATAACATGCCTGGCTTCTTTCTGTGGTCTCTCAGCACCTTCAGTCTATGGTGGTCAGTTCTTTTATACCAAATTTTCCTGGAACGAGAAGGAACCTTGGAATATCAGGTAGAAAGACAGAACAGGGAAAATGAAAATATGTGTAAAAACAATGTTTTCCATTTTTCCTAAACTGAAGGTTCAAGCAAAAATAATACTCTTTAATATATAGAGAGAGGATGTATACTATATGTATGTATGCATGTCTAAATGTATGTAGAGGAAATATTAAGACAGTTATAAGTGAGGAAAGGTGAAGGGATATAGAGGAAGATAAGGTTTTCACATGTCACCCTAATTGATAAAATGATTACACCAATAGACTGATAAGCTACATATCTAGAGTAACAGCTTTAAAAGGCTATAAAAACAAATGTGTTTTAACTCAAATAAATCAAAACAATTCTAAAAAATGTTCAAAGAGCCCATGGTAAGACAGAAAAATGTAAAAAGAAACAAAACCCAAGAAAGTACAGAAAGAAAACAAAAAATAAAATGGCAGATTTAAGACCTAACATACAGATAATTACACTTACTATAACTCACTGTAAGAGGCCTAAATATTCCAATTAAGACACAGAAATTGACAGTGGATTAAAACTCTGACTCAGTTAAGTATTTCATACAAAAAAAACTCCCTTCAAATATAATATAGGTATCCTGAAAGTAAAAGGATAGAAAAAAATACTGTATGCAAACATTAAAGAAAAGCCAGAATGGTTACATTAATTTTAGATAAAGCACACTTCAAAAAAAGCAAATCAAAAAAGAAGGGGTGTATACAATGATAAAAAGTTCTATCCACCAACAAGACATTCTAAATGTATACACACCCAACAAAACAACTGTAACATATGTTAATCTCAAACTGACTTACTACACTTACATAGTAAGGAGAAAACAACAAAGTCATAAATATAGTTGGAGACATCAACACTCCGCCTTCAAGAACTGACAGAATAAGTAGACAGATCATCAACAAAAGTATAGGAGAACTCAACCCCATCACCAAACAGTTAACAGGTATGGAATACTTTACCAATAAACAGCAGAGTACACATTTAAGTACCCAGCAAACATATACCAAGTTAGATCATAACCTGGGCCCTAAAGCAAATAGAAATAACACTCTACTATTTCAGGTTTCAAATCTATTAAAGTTTGTTTTATGACCCAGAACATGATCTACCTGAATCAAATAAGAAATCAACAGCTGGGTGTGGTGGCTCATGCCTGTAATCCCAGCTACTAAGGAGGTGGAAATCAGGAGGATGACAGAGGCCAGTCCAAGAAAAAAGTTATTGAAATAGGGATTTCAACAAATAAGCTGGGTGTAGTGGCCCACATCTGCAATTGTAGTTACACAGAAGGCTGTGATAAAAGGCCAGCCTAAGCCAAAAGACTTGAGGTTCTACCTGAAAAATAAAGCAACAGGACTGGAGGCATGATTCAAGTGACAGAGCACTTGCCTAGCAAGTGCAGGACCCTGAGTTCAAATCCCAGTACAAAAAAAAAATCAACCAAATGGAAACAGGAAAACATTAAACACTTAAAAACGTAAACACACTTCTAAAAAATCCATAGGTCAAAGAGAAAACCTCAAGGGAACCTAAAGAAAAATACAATGAAGGGCTGGCTTAGTGGCTCAAGTGGTAGAGCGCCTGCCTATCAAGTGTGAGGCACAGAGCTCAAATCCCAGTACTACCAAAAAAACAAAACAAAAAAACTCACTGAAAAATATACTGAATGAAAAATGCAAAAATAATATACCAATATTTGTGAGACACAGCCAATGATATGTTGAGAAGGAAATTTAAATTTAGAGCATTAAATATGTACATTAGAAAATGGAAAATATGCAAATTAATAATCCAAACTCCTACCTCAAGAACTTAGAATAAAAAGACATAATAAAGGGCTGGTGGAGTGACTCAAGCAGTAGAGTACCTGCCTAGCAAGCATGAGGCCCTGAGTTCAAACCCCAGTGCCACCAAAAAGAGAGAGAGAGAAAAAAAAAAAAAGGAAGCAGAAGGAAGGAACAGCAAAGAACATAAATTGATGAAACTGGAAATAGAAAAATAAATGAAACAAAGAGCTACTTGTTTGAAAATGTCATTTAAAAAACAAGAGAAGACACAAATTACCAATATTAGAAATAAAACAGGGGTATCACTGTAGACCCTGCAAACATCAAAAGGACAATAAGGGACACCCAATGAACAACTCTATACATGTATAGTTGACAGCTTAAACAAAATGGACAAATTACTCAAGCAATGCCAACTATTACAACTCCTTGTGTATATGGCAGAGATACTTTGAATAGCCCTTTAACTATTAAGGAAATTGAATTAATAACTTTAAAACACTCAAAAAAGAAATACTTAAGCCTGATGGTTCCACTGAAGAATTTTAGCAAACATTTAAAAAAAGAATTACCCAATTTTACATAATCCCTTCTAAAAAACAAAAATAGGAGGAAACAATTTCCAATGCATTTGATGACTCATATTACCTTCATACCCAAATCAGATAATGATAGTACAAAAAAAGGAAGAAAAAAACCCGAAAACTACAGACCAATACCCTCATGAAAATAAATTAAAAAAATATGAATAAAAAAATCCTTAACAAAATATTAGCAAATAGAAATGAGCAATATATTAAAAGGATTATACGCTATTATAAGATAACTGGTAAAATATTTGAAAATCTATGCAATCCACAATATTAAGATGTGAAGGGGAAAAATCGTACGATATTAAAGCAGAAAAAACAATTGATAAATTTAAACGAAACATCTTTTTTGGGGGGGGTACTGAGGTTTGAACTCAGGGCTTCACACTTGCAAAGCAGGTGCTTTAGTGCTTGAGCCACACACCTCCAAGTCATTTTGCTCTGGTTATTTTGGAGATGAGATGTTGCAAACTATTTGCCCATTTGCCCCAGGTGGCCTCGATCTGCAATCCTCTCAATCTCAGCTTCCCAAGTAGCTAGCATTATAGGCGTGAGCCACCAGCACCTGGCTTAAAAGTCTATTCTTGATTAAAAACTCTGGGCTAAATAGGAATAGAGAACCTCTTTAACTTGCTAATGGGCATCTATAAAAAGCCTACAATTAACAACATATTTAATGGTAGAAGACTGAATGCTTTGTCCTGGGATGTCTGTTCTCACTGCTCTTATTCAACATAATGCTGAAAGATCTAGCCACTGAAATAAGGCAAGAAAAGGAAACAATTAGAAAGAAATAAAATTGTTCCCATGTACAAGCAACATGGTTCTCTATGAAGAAAGTCCCAAGGAATGCGCATGCACACACACACAACACACCCTCCTAGAATAAGTTCAGCAAGTTTGCAGATACCAGATAAACATACAAAGTCAGTTGTATTTGTTCATACAGATGCTCCTTGACTTACGATGAGGTATTGCCTGAAATAAGTTTAAAAATATCCTATATTGAGAATGCATTTAATACAACTAACCTACCAAACATTGTGGCTGGGCAATACTGTGCACTGATGAATGCTGGTTATGAACACTCATGACCACGTGACTCACTGGGAGCTGCAGCTAGCCAGCCACTGCTGTGCAGCATAGTAACAGCGTGCCCTCCAGCATATCACTAGCCCAGGAAATAACCAAAATCTAAGACCTGAACTATGGTTTACTGAATGCTTATCACTTTCACACCACTGTGGAGTTAAAAATGTAAGTCAAACTGCTGTAAGTCGTGGACTGTCTAAACTAGTAACGAACGTGTAGACTCCAGAATTAAAAATACAGTATCGTTTGCAATGGTTCAAAAAATGAAACATAAGACTTGTATGCTGAAAATTATATAATACAGACGAAATCAAACAAGATCAAATAAATGTTCTTGAATTGGAAGATCAACATTCTAATGATGTCGACTCTGACATATGTTTAACACAATTCCTATCAAAAAATTGAATCCAAGTTTTGTTTACCAAAGCCAACACCATGCTAAAATTTCTATTGAAAGGCAAAGGAGGTGGAAAAGCTAAGGCAATTTTGATAAAGAAAAATGAAATAGGGAGAATTAGTCTATGTGATTTCAATATTTATTATAGCTATAGCAATTGAGACTGTGTCGTAATGACAGAGGGATGTTCACACAGATCAGCTCAATAGAGTAGAGAACCTTGAAATAGACACACACAATTATGACCAGCCGATTCTTGACAAAAGTACAAACACAATTCAATGGAAGAAAAATATCCCTTTCAACCAATGGTAGAAATGAACAACAAAACACCAAACTCAACCTAAGTCTCACTCACTTTATACAAAATGGATCACAGACATAAATGTAAATGTGAAAAACGTAAAAATGCAAAACTGTAAAACTTTTAGAAACAATACAGAAATTTCAGCTGTATGACTTGGAAAAGAATTCTTAGACTTGACACAACAGTGCAGTTCATAAAAGGGAAAAATGATAAACTGCACTTCATCAAATTTAAATCTTTTGCTCTGCAAAAGTCCTAGCTATGGGTTGATTGTGCCCTCACAATTGAAGTCCTAATTCTCATCACCTCAGAATGTGGCCTTATTTGGAAATAAGGTTATGCAGACATAATTAGTTAACATGAGGATGTTAGTGTGGACTAATCCAATATGAGCAATGCCTTGTAAAATGGGGAAATGTGGAAACAGATGTACACAGATAGTATGTCATAAAGACACAAAGCCAAGATATTCCAAAGATTGCTAGCCAACTTGCTGGGGGAGTGGCATGAAACAGCATGGTTCCCTCAGAAGGAACCAATTCAGCTCACACCTTGATCTTGGACTTAGAGCCTCCAGAACTGTGAAACAATACATTTCTGTTTAAGCTACCCACTTCACAGTACTCTGTCACGGAACCCCTAGCAAACTAACACAGCCTCTACAAAGAGGATGAAATAATGAGCTACAGATTTAGAGGAATATATCAGCAACCATCTATTTGACAAAGAATTAGTAAGAATATATTCTAAAACTCAAAACTCAAGATCAGAATGTGCACAAAAGATATAAAGAGACATTCCAGGAAGAAGAGCTATAGATGGCAAATAAGTACATGAAAAGAGGTTCAACGTCATTCATAGAAGGTGAAATACAAATTAAAACCACATTGATAAAAAAGGAAAAAACCACATGGAGAAGCCAAGACACATCTACCAGAATGACTCACAAAATACAGTGATAACACCAAATGCTGGTGAGGATACAGACATACTAGATTATTCATATGTTGTCAGTGGAAATGTAAACTGGTACAGTCACTCTAGAAAGTAGTTTGGAAATGTTAACATGAAACTACCACATGACCTGAACTTCAAGCTATACACACCATGTATAGCAGCTTTAATTGTGAGAGCAAAAAACTGGAAACAAACCAGGCGCTGGTGGCACAAGCCTGTAATCCTAGCTACTCAGGAGGCAGAGAGCAGAAGGATCACAGTTTGAAGCCAGCCTGGGCAAATAGTTTGAGAGACACTATCTGGAAAAAAAAAACTATCACAAACATGGGCTGATGGAGTGGTTCAAGGTGTAGGCCCTTAGTTCAAACCTCAGTACCACAAAAAAACAAACAAACAAAAAAACTGGAAACAATCTAGATGTCTTTCAACAGGTCAATGATAAAACCTCTGCACATCTGTATCATGAAATACTCTACAGCAATAAAAAGGAAAGTACTATTGATGCACACAATGTGGATGAAGAAGTTCCAGAGAATTAGGCTAAGTGAAAAGAGCCAACCCCCAAGGCTATATGCAGTAAGATTTATATAAAATTCTTGAAATGACAAAATTACAGAACTGAAGATTACCAGAGCTTAAAGAAGGGGTGGAGGCAGAATGGAAGTGAGGGTGGCTATAAAATGGTAACAAAAGAGGTCTCGTGGAGACAGAAGTTTTCTGTATTTGACTGTCTCAACGTCAATATCCTGTTCATGTTCATTAGTTTTCTAGGATGTCACCTTTGGGGGAAACTTGGTAAAGGGTAAATAAGATCTCTGCGTTATTTCTTACAATTGTAGTTATCTCAAAATAAAATTGTTTTTAAAAAACAGAAAATAAAAGACCAGAGCAATGAAAATGAATGAACAACTGCTACAAAATGGTGCAGTTCATGTCGCACTATTTCATTTATATGAAGTTCAACGTGAGCAACATTAAACCATGTTAGCAGTAATGACAGCTACTGTAGGGGAGGAAAGTGGGGGAAGCAATGAAGGAGCAATAGGACTTTTAGGATACCAGCAATGTTTCATTTTTTGACTTGGTTGGTATTGGTTACATAGGTGTGTAATAAATCATTCAGTGCTGCACTTATGACTTATGCTTTTTTTTTTTTTCTTTTTGATGGTGGTGGTACTAGGGTTTGAACTCAGAGCCTTGCACTTGCTAGGCAGGCACTCTACTACTTAAGCCACGCTCCCAGTGTCTTTTTTTTTGGGGGGGGGGCAAGTAGAATCTCTCAGGTTTTGCCCTGGGTGTCTCAGACCCCAATCCTCTTACCTATGGCTTCCCTTAGTAGCTGGGATTTACAGAAGCATGCCACCATGCCCAGCTTATCGATTGAGATGGAGTCTTAATAACTTTTTGCTCAGCTGGCTTGAACCTCTATCTTCCATCCTCCTGATCTCTGTTTCTCAGGTAGCTGGGATTGCAATAGCTGGGATTACAGGCATGAGCCATGGCACAAAGAGATTTATGCGTTTTCTGCATCAATGACACATATTAATTTTTAAAAGCTTATTAAAATATAAAAAAGTATACAAGGCAGACAGGCATTCAAAATGGGATTCACAAGGGAACATGGTGTAGTCACAATGAAGGTGAAAAGGCTCTCAACTGGGAGCTGAGAATTGTTTCCAGTCACAGCTCAGTTATTACATTAATTAGTTCATTTAAAAACTATTTATTGAGCACATGCTGTGTGCCAGGTGTTCTACTTATTGGGATACTCTGGTGAACAATAAAGTAAATGTCTTTAGAAGTGGAAAGTGCAAATGAATACTTGAGAGGCCATTAAAAAAATAAATAAAACAGAGCCGTATGTGGTGACTCATCTCTGTAATCCCAGCTATTCAGGAGGCGGAAACAGGAGGGTCTCTCCAGACCAGCCTGCGCAAAGTTAGTGCAACCCTATCTCAAAAGTAAAATACATGGCTAGCAGAGTGGCTCAAGTGGTAGAGCTCCTGGCTAGCAAGTGGGAGGCCCTGGGTTCAAACCCTGGTATCACCAAAAAGCCAAAAAAACCAATTATGCAGATTGATGACAATGCTATGTCATGAATTAAGTGTAATTAATCCAATTCTCTTCACCTTTTGAGGGAAAGAAGGAAAAATTAAAGGTCTCTGACGGATCTCACATTCTGAGACAAAATAATTTATGCCAGCTAGGGTCACGTTCTAGGAAAATAAGCCGCCCTTCTACAGAGGAAATCAAAAGTTAATTCCAACCCATTATTTCATTTGAGCTTTATGGAGCCCTGTGAAATCAGTCCCTTCCAGTCTCCCACTCCTTCACACCAACGACTGCCAGGAGAGCTGTCACACAGGCCAAGGCGGAAAGAGAGCCCGGGCGCCGCACGTCACGCGAGGGCCGCAGAGGGACCGCGGGATCTCAACCGCCAGTGCAGACGGACTCGCGGTGGAATGGGGAAGTGAGTGGTAACACCGAGCCAGCTCCAATCCCGAAAGCCAGTGGCAGAAGAGAACAGTAGGGGACGTTTGTACAGCGCCTTCAAGTCTATTGTCTCATTTCCCACACACACCTTTATTCAAAGCTCAAAGGCGCAACGATTGGTCCGGAGTCACACAAAAGTAATGACAGAGTTGTGCCTGCAAGTCAGGGCCAATTTATTCCCAATTCCTGCTACGTACAAAGCCCCGGAGAGAAAGAAGAGCCGCACACGTCCGGACAGGTTCCCATGCATTCAATTTACCTTCAACAAGGTCTGGAACGCAGCGAAGTGCTCCGCCGTCAGTGCAGCCATCTTTCCCGACATCACGTGAGCGCTCCAACAGGAGGAGCGCGCCACGTGGCACCGCCCGCCAGCGCGGTGCATGCCGGGGGTTGTAGTCCTTCAGGGTGGCAGGGCGGACTCAACTGTAGCGCGGTGGGTGTGGGAGAGACCAAGAAACCTCCCGGGTGGGAAATCTAAACTCGGGGAGCTGGGATTATTATCAGCCTTATCCAGATGGGGAAACTGAATCTTGGAGTTTAGTAACTGTTCTGTAGTCGTAGAGGAGTTCTGGTTTGAAGAGCAGGTGAAAAGGTGTTTGGGAAAGGAGATAGGAAGGGAATCATGAAAACCATTACCTATCTGGGTTTCTGATACGCTTATGGCAGGAATGGTAGAAACAATTTAATCTGTTTACTTAACAAGATAATTATAATGAATGTAATGAGTGATTTGGGGTGGCAATACTGGACTCTGATTTGCCCAGAGCTCAGAGGTCAGTGTTAGGCAGCCCAGATTGTCTGGCTGTGTCACCTTTGAAGATTTGTGTATGGTCCGCAGCACTTCCTCCAGTTCTTATTGTCACAGGAAGGAAGAGGACAGAATGACAGAGTCAGTTCATGCCTATTAGTTGGTTCATCTTTTGTTTT